>NW_026652282.1:16797260-16843992 GCF_009828535.3 Hylobates moloch
CACCAGTTAGAATGGCCATCATTAAAAAAGCAGGAAACAACAGGTGCTGGAGAGGATGTGGAGAAATAGGAACACTTTTACACTGTTGGTGGGACTGTAAACTAGTTCAACCATTGTGGAAGTCAGTGTGGCGATTCCTCAGGGATCTCGAACTAGAAATACCATTTGACCCAGCCATCCCATTACTGGGTATATACCCAAAGGACTATAAATCATGCTGCTATAAAGACACATGCACACGTATGTTTATTGCGGCACTATTCACAATAGCAAAGAGTTGGAACCAACCCAAATGTCCAACAACGATAGACTGGATTAAGAAAATGTGGCACATATACACCATGGAATACTATGCAGCCATAAAAAATGATGAGTTCGTGTCCTTTGTAGGGACATGGATGAAACTGGAAAACATCATTCTCAGTAAACTATCGCAAGGACAAAAAACCAAACACCGCATGTTCTCACTCATAGGTGGGAATTGAACAATGAGAACTCATGGACACAGGAAGGGGAACATCACACTCCGGGGACTGTTGTGGGGTGGGGGGAGGGGGGAGGGACAGCATTAGGAGATACACCTAATGCTAAAGGACGAGTTAATGGGTGCAGGAAATCAACATGGCACATGGATACGTATGTAACAAACCTGCACATTGTCACATTGTGCACATGTACCCTAAAACCCTAAAGTATAATAAAAAAGAAAAAAAAAAAAAAAAAAAAGAAGTGCAGCAGTGGGCTCATGCTCATGGAATTCACTGGTCTTAACATATTCCCATTATCCTGAAGCAGCTGGATTGACAGAACAGTGGAATGGCCTTTTGAAGTCACAATTACAATGCCAACTAGTTGACAATACTTTGCAAGTTTGAGGCAAAGTTCTTCACAAGGCTGTGTATGTTCTGAATCAACGTCCTATATATGGTACTGTTTCTCCCATAGCCAGGATTCACAGGTCCAGGAATCAATGGGTGGAAATGGAAGTGGCACCACTCACCATCACCCCTGGTGACCCACTAGCAAAATTTTTGCTTCCTGTTCCTGCACCATTACATTCTGCTGGCCTAGAGGTCTTAGTTCCAGAGGGAGGAATGCTGCCACCAGGAGACACAACAAAGATTGCCGGCTGGACACTTTAGGCTCCTCCTACCTCTAAGTCAACAGGCTAAGAAGACAGTTAGTGTTGACTGGGATGATTGACCCAGACTATCAAGATGAAATCAGTTTACTACTCCACAATGGAGGTAAGGAAGAGTATGCATGGAATACAGGAGATCCCTTAGGGTATCTCTTAGTTTTACCATGCCCTGTGATTAAGGTCAATGGAAAACTACAATAGCCCAATCCTGGCAGGACTATAAATGGCCCAGACCCTTCAGGAATGAAACTTTGGGTCACTCCACCAGGTAAAAGACAACGACCTGCTGAGGTGTCTGCTGAAGGCAAAGAGTATACAGAATGGGTAGCAGAAGAAGGGAGTCATCAATACCAGCTACGATCACAGGACCAGTTGCAGAAACGAGCACTGTAATTGCATGAGTATTTCTTCCTTATTTTGTTAAGAACATGTCTGTGCATGTATACACTTACTCTGGATATAGGTTTGTCTATCCTGCATGCAATGCTTCTGCCAAGAGTACCATCTGTGGACCCATGGAATGCCTTATCCACCATCATGGTGGATGAAGAAACTATTGTCATTTCCTTTCTCTTTCCTTTATCATGTGACATAAGATTTATTGACGTCATATCAGCATTTAAGTGTTAACTTTATGTAACAGCATTTGGGTTGGGGATTGGTGTGCTTCCAGTTGTAGGAAGGACAGGCGTAATTATGACCTTATTATTTGTCTTTATTTGAAGATTATGTATGATCTCAGGAGATGTGTATGGGTTCAAGTTGACAAGAGGTGGACTTGTGATGGTTAATATTGACTTTCAACTGGATTGGATTGAAGGATGCAAGGTATTGTTCCTGGATGTGTCTGTGAGGGTGTTGCCAAGGAGATTAACATTTGAGTCAGTGGACTGGAAGAGGCAGACCTACCCCCAATCTGGGTAGGTACCATCTAATCAGCTGCCAGCACGGCTAGGATAAAAGCAGGTGGAGGTGGCTCACACCTGTAATCCCAGCACTTTGGGAGGCCGAGGTGGGCGGATCACGAGGTCAAGAGATGGAGACCAACCTGGCCAATGTGGTGAAACCCCGTCTCCACTAAAATTTAAAAAATTAGCTGGGCATGGTGGTGCATGCCTATAATCCCAGCTACTCGGGGGGCTGAGGCAGGGGAATCGCTTGAACCTGGGAGGCAGAGGTTGCAGTGAGCCGAGATCACGCCACTGCACTCCAGCCTGGTGACAGAGCAAGACTGTATCTCAAAAAAAAAAAAAAAAAAAAAAAAAAAAGCAGGTAGAAGAGCGTGGAAGGACGACTAGACTGGCTTAGTCTTCTGGCCTACTTCTCCCATGATGGGTGCTTCCTGCCCTCAAACATCGGACTCTAAGTTCTTCAGCTTTTGGACTCTTGGACCTTTGACCACAGACTAAAGGCTGCACTGTCAGCTTCCCTACTTTTGAGGTTTTGAGACTCGGACTGGCTTCCTTGCTCCTCAGCTTGCAGATAGCCTATTGTGGGACTTTACCTTGTGATCGTGTGAGTTAATACTCCTTAATAAACTCCCCCTTATATATACATCTATCCTATTAGTTCTGTCTCTCTGGATAACCCTAATACAGGCTGTTTCCCTTTCTTATGGTTTGTGTGTTCACTGGAGTAGCACTTTTAATTTCCTTCAATAACTTTTCCTTTGCATTCATGACTTGGCTAACTGGTGCCAGAGGCCTAGCCTTCAGCCCATGTCAGCTTTTGATGTGCCTTCCTCACTAAACTCAATCATTTCTAGCTTTTGATTTAAAGTGAGAGATCTGTGGCACTTCCTTTCACTTGGACACTAAGAGGCCATTGTTGGGTTATCAATTGGCCTCATTTCAATATTACTGTGTCTCAGGGTGTAGAGAGATCCGAGGAGAGGGAGATGGGGGAATGGCCTGTCAGTGGAGCTGTTAGAACACACACATTAAGTTTGCCATCTTATATGGGTGCAATTCATGGCACCCCAAAACAATTATAACAGTAACATCAAAGATCATTGATCACAGATCACCATAATGGATATAATAATAATAATAAAGTTTGGATATTTTGAGAATTACCAAAATGTGACACAGAGACAAGAAGTGAGCACACACTATTGGAAAAATGGCATCGACAGACATGCTCAATGCAGGGTTGCCACAAACCTTCAATTTGTAAAACAAACAACAACAACAAAAAAAACAGTATTTGTGAAGTGCAAAGTATGACAAAACTAGGTATACCTATAATTCTCATTTCTATGGAAGACACTACCATTTACAATAATAATGATGAAACTTGCAAGCTAGTATCCCTGCAGGGACCATGAGTCCAAATTCCAGCAAGACAGAGAGAGGGTGGAACCTGTAAAACTCTCAGCGTAAACTAAGCTTTTCTTTCTGTTAATGCAAATGTCCAAAATTAACACCAGAGTAATGATGCATGGGTGGAAGCTGAAAAAGGCTCAGAAATAAGACAGAGGGAAACGGATCATAGAGTCCACATAATAAATTTAAAGAGGTGGTAAGATAACAACACCATAACCAAAGATGGGCAATACTAGCACAGAAAGGTTGCAACGAACTAAAAATAAATAAAGAAAGAAAAGTAGGCTTTTAATTCAGTGATGTGCTATGGAAAGAGTTTCCTTATGGAGGACAAACACATCAATGGCAGGTATTAGTAGTGTATCAAAACCATAGTGATCTCTAAAAAAAATTATTAATAGTAGTGAAAAAGTCTCTGTTAGAAAGCAACACATTGGAAATTTCAGAGCCGATGTCATCTTTAAATATTTTTGACAAATTCGCAAGTGTTCATTAAATTTGTGTTTATCCAACATTCTCTGAACTAAACTGATACACTGAATAAGGTTTATATGACTCTCTCCATATAAAAACTTTCCTATTTTCCCAAATTAAATCATATTTCTCTTTCTTTCTCTGTCCTACTAAAGATGGTTTCCACTGTCCTACTGGACTGAGTTATTTACTGAGTCTTTTGTCAGTTACTGTCAGTAAAATATTTTAATGACTTAAGACCTTGGTGGGCACATAGTTATTGTAAATTTTTCAGTTACACGGTTTCATTGGTGAGTTTACCTAGTTCCTAACAAAAATTAGGCATGGTGGCGTTATGGTGAATGGGCATAGTGGTCCCAATTACTTGGGAGTCCGAGGCGGGGGGATCACTTGAGCCCAGGAGTTGGAGGCTATAGCGTGCTGTGATTATTATGCCTGTGAACAGTCACTGCACTCCAGGCCTGGGCAACACAACCAGACCCCATTTCTTAAAAACACACACACATATATATTTGCTTCATTAAAATACTGCTGATCATGGCTGACAAGTTATTATTGTCTCTCTATTAAAGAGAGAGACAACAAGGTGGGGGAGAATGTGAGGAGGAGCCCAAGCCCAATGCAATCACTTAAATCCAAATGCAACTGGAAAAAAGAATACCAGAAAAGCAGAATGGAATTCATGGACCTAAAGAGAAAATGCTGAATGCATCATCTTGGTAAATAAAAGCCCTGTTATGCACTGGGGTCCCTTAGCAAAGGATCTTTCACCCAGAAGATACGCAGAGAGTCAAGCCAGGTAACTCCAAGGCCAGCATTTCTCCCACTTACCTCTTCCGGCTGGCCACGCCTCACGGGGGAGCAGGAGCTGCAACACTGGATGGCACAAAGCCCTAGCAAACTGACTCATGACAGACTGTCTGGCAAAGGGGAGAGATGCTTACTTGGATATCACAGGAGAAGATGGTCTCTTAGGAATGCCTCCAGAAAACTCGCATCTTCTCAGAGGGGACTCGAAGTTCACAATGGGAAGAGAAGTTGCTGTTCGTTGCCCCCGCTTCACCTTCTCCACCTGTAGGGGACACAGGATAGCCACAGTCCATGACTGGCATTACTTCCACAACTTATAAGACTAATACCCCAGATGGAACAATGCACAGCTTTCTTTCAGAGAGATCGATATGAAGCTATAATGCTTCACATGACAGGCATCTTTGTGGGAAGGCAGGATGAGGTCATCACATTTACATTATCCAGTTAAAAAAAATCAGCCTCAAAATGCAAAGATTTCCTTCTCCTTGTTATCTTTCAAAGAGTTAACAACAGAACCATATTATGGTCTTAGACATACAGGAACTGAAAAGACTACAAAGATGTAAAATCACTACAAAAAAATTACAAGTGGGTGAAAATGTGGTTACAACATCCAAGACAGTGAGCTGTGGCCCCTGATGGTATACATGGTATAACGGGTCTGCAACCCCACCTAGTCCTGTAGGTCTTCCCAATACCTCCTTTGGCAGAAGGGAACAGACATCAGTGCCCAGCCTGCAGAAAGTGCTCCACAAGGGTTAGCTCCCTTCTCTCCCTATCACACTTTTCTGCAGCAAGTCCTCATTTGGCTCCCACACTCACATCCATCAATCCCTTTCAACACTAATCCACTGTATAGTAAAATCTGAGAGTCTAAAACATGCACTTCTAAGAGCCACAACAGATTTAAAAAGAAAATATGGCATTATAAAATGCAGTAGCTTTGAAGTAAGTCCTGACATTATTTGATACTCCTCCCTTCGACAGGTGAGGCTTAATTCCTCTCCCCTTGAGCATGGGTTGATCTTAGTGACTTACTTAAAGGACACTGCAGCTTCCCGATAGCTTGCCTGGAGGGAAGCCAGCTGTGGCATCATTTGGATACTCAAGCAGCTTTATGGACAGGCCCATGCAGTGAGGAACTGAGGCCTCCTGCCAACAGCCATTAATGAGCCGTCTCAGACGAGGCCCAGCCATGCTTTCAGATGATGCAGCCATGGCCAACATCTTGACCACACCTCATGAAAGACCTTGTACCAGAACCACTAAGTCACTCTGAATTTCTGACCCAAAGAACCCATGAGTTAATAGATATTTGTTATTTTAAGCTGCCAAGGTTTGAGGTAATTTGTTAAGTAGCAATCAATAACTAACAAAAGTAGTATGGCATTGTGTAATTTCTAAATAAATAGACAAAATTGGGGGTGCCTGCTCAACATTTAATTTACTGATAGTGCCAATATGCCATCAAAAACGTTTAAGCTTGGCATAGTAACGTGCCTGTAGTCCCAGCTACTCAGGAGGCTGAGGCAGGAGAATTACTTGAGCCTAGGAATTCAAGGTCAGCCTGGGCAACATAAAAAGACTTCATCTCAAAAGAATATTAAATGATTATTTTTGTAGGTAAAAGTTGACGTAGATCCTCAGTTCTACTTAGGTGCACAGGCAAGACTGACCCAGAATCAGATATCCGTAACGAGGAAGACAGAGGATATTTAGAACATTCCTTCTGACTCCTGTCCTCTAGAGGGCAGGCTGTGACAAGGACATCATTAAGAATTTGCTCCAAGGTACTAAGACTTAAGAGGGTGCAAAAAGTTGAATGATTTTCAAAGGTTGGGTAAAATTTTGAACTAAATCTACCCTTTCCTGCTTTGAGCAGTCCCAGGAGATTGATGGAAACAGACAGCCCAGGTCAAGCACAGAAGTAATCACACCATCAGACAGAACACAGTCTAGAGGAGTGAGTGGGTGGGTGGTTTTAAACCTACCAGAGAGGCCTCTCCTCCTGCAAGGGCTTCTTTCCCAACATCTCCTGCACCAGATGTAGATGTAGATGTAGCTTTCTTCTTCTCAATGTTTCGAGTGGGTGAAGACTTGTAAGAAGGGTTAAGAGGGCCAAGAGGAGCTAAACGAGGACAGACATGGAATACTAGAAAGTTACAGTATAACAGCCAGAAGCACAGAGAGTACAGATGGAAAAAGTAGAGCAGAGAGTTGGGAAGAACACATTTCTGTTAAAATACGACCTGGGCAATCAATATCATACTTTTCTATTGTACACAGGATGGATCTTACCCTAAAAAGGCTCCCATACTCAAGAGTCAAATTTACTCAAGTTTATTTCAGGGGTTAAAAGTCTGTACTTTGGAGCCACAGAGACCTAGCACTGCCACCTAATAGCTGGATTACCTTGGGCAGGTTACTTAACCTCTCTAAACGTTGATTTCCTTGTGCACAAAAGGGTTAACATAGCAGATCTGACTGCTGTGCTTAGAAAGGACTGCTTACATGGGTGGCCCTTGGCTGTCATCTGGGAACTTAGATTTCAGGAGGGTTCCCACCATTAACTGATGGATGTCTAAACTGTTTATACAAACAGTATGGTTTACGCTAAGCATCTGCTTTTCTTGTGGGAGTGTGGAATCTGGGTATGTGCCTGGCAGGGGATGTCTACATATCTAGCCCCCAGTAAAAACCCTGGGCACTGAGTTTCTAGCCAACTTCCCAGCCTGGCAACATTTCATACATGTTGTCACAATGTGTTGGTAGAGGAATTAAGCTCGTCCCATGTGACTCCACTGGAAGAAGACTCTTGGAAATCCACACCTGGCTACCTCTAGACTTAGTCCCATGCACCTCCTCCATTTGATAGTTTTTTCATGTTTCCTCCTATAATAAATCATAGCCATGGGCCAGGCATGGTGGCTCACCTGAGCTTAGGAGGTTGAGACCAGCCTTGGCAACATGGTGAAACCCCAGCCCTTCAAAAAATACAAAAATTAGCTTGGCATGGGGGCACACTCCTGTAGTCCCAGCTACTCTGGAGGCTGAGGCAGGAGGATCGCTTGAACCCGGAAAGTTGAGGCTGCAATGAGTCAAGATTGTGCCACTACACTCCAACCTGGGTGACAGAGAAAGACCCCATCTCAAAAAAAAAAAAAAAAGCTAAGAAAGAAAAAATAAGTCACAGCCATGAGTGCATCTATGCTGACTCTTCCAAGTTCTCCTAGCCAATCATCAAACCTGGGGTGGTCTTGGGGAACTCTGGCACAACTAGTGTCAGAAATGGGAATTGCTGGAATGACTCTGATTTGCTGAAACATGGTAAAATCACATTTTGGGAAAAGGACAAAAGGGTGGAGAACAAACTTGTGATGCCTGGGTGGCTATGAAGTTATCCATGGTATAAAACCGCAGCTGAGCTGTTGTGAGAGGTAAAAGTGACCTATGGAATTTAAAGATGACCAATACAGCTCCAAGAGAGTTGGCTTGATAGATCCCCCTGGTTGCTTTTGGCTGTAGCATGCTAGCTAAAGTGAGGGAAAAAGCACAGCTCAAGTGATGCCTTTGGTTTTTGTTTTCTCCTCCAAGTGAGAGTTAGACACAACTTCCTTGCTTTTTGCCAGCAGTGGGTAGGTTGGAATTTAAACTCCAAAAATCAGAACAAGTCTCTGTAGTAGATTTTTCTGCTATGACTTTTGTCTAATAGAGCCTCTGGAAAAGGGGAGATATGAAAAGATAGGCAATTTCTAGAAAAAGACATGCTTTTGGAGTTTTAAAAATCGAGTAGGGACCACTATAAATATAGAATGCCCTTCATGGGGCCCACAACTGTAAAAAGATCCTGGATGCTGCTAGACTGGGTCACATACAAGTGCCCACAAGACAGGGCTTGTTCTCTGATGGGACCATCCACAATCAAGCTGCTCATTGGCTCTATTATTTCTGATGCGGAGTCTGATTATATTCCCAACACATGATTCCTACAAAAGCTCCAAGTCACATCACAGGCAATGTGACTCTTTCAGCTATCCCTGACAGATTGAACTCCATCCCCTCTGGGCAACGTGTCACTGCTGCTGATGCTTTGTGTTTAATTTTCTGGAGTAGTTGCAGTTTATAATAGACTGAGATCCTGACTATATTTCCTCTACCTTTTTCTCACTACACGTCAATAAAGCAATTTGTTAAATGCAGCTGTCACTGGAAAGGGATTGATCTTTTCTAGGCTGCTCACTGCATAAATGATCAAGATAAAAGGGCTCAGAGGTGATACAAACCTACTTTAAAATGTTTTGAAAATTTAGGATTTTAGCCTAATACGTGAACACAATATATCTTTCTGGTTAAGTTGGATAAAAATGGGTTTTAAGAAATGCTTTTGTCCTTTCTTTGAAAGGTCTTGGTGAGAGTAGGGGATGATTAAGAAAATGTAAAGTTTTGATTATTGAATAGGACATGGAGAAAAACAACATAATCCAACACATGGGGCGATACAGGGATACAGAAGGACATTTGTGTTCTGTTTTCCATAACTGCTTCTGGAAGCGCTCTCCTTTCTGAAGGAAAACTCCTTGTGCTGAAAGCACCTTGGACTCAGACCCATGGCTGAGCCTAGATGGCATGTGACAGCATGACTATGAGCCGGCAGGGGTGGGGCCAGCTCCTACATGTCCCCACAGAACACCTCCAGATGCCATCTGCACTTGCCAGGAAGATGAAGTAGGGTTACTGGTAGAACTGTTTGGGACTGATGGCCTCAGGCAGCCCCCATAAAACCTGGGATTGAGCTGAATTACCTGCCCTGGACTGAACACCCTGAGGCACCAGTCACCACAGTGGGAGGCCACGCTGGGGAATGCCTGACCAATGATACCCTGCTAGTATGCCCTAACATCTTCAACTCTTTGTTTCCAGGGAACCACATGAGCCCTTGAGGATCATAGTTCCTATGTGCGTGCCACCATTATCATGACACTGCGTCAGGCCTGGAAGGCATTCAGATCAGTTTCAACTTACTGGCCAGAGCTGTTCTGGGCCTGAGTTGATGCCACGGGCCAGGTAAAAAGATTCATACAGCAACTGATGGAGGAGGCCACCTGGCTGCCTCAAACAGACCTTTCTAAGGTCAGGTGCAGTGGCTTAAGCCTGTAATCCCAATACTTTGGGAGGCCGAGGTGGGAGGATCGCTTGAGTCCCAGAGTTTGAGACCAACCTGGGAAACATAGGAAGACCCTATCTCTACAAAAAAAAAAAAAAAAAAAAAATTAGCTAGGTGTGGTAGCACACACCTATAGTCCTAGCTACTCAGGAGACTTAGGTGGGATGATCACTTTAGCCTAGGAGGTTGAGGCCACAGTGAGCCATGATCATGCCACTGCACTCCAGTGTGGCTAAGAGCAACAGAGCAAGATCTTGTCTCATAAATAAATAAATAAATAAATAAATAAATAAATAAATAAGAAAAAGAAAGAGAAAAAAAAAGACAGACCTTCTGGTTAATGAGATTTGCTTTAACTGCTAAGTCCCAGAACCCCTAGAGGACATAACTGAGATCAATACTGAAGGATGGTCTCACCCCCTGCTGTGTGGGGCCCTACTGAAAGATTTTCTGTAAAGACACCTTGGCCAAGGGTCAAGTGGGTGGACTGTGCAAAAATGAGTTAACATAGCAAGCCTGACTGCCATCCCTATTAAGGCCTGCTTACAAGGTTAGCCTTTGGCCGGCACCTGGGAACTTAGATTTTAGGACGATCCCCCTTTAACTGATGAGTGGCTCACAGGGCATAAAAAAACAACATGGTGTATGTTGAATACCTGCTTTCCTTCTGGGAACCTGGAATTTAGGTATGTGCTGGGCACGGAGTACATGTGGCCAGTCCCCTGTAAAAACCGTGGGCACTGAGTCTCTAAAAAGCTTCCCTGGTTGGCAACATTTCATACATGTTGTCGTAACTCATTGCTGGGGTGAAAGGCATCCTGAGTGACTCCACCGGAGAGGACTCTGGAAACTTGTGCCTGGTCTTCCCAGGACTTTGTCCCACGTGTCTTTCTCCTTTGCTGACTTTGCTTGCATCCTTTCACTGGGGATCCTGTGAGTCTTCCTAGCAAATCACTGATCCTGGAGTTGCTCTTAGGGAGCCCCAACGTATTCCTTATTCTCGAAATGGGGTACTTCCTACTTGCTAGGGTTTTTTGATATATAATTCATATACCATAAAATTCACCCTTTAAAAAGTGTACAGGACAGGCATGGTGGCTCATACCTGTAATCCTAGCACTTTGGGAGGCCAAAGTAGATGGGTCGCGCTTGAGCCCAAGAGTTTGAGACCAGCCTGAGCAACATAGTGAGACCTTGTCCCTACAAAGAATCCAAAAAATTAGCCAGGCATAGTGGTGTGTTCCTGTAGTCCCAGCTACTTGGGAAGCTGAGGTGAGAGGAGGGCTTGGAGTTCGAGGCTGCAGTGAGCTATGATCACATCACTGCATTCTACCCAGGGTAAAAGAGCAAGACCCTGTCTTTAAATACATATACATATACGTATACATATACATATACACATACAATTTGGAGGTTTTGGTACATTAACAAGGTTGTGGAACCATAACCACAGTCTACTTCTAAAACATTTTCAAGATTCCCCAAAGAAACTTTGTCCGTTAAGCAGTCACTCCCCTTCCTTCCCTCCTCCAGTCTCTGATAACTACCATCTATCGTCCATCTCCATGGATTTTCCTATTTCAGACATTTCACATAAATAGAAGCATACAATTTGTGGCCTTTTGCAACTGGTTTCTTTCACTTAGCATATTTTCAAGGTTCATCCATCTTGTGGCATGTATCTGTATTTTTTTTTTTTGAGGTGGAGTCTCGCTCTGTCACCCAAGCTGGAGTACAGTGGTGCAATCTTGGCTCACTACAGCCTCCACCTCCCGAGCTCAAGTGATTCTCCTGTCTTAGCCTTCCGAGTAGCTGGGATTACAGGTGTGCACCACCACACCCAGCTAATTTTTGTATTTTGAGTAGAGATGGGGTTTCACTATGTCGGCCATGCTGGTCTCAAACTCCCTACCTCAAGTGAACGGCCTGCCTTGGCCTCCCAAAGTGCTGGGATTACAGGCGTGAGCCACCATGCCTGACCTGTATTTCTTTTTATAGCTGAATAATATTCTACTTTATGGGTATATCACATTTTGTTTCCACTTTGTGGCTATTGTGAATAAGTTTTTGTGCAAACATATGTTTTTAATTTCCTTGGCTGTATACCTAGGAGTGGAATTGCTGGGTCGTATGAGAACTCTATGCTTAAGTTTTTGAGGAACAGTCAGACCGTGTTCTACAGCAGCTGCATCATTTTACATTCCCACCAGCAGTGGGTGAGGGAACAGTGTCTCCACACCTCCACCAACACGTGGTTATTTCCCCTTTTAAAAAAATTCTAGTCATCCTAGTGGGTGTAAAGTGGCATCCCACCATGGTTTTGATTTGCATTTCCCTAATGATTAATGATGTTGAGCATCTTATGAACTTATTAGCTATCTGTACAACTTATTTGCAGAAACAGTATAACTGTTTGGAAGCAGCTAAACTAGGCAGAAGTTTTATCTCATTTATGTATCATCACAACTGAGTACACTATCTTGAGAATAGAGAGTAGACCTGACCTTAGGTGGACACAGTGCTGCTCATCTGGAAACAAAGAGAATGCCAGCCCCCACAAATCCTGACATGATGACTTGATCTGCTTTGATAAAGGCAGGGCTTTGATGGTCTGGTCCAGTGTTTCTCAGAGTTCAATGTGCAGGTTGGGTGGGGCCTTCCAACCAAGCTCCTAGATGCTGCTGCCATTGCTGGTCCATGGATCACCTTTTGAGTAGTGAGGCTAGAAACTTCTGTTGAGCTTTCATTCTGTGCTAATCATTGTGCTATCTCATTTGCGTGCACTCTCTCATTTAATCTTCACAATAATTTAAAATAGCTCCATCTTATAGATGAGAAAACTGAGGCTTAAAGAAGTTAATTAACTTACCCCCAATGGTGAGAGCTAGTGAGTGGTAGAGCTGGCTATGGGACACTCCAGACTGGTCTACAGGCTATTTTGCCACACCATTTCTTAAGAAAAGTCTACTAACCTCCAGAGTTCATCGAGTGGGGTTTTCTTGTCCTAAAGAACATGCTCTCACTCATAAGATAATTTACTCACCTCTGTGACACTCAAAAGAAACATAAAACAGCAAAACACTGGCATAAGACGTTATTAACCAATGAAGACTTTTCATAAAGCCAGCAAATAGGAAGCAAAATCCAAAAATTCAGGAGTAAATCCTAGGCTGACCAACACCTCTTCGGGCATTTTCCTTGGTGTTACCAGCTTAGCCTCTTTTACCTGAATCACTGGCCTGCCCAGAGAGCAGGACTGAAGCTCTGCTTCTGGCTAAAGAAGACTGTGTGGGTGTCAACAGTCGCGAAACAAGAATGGCTTCCACTGGACTAAGGTACATGCGATGAGCTGAGGGATGGAATCAAATGAAAATTTTAAAAAGCAAAATTAAAACAAAACAAAATAAAACATTTAAACAACACAATGCATGGTGCAAATTAACTTCTGGGTGGCAGAACATGGAAAATAAAAATATTTGAACAAAGGATGGATTTGGAATTTGTCATAGTAAAATAAAACAAATAATGTGTCCTTTAGAGTTTGGGAGAGTGCATTAATTGTCACTAGGTACCAAAATCCATTCAATATGCTATTGCAGTACAGTGACCTGTATCACTCAGAGAATTAGCCCACCTCCCAGATGTAATATGGACTCAGGAAATCATTTATGGCCAGGCATGGTGGCTCATGCTTGTTATCCCAGCACTTTGGGAGGCCAAGGCAGTCGGGTCACTTGAACTCAAGAATTTGAGACCAGCCCGGGCAACGTGGCGAAACCTCGCCTCTACAAAAAATACAAAAAAATTAGCTGGGCATGGTGATATGTGCCTGTAGTCCCAGCTACTTGAGGCTGAAGTGAAAGGATGGCTTGAGCCCGGGAGGCAGAGTTTGCAGTGAGCCAAGATTGTATCACTGCACTCTAGCCTGTGCAACAGAGAGACTGTCTCAAAAAAAAAACAAAAACCTTTACTCCAAGTAGAAAACAAATTATGCCTATAAAACACTTGTTTTAGGTCTTGTGCTAAGAAGCATTTCATAACACACTGATTTTTAAATGTCATCTTGTAATAGTATAAAAATATATCTTTTCATACTTTTTACATGTCAATAAGGGTAAAAATTAAGTGAGAGGCACAAAAATACAAACAGCCAACTGATTATCAGCTTTAATGAAAGACAGTAGCATTCATAATCTAGAAGTCAATGACCAAAATATTTAGATCAGTTTTGAATGTATCATATATGGCAATGAATTAACTTTTCCCTCACTCTGTATTCAGCTCTTCATCAATTCCAGGTTCCTGGTGCTTACCATGAACTGCATCACAGATCAGTAGCGTTATGAACCTTATAGGGTCTCTGACACACATAATATGCCTCTGGGATAGAGGTACAAGGTCAATGTCAGTGGAAACAACCAAGAAGGCATACCAGCCTCTGCCAAGTCGCAACCAGCCTTTTGCTCTGCCCTTGGTGATAACTTGTGCTAAATACTCCACTGGTACCTGATGCTTCTTCAGTGTTGCTTTAGAATAAACATTTAGTGCATGGAGAGCTTCCCTCATTTCCTTAACCTGTATACTCTGAAAGGTATAAACAGACTTTCAGTGACTTATCTGAGCCTTTGTGAGAATGCAGACCGTGTTAAATCTACTCAGGTTCTGGAACTGGCACATGTCCCATACACATCATCTCCCAACTCAAAACAGAGTGCCACCCAACCTTTTCCTCTTTTAGAGGCCTCATTAGTTCTGTGCTTCTCTTTTCATCTACAAAATGGATAGGCCTATAAACCACAGATGACTGCAGAACCCCATTTTTTCACATATCTAAGCCTCCTATGTAACTATAACTTATCAATTCTGCTCTTTCTGGCTAATCAACTGTATTCCATCATTGACCAGGCAGTTACTTTAATGGTCACATCTGCCCACTGGTTAATTAATTCCTGGGCAGGATAACTCCTACATGCAATGTGGAAAACAGAACAGTCTCTTTCAGAATGGGAGACTGTATTAATTCTTGCCTCTATTCAACAACGACTTGGCTCTAAAGAGCCGTGAAATGTTCCAAAGTCCCATTGACAAGGCCCTAGGGCTCCCACATTCAGACCACAAGACTAGGACAATGATGGTATCTGCAGAAGGCTCAAGAGGAGACTCTCACAAAGACAAACATTAAGATGCTCACACCAGAAAAGAAACAAACTGGAGAGACCAAGTCTACATGTTCACTTGCCTCGGTCTGGGGAATAGGATATTGCCACGGTGGATGAAGACAGGCGTTTATTCATGGGAGGCTCCGTCGGCTTTGGCAAACTCATAGTTGATGTTGAAAGTTTGTCACATGCTGCAGAGAAATGCATTAAAGACATTGGTATTCATCACACTACTGTAGAACCGAGAAACACATATCCCGAAGTGTCCTTCCTGTCCTCATCCACGCACCTCCTAAATGCTGTGGCACAGCATGCTCTGCTTTCATCATCCTGGCATCTCATTATCCTAATCTAGAAATGCCCAGGCTACAGCAGCCCTTGGTCTGCAGCAAGATCTCTGCAATTTCTTCACTGTGTTGTCATCTTCAATTTCAAATGTTCAACCTCACTCAACTGTTCAACTAAAGCCGTGTTAATCCCACCAACAAATCATTTTCTTTTGTCTAGGGATTTTTGAGCATGCTCACATCACACAAAAACAAAACCAACTTGGACCCAGAGACAAATCACCACTGGAAAACGCCCCCTATGGTCTGACTGTCACCGCTTGCTGAAATCGACTCTTTTATGAAGGTTATCTGTAGCTCAGGTTGGAGAGAGATGAAATCCGTACTCTCGGAGTTGTATTTAAAGCAGAACTGCCTCTTTAGCAGTTGGTTTTCCTTTTCTTAGTAAGAGACAGATCAAAATGGTCCTTTTGCAAATGCTTTAACTGTTTGAGGTTAGGATTTTAACAGGTGACCCTGAGTTTGGTGTTCTTACGTTCCAGTCATTATTTCAGACAGCAAACAAAGAGATGCTGACAGTGCCCTGCCAAGCTATGTTAGAGCCTGAGGCCAAAAGAAAAATGTATGCTCTTGGTTGTAGAAAAAGCAAACTCATCAATAATATTTTCAAAATCTACTCCTCTGCTCATCGTGTTTTCACATGAGAAGTGCCATAAGAACTGCCATGTTCTATAATTTCTGCTGACCAAATGACAATCTTAAATAATTTTTTTGTTTTTTTTTTGAGACGGAGTCTTGCTCTGTCTCCCAGGCTAGAGTGCAGTGGCACGATCTCGGCTCACTGCAACCTCCGCCTCCCGGGTTCAAGTGATTCTCCTGCTTCAGCCTCCTGAATAGCTGGGACTACAGGTGCATGACACCACGCTGAGCTAATTTTTGTATTTTTAGTAGAGACGGTGTTTCACCATGTTGGCCAGGATGGTCTCGATCTCTTGACCTCGTGATCTGCCTCAGCCTCCCAAAGTGCTGGAATTACAGGCGTGAGCCACTGCACCTGGCCCAATAATTTTTAATTAACTAAAGCTGAAGTAAAAGTATAATAAATTTGATTTGTGTAGAAATAAAACTATTTAAAGTTGAAATTATATGAGTTTTAATACTCTTTTCAATTTTTCCATATTTTAAACGACTTTAATGTTTTGAAAAAATTAAACATTAGAAATTACATAAAACCATGTATATAAGGGTACACATTTTCCCTCTTGCTTCAGGGCTCTGATATGCTCAGCATGGCACCAGTCTTTAGAAATTTGTTGTTTATTATGGATTGTTTTGCATGAATTTTGATTTAAAAAAATATCACATTAAGATATTATTTTATCTTTATTACTGGGATTTTTGGCACTCCCTTAAATTGTGTGCTCTAGTCAAGTACTGCACTCATTTCACCCTGGCCCGGGCCCTGGGTGCTGATTCCTAGTGGGTGATTACTCCACCTCTCTACACCTTTCTTTTTTCTTTTTTTTTCAAGACAGAGTCTTGCTCCGTTGCCCAGGCTGGAGTGCACTGGTACGATCTCACTGTAACCTCTGCCTCCCGGGTTCAAGCAATTCTCTTGCCTCAGCCTCCTGAGTAGCTGGGGCTCCAGGCACCTGCCACCACCCTTGACTAATTTCTGCATTTTTAGTAGAGGCGGGGTTTCACCATGTAGGCCAGGCTGGTCTCGAACTACTGACATCAAACAATCCACCTGCCTCAGCCTCCCAAAGTGCAGGGATTACAGGCACGAGCCACCATGCCCAGCCCTCCTGCACCTTTCTCAGGGGGAAAGCCAGTGCCTACACTAGAGGTAACTCTGCTTGTGCAGCAAAATTGCTGTTACGAAGCACCCCCAGTAAGGATTATTCATTGTCAAAGAAATGTCAGAAACCAAGGATATTGATTCCTACTGCTAATATGACCTTCCGCATTGCTGGTAAATACTGCATCCCTTTTACAGCTTTTTTTTTTTTTTTTTTTTTTTGCCAGTTGAAGATGGATTGAATTTCTAAAGTCATTATTAAATGGAAACAAAGTTTGGCTAGTTCTGTTCTTGATCTAGACCAGAGGAGTTTCCCAGGCTGGTATACAAAACAGACAGCCTATTAGATAAAATCAAGCACAAAGCCAAATTATCTAATTATTTGGATTCCCAGTGTTAGCACTGATAAACTCCCTACCACTCCCTCTCAAACACCTCTCCAGTAATCTATCACTTTAACACTAAGCTCAAGTTTTCCATTCAGAACTCCAGGTGATTACAGGTTTTGGTAACCAGAAGTAATCAGAATGCCCTACTACTTAATGTCTACAACAGATGATGAAGAGATTGTTAAAGATCTGAATGTGCAAAAATCCAACACTGACAAGATTTTCAAGGCAGACGTTAGTGAGTTGAGGATGAAATATCTCCAGGGCACTAAGATGTAAGGCATGCACCGCTCTATAATGACAGAGGAACAAAGAAATATGGGCATGTCATTCACATTGCTAGGAAAAAAAAATTGTGACAGGCCAGACTAAGAAACCAATTGTAAAAGTGCTTGACACAGACATGGTGATGGGGGAGGATGATCAGAACAGTTATCACAAAATGCTATGGCACAGTGATGCTCGGATATACCGTTGGTGGACTCGGCAGCTGCGGCAGTGGTCCCTGCATCCGGAGGGAGGGTGCTGGCTGCTAAACCTAGAGGAGGGGGTGGGGTATTTTCTGATTCACCTACACAGCAAAAAATCAGAGCAAAGAGAGGTAAAAGAAAAAAGTCCCAATTTCTTGTTGCTTCTTAGTTTCTAATTAGGAAATTAGAAAAAGTAACTGAAATGGGTTGTTGACTTTTCAAAAAAGAAAAAATAAAGTATATTTACTGCCCAAAGGCGAAAAGCACAATACAGCAAAGTCAAGAACTGTCCTGTAAACTCAAATTCATTTGCTCTCAGATAGAGCTAGTACACACCTCCTGCATAATAGAATGCTAAGATTGCTGAAATGTAGTGAGACACTGAAAAGAAGGAAAAGCCATCCAGAGACTAGTAACAATCCATACATTAAATTATACATTTGAAAATTTAAAGATGAATATGAACTGGTAATGAAATAAGTCACCTTGAAACAAAGTCGAAAAAGCAACAAAAATTTAAAATGAAGCAGGAAATAGTCCAGCCCTTTTTGGAGGGTAACTGCCACTCTGCTTTTCCTGATCGCATCTAGAACAGTGACAGAGCCTCCTGCCATTTCCCTCCCCTGAAGTCAGACCACCCCTGGGCTTGCCAGCTGGGCCCGGCTCACTGGGCTCTGCTTTCAAAGACCTTTCTTTTGCTCTCCCTCAAAGCCCAGTTTTTGTGTCAACTGCTGTTTGCTATCAAGAAGAATGCACAGATCCCCTTCATAACAAGTGCATGCATAGGAATCTTGGCAGTTTTCAACATCACATCTGAAAGTGGTGCCTCTGAAAAGCTGTGCAGAGCATCCCCTAGATCCTGGAGACACCCAGTGGTGCCCATAATCCCCTGCCTGCTCCATTATTTCCCACCCAGGACCTGAAATACAGGGGCAACCCTACACTCACCATCATGTCCTCCGGGTCCAATGGCCAGTGGTGCTCCCCACGAATACTTCTTTTTCAGCTCCAGCTGCTGTGTGCGCTCCAGGGACCGGCGCATCATCGCCTCCAGCCGTTCCTACACAGTTCATGTAAGGCAAGTGTTAACAAGATTAAGTACCCAGCCCCACCACACTGCCTGCTGCCTCAGTGCATGGTGTGAGTCACCAAATGGGGCTTTCTGTGCTCAGCATCCAAAACCCAGGAATATGTGCTCTCTCGGCCACACCAGCGTGTTCTGAGTAGGTGGAGAGTAAATAATGCGGCTAGGCTAGCACTGGCTCTCAACCCAAACACCGTGCGTCCTGTCCCCTCCCCTCCCTGGGGAGAAGCTGCCCTAGGAATAATGCCCAATAAGCATTAACTCCTTGAGGCCTATCTCAAGCCATTTTGCCCTATCCAGGAGGGCTGGAATTCTGCTCCAGAACCAAGAGCATCCTTTCTAGTTAAAAGCATAAAACGTTTTGCTTTGAGAAAATTTTAATGCAAATATAATTTGAGTTTTTGGGGTGATACATGACACTGAGATCTATTTTGCAAAGCTGCATTTTCATCTTAGAACTTCTTAAAGGGGAACCAACTGTTTTACATAGTGTGACACTTTTCTGCTATATAGTAATCTGGGATAATATTGCATATTTCAAAATTTTCAAGAGGCAAGAGTAAAGAACCTTCTGGCCACAAAAAAAAAAAAAAAAAAAAAAGCATCCATGCATGCCCAGAGTTACTTAGGTGGAGGAGGCAGGGAGGCAGAACCCAATAATTTTTAACCAGAAGAAAAAAACAACCATTAGGCTTCGGCTTCTCTCCTAACAGTATTTATCAAAAACACTCTCCTGTATTACCCAGATTGTTACTTTCATAAAGTTGTCCTTGGTGCTTCGGTGAAGGTGCTCTAATTCTGCACTCCCCACCACCTCCATGACAATGCAAATACCAACTCCTCTCCCTGTCTGCACTGGAGAAGGCCTGAGCTAGCAGTTATAATGACACCCTTTTGCCCTCATAAAACCCAACCCTGAGGTGCTCCAGGAATTGCGCTAATCATAGCCTGATTCCAAAACAAAAAGATACAATTGTCATGGCTTAAAAAAACACACACAGAAGCAAAATTAATTTAGGACAGCATCAACTGAGTAACCATGACTTAAAGATCAGGAAAAGGCTCCTTTATGTCACACTTACTAGAAACATATAAAGGTCACTTAACAGGTATCTGGATGTATCCCTTCTGTCTATACCAGAGGGATGAGATGAGGATCTGGCTTCTCCACATCTCAGCCTCCTCTGCATAATTTTTCTCTGAATAGTACTTTGCTAAGAGACTGCCTCTCCAGGGACCTGTGAGCAGAAAGGGGGATTTTTACCTCCTATAAGTCTTAGATTTGTATTAGCTATTAACTGTGCTCTTGTTTTTGGCCTGAGACTCTACAATCATGAGTATGCATGCCTTGGCAGAGTCCACTCCTCACGACCCTGGCCCGTTAAACGATGATGGCCAACTCTGGCAGTCTGCCTGATAAAAGCTGGGGCTTGGAAGGAAGAGAACTTCTCTGCCATGTGATACCTGAAGTACAGCCACTCGAGATTGGGGCTGAATAGTATTTCATTATATGGTTTAACATAAAGTATTTAACCAATGACCTAACTGAAGTGTTGAAACCTTTCATCCTAGAGTGAACTAAGTATTGGGTGGGTTACTGTAGATTTCCTACATGCCAGAAGGACCTCACAAAGCAGTCCCTTCTCTACTAGGGGACCAATGAGAACAAAGAATAGTGAGCTTCACTGAACCAGCCTGACCACTGATCAGCTATCTGGGGGGCACCCTTGTAAGGGAATGAGTGCTCACTGAAAGCCAGACCTGCCCCTGGACTTTTCAATGGCCTCTAGAAAAACTACCCCTGCCATCCATCCCCAGTCCACTGAGCTGCTCCAAATCCCACCACTGGAGATTCATTCCTTCAGACCTTGAGGAGGCTGATGAAAACACAGCTGTCCCTGAGAGAAAGACACACTCACTTTGTATCACCCACTTTTGGAGAGATGATGAGAAATAGATGATAAGCAAGTTCTAAGAGAAGAGGATTTATGGAACCCCAAAAAGTCAGAATGGGGTGATTCATACATACAGAAAACAAAACTTGTCCAGTGTACAAGTCTTATTTAAGGTTAGTCCTGTATAGGTCAGTATTGCCTCGTGTTTGTGTGTACCTTTTTGTTCCTTCATATGATGAAACAGAAAGAATCTCAGATTTAGAATCAGGCGGTAAGGATTCAAATCTCACCTCTGCCTGCCACTTTTTATCCCTGTGACCTTGAGCTAATCATTTCAGTCCTGGGCTTCAGTTTCCTTGCCTATAAAATGGGGATGAGCTTAACCTACATCACCAGATCACTCTAAGTCTATGGGATAATGACTAGTATGCAGTAAGTCCTTAACCAAAGCTAAGTGAATCTGAATTTAAAGAGGAAGATTCTTATCAGGACCATTTAGAGCAATAGTTCTCAAATCTGAGAGATCAGGTAGGAGAATCCCCTGGAGGAATTATTAAAACCCTGGGGTTTATCCCCAGAGTTTCTGAGTCAATAGGTCTGGGGTGGAGCCTGCTGAGAATCTGCATTTCTAACAAGTTCCCAGGTGCTGCTGGTCATGGGACCCCCAAGCAAGAGCCACTGGTTAGAGGAAAGGCTGAGCAAGAGAAAGTGAGCATGAAAAAGTTCCATCACATTAGAAAAACAGCATTAATAAATATCAGAACTGCATACTGCAATTCCTGCCAAGTTCTGGTTCTCCTGAGTATCATCTGATGATCAACAGAGGATGGGGAAAGGGCAAGGCAAATCCTTGTCCCTAGAATCTCCTCTATTAGGTAGGGCTTAGTGGAAGGAAGGAAGGAAGGAAGGAAGGAAGGAAGGAAGGAAGGAAGGAAGGAAAGATAGGAAGGAAGGAAGGAAAGATAGGAAGGAAGGAAGGAAGGAAGGAGGGAAGGAAACAAAGAAAGAAGGAAAGATAGGAAGGAAGGAAAGATAGGAAGGAAGGAAAGATAGGAAGGAAGGAAAGATAGGAAGGAAGGAAGGAAGGAAGGAAGGAAGGAAGGAAGGAAGGAAGGAAACAAAGAAAGAAGGAAAGATAGGAAGGAAGGAAAGATAGGAAAGAAGGATAGGAAGGAAGGAAACAAAGAAAGAAGGAAAGATAGGAAGGAAGGAAAGATAGGAAGGAAGGATAGGAAGGAAGGAAGGAAGGAAAGGGAGATAAGGAAGGAAGGAAAGGGAGATAAGGAAGGAAAGAAGGAAGGAGCGAGCCTCACACTTGATGCCTTGAGCTCTGGCTTTAGATCCGTCTGGATGAATTTGGAGAATCACGACCAAGGTGACCCCGCTGAACCAGCTGAACAGTATTAAAGGTCGCCAGCAGGGCACATTCCAGACACTGTTACTCAGACAGCAGTCTCTGGCAGGAATGGGTGGTAGGGGGTGGCTGTGCCTCTTCAACTGCCATTATATGTGTTCTTTTTTTTTTTTTGAGACAGAGTCTTGCTTTGTCACCTAGGCTGGAGTGCAGTGGTGCGATCTCTGCTCACTGCAACCTCCACCTCCTAGGTTCAAGTGATTCTCTCACCTCAGCCTCCTAAGTAGCTGGGATTACAGGTGAGCACCACCAAGCCTGTCTAATTTTTGTATTTTTAGTAGAGATGGGTTTTCACCATGTTGGCCAGGCTGGTCTTGAACTCCCGACCTCAGGTGATCCACCTGCCTCGGCTCCCCAAAGTGCTGGGATTACAGGCATAAGCCACCATGCCCGGCCCATTACATATGTTCTGGGGATGACACTGCAGGGACACACCCCCAGCGGTCCTCAGCAGGGATGTGTGCAGAAAAGAAAAGAAAAGAAAAGAAAAGGAAAGAGAGAGAAAGAAAGAAAGAGAGAAGGAAGGAAGGAAAGAAAGAAAGAGAGAAAGAAAGAAAGAAAGAAAGAAAGAAAGAAAGAAAGAAAGAAAGAAAGAAAGAAAGACAGACAAAGAGGCCTTTCTCTTTTCTGTTTAGCATAAGGAACATGAAGTTGGCTTTTCCAAATCCAATTTTCCAGGGCCACTGGTCAGGAAGCTATACTGCCCTGAGAATGGGCTGGCATACTGTGTTGTCAGCCCTAACACAGGTGACAGGAACTTGTTCTGGTAGCTTGGTTCCTGGGAGCTGTGTGACACATGAAGGTTCTAAGAACTTACCTTAAGGAGTAGGTGGCCTCCAGCAAGAGAATGAGTTTAAGGTCAGGGTGTCAAGTGGACAGTAGAACCACCCCACCCCTCCCTGGGACAGGCCTGACTAGCTTCTACCTCTGCCAACTCTTAAGACCTCTGAGAGACAGACCATTGGTGGTACCCACTTCTGCCCTGGCACAGACATGAGGGGTTATCAAGCATGACATCATGGCAACCATAGGGATACAGAGCCAGGGCAGGGCTGGGGTGGGGTCAACAGGCCTCTCATGAGCTCCTAAGTATCAGACCCAGAGAGGCAGGATTTGGTGGGCAACAAACACTTTCCAACAGGCTAGAGAAGTAAAATGGCCTGCATAGGATGAATGATCTTCCTGCAGAGGCTGTTCTCTGGCTGACAGAGACAGAACATGACAAAAAAAAAAAAAAAAAAAAAAAAAAAAAGACTTCAATCTGACACTGAGAAAAGAATGGAGAACATCCACAGCCAGGCACTGAGCAGGCTGCAGCCCTCCCAGAGCTCCCCTCGAACCATAGGGGCCAGTGCAGAGGGTTTCCTTTGAAGAGGGGCTTCCGTAATGCAGGCTGATCCCTTCTCCCTAAATGTCACCCACGAGAATGCCAAAAAGGCCTCTGTGCCAGCAGAGCACCGACCCAATGTAGCTAACAAGCCAGCCTGTGTGTGGCAAGTCCCTAAGCTACACCTGGGTCCCCTGGGACCCTGAGGGCAGGAGCAGGTGGCAGAGGGAGGCTGCTGTTTCCTTGGGTTGCTACACAACCACAGGAGGCCCAGCCCTCAGCCCTGCCCTGCTGTGCCCAGGGAGAAGAGGGAACCAAGCTCAGCTTGGGCTGACAAGGGTCGGTCAGGCAGCCTCCTGCTTCCCTCCACCACACTAGGGGTGCAAGGAAGCACACAAATAGAAAATTACCCAGAAGGGAAATCACAAAAGATTCAGCTGCATCAGGACCAACCATATGGCATAAAACTCCCTCACCTCCAAGAAGGGGGAGCTGGACTACTTAATTTAACATGCCTCCAGCACTAATGTTCTGTAGAGAAAAATTATAAACAGAAATTGCCTCAAAAGCAGCCCCCAGTGACAATGCATATGTCAGAGCATGGGAAGTGTCTTATGTGACTTCATAGTACCCCTTCCTGGAAGCTGCAGTAACAAGCTTTCAAAATGGAGAGATTATGGAGGAAGAGGACAAGCTCTAAGTCATCAAGGAATGGAGGATGGGAAGAAAATGGGTGAGTCCAGCCACTCCTGACAAACACAGAAGTTAGGAAAGGAGAAATCTGTCCCAAGTTACCAAAACAGCCTATTATACTGTGGCTTTTTCCCATCTACTGACTGTTTCATAAGCTTTTGTGGGTAGCTCCCGCTTGACCTTGCTTTAGCCAAGTTCAGCTGAAGTAACTAAACAGAATGTAACATTCCTGAATGATTACTCTGTGCTAGGTGCTTTGCTGGGCACTTTTACAAAAGTCACCTCTTTTAATTCCTGTAACTACCTCTGTTTTGGGCTAAGGAGACAGAGTTAGAGGGGCATGTCACTTGCCCCTGGCCACCAGCTGCTCAGTGGTAGAGCTGGCATTGGAGCTGACATTTGAACTGGGAGCAGATGAAGGCACAGCAATCAGACTGCAGCCAGTAACGGCGAACCATAGCTAAGACACTGGCTTAGACCTCATTTTCTAAGAGGAGGAAAGAAATCACCATGAAAGGGTGCTTCTTGGGCAAAGATGGGTCTGACTGTGTGTGTGTTTTCGTATGTGTTCTTTAAAAAAAAAAGAAGGGGTAAATATATATAGTGACAAACAACCATTCAGAGATTTTAAAAAATACTGAATTCGTACAAACATCTTTATATCCTATAGTGTTGGAGATTACCAAACCTCTATATTGTTCATACTAAAAGATGAATCATTATACCTTATGAATAAAAAATTATCAACTGACATAAGGTTTTTATTATATCCTAAAAATATAATCGTGAAGAAAATCTATAATCCAATATGCTTTCTAAATATATTTTCAAAATTTAGTAATAAAGAACTCCATAGGGGTAATTATGTGCCATTTCCTTTTTAAAAGGTAACTGGAAAGAGCAATTAAAGCAAAGAACTACATTAAAATTTAAATATACTAGCATCTTGGTATTTGAGGGTAGACTAATTTGCCAGTAGCAACTGACAGGATCACATTGTTCTCAACCTCACAGCTCTTGTTCTGGCCTTGTGCCTGCCTTGGAGGCATGAACTCCCATCTGTAACCCTCAGATTCACATCACTCAGCCGCTATCCACAATCTCCTCTGAGTCTTTTTTTTTCCCCCTATCTACTAGACCACCAGGGACCCTTTGAGTCTTAGAGTCAGAAAAGGTTATGACTAGAAGAGGCATTGGAGACTACCAAATCCAACCCTCACTTCACAGACACACAAATCAAGGCCCAGAGAAACCAACCAGTTTGCCCAAGATCACACAGCGAATTAACACCTGAGTTGAATGGATAAGTCTCTGTGGTTCTACGTTGGTGCTGCTTCCAGTTTCATGTCATGCTGCTGAAAGAAGGTATGGGAGCCATCAAGGAGAAGGTGCATGGCAGGTCTCTCTCCTACCCCAGAGCTGGGCAGGATGCCCAGGCACTCTGAGCACCCTGCTGAGGGGGCTGGAAGGTGGTGGAGGGTACACCTGGGCCTTACCTCCTCCTCCCGGAGCTTCTGTTTCCTTTTCTCTTCCACAGCAGCTCTCTTCTGGTCCTCCCGCTGCCGCTGCTCTTCCAGTTTTCGCCATCGCTCCTCCATTTGCTTTTCGTACTGCAGCTTGGCTCTTTTCTGTTTCTCCAGGATCTGTTGCTCCCGAGCAGCTGGGGAAGGAAAGTAGAAGAGAGGTGTCATTACCAGAGCATCCCATGCAGTTTGGATTAAGACCAAAAACACGGAAGCAAGAGCAGAGCCCTAAAAAGAGCCTGGTAGGATCCTAGGATGCAGTGATTGAGATAATGGGTTCTGGTACCTCTGCCACTAGCTGGGTAACCCTAAGCATGTTAGCTAGATCATCTGCCTCGGTTTCCTCCTCTACAATGTGGGGACAGTCATGTTTGCCACATCACAGTGTTGTTAAGCTCGAACAAGATGATGACCGTGAAGTTCACAGTAAGTGCCTCCCCACGTGGGAGCTATGACTATGACGGCTGTCAATAAGTCAAACTTGTGCATAATGGCTAAACTATATGCTAGGTTGAGCAATGATGCTTATGAGGCTATGTGCATTCAAAAGCAGTTTAACTGTGTGTGCACCAAGCACCAGACACTGAGCTAGGTTAGGGGGTAAAACACATGAATAAAATTTGCCTTACCCTCAAGGCATTTACTAAGGGGCCCTTAATTCCACCTAGCCAAAGCAGGGAAGGGTTCCCTGGAGGAGGCAATGCTTGTACCGACCAGCAGGAGGCAGTGAAGAAGAGAAGAACCTGAAAGCTCCTCATTTGTCTCAATGCAATGGGGAAATGCTATCTCCCTCAGCATCCTGTGAAGAACACTCTGCACTAATCTGTCTACAGCCTGCAAGAGGCAAGACAGCCTTTCTCAACCAGGGCTCTCTGTCCTAAAATACAGAATGACTCAAGTGCTGATTTTCTCAGTTCTCCTGAGGATGGCCCTTTTAGATTCCCAAGAGAGAACCTGAGGGAGTGTACACAGTTGACACTTGAAGGTGTTAGGACTTCCTTAGGTCAGGGGCAGCGACTGTTTCTCTTTCTTCAACATCATATCTGCAGACCCTAACACAGTGGCTAGAACACAGCAGAGGTTCAATGTTTGCCGAGTGAACTATTCTGAGAGTTACTTATTTGTGAACATGCCAGTTGCAGTGTAGGTTCACGCCTGATTCTTCATGTTCATCTAGCAATTGTCCTAGTTCCCATTCACAAATTTCTAAGAATCTTCAGAAAAGACACCACCATATCTCCACTCCCTTGGACCAAAATGACCAAAGTGCATAACTTACCCAGACATTTTTCTCTTTCTTCTCGTCTTTCTTTGGCCAATCTCTGCCTCTCATCTGATTTCAAAAATCCCTCCATGCCTACAAAGGAGAAAACTAGATGATGTTTCAGTTCTTCACTCTTTCCCTATCTGCTAAGTACTATAGGCAACTGGGCACGGCACCCAAGTCTGACTACATGCGCACATCATCCATCTCCATCACTTCAACCAAAGGAGGTCCAATCTGTCACTCTCTATGACACACACAGCCGAGGGGCAGCAGCTACCACTTTTGCATGTACCTGCCAAGCTGTCCTGTAGTTGGGCCAACATCAGCCCCAGAGGACAAAGCCCCTTCCCCAATCCTTTGCCCCCAGGCAGACAAGGGGTCAGAAAGTACAGTAAGTGATAGATGGGCCTGGCAGTGTGCAGAGAAGCCCACTAGGCCTCATCTAGTCAGGCTCCCAGGCCTGAAGCACGACCACCTGGGGGAGAGGAGAAGCACAAAAATGGACAAAATTTTGAATACTGCTCATTACACAGACACTGAACATTTTACTTTTTTTTTTTTTTTTTTTTTTTTGAGACAGAGTCTCACTGTCGCCTGGGCTGGAATGCAGTGGTGCAACCTTGGCTCGCTGCAACCTCTGCCTCCCAGGTTCAAGCGATTCTCCTGCCTCAGCCTCGCGTGCAACCACGCATGGCTAATTTTTGTATTTTTAGTAGAGATGGGGTTTCATCATGTTAGCCAGGCTAGTCTCAAACTCCTGACCTCAGGTGATTCGCCCACCTTGGCATCCCAAAGTGCTGGGATTACAGGCATGAGCCACCGTGCCCGGCCTACTTTCTGAAAGGAGCCAATATATGAGCTCCTTGGGTGAGCACTATGAAAGACAACACTCAAGTTCAATTTTGGTTCTGCCAAGTTTGTGCTGATGTCAATCTTAGTATCTTAGAATCATCCAAATATCTACAACGAATAAGATGGAACAAATGACAACTTCCCGAAAATGTCTGAGAAATATCCCTGGAGCTTTTCATCTCCAACCAACCCCAGCAGAACCCTAAAGGGTTTTCTAAATAAAAGATTAAATGGATCTTCATGATCATTTTAGGATTACAATTTACTGCACTCTGTTACAACTGGACCCAGTGTATTATCTATATAATATTTAAGCACACCATTCTGTAGAAGTCAGCTTTCATGTTATTATAACCAGGTTCACTTCCCCAGCATCTGTGCCTTCCTCTCTGGGAGCATCACAAGCTGCCATCATAGTGTGCCTTGCTGCCACAGCAACCTGTGCTTCTTCTAAGGAGGTTCCTGCTGCTGTCCAGGAGGAAGGCCTGAAGGCCTGGCCCACAGCGTAGGCAGTGGGAATGAGGAAGGGGGATGATGTGACAAATACTGGATTGTCATGATTCTCCACATACATCTGGTTTTGCAGCCTAGATTATATATCAGGGATATTAAAATGAGATAAGTACTAGAAAAATCCAAGTGCCATTCTTCATTTTGTTTTTAGTCATCTCTTAATCATTATGACACTATCAACAATATAAACCTCATCAAAAATTTAAAGGCCAACTCCTCAGCTCATTCCAGCCACCCCCCAATCTGACTCCAAACTCTTTTCCCAACTTGACCTCAGCACTGCCCTTTCTCCCATGCACCTTCTAGCTCATGCCATCCCTTACTCTACCCTGCTCCACCTGTTTAAACTCTGCCCGTCTTCAAGACCCCCACAGTCCCCCAGCCCTGTGATGCTCTGTGCTCCCACATGGTTTGAGGACTCTTATTCTGCTCTCTCTCTAACTCAGTCTCCCCTGGTGTGTTCCAGAGCCATGTGTGGCTGATGCAACTCTGGGTCTATACAGCTCTGGCCACTGTCCCCTTACATGGTGGCCCCAACGCATGCACACAATGCTCGAAGGCAGGTGTGAAGTTAGTGGAAGGGGAACAAGCATAGAAAATCAGGTTTCTTTTTTCTCTAAACACAGTCAGGTTCTAGTGTCTACCTCAAGAGTCTGATTAATAAGAATTAGTTCTGTGTGAAAAGTTACAAAGAAAAGCCCAGGACGCCTAGACAGATGCTCTCATCGGCACCTATACAAACTCACCCACCCAGGCAGGGCCTGAACCTAGCTCTGTACTGCCCACGCTGCCCTCTAGGTGTTCATGGGCCTGCTCCGTATCTAAAGCCTGAAAATGGCTGAAAGCGCTCTTCAAACAGAGGGAAAAAAGAAAAACAGAGAAGAAAAAGGGCCAAACACACTTGAAACTGCCCATATTACCTTGAGGCTTTACAGAGGCTGCTTGTTCCACAGACATGCATGATTTTAGGCTGCCCTCTCATGGACACACATGAGAGTCACATCTTCAAATCATCTTTCCAGAAAATCTTTATTATCATGCTCACAGTCAACATCACCAGTATCATCATAATAAGAGGTAATAACTGAGCAGTTCCCAAGGACAAAGCACACTGCTCAGACTTTCTCAGCCCAATCACCCTATGATGACAAGAGGTGCTGTGATGATCCTTGTCTTACAGGTGTAGAAACAGAGGCACTTGAAGCCAGATTCCAATGCAAGAAACTGACTTCAGGACCCACTTTAAAAACCATTAAAATTTTTTTTCCTAATCTCTCACATCTGGCTGAAAGGACCCACATTCTTAGTTACGGCTTTTCTGTGCTGCTTCCCCAGCACAGGAAGAAATGTAACACCTTGGTCTTTGTGCTGTAACCCAGTGATGCATGCAGGGAACAAATCCTAACCTGGCCCCAAGAATGAGCTTGCAAATCTAAAGAGAAGTCGAGTGTGACTCATTAGATAATCATGAAGTAAGCAGTACTGTGAGCCAAGCGCTGGCCCAGCTGGACACAGATGCGGCCCCTGCCCAGGCAGGCTAATTAGCAGCTTCCTCCTCACACTAGTGGTTTGAAAATGTTTGCTCAGCAATGTTTTATGGCTGATGCTGGGTGGGGAAGGGGTTACAGAGGACCCTGGGGGAAGCTGTAAGGCCTCTCCTTGCTCATGCCACAATGCATGGCCGTCTCTTTCTTTTTTAAATTCAGCTTTATCCCACTGAAAGGGGTGGAGTGACTCAAACAGCCCAACATGGGCAATCTGGAATCTCTGTGTTCATTTGGTAGCCATGAGCTATACATGGCTATTTAAATTGCATATCAAAATTAAGTACAGTTACAGTTCAGTTCTTTAGTCACACTGGGCACATTTCAGGCACTTAATAGCCACATGTGGCTGGCGGTTACCACCCTGCAGTGAGAAGCCTGGCAGCTCCCTCCTGTGATTCTCTCTCTGCATGTCTAGCTGCTCTGGGGCACATGTGGATAAGGAGGTCTGAGCTCAGTCGGGATTGAGATTTACTGGATGAGTAAGGCTTCTTCCACACAGCATCTGCTTCTTCTGCTTAATTGTTGAGCAGACATTTTGAGAATATCCATTCCAAGAGAAGCCAAATTAACTCATCTCCAGCCTCCACCTTCTGACTCTATATGCTTCTCCCAAAGGCTGTCGAAAAGCCCTTGAGCTCATTCCGAGGTAAGGAGGGCTGGAGCACAAACCATAGCCTCTAACAAATAAACCAGCTATTACCAAAACACAGCCAGACTTAAACCAGAGGAATTCAGGTAGATTACTGTGAACACTAACACCAGGAGATGCCCTCTAAAGACACAGTGTATCCAAGAAGTAATGCTTGATATGGTTTGGCTCTGTGTCCCCACCCAAATCTCATATTGAATTATACTCCCATAATTCCCAGGTGTTGTGGGAGGGAACTGGTGGGAGATAATTTGAATCATGGGGGCAGTATTCCCCATACTGATCTCATGGTAGTGAATAAGTCTCACGAGATCTGATGGTTTTATTTCCGCTTTTGCATCTTCCTCATTTTCTCTTGCCGCTGCCATGTAAGAAATGCCTTTCGCCTCCCTCCATGATTCTGAGGCCTCCCCAGCCATTTGGAACTGTAAGTCCAATTAAACCTCCTTTTCTTCCCAGTCTTGGATATGTCTTTATCAGCAGTGTGAAAATAGACTAATACAGTGCTGAATTCAGTTCCAAAAGGAAGTCTTTATGTACGGCCTGAAATCCTAAAATGTCTAACTTTCCTACCCAATCATCCTTCGTCCATGTGCCCTATTTGTGTGCATTTATCATATTTTTTTTATCTTTTTGAGACAGGTTATCACTCTGTTGGTTGCCCAAACTGGAGTACAGTGGCACGATCATGGCTCACTGCAGCCTCCAACTCTTGGGCTTAAGTGATCCTCCCACCTCAGTGTAGCTGGAACCACAGGTATGCGCCACCATGCCTGGCTAATTTTTTTATTTTTCAGTAGAGACAAGGTCTCCCTACGTTGCCCAGGCTGATGTTGGAACTCCTAGGCTAAAGCAATCCTCCTGCCTCAGCCTCCTGAAGTGCTGAGATTACAGGCGTGAGCCACAGTCTATGGCCATCTCTTTCTTTTTTTGAAACCAGGGACCCAGTTTTACCATTGAACTCCATAAGAACTTATGGAGAACAGATTCATGCCTACATGCTTGCCAGGGGTTGAGAGGGTAGGGGTGGGAGGGAAGTGGATGTCTATAAAAGGCATCATGAAATGTACTCTGTCTTGATTGTATCCGTGGTAACATCTTAGTTGTGATACTGTTCTATAGTTTTGTAGGATATTACCATTGGGGGAAACCAGGTAAAGGGTACATGGGCTCTCTCTGTAATTTTTTTTTTTTTTTTTGAGACAGGGTTTCACTCTGTCACCCAGGCTGGAGTGCAGTGGCACAATCAGCTCACTGCAGCCTCGAACTCCTGGGCCCAAGCGATTCTCTCACCTCAGCCTCCCATGTAGCTGGGACTACAGGCGTGTGTCACCGTGCTCGGCTTTTTCTTTTTTTTTTTCTTTTTTTTGAGACGGAGTCTTGTCACTCTGTCGTCCAGGCTGGAGTGCAGTGGTGCGATCTCGGCTCACTGCAACCTCCGCCTCCCGGGTTCAAGCGATTATCCTGCCTCAGCCTCCTGAGGAGCTGGGATTACAGGCATGCGCCACCACGCCTGGTTAGCTTTTGTATTTTTAATAGAGACGGGGTTTCACCATGTCGGTCAGGCTGGTCTCAAACTCCTGACCTCGTAATCTGCCCGCCTCAGCCTCCCAAAGCGCTGGGATTAAAGGCATGAGCCACCGCGCCTGGCCTCGGCTATTTTTTTATTATTTATTTATTTATCTGTAGAGATGCAGTCTCACTATGTTGCCCAGGCTGATCTTGAACTCCTGGCCTCAAGCGGTCCTCCTGCCTCAGCCTCCCAAAATATTGGGATTACAGGCATGAGCCACTGCACCCAGCCTATAATATTTCTTATAACTGCATGTGGATTGACAATGACCTCAAAATAGAAAAGTTTAATTATTTTTTTAAAAAATCTGGCCCAAATGTGAAGCCCTGGGAAGGACCTAAAGGGGATACCCTCTCAGAGATGCCCTACCCAGAAGGACAAAGAGCACCCATGTCAGAGCCACCCCTTCCCCACTGTTGATGCAATAACGTTTCCCAGGGCAACAGCATCCAGGCAAACTTGCAACTCTGAAACAGAGGTCTTTTCCTGGGCAATTAATTCCTACAAAAAAATTGGAATAAAACAGGGATACTGAGCAGCCAAACAACTATTTTATGTTAACAGAAAAGCATAAAATCTCATACTTGACTGAGATCCTATTATCCCTGGGCTGCAGGAACACATTTTTAAAAACTAATTTTAAAATGAATTTTATTAGCTTGAAGTACTCTCCTATAGAATATTAATGACCTGATATTAGTCAATTATTCATGGTACTGGTAAGAACCATTATCAAAATACAAAGTTTTAAAGGGAAGCCAGCTGTGTTCAACTTTGAAAAATTAATCACATTAAATGAATTTTAAAATAACCTTTCTGATCACACGCAGATTTGTGCAACTGCAATGTCCAGAAAAAAAGGGAAGGAGGAATGAAGAGCTCATCCAATAGGAAATACAATGAAGGGTCCTCACCTCCTCTGGGGAGCCATCCTGATCCCTTCAAGGGGTTGCGAGGCATCCTCTGCTCTGTGGACTCACAGGCACTGTTTCCCATCTTAGTGGTCACTCTTGGTTGCACTGTGATGATCTGTTTAAGCACGTGGAGACCACCGCTTCTCAACTTTGGCTATACAATGGAATCACCTGGAGAGCTTTCAAAAATATAGATGCCTGGGTCTCCCTTCAGATTCTGATCTAGTCAGTCTTAGGTGTGGTTTAGGCACTGTTGCTTAAAAGCTCCGCACGTGATTCTAATGCGCATCCAGGCCTGACAACTGTCCTAGCCCACTGCTCACCACACTTGAGCATGCATCAGAACCACCTGGAGGGCTTGTGAAAATGACTGCTGGACATCACCTCCAGAGCTTCTGATGGAGTAAGTCTGGGGTGAGCCAGAGAATCTGCCTTTCTAACAAGCTTCCAGGTGAGGCTGACACTACTGGTCCAGGGCCCACACCTTGAGAACTAGTGTTCTAGATTATGGTGATTCTACAGGGCAGGGCCCTCCCTGTGGCTACTCTGTATGACAGAGCTCAGCACAGTGGGCCCCAAAACAGTCTGCAGAAGGAATGACTGATCACCTGCTACATTCCTCCACAGTGTTTACCTTTGCCAAGGTTGTTACTGCCCTACATGCTATTGTCTAGGTCTGTTTGTTTTGTTTTGTTTTCCGTGGAGGTGGAAGGCAGGGGCAGGGGGACTGGGTCTTGCTATGCTGCCCCTGGTTGATCTTTAACTCCTGGCCTCAAGCAATCCTCCTGCCTCAGCCTCTCCAGTCGCTGTGATTACAGGTGTGCACCACCCTGCCAGAATTTGGTTCTTTTCATTTGACCCTTGTCCTCTAAACTCTTGTCTTATCTCTGAATCTCTGGCACCCTAGAGACTGGGAGGGACTCAAAAAGTTGCTGAATCAAAGGGCCACGAATATTATGTCCCACTGATGGAAACCTCCCCATTTGCAGAATATTTTAACCTCATACCAGAAGTGTCTATAAAAACAACCAACATTTTAAGGCATCTTTGTACCCATTATTCTGCTAGAGTTGTGGAAGGAATACAAGGGTAAAGAAAGGAAGGCGCTCCATGAGCTGCTCCCCATAGCCCCACCCCCAACACACACACAGATTAATCTTTCCATTGAATTCCATCAGTGCTCTGATTCTCACAGACCTTTTTCCTCTTTACTTCACATTCGGGTCTTTCCCTCTCTCATTCACCACTCTCACGCACAGGAAACTCTACCCTCCCAATGCCCTCTCTCACCAACCCTCCCTTTCCAATCCATCCATCAGGATACAAGCTTCTTAAGGGCAGGGCTATGTCCCATTTCTTCTTGTAGCCCCGAAAGGGCCTAGCACAGTGTTTTGTGCACAGTAAGCACTCAAGAAATGTCAAGTTCATGAAGGGGAAGCGGTAACATATACTGAGCACCTCAGTTTTTGTTCTGTCTTGGCCTCCAGGGGATTGGAGGATCCCACCCACGTTGAGGGTGGATCTTCCGCCACCTAGTCCACTCAGACTCACACACCAATTTCCTCTGGAAACACTCTTACAGACACACACAAAAATAATGCTTTACCAGTTCTCTAGGTATTCCCCAATCCAGTCAAGTTGACACTAAAAATTAACCATCACACTGGATAAATATAATATGGCATTATACATCCATACAATGCAATAGTGTTCAGCCATAAAAAAGGAACGAAGGGGATGGGAGACATTGTGAAAGACTACTAATGGGTTCAAGATTTATTTTGGGAGTGATGAAAATGTGATGGTATTTTAGGCAGTGGTGACAGTTTCACAACACTGTGAATGTACAAAATGCCACCAGATTACACTTCAAAATGATTAATGTTATTATTAGTAAATTATATTGCAATAAAAGAATTTGTAGTGCTCCCCCCCAAACCCCGAAAAAAAGCAAAATACCAAAAACCACATCAGGGAGTGTTCCACAACAAGGCTTAAAATCCAGAGCCTAGTTGATCTTATCTGTGGCCTTCTCCCAAATCTCCTAGGTTGCCTGTTTTTCCTTTTCATCCCAAATATCCAGATGATATATCTGGTTCCAAAGGCAAACCTATGTGGTACATTTGAGTATGTGAAAATCATATATATTTCTATAAAGTATCTTTGTCACACAATCCCAACAGCTTTGTTATTAATTATAGTTTGTAAAACTGTGGAGCAAAAATAAATGTTAGCAAGTTGGAAGAAAAATGAGTGTTTATTTTTAAAAGGGTATGAAAAAACTGCCAATAAATGATAAATGTGTTGTGATAAACAGCTGTTGTGATGGTTACATGAAATGTGTGGGAAGAATTTCCCATATAATAAATGCTCATTAAATGTTGCTGGCCATTATTTTTAGGGGGGTTCTTTTCTTTTTTTTTTTTTTTTTTTTTTTTTTGAGATGGAGTCTCACTCTGTCACCCAGGCTGGAGTGCAGTGGCACAATCTTGGCTCACCGCAAGCTCCGCCTCCTGGGTTCACACCATTCTCCTGCCTCAGCCTCCTGAGTAGCTGGGACCACAGGTGCCCGCCACCACACCTGGCTAATTTTTTGTATTTTTAGTAGAGACGGGGTTTCACCATGTTAGCCAGGATAGTCTCGATCTCTTGACCTCGTGATCCGCCTGCCTCGGCCTCCCAAAGTGCTGGGATTACAGGCGTGAGCCACCACGCCTGGCTGGGGGGTTATTTTCTAGATTAAAGAAATGGGCCGGGTGCAGTGGCTCACGCCTGTAATCCCAGCACTTTGAGAGGCCGAGGCAGGCGGATCACCTGAGGTCGGGAGTTCGAGACAAACCTGACCAACATGGAGAAACCCCATCTACTAAAAATAGAAAAATTAGCCGGGCATGGTAGCACATGCCTGTAATCCCAGCTACTCGGGAGGCTGAGGCAGGAGAATCACGTGAATCTGGGAGGCGGAGGTTGCGGTGAGCCAAGACTGCGCCATTGCACTACAGCCTGGGCAACAAGAGTGAAACTCTGTCTCAAAAAAAAAAAAAAAAAAAAAAAAAAAATGGAGACTTTAAAACATCAAGTGACCCACCCATCCAATGTCCTATTAAGTGGGAGGAGTCTAATTATCTTTCTGACTTTTAATCCAGTGTGATTTCTTCTGGACTCTGCTGCTCTCCTGGGAGAGAGGAGGTGGGGTCAGATTCAGATCAGTGAAAGGCAGGAGTTGGAAATTCCAGGCAAGGGTAATGATTTATGCAAAAATATGCTAGAAAATAATAAAGCCTAAAATCCAATTGAACTTTTCAATCTTGCAAGTGGGAACTGAAAATCAACTGACAGAATCTAGAACCTTTTTCATTATTGCATGAGGGTATATTGTTTTTGTTCAGAAAGCATCACATACTCCCGCCTCATATTTTTCATTTAAAACCTCAAAACCAATTACAATCCCACGAGGTCACTAAACTTTCCATTTAAATTTCTTTCAGTGTAGGGCTAAATCTCAATTCTCTCCATAACTCAGGATCAGTGCTTTAAGGCAATGGACTTTTGATGAAAACCAACAGCAAAATTGTGTAGCAACCTAATTTTTCTTCAAAATGAAATTCATAACCATTAAAGGCACTCTGAGAACATCAACAAAGCAACCCTTAACAGTGTTAAAATGAGGCCAGACGTGGTGGCTCACTCCTGTAATCCCAGCACTTTGGGAGGCTGAGACAGGCGAATCACCTGAGGTGAGGAGTTCAAGACAAGCCTGGCCAACATGGTGAAACCCCGTCACTACAAAAAATACAAAAAATTAGCTGGGTGTGGTGGTGTGTGCCTGTAGTCCCTGCTACTCAGGAGGCTGAGGCAGGAGAATCACTTGAACCTGGGAGGTGGAAGTTACAGTGAGCCAAGATCGTGCCACTGCACTCTAGCCTGGGTGACAGAATGAGACTCCATCTCAAAACAAACAAACAAACAAACAAAAACAGTGTTAAAATGAAGGCTTAATCATACCAGCATACAATGTGCAAAAAAAGAAAACCCTAAAAAGTCAATTTAATCTATGATTGGCACTTTCAAAATCCCAAATCATGAAATTTCAGGTGGAACAGCTCTGAGGCCCCATTCAACCAGAGATGAGACTGCTCCATCTCTCTCTCCACCAGAAAGAGAACTCTGTCTTCATGTTCTTGGCTTTTTCCATTCTACCCATCCAATATGAATCAATTATTGGGCTTTCATTACACAGATGGAAAATGTATGTGGGTAGATTTCCAGGACTGTGAGAAATGAATCAGTTTTCATTAATCGACACTGGAAAGGGGAAAAATATGCTGCATGGGGGTGGCGGATGGGGGGAATAAAAGAGAGAAGGAAGTGAAAGAGAGATGAGGGACTAGGAAGCCATGAGCCATGTTGGACTGCTTCTGGGGAGAGTTCTGACTAGGAACTGAGTGAGGGAAGGGTTTTGCGTGACTCTTGGAAGGTACAGTGTGTGGGTGTGTCAGTGTGTGTGCGCACAAATAATACTGGGAGCCAGAGGACTAGGCAAAAAGCTCAATGCTAGGAATTCATCTTGTGACACTTTTCTAGTCTCCAGTAAATGTATAAATTGCTTTTAATCCCTTTTGACTACTGAATTCTATTTCTTTGGCTATTACATGAAGTTCTGGTATTTATTTGGGATATTTATTTTGGAAACAAATACCTAGGCAGGAACTAACCTCAGGGGAATCATACGGTTACAAAGACCTATCAGTGGCCATTTATTCCATTTTCTATCTCTGACAAGAGCAGAACCAGGTGGTTTCAACTTAAATTTGTCTCTCAGGAAGATGCCATTTCTTGCAATAGCTTAATAACTCTTCTGAGCATTTTTTTTGGGTGGGGGAGGGTTCTAATCCAGTGATTTTCAAGCTTTCGTGTGCATCAGAATCCGTTAGAGGGCTTATTAAAAACTGCTGGGCTCTACCCCTAGAATTTCTGAGTTAGTAGGTCTGGGGTGGGGCCTGAGAATTTGTATTTCTAATAAATTCCCAGATGATGCTGATGCTGCTAGTCTAGGGACCACACTCTGACAATGAGTGATCTAATCCATTTCCTACCTGCTATAATTTTCTGAACTGGCTTAAATTTTCTCTTAAATGATGATAAGAAAGTCACTATTATCACCCAATTCATTCCTTGCAACGTGCCCCTTTCAAAGATGTCATGATTTACACTTTTGAATGAGGCAAGTCTAGAACTAAGATTTAAGTTCAATAACTACTGACTACTAGGATGAAGGTATAGACATCCAAAAGGTATAGACATTTAAAAAATGTATATAGGCCGGGCGCAGTGGCTCATGCCTGTAATCCCAGCACTTTGGGAGGCTGAGGCGGGTGGATCACCTGAGGTCAGGAGCTCGAGACCAGCCCGGCCAACATGGCGAAACCCCGTCTCTACTAAAAATACAAAAATTAGGCATGGTGGCGTGCACCGTAATCCCAGCTACTCGGGAGGCTGAGGCAGGAGAATCTCTTGAACCCAGGAGGCGGAGGTTGCAGTGAGCCAAGATCAAGCCACTGCACTCTAGCCTGGGCAACAAGAGCAAAACTTAGTCTCAAAAAAAAAAAAAATTGTATACAGATGCCAAAAAGTCCTTGAAAAGAAAGAAGTGGAGAAATAGGGAACTACTTTAAGACTATACACGAATCTACGCCGTTAATAGATTTTTATAAAATATGCCCACTAAATTCCCATAGGTTTCCTTTTAAAACAGCTAACTGAATTACATTTTCCAGAAAAATGCAGACATGTAAGATTACTAAACGATTCAAATGATTCCTCAATGATTTTCTTAAATCACAATTGCACAGCTAAGAGAAGGGCCATTTTCCCTACTAAATGTAGAATTGGGCGAAGCCCAAACAATACAAAGTGCATAGCACTTTGACATTAAGGTCAAATAATAATAATGAGAATGGATCCCTCCCCCGACCCCCCACTCCAAAACCTGGCATGTAATCATCACCATTCTGCCACAAAATCCTCTACACACGGTTATCGGAAGAAGGTACAACAGGAGTTCTAGCCGCGTGCAGTGACTCACGCCTGTAATCCCAGCACTTTGGGAGGCCAAGGTGGGCAGATCACCTGAGGTCAGGAGTTTGAGACCAGCCTGGCCAACAACGCAAAACCCCGTCTCTGCTAAAAATATAAAAATTAGCCAGGTGTAGTGGCATAAACATAGTCCCAGCTACTTGAGAGGCTGAGACACGAGAAGTGCTTGAACCTGGGAGGTGGAGGTTGCCGTGAGCCAAAGTTGCGCCATTGCACTCCACCCTGAGCATCCTCTAAAAAAAAAAAAAAAACCAAAAAAAAAAAAAAAACAAAAAAACCAGGAAAGTTCTGCAGGACCTGCTCTAAGCTTCCTCTTCTATAAAATGGAGATAAGAGTAGAACCTATCTTAGAGTGAGGATTAAATGAGATACAGGCATTGCTTAACTGTATCCAGCACACAATAGGAGCTCAACAAATCCAGCTATTCTGTGTTGGCTATTCTAATGCACATGCTCCTATTTATTGTTCTCCACCTTCCACTATGGAGGTCCTCTGCACATACACCTGGAAACCTCAATCAGGCTACCTTTCCTAATGGGGGTGATAAGATAGAGTACATTACAACACTGCCAGTGTAAAACTAGGGCAAGGATTCTTTTCTAACAAAAATTATACTAGAAACATGTATATGTCCTCTTGATTTCTCATCTTCTGCAAAGAGTATATCAGTTACCAATCACTGTTTGTTTGCTTGTTTTTGTCTACACATGTAGACACATGCCCTTTATAGTAGAAATGAGAGATCCTGTCTTCAGCAAAATAAGCAATTTCTTATTTAAAAAGTGCATAGAGATGACATCTCACAAACACTAATTATGAAGGTGGTATATGATGATGCTATTCTTCTATATTCATACACATGTACTCAGCCACCCTAGGAACTCCTGTGCCAGTAACTCAATCTGGTAAATAAGCTCCCCAGAACCAAAAGACAACACGCCAAGTTATAAAATGCAACTGTGCCTGGTTTTGAGGACTGTACACATACTTGTGGGCTAGATTGTCTTTTTCTAAAAACACAAGTTCCTAAGCACCTACTTCTGGCCAAGCATTATGCTCTGCAAATATTATTTAATGCTCACAATAATCCTAGGAGGTGGGAGGCACCCCCATTTTATAGATGAGGAAATTGAGACTCAGAGAGGGTAAGAAATCTGTCCAAAGTCACACAGCTATTAAGTAGCAAAGCATGAATTTGAGGCCAGTCTGGTTGACTCTCAATAATGAGAGGGCCTAAAGGGAAGGAGCACTGACCAAGGGATCTTGATATCTAGAAAATGGTAGCTATTCCTACTGGGAAGCACGAAGGATGATGCTAAGAAAGAGGAGTGGGCTCTGCCCAGCTCAGTTAAATCCCTGTTCAGCACACACTAAGTGTGACTTCTGGGGAAGCTTCTCAGCCTCACTTTTCTCATCTGTTAAACAGCACCTGTGTTACAGAGTAATGTGGAGCTTAAGGAACAATATATGCAAAGCTCTTAGCACATATTAAATGCCTAATAAATATTAGCTAACAGTATTATCATCATTATTACTGGTTTAGATATGGCCCTTAAATGAGATATGTCCTGAGTATCCAGAAAGCATGAGTGTTCCTTAATCTCATTACCTGACCACCACCATGTCTACTACCACAGTCTAGAACCAGCCCCTGACCCTCCCTGATCTTTAATCCTTGTTTTCACATAAGCAATGTCTTCAGCTTGCCCCAAGCCTCCAGTGGGGGACCCATCGGGTAGGCTGGGCCCCGAGAGTGTACATATTTGCCAAAACTCATCAAACAGTAGACTTAAAATTTGTGCATTGTAGTGTATGTAATTTATACCTATTTTAAAAGCTGTAACAACTACAGCAACAAACAGAAAAGGCAAAATTCAGTGCTGACCACCTGCCATATGTTGTTAGTGCCCAAAGCTATGAAGAATAACCCAGGAACTCCCAGGTAACCACATCCTCACTGTGGCCCTGTGAAGAAGTGGGGTGTACTTGGACTCCAAGGGCAGCATGGGAAATAGGAGGTATGCCCCCTGCCAGGGCCAGCATGGGAACTGAAGTCACCTGCAAAGGCCCAGGGAGTGGCTGAAGAGTCAGGGCTCTGAAAGAGCATGGCAAAAAGGCCTAACCTTGCTGGTTACCAGAAGATAAGGAAATCTAAGAAGCTGGTTCCCTGGTCCTGAACTCTTCCTTGACAGCTGTTATCTTCCAGGGTAACTGTTAACCTGACTTTCTCATGCCTTTAACTGTCTCCAGTCTACATCAGATCCCAGCTACAAATGCCCCAAAGGCCTGGTTCTTTCTACAACTACCAGTAAAACTGCCTCAATTGGATTTTCTCCCCATTCATAGATAAAGCTCAGCCCCCTCGGCCCTGAGAGCTTCTTCTTGGCTCCATCCATGTGGCCTGCCCAACTGTATCCCAGTCAAGAGACTGGGTAAATTCCTTAACATCTCAGAGGCTTAAATTCCTCTTCTATAAAATAGGAACATTACTGCCTACATCCCAAGGTTATGGGGCAGAAGCAAAACCTTGTGAAAATGCTTGGCATGAAGGAGTATTCACAGTTGGCTCCTTTCCCCTGATGATAGAAGAGAACACAGACAAAACAAGTTGGGGCAGATGACCACTGGGCCCCAAATCCTGGAATCATTTCAGTCTTCCCAAGAACCCCATAAAACTCCTCCAGGAAACCCCCCACAACTTCCTAAGAGGTCACAGTTTTCATTCTAAGGCTTTCTCTGCCAAGCTGATAGTTTGCTTAGAAGCTAAGATGAGCAAACTCAAAGGTAGTGAAGGAAGACATAGTCCAGAAAAATTAAACTCAACTGATTATCTACTGAACACCATGATACGAAAGCTTAGCTCCCACCCTGGATCCTCACCTGAGAGGCAGGAATTACCTAGCTTCCTGTGTTTCTACAATTATATGTAATTTCAAAATAAGCCAATATGCACAGCATATTCTATTCACAGCATGATTTGCTAGTTAAAAGAAACCTATACAGCTAAGCTCAGGGCTCCCTAAGGTAATATGGGTGACTCTATGCTGAGGTCTGTCCTCCCAGCCTTCTTCCCTGTGTGGTGGTTGCAAGATCATCTCTCCTCCACCTTCATGCTCTCCTTTCTGTGTAATTCTGGTCGTCACAGTTTTTTGTGCATGCCTGTTCTTCAACAACAAGAATGTGGAATCTACCCACCCTATACAAGGTGATCCCAAAAAACCAACAAGCAAATGGGACTAGAATGAGATAAGGCAGTAAACATGGACAGGGCAGCAAGGGTAGAGTTTTCTACCATGGACAGGGCATGTGGGTCTGGGCATCTCAACTTGGCCTCAGGTCCTTTCAAGATGGAGAGGCTCTGACACGCAGGGCTTTTGCGTGAGCTTCTGGAGTCTCACCTGATAAAGGGCTCCAATAATGCAGACAAAATGACCCTGGAAGAGCACCCCCACATCCCCCAGCAAGTACAGAGAGGGCAGCTGAGTACAGTGCCTGGGAGCAGGGGCTCCAGAGCCAGGTAGCCTGGGTTCTAACCCCATGGAGATCGTGCCCACTCACTGGATCACTAGGAGCATTAATTGAGAGGGAAAGGATGCAAACAGGAGGAGGGAAAGAGGGAACTGCTCAGTACACTATGTGCTACACAAGCACTGCTCAATAAATGTCAGGCATCATTATTCCTCAGCCTAACCCAGCCAGTATTTTCCTGTAATGGTGGGGCAGAGGCTGGCTGTCAGGTTACATATCAGGAGAAGCAGTTGCTCAATGAGGGTTGTGTCATGTGAAAATACAAGCTCCCAACTCACCAATCCAAGACAAGACTCGGAAAGGCCTTGAGCTTCTGGAAAGAGGGCCAAGACACGGGGATAAATTACTCCTGCTTAGAAGCTTGTTGCTTTTTCTCAGCAACAAAGCACAAGAAACGTACAAATATCTCTTTTAAACTGTGGACAGAATCCAGCAGGTAATGACTGGTAAAGAGAAATTACCTGTGGAGTTTCCAATATTAGCAATGTCATTTGATTTCTATTCATGGTGATGTGTATGTGTGTTTAATAACATGAAAGTAAAAGATGTAAAAGAGTCTCATCCTTCCTATAGGGAGATAGCTAAAAAGAAAAAGAAAGAAAAAAGGATCCCAAAGGCTCACCAGAGACCTTTCCGGCCAATCTCCATGGCATTCCCGGCCCAGATGCCCATAAGGCCCCAAGTCCCTACCATAGGACAAGCTGCACTCTTGAGTATGAGCAAGCCAACTGCAAGCTCTTTGTCTCAAGCTGATTATTTTGTCCTCATTCCTTGTTTCTGTTTCTGCACAATTACATATATGTGGTTGTTTGGGGTCCCTCCATCCTCACTGTTACAGGGTTGACAGGACCCTTCAGACCCCTTCCCTGAGGACAGCCCCTTCTTCCTAGGCTGACAACCCTTCCTTGGCCATCTCACTGGGCATCAGATCTGATTTTTTTTTTTTTTTTGATACAGAGTCTCACTCGGTCGCCTAGGCTGGAATGCAGTGGCATGATCCTAGCTCACTGTAACCTCTGCCTCCTGGGATCAAGGGATTCTTGTGCCTCAGCCTCCTGAGTAGCTGGGATTGCAGGTGTGCGCCACCATGCTCAGCTTTTTGTATTTTTAGTAGAGACGAAGTTTCACCATGTTGGCCAGGCTGGTCTCAAACTTCTGACCTCAGGTGATCAGCCCGCCTCAAACTCCCAAAGTACTGGGATTACAGGCATAACCCACTGCGCCCGGCCCAGATCTGAACTTTAATCACTGCTGAGCACAAACTATCCAATGTGAACTGCTTGGTCTCCTAGCCCTGCTATTCCAACTTAGCTCATGGCAATTCTGGCCCACAGCAGAGATGGTCCCAGTTACGCCACTGAGTCCAGAGGCCATTGACAAGGCTACTGAAGAGCAATGCAAGTCATTAGGGAAGTGCCTACCACCAGCTGGCTTCCGTTTCAACAGGATTCCTTAGTTGTTTTTTTGTTTTTTTTTTTTTTTTAGACAGAGACTCGCTCTGTCGCCCAGGCTAGAGTGCAGTGGTGCAATCATAGCTCACTATATGAATTCCTGAGCTCCGCCTCCCAGGTTCACGCCATTCTCCTGCCTCAGCCTCCCGAGTAGCTGGGACTACAGGCGCCCGCCACAACACCCGGCTAATTTTTTGTATTTTTAGTAGAGATGGGGTTTCACCATGTTAGCCAGGATGGTCTCGATCTCCTGACCTCGTGATCCACCCGCCTCGGCCTCCCAAACTGCTGGGATTACAGGCCTGAGCCCACCATGCCCAGCATAGGATTCCTTAGTTTTAAAACAAAATGCAAAGGATAAATAAAAGGGCTAGGAAAAAAAAAAAAAATCACTCTTTTGGGCTGGGAGCAGTGGCTCATGCCTGTATTCCCAGTGCTTAGGAAGAAAGTGGGAGCATCGTTTGAGGCCAGGAGTTCAAGACCAGCCTGGGCAACATACCAAGACCCTGTCTCTACAAAAAAAAAAAAATTTTTTTTAATTAGAGAGAAAAACTCTTGGTATTACAACAATTGACAGACATGTTAAAAATGATTTTGAAAGTTAGAACCCCTCTTCCATTTCCATTTGTCTCTGAAAAACATGCCCAGCAGAGTTACCCCCATCCTAGGCCTACAGATCTGTGCGTCTGGCATCCTCAGCCCAGCCACAACATAATTCTTAAACAAGGACAATCTTCAAGGGCACTTTGAGGCCTTCAGGAAAGAAACAGGTTCATGGCACAAATAGATTATTATTATTTTTTTTTTTTTTTGAGACAGAGTCTCGCACTGTTGTCTGGGCTGGAGTGCAATGGCGTGATCTCGGCTCACTGCAACCTCCGCCTCCTGGGTTCATGCCATTCTCCTGCCTCAGCCTCCCAAGTAGCTGGGATTACAGGTGCACACCGCCACACCCAGCTAATTTTTTGTATTTTTAGTAGAGACGGGGTTTCACTATATTGACCAGACTGGTCTCGAACTCCTGACCTTGTGATCTGCCCGCCTCAGCCTCCCAAAGGGCTGGGATTACGGGCGTGAGCCACTGCGCCCCGCCACAAATAGATTATTTTTAAACCACAAAAGCAGAGTACAATGTGTAACCCCATTCAACATTGTTCAGGGCAGTCTGGTTGGCCTTTTAAACAGCCTCGCAGTTATCTCTAGCTCGTTAATTAAATTTACCTCTATCTCACCCACCTCCAGCCTCTAACTGCATCCCTGCTAAAACCCTCTTTGGAAAACAAAAGAACCATGAATCTTAAAGTTCAATTTATTGCTGCCAGTAGTTAAAAGTTTATTTTGAAAATAGTAAAACTACAGATTATGATAAAAAAAAGAAAAGGTAAACCGTGGAACTGAATATTTGGTTCTGGGAAAGATTTGTGAAAAGTAAAACAACGAGGCCTTCAGGGGAGAATTCCCAAGGTTTATGGACATGTACAAGCTTCTCTTTTGGCCGTTCCACAGAAAAGGCCACTGCCATTCCAAAATAACACATAGGAAAAGTGCTTTTCCCATGTGCACTACAGGTATGCCTGAGTATGGATGGTACCTGGGCTGTTGTGGCTGTCACTATTTCTTTCCTTTTCATTTCAGGAAGATAAAATAAATGATATATGCATTTTCAAATCCTGTGTGTTGCCATTCATCCGCAAAAACGATCATCAAAGAACAGCAATATGCTGTTGCTATTTAAGCATGCTAGTACATCACAGCAATCGGGTTTTGGATTTACCACATTATTTTAAGTTAGCCAAACTGTCACACTTAAAGGTCAATACATACATTTCTATTACAGCTGACCAAAAACTAGTGCTTCAGATGACCACTGCCTTTAAAAATAGCAAGCTACACAATCCTTACACTCTAATACTGTGGTTCTCAACCAGGGGAGACTGTGTACTCCAGTGCTTGGCAAAGTCTGGAGATACTCTGAGACTCCAAAATATCTCCAGGGGAGGTGCTACTGGCATCTAGTGGGTACAGGTCAGGGACACTGCTAAACATTCTACAGTGCACAGGACAACCCTCAGCCTCAAACAAGAATCATCCAGCCCTTGGCTCACGCCTGTAATCCCAACACTTTGGGAAGCTGACATGGGTGGATCACTTGAGGTCAGGGGTACGAGACCAGCCTGGCCAACATGGTGAAACCCTGTCTCTATTAAAAATACAAAAATTAGCCAGGTGTGGTGACACGCGCCTGTAATCCCAGCTACTCGGGAGTGTGAGGCAGGAGAATCACTTGAACCCGGGAGGCAGAGGTTACAGTGAGCTGAGACCGCGTCGCTGCACCCCAGCCTGGGCAACAGAACGAGACTCACAAAAAAAAAAAAAAAAAAAA
>NW_026652282.1:16844070-16854672 GCF_009828535.3 Hylobates moloch
GCCCCTCCCCCCAGCCTGGGAAAAAGAAAGAAACAAAAAAAAAAAAAAAAAAAAAAAAGAATCATCTAGCCCCAAAAGTCAGTAGTGCCAAGGGTAAGGAAGCCTGCTGTAGTAAGCTACACTACATGTGACAAATAGAAAAACCTTCTTCACAGTGTATACGCCTTGGTTCATGCCACATCAATATATGGTAGTAATATAAAACATCAGAAAATGATAAAGAAAATAAACACGATTCCCATTTGGGTGGCTTTGTTAAAAATGGCAGCAATAGGCCAGGCACGGTGGCTCACGCCTGTAATCCCAGCACTTTGGGAGGCCGAGGCGGGCGGATCACGAGGTCAGGAGATCGAGACCATCCTGGCTAACACAGTGAAACCCCGTCTCTACTAAAAATACAAAAAATTAGCCGGGCGAGATGGCGGGCGCCTGTAGTCCCAGCTACTTGGGAGGCTGAGGCAGGAGAATGGCGTGAACCCAGGGTGGGGGAGCCTGCAGTGAGCCGAGATCGCGCCACTGCACTCCAGCCTGGGCGACAGCGAGACTCTGTCTCAAAAAAAAAAAAAAAAAAATGGCAACAATAATAAAATAATTCTTCAATCACAGAGAATTAGTAAACTTCTGATAGGTGTTCGACAGCATCAATGGGCATAATTTGTTCCCCTAGGTAGGACTCCCTCCCTTCCTTCCTGTTCCCTCCCTCCCTCCCTCTCTCTCTCTCTCTTTCGCTCTTTCTCTCTTTCTTTCTTTCTTTTTGAGACAGAGTCTCACTCTACCACCCAGGCTGCAGTGCACTGGCACAATCTCGGCTCACTGCAACCTCCGCCTCCCTGGTTCAAGCAATTCTCCTGCCTCAGCCTATCGAGTAGCTGGGATTACAGGTGCGCGCCACTACGCCCGGCTAATTTTTGTATTTTTAGTAGAGATGGGGTTTTGACATGTTGGCCAGGCTGGTCTCGAACTCCTGACCTCAAGTGATCTATCTACCTGCCTCAGCCTCTCAAAGTGCTGGGATTACAGGTGTGAGCTACCACACCCGGCCAGTACGGCTGTATCTAAACGCCTTATTAGTAGTGGTAAGGCTTTTAATTATTATGGAATAAACTGCACCAACCTTCCTTTCCCAGATGGCAGTGCAGTGAAACCATGGTAGGAACCTGCAAGCGAGGCAAACACATTGAGCTGCCTCACCATCTGGAGTGGGAAGGCTTACTTGGCCAGGCAACCCTGCTCAACAGGCCACCCTGAGGAGGTCAAACACACGCCATCTGCCTTCATATGACCTATACAGGCCCCACCAGGCAAATAAGTCCCCTCCTAAGGACATTAGTATAAATTATACTCTTAGTCATAATCCCTGTTGGTGAAAACAATTCATATTGAGTCTTACAACAAATATCCTGCCTACTTACTGTGGGCACAGGAAAGAGGAGAAGAAGGATGGCTGGAAACAGCTTTGATACCTGTAAAAACCCATAAGTACTGAAAACTGGGTTTACCTGATTTGATCAGCACTAAAAGGAAGTCTGATGTATCTGATCAAAGTTCTTAAAAAAATACAGCATTTCCCTACAGGCACGTTTTTACCATAAAGAATCAGTAAAATGTAGGTTGCCTTACAACCACAGCCACTGTGGCCCTTTTTATAGTAACAAGGAAGGACGTCTGTGTTCCCAAGGTAACCCAACGTTCTGCTCATCAATATGGCACTGAGTACTGTCATCGAGCACAGTATCCACCTTCTGAGGTTTCAAAATTGGAGACAGGGCGTGATGGTTGTATGCACACAATACATGGCCAATATGGTCACCAAATGTAAGAAACAAAGATAAAGAGAAGGAACAAGGTAAAATGCTTTCTCAAGTTTTTTTCTTTTATTATTATTTTTTTATTTTTTTAATTTTTTTGTGACGAAGTCTCACTCTGCTGCCCAGGATGGAGCGCAGTGGTGCAATCTTGGCTCACTGCAACCTCCACCTCCCGGGTTCAAGCGATTCTCCTGCCTCAGCCTCCCAAGTAGCTGGGATTACAGGCATCTGCCACCATGCTCAGCTAATTTTTCTATTTTTAGTAGAGATAGAGTTTCACCATGTTGGCCAGGCTGGTCTCGAACTCCTGACCTCAAGTGATCCACCCGCCTCAGCCTCCCAAAGTGCTGGGATTACAGGTATTAGCCACTGCGCAGGCCTGCGCAGTTTTTTTCTAAGTGATCATTCAAGCTGGTAACAAGCCATTTCATCCAATTCACCCAAAGACCTTCATTGTATGCAAAGAGATGTCCGTGAGGAATATGCAAAAGCTAATAAAGGCATTTCAAATACAGGCAGGCCCTAAAGTGTGGCCGGTCCTTCTCAGAGCCTTCTTCTCACTGTCCTTTCCTTATCCTGTCCCTCACACTGCTGATGTCCATGCCCCGCACCCAATCCTGCCTTCCCAGCTGCTCCTGTCCCCTATCCCACACAAGTGGGTCCAGGGCTGGGCCCACGGGAACCTTGTCCTCCCATTTCAGCTACACGGTCCCATTTCAGCTACACGATAAATGAATAATCCAGATGGGAGGTGATTAGAATCTGAATGGAAAGTAAAGGATAATTCTAGTATGAAAAGGTAGACACTACACATATAGGCAACTGAATGGAGGTGGGGAGGAGAGAGTCAAAGAAGATCTGAAGTTGTGGGCCCAGGAAGCCAGGAGAACAGTGGTTGGCATCGTATGTGGAAATGTGCAGAAATAGGAAGTAGCCTCGGGAGACTTGGGGAAAAGTGATAAGTTTACTTGTTAAAGAATTTGGGAGGCATGGAAAATAGCTTAATGAGAGATTTCAACAATAGCCAGTTTAGAGAAATAATGATAATGAGGATAGCAATAATAATGATGACGATAATAATCAACATTGATCATGTTGGGCACAGTCCTAAATGCTGTTTTTTTTTTTTTTTTTTTTTTTTTGAGACAGTCTCGCTCTGTCGCCCAGACTGGAGTGCAGTGGTGCGATCTCAGCTCACTGCAACCTTTGCCTCCTGGGTTCAAGCAATTCTCCTGCCTCAGCCTCCCTAAATGCTTTACATGTCTACACTTATTTGATTACCCTAACAAATCTATGCAGTAAGTACTATTATTGTATCCATTTTCCAGGTAGGGAAACTGAGACATTAAGACACTTTCCTGAGGTCACAGAACTGGTAAGTGGCAGAGGTGCGTTGCAAACTCAGGCAGTCCGACTCCAGAATAACACATTGGTGGGGAGGGTGACAGTTGCCTAAAGGTGAAAGGCAAGGCCTTGCCTTAAAGGCATGGTTTGCAAAGGAAAATGTATTTCACTTCACAACAGAAACCTGTAACACATATGCTATAGTCTAGATAACGGACGTTGACATTTCATCCCCAATATTGGTGGTAAAGCCAGGTGGGAGGAGTTTGGGTCATGAGGGTTTGGTGCTATCCTCGTGGTAATGAGAGTTCTTGCTCTGTTAGTTCCCAGGGGAGTCCCTCCAGAGCTGGATGTAAAAAAGAGCCCAGCACATGCCTTTCCTCCCTCTCTCTTCCTCTATCTCTGCATGTGGTCTGTGCACATGCTGACTCCCCTTCCCCTTCCGCCATGAGTGGAAGTAGCCTGAGGCCCTCACTAGAAGCAGATGCTTCTTGCACAGTCTGCAGAATCATGAGCCAAATAAACCTCTTCTCTTTATAAATTACCCAGCCTCAGGCATTATTTTATAGCAACACAAACAGACTAAAACAACATATTCAACTCTGGGCTTCTAATTCATTTAAGGAAAAGACTTTCAGAGCCTGTCTTGGCAATAAAACTTCACAAATCTAGCCCTATTTTCAGAAATTACAGTATTTCAGACACATGTGACTATTACTTAGTAAAATATTTAAAATTATTTTACCTCTCTGCTAACCATCATGGTCTAACTCACAAGCAAATAGCAGGTCCAGGCTTAAAAACATGTCACAAGTCAACTGGGGAGTTTAAGAAGGTCAAAATTCTTTTAACTTATGGATCCAGCAACCAATTTCTTTTCTTTTTTTTTGAGATGGAGTCTCACACTGTCACTGGACTGGAGTGCAGTGGCGCTATCTCGGGTCACTGCAACCTCCGCCTCCCAGGTTCACGCGATTCTCCTGCCTCAGCCTCCCAAGTAGCTGGGATTACAGGTGCATACCACCACGCCCGGCTAATTTTTTTTTTTTTTTTGTATTTTTTGTAGAGACAGGGTTTTACCATGTTGGCCAGGCTGGCCTCGAACTCCTGACCTCAAGTGATCTGCCTGCACTGGCCTCCCAAAGTACTGGGATTACAGGTGTGAGCTGTGCCCAGCCTCTGTTCACATCTTCTGCACATTTTTGGGGTTACTTGCTGAGCTGCAAGATGTTTTTATTTGCTTATATTTTATTCACAAGAAGGTTGGTCAATAGTTTTCCTTTTTTTTTTTTTGACGTGGAGTCTCGCTCTGTGTCCCAGGCTGGAGTGTGCCATGACATCATCATAGCTCACTGTCACCCGAAATTCCCGGGCTCAAGGGATCCTACTGGCTCAGCCTCCCTGGCAACCGGGACTACAGGTGTACCCCACCACACCTAGCTAATTTTCAGTTTTTGTTTTTTTCTTTTGCAGAGACAGGGTCCTACCATCTTGCACTGGCTGGTCTCGAACTCCTGGGCTCAAGCAATCCTCCCACCTCAGCCTCCCAAAGTGTTGGGATTACAGGCGTGAGTTACCACACCCAGCCTGGACACAGTTTTTTGTCTGACATTTTTATTGTGAATATTTTAGCCTCATCTTATTTGCCTTTTAATTTTAATGGTGTCTTTTGAAGAAAAGAAGATTTAATTTTTGATGAAGTTTGATTTATCAATTTTTTTCTTTTATAATTTGAGCTTCTTGTGTTCTAAGAAGTCCTTGCCTATCCCAAGGTCATGAAAGTTTTCTCCTGTGTTCTCTTTTTTTTTTTTTTTTTGAGACAGAGTCTCACTTTGTTGCCCAGGCTGAAGTGCAGTGGCATGATCTTGGCTCACGGCAACCTCCACCTCTTGGGTTCAAGCAATTTCTGGCTAATTTTTGTATTTTCAGTAGAGACAGGGTTTCACCATGTTGGCCAGGCTGGTCTTGAACTCCTGACCTCAAGTGATTTGCCCGCCTTGGTCTCCCAGTGCTAGGATTACAGGTGTGAGCCACCGTGCCCGGCCTCTCCTGTATTTTCTTCTAGAAGTTTTACGGCTTTAGGTTTAGCTCTATTTTGGAGTTAATTTTTATATATGATGCAAGGTATCAATCACGGGTCATTTTTTGCATATGGATATTCAGTTGTTCCAGCACCATTTGCTGAAAAGACTGTTCTTTTTCCATTAAATTATCTTGATGCCTTTGTCAAATATTCAATTACTCATATATGGACTCTGCATTCTCTTCCATTGATATGTTTGTCTATCCTTATGCCAGTATCATACTGTCTTGATTATAGGAATCTGTGTTTTTAATAAGTACCCCTAGAAGGTTCTCATGATGATGTCCATTTGGGAAATACTGTACTAGATTTTTCTAAAGACCCTTCCAACAATGACAGTCTTAAGTTTGTGTATTCTCAATAGCTGAGCCTCAATTTATGCCCTAGTCCTTGCTACTCAGAAGTGAGGTCCACAGACTAGCAATGTCAGCATGAGCTGAAACTTGTTCAAAATGTGGACTCTTAGTCCCTGCCCCAGACCTATTGAATATGAAATGAATTATAAGAAGATCCCCAAGGGACTCCCATCAAGTTTGCAAAGCACTGCCCTAGATGTCATTCCCTTGGAGCAGGAGCTTTCCAACGTTTCAGATCATTAATAACTCCACAATTAGAAATACATATTTACAATGTACATATTTCTGTAGCTGAAACGGGTTTTTACAAAACAATGCCCTCCTATATTTGTGCTTGCTTTTCTATTCCTTTTCCTTTCCTCTCCTCCCTTGCTCCCCCCTTCTTCCTTTCTTCCTACTATAGTTTTCTTGAGGTGTAACTTACATACTGTAAAGTTCACCCATTTTAAGTGACCACTGTGAATTTATATAGTCTTGCAGCTACCCCTATAATCAAGTTTTAGAACACTTCCATCATCCCAAAACATTCCCTTTTGCCCCTTTACAGTCAATTCTATGCTATTTACAATGCTGGCTTTTAGCTCCAGCTAAAAGTGGCTCCCTGCTGGGCCAAGAGCCCTGTGACATGAACTCCAGAACTATTTTTGCACAGAAAGTTATTTTTAGTCTATTTCTGTCATATAATAATGTGTCATAAACTTGTAGGAGCTTTAAGATGTAGAAATTAGTTGCCGAATCCGGCTGGGCATGGTGGCTCACGCCTGTAATCCCAGAACTTTTGGGAGGCCAAGGCAGGCAGATCATGAGGTCAGGAGTTCGAGACCAGCCTGGCCAACATAGTGAAACCCTGTCTGCACTCCAGCCTGGGCGACAGAGTGAGACTCTGTCTCAAAGAAAAAAAAAAGTGAACAAACTTCACATGGTAATCAACACATGAAAAAATATTCAACATCTTTAATCATCAGGGAAATGCAAAGTAAAACCAATGAGAAACCCGTACCATTATACACATACTGGAATGGCAAAAAAATTTAAATCCCACAAAAAAATTGACTATAGCAAGTACTGGCAAAGGTGCAAAGCAGTTAGAACTTTCATACACTTCACACACTTCAGGTGAGGGTGTAAAAGAATACAACCACTTGCGAAATGATTTGGCAGTTCTTTCCACAGTTAAAACATACATATGACCCAGCAATCCCACCCTGAGGGATTTACCCAAGAGAAATAAAGCAAACAAGGGACCACAAGGTGGTTTGCACATGCATGTTCACAGCATCTTTATCCATTATTGCCCAAAGCCGGAAATAGTCCAACTATCCATCAGCGAGAGAACGGATAAAACTTAGCCAGGCATGGTGGTGCGTGACTATGGTCCCAGCTACTCGGAAGGCTGAGGTGGGACTGCTTGAGCCCGGGAGGCGAAGATTACAATGAACCCAGGTAGAGCCACGGCACTCCAGCCTGGGTGACAGAGTGAGACCTCATTTCAGACAAAAAAAAAAGAAAGAATGGATAAAACAGCAATGGAACAAAAACACTGTGGTATACTCACTGTGAGTAGAACACACTCTTTTTTTTTTTTTTTTGGAAATGGAGTCTTGCTCTTGTTGCCCAGGCTGGAGTGCAGTGGCGCGGTTATAGCTCACTACAACCTCCACCTCCCAGGTTCAAGTGATTCTCCTGCCTCAGCCTCCAGAGTAGCTAGGATTACAGGCGCCCACCACCATGCCCAGTAAATTTTTGCATTTTTAGTAGAGATGGGGTTTCACCATGTTGGCCAGGCTGGTCTCAAACTCCTGACCTCAGGTGATCCACCTGTCTCTGACTCCCAAAGTGCTAGGATTGTAGGAGTGAGCCACTGTGCCCGGCCCAGAACTCTCTTTAACAATAAAAAAACTAGTACTGGCTGGGTGTGGTGGCTCACACCTGTAATCCCAGCACTTTGGGAGGCCGAGATGGTGGATCACCTGAGGTCAGGAGTTCAAGACAAGTCTGGCCAACATGGTGAAATCTCTTCTCAACTAAAAATACAAAAATTAGCCAGGCGTGGTGGTAGCATTTCTTAAACTCCTTCAAAATAAATCAAAAGCCCAAACTTCCTCCCCAAACAGCAGCTTACTCTATTTCTCCCCAAGTGTACTCCAGAATACAAAAAAAGGCAGGACAGATCTTGTTCTAAAAGTACACTGTGCTTCTCTCTGACCTCGCTCAGAAAATTCCACAGCAAGGGCCTGCTGGTACTCGTTTCATTCCCAGCAATACGGAGATGTAATGAAACAGGAGATACATACATAGCATGGAACAAACACTGATGTCTTTTTAACCAAAAACAACCTGTACGTAGACTAAATAGGATCCTGGCTACCCTTTTTGGTCAAGGTTATTTGTTTTGAGCAAGATGGTTTGCCTTGAATAAAGCTACCAGTGGCCAATAGTAAATGATAAATTTTTAAAATTATCCACAAGAAATTATAATATCTACAATTCCCAGCAAGAATCTAAGCTTAACCAAACCTTTCCTGTGTTGATGGTATCTACAGTCAACACATTGTTTTATAAAAATCTATTTAATAAAATATATGGTTCTAAAGAAACAAGCAAAATGTGGATGCTACCAAGTCTCTGTTTCCCCAGCGTTAACCTGCTAAACTCCTGCACATTATAACATAAATAGGGCTCGAATTCCATTCAAGAAGCTTTGGCTTATTTTTCACAAAACCTAACCTGTGCCTTGTATACAGTAGGCTTATAATACAATATGGCCTCTTAATAACAGTGTTGGGGCTCAGAAGCAGATATCCCAAAATATGGCACTTTGACATACCGAACTGAAGAAGCCTCAAGGTCTCTCTGACCTTCTCCCTCCTCCCCCTACCAATGTCTCTCTCAAAGCAGGACAAAGTTGAAGTTCCTTTATGTGCCTAAGGTCCAGACCCACCAAAAGGAACATTTATTTTTTTCTTCCCCTCCTTGTAAGACCAGGAATGTAACCACACCTGAAAGACCCGTTCACAAGATAGTGTACAAGTTATCTTGTCCCCTGATCCATTTATTCTCCCTAGTGATCCTCTCAACAGAAATCCTCTTCTTCCCCCCTCTTATAACTTATTTTGCCAGGATGGTATATAAAGCCTCTGAACCCTGTTGGGGGTAGGTAGTCACTCATGGTTCTCCCTGTATAAACGTTAATAAAATGTGTATGCCTTTTCTCTAATTAATCTGTCTTTTGTGAGTTCACCTTTCAGCAAACCTTCAGAGGGCAAAGGGGAAGTTTCCCCTGGCCCTTACAACAGCTAACATCATTGAGTTCTTACTCTGTACCAGGTACCAGTAACAGTGCTTCTCAAGTTAAATACTGGTATTTTCAGACTGTAATTTGTAAACTGATTTTGAAACTGTAATTTGACTATTAAATATTTCTGTTGAGAGGAGGATCCAGTGGCTGAATTTATACATCTGGACACTACATTTGTAAGGCAAGCATTTGATTTTTGTCCCAGCACTCACTCACATGGGCCACACACTGAAATCTCAGTTCATTGCTCCCTAGGCTATGTGACTGATCAATCTGAGACCAGCTTCCAGCCAGTTCTCTCTTGCTGGCCTAGCTCGCAGTTCCTGCAGCCTCCCGGCCAGTGAAAAGAAGGCTGGCCTCATAGTGACAGAATGAAGGCAGATGACTTAGAAGGGTGTTTGAGGGCTCAAACACACTATTTGTCCATCCCTGGTTTGTTGGATGAATTCTTGCAGTTGTGCCACATCCACCAATTCGTCCAGTTTGGGAGCTAATTAAGGAGAATTTAGAGCTAACCTGCTAATACCAGAAGAGGGGAGGGAAGGAAGGGGAAAAGACAAAAATGGAACAGAGACCGAAAAAAGGGTGGTGGCTTATATTATAATTTAGAGAGGACGAAAGTCACCATTAGCCTGGGCGCGGTGGCTCACGCCTGTAATCCCAGCACTTTTGGAGGCTGAGGCAGAAGGATCATCTGAGGTCAGGAGTCCAAGACCAGCCTGGTCAACATGGTGAAACCCCGTCTCTACTAAAAATACAAAAATTAGTTTGGCATGGTGGCACGCACCTGTAGTCAGAGCTACTCAGGAGGCTGAGGGAGGAGAATCACTTGAACCCGGGAGGCAGAGGTTGCAGTGAGCCGTGATTGCGCCACTGCACTCCAGCCTGGGTGACAGAGCGAGACTCCATCTCCAAAAAAAAAAAAAAAAAAAACCATTAAACATGAACGCAAGAACGCTGGTCAAAAATCTATAGAGACTGAGATTAGTGGTTGGGTAGCCTAGGGCAGGGAGTTGGGGTAAAACAAGTGAGGGATTTCTTTTTGGGGTGATGAAAATATTCCGGAATTGATTGTGGTGATGGTTGCATGACTTAATATGCTAAAATCCACTGAACTGAACGCTTTAAAGGGGTGAATTGTATGACGTATTAAAAAAAGAAAGAAAAGAAAACTGGCCATGTATCTGAAAACCACAATAAAACCATGTCCAAAGCATAAAATATTAAAACCACAACTAAAGGATGAGAACAAGTGAAAACCAGAGCACCCTGGTATATGTATAAATGGCTTGTAATAACAAAAGCAGAGGAGTTGTATTCCTTGTTCCAAAGCAGAGCAATATGAATCTGAAAATCAAATATTTAAGGCATTTATTATAAACAACTTGCTTTATGTTTGGAAATGCAATTAGCTTCAGAATGTAGGACCAGAACCAGAGAAGGAACAGAAGCAGTTCCCTGCTAGGGAAGGCCATGTGACAAAGCTTATAGCACATGAAGACCTATCTGCTCCTATAGAAGCAGGCTTCCAGAGCATTGCTGGGGAGTCTGACCCATTTGTGAGGTTCTTCAACATCCCGTTCCATAAAACAAGGCCTCACGAGTAGCTGAAAATATGTCAGGTAGCAGGGGAGCCTTTCTAAACTTCAGGTTGGAAAGCCTCGCAGTGGGCAGAGGATTGTTGCTAAAGATTATGAGACATTTCAAGGAATT
>NW_026652282.1:16854682-16863178 GCF_009828535.3 Hylobates moloch
CCTCCCGGGTTCAAGCAATTCTCCTGCCTCAACCTCCCAAGTAGCTGAGATTACAGGCATGTGCCACCACACCCAGCTAATTTTTCTATTTTTAGTAGAGATGGGATTTCACCATGTTGGCCAGGCTGGTCTCAAACTCCTGACTTCAACTGATCTGCTAGCCTCGGCCTCGCAAAGTGCTGGGATTAACAAATATCCTGTTTTAAGAGTATTATACATAATCCTGAAAGCTCCCTTCCTTGTACCCAAGCCACTTTCTAGACTCTCCCTCTCCCTTTAGTCCTAAGAGGCTATAAAAATCACTGACTAGGCCGGGCGCAGTAGCTCACGCCTATTTTCCCAGGCAGTGCAGTTAGCCAAGATCATACCACTGCATTCCAGCCTGGGGAACAGAGTGAGACTCCGTCTAAAAAAAAAAAAAAAAATCACTGACTAGTGGAGATGATCGCATGACCTCGTGAATATACTAAAAACGACTGGGCTGTATGTATGCTTTACAAGGATAAAATTTATGTTTTTGTGAATTATATCTCAACAATGATTTTAAGGTTTTTTGTTTGTTTTTTTGTTTGTTTGTTTTTCAATCAGGGCCAAGGCCACACACAGTGGCTCATGTCTGTAATTACAGCACTTTGGGAGGCGGAGGCAGGAAGATCATTTGAGGCCAGGAATTCAAGACCAGCCTTGGCAACATAGTGAGACCACATCTCTACAAAAAATTTAAAAATTAGCTGAGTATGGTGACAAGTGACTGTTTTTCCAGCTACTATGGAGGCCGAGGTGGGAGGATAACTTAAGCCCAGGAATTTGAGGCTGCAGTGAGCTACGACTGCACCAGTGCACTTCAGCCTGGGGAACAAAGCAAGACCCACCCTGTCTCTCCATTTCTCCCCCAGCACAAAACAGGGTCAAACATAGCATTTCCATATGATCCAGTAATTCCACTTTTGGGTATATATCCAAAAGAATTGAAAGCAGGGAATCAAATAGATGTATGCACACCTATGTTCATAGCAGCATTATTCACAATAGCCAAAAGGGGGAAGCAACCCCAATGTCTACTAACAAATGAATGGATAAACAAAATGTGGTATATCTATGCAAAGAAATATTATTTGGCCTTAAAAAGAAAAGACGTCTGGGTGCAGAGGCTCATACCTGTAATCTCAGCACTTTGGGAGGCTGAGGCAGGTGGATCACCTGAGGTCAGGAGTTCGAGACCAGCCTGACCAACATGGCAAAGCCCCATCTCTTCTAAAAATACAAAAAAATTAGCCAGGCATGGTGGTGGGCACCTGTAATCCCAGCTACTTGGGAGGCTCAGGCAGGAGAATCACTTGATACCGGGAGATGGAGGTTGCAGTAAGCCAAGATTGTGCCATTGCACTCCAGCCTGGGCAACACAGCAAGACTCTTTCTCAAAAAAAAAAAAAAAAGAAAAAAGAAAAAAAGAAAAGAAAAGAAATTCTGGCTGGGTGCAGTGGCTGTTACCTGTAATCTCAACAATTTGGGAGGCTAAGACAAGAGGATTGCTTAAGGTCAGGAGTTAAGATCAGCCTGGGCAACACAGGGAGACCCTGTCCTTTTTTTTTTTTTTTAATTAGCCAGGCACGGTGGTGCATGCCAATAGTCCTAGCTAATGGGGAGGCTGAGGTGGGAGGATCACTTGAGCTCAGGAGTTCAAGGTTACAGTGAACTATGATCACATCATTGCACCCCAGTCTCCACAACAGAGCAAGACCCTGTCTCAAAAAAAAAAAGAAAGAAAAAAAAAGAAATTCTGACACATACTACTTATACATACAACACGAATGAACCTTGAGGATATTATGCTAAGTGAAATGAGCCAGTACATTGGATAAATTTTTTATGATTCCACTTATATCAGGTACCTAGAATAGGCAAATGCAGGGAGACAGAAAGCAGACTAGGGGGAGGTGGAAGGGGAAGTTATTATTTAGTGGGTATATGTTGTATTTGGGATGATGAAGAAAGTTCTGAAAACAGATAGTGATAATGGTTACACAACATTGTGAATGTATTTAATGCCACTAAATTGTACACTTAAAATGGTTAAAGTGGTGAAGTTTATGTTACATATATTCTACCACAATAAAAAACAAATTAAAGTCCTCACCTCTAAGAATCTACACTTGATATCTGCTTCAGGGTAATTAGGCAGCACAAAAAAGACTTCAGAAAATGATACCCTTTTTGTATTCAAATTTAAGGAGGTTAAAATATTTTAATTGCATTAGTTGATGAGATTTAAAGCTTAGACATTCAACTTGGGTCATTCAGGAGGAAAATCTAAACCACTGAAGCCTGAATGAACATCTATCTTTCCTATTTGTAGCCTACAACTGTAAGGCAACCCCCTAGACCAGCACTGTCCCATGGAATTTTTTGCAATGACAGAAGTGTTCTATATCTGTGCCATCCAACTGGGCTACTGAGCATTTGAAACGTGGCTTAGTGCAATCAAGAAACTGAATTGTTACTTTTATTTAATTTTAATTAAGTAGCCACACATGGAATTAGTTACCATATTATCCAGTGCAGAGTGTAAACTCTTAAACTTAAAAACTTATAGCACATCACGAGATTCTCTTGCCAAAAGCCATGTGCAGTTTCCACAGCTCCAGACAGTCAGATAACCTTCTCTTAAGCTCTGGGCCAATGTGTGGGGTGAAGCACCTAAGTAGTGTGTGTCAAAGAGGGGTGGGGCCAAAAAATAAGAGTGCTCTTTTCTTCTTCTATGTCTGTGGAAAAATACTAACTGCACAAAGTGGGAAGAGAAAGCTCACCTAGGACAGTGAGAACTAGGACCTAGGATAAGAGATTTTGACATACTTACAGCAAGAGAAAAATGAACGCTACTGTCAATGTTGCATTAGGCGAGGAATAAAAAGCAATGTTACTGGCTGGACAGCCTCCTGAATAGGGCATCACTGGATACTTCAAGAATTTCAATCATAAATTAAACACTAGGTGGGAGAAAAAGAAATGTCATTTCTATGCAGAAACAGAAGAATGTGGCCAAAGATAGTGGCCACTTCCAGGTGGGAAGTGCTGTCCTGCTAACCACGGGCCACCAAAGTATAAGTGATTGTCCCTCCCAAAGCAATCACTTGCCTTCAGGACTCATAAATGCACAAAAACTGACCCCAGCTCTCAGCCAGAATGAACTGTTCATCTACAGCCTTATAGTCCATTTTTCTATTTTCATTTATGGTACTTATCAATGCTCAACTTGGATTACAGTAAGTTAGAGACAACCTATCTCACTAGGTTACTAGTTCCCTGGAAGGCAAAGACCATACATAAATATATTAATATGACTATATTGATATAAGTGTACACTATAACAAAAAATCTTTTTTATGTCCACAGACATCCAGCCTAGGTCCTTGTACTGGCTACATGGATGATAAGCTCCCCTCCCACTTCACAGAGTACTACCTCTGTGCAAGACACTGCACTACAAACACTTTCCATGTATCACTTCACAATCCTCCTGTCAACCCCATGAAGTATTTCAGATATGTTCCCATTTCACAGGTAAAGAAGAAAGCCAAGAAACTAACCTGTGGCTGGGTCCTATAGCTAGTTAGTGGCCAAGCCAGTAGGTGATCAGATTAAGGTGTTAAGCAGGAAATTCTTAACTGAGATGAAAGGGCTCACTATGGACAATTTGTGCAAACAGTTAGAGAAGAGAGACACCAATGTCACAGGAGTAAACTCCAAATAAAAAGTTACACCAGAATGGTTTAAACAACTGGAAGTGGTGTAGGCCACAGAAAGGCTCTTGGTCCCCACATTTATGGAGACTTAGAGGTTTTGTGAAAAGGATGCCAAGGGGTTGTCCAGTCTCTCCACAGGGTGGGTAGCAAGAGGACACATGTTTGTATCAACATAAAGAGCTTCCTGACTCAGGAGGTGAAGGGTACCCCTCCAGCCCCAGAGACTGTTGAGCGGAGATCCAGTGCCTGTCCTGGAAAAAAGTGAACACCCACCTGATTACAGAGGACAGCTCACCCCATATTCTTTCTCGAGATCACCTCCAGACCTAGATGGCAGGGAGTAAAGAGGGAGTCCAAATCCCAGAGGGACAGTTCTCAGCATGAATGCTGCCACCTGACATTTTCCACATCTCAAACACAGCAGGCAGAGGTAAGTGGATGTCTAAGAAGTCAGCAGCACTCCATAAACACACTACCACAGTTTAGTTCAGGCTGTCCCAACCCTCAGGGTGTGTGTGCCATCCACACTACTCAAGGCCCAGGTGTGCCCCACTCTGGCACAGCCAGCTTGTTTCAGATCAGCCTGTGAACCACACATGTACTTATTAAATTACTAAAGCTGTGACACTGTCAGTACATTTTTAAACAGGGACCAATAACTCTGGCATAGGCCTGTCGCAGTACCTCCTATCCTGAGATAATGTTTTTCTTCAAAGACCGACTCCCTTTTGATCCAAATACCAACCAGCCAGGTTTTGGTTGACCTTGTGAGGGCCAAGGAAGTCCTCTGCCACACTGCAAGTTTACACACACACACACACACACACACACACACACACACACACGCTCTCTCTCTCTCACTCAGGTCACAGCAATGCCAAGCTGCAGGAATGCTGCCAACACCTCAGCAGCCTAGAAAGGTAAGAATGAGGTCTAGAAACCTTACAGCCCTCATGAAACCAGGTGTGTGCCCAGCAAAGTAAACTAGGGAATGAAACAGAAACCAGAAAGTGCTTACTTCCATCAGGATGCTCCCGAAAGAAGCCATGATCCTGTCTGCCTTTTGTCTAATACTAATCCCACCTTCCGAGATTCTTTCTCTAGTATGAAGACATCTGTGCCCACCATCCTGTGTCCAGGGGCATTGGAAATTCATCTCTACTCTGGCTTCACTTTCTGCAGACATTCCAACCTCAAGTTTCCAAGGTGGATTTAAGTCTACACACATGACAGACATTCCCTGAGATCAAGAAAGCCGGCCGGGCGCGGTGGCTCACGCTTGTAATCCCAGCACTTTGGGAGGCCGAGGCGGGTGGATCACGAGGTCAGGAGATCGAGACCACGGTGAAACCCCGTCTCTACTAAAAAATACAAAAAATTAGCCGGGCGTGGTGGCGGGCGCCTGTAGTCCCAGCTACTCGGAGAGGCTGAGGCAGGAGAATGGCGTGAACCCGGGAGGCGGAGCTTGCAGTGAGCCGAGATTGCGCCACTGCACTCCAGCCTGGGCGACAGAGCGAGACTCCGTCTCAAAAAAAAAAAAAAAAAAAAAAAAGAAAGCCTTACTTACCTTGGAGTCTTTCCTTCTGTAAGTAAGAAGCTGCAGTATGTTGCTACATGAGCAGAGTCCAAGGAAAAGGAAAACCTGAGTCCCTGCAAAGGGTCCAAGATCAGACTCCCCAGTAGCCAGCTGGAGCTGTATTTTCCTCTCATTTACATATACAGCGAAGTCACTTCCAACCAACACCCATAGGAGTCAAGGCCCAAATTTCCTTCTAGGGCATTACTCACTTATAGATTAACTATCTTGGGAAAGACAACAGTGTGCAGAAGGTGGAAGCCAGGTTCTTTGCTCTACTCCTATTTTTAATTGAGGGAAATCCTATTTCCCTCAGATCCGAGGGGCTGAGCAGAGTTGAGACTGGAAGCATGGGCTTTCATTTATATCTTCAGCTCTGCTTCCCTGCTCTGCTGAAAACTGCCCTCAGTCAGTTCTTTGCATCCAAGGACCATTTATTAAATCAGCTACTATATAGCCTGCTCATGAAGTGGTGCTTAGTTTGGCTAAGACAGAGGAATGTAAACAAATATTCATAATATAATGCTTATAAGTTGCAATAAAGCTATCACCAGAGCAAAGGAGGATGCACTGCCTGGGGTGGCAGCCTTGGACTTGCCCCTACATCTCCACCAGTATAGCTACAATTCAAAAGACTGACCATACCAAGTACTGACAAAGATGGGGAGGAACTAGAACTCTAATGCACTGTGGTGGGAATGCAAAATGGTACAGCCATGTGGCTGGCAAAATATTGGCCCCAAGCTGTCGATGTTCTAGTTCCCAGAACCTGTGAATATGCTATCCCATATAACAAAAAGACCTCTGTAGATGTGATCAAGTTAAGGCTCTTGAGATGGGGAGATTATCCAGGATTTTCCAAGTAGGCCCAAGGTAATCACAACAGAGGTAGGTGAGTTAGAGAGAAGAGATGTAACAGTGGAAGTAGAGCTGGGGGGGAGGGAGGGGAAGGAGCAAGAGAGAAAGAGATTGGAAGATGCTATGATGCTGGCCTTGAAGACGGAGGAAGGGGCCATGAGCCAAGGAATGCAGGCAGCCCCTAGAAGCTGGAAAGGAAAACCGGGCATGGTAAGTCTGTAATCCCAGCACTTTGGGAGGCTGAGATGGGCAGATCACCTGAGGTCGGGAGTTCGAGACCAGCCTGACCAACGTGGAGAAACCCTGTCTCTATTAAAAATATAAAATTAGCTGGGTGTGGTGGTGAATGCCTGTAATTCCAACCACTCAGGAGGCTGAGGCAGGAGAATCGCTTGATCCCGGGAGGCGGAGGTTGCGGTGAGCCGAGATCGCACCACTGCACTCCAGCCCGGGCAACAAGAGTGAAACTCCGTCTCAAAAAAAAAAAAAAAAAAGAAGTTGGAAAGGACAAGGAAACCAGATTCTCCCTTAGAGCATCCTGAAAGGCTCTGCTGACACCTTGATTTTAAGACTTATGACCTCCGGAATTATGAGATAATAAATTTATTTTGCTTTAAGCCACTAAAGTTTGTGATAATCTGTTATAGCAGCAATAAGAAATGAATACAAGCCACTTTGGAAAATGGTTTGGCAATATCCGCTAAGGTTGAACACATGCCTATCCTATCACAGAATGGAACCAGTGTTTTTATTTACCATGTTGGAAATACTCTTTTTGTAGAATCTACGAGGTGACATTTCTGAGCCCATTGAGGCTTATAAGAAAAAATCGAATATCAAGCGATAAAAACTAGAAACAAGCTATCTGTGAAAATGCTTTGTGATGTGCCGTTTTATCTCACAGAATGGAACTTGTGTTTTGATTCAGGAGGTTACAAACACTCTTTATATAGAATCTATGAAGTGACATTTCAGATCCCATTCCACTTCTAGCTATGTACCCAACAGAAATGTATGGGCATCAAGGTATCTGCACAAGCATAACGTTCATAAAAGTTTTAGTCAAAAGAATAAAAAACTGGAAAAAAAAATGTCCATCAGCAAGAGAATTGATAAAACAAATTGTGGTATAGTCACACAAAGTACTACTACTCAGAAATAAAAAGAAATGAACCATCGGTACCTGTAACAACATAGGTGAATCTTGCAGACATAATGTCAAGTGAAAAAAAAAAAAAAACAGACACAAACAAGGATATACTTGATGAAAAAGTTCTGGAGATGGTTTGTGGTGTGGTGGCTGCACAACAACATGAATGTACTTAATGCCACTGAACTGTACACTTAAAAACTGCTAAAATGGTAAATTTTATGTTACATATATTTTATCACAATAAAAAAGTATCTCCTAAATGAATCTATTTTAATACAATTTAAAAATAAGCAAAGCAAATCTATAGTGAAAAGAGGTGAGAACAGTGGTTACCTTTGAGAGAAGTATTGACTAGGAGGAGGCATGAAGGAGCCTTCTGAGTACTGAAAATATTTAACATCTTGATCTGGGTGTGGGTTACGTGGTTGTATACATAATCAGACTGTGCACTTAAGATTTGTGTACTTTAGTTTCCAAGTGCCAATCCCAGTTTTATTTGCATATGATTTATCTGCATTTTCATAATCAATGCTGTAATGGAAAATGAATAAGAAGGGAAAAAACCACCAAAAGTGTGTGGTTGGGGAAGGCTTCAGGGAGGAGGTGAGGTGTGAGCCAAGTACTGAAAGATGAACAGGGTAGACAGGAATGAAGATGGCAGACGCAGAGAGGAAAAGAATTCCAGGCAAAGAGAACAGCATGTACACTAGCAGCCAGGTGAAAAGTGTGCTGAACATTCTGAGCAGGAGTGGTCACAGGCCAGAGAGATGGGGGTGGAGGGGTAAATTGGAGCCCCATTCCAAAATGCCTGAAAACTCCAACAGCAGTTTAGAATATACTCTTTAAGAAGTGCTAGGCAAGTGTCAGAGGAGATTAAAGCAAGGGAATGACATGATGGATCCATGACAGGGACAGTGACCTGGACGGAGGGACAGAGATCCCTAAGGTTCTTCTGATACTGGTGAGGCTCTAGATGACAGAGTCTGACCCAAAGCACGGGCCATGGGGATGCGGTCATGAGAGATAAAGAAGGCAGAATCGGCCGGGCGCAGTGGCTCACGCTTGTAATCCCAGCACTTTGGGAGGCTGAGGCGGGCGGATCACGAGGTCAGGAGATCAAGACCACGGTGAAACCCCGTCTCTACTAAAAATACAAAAAAAATTAG
>NW_026652282.1:16863278-16891667 GCF_009828535.3 Hylobates moloch
GGGGGGGGTGCGGTCATTCTAAGCTATGTGGCTGGTGATCCCACTAACAAGAAGGGTAGATAGCAGCCATACGCTTCCCTCTGCTTCCTAGGCCAGCTGTGGAGGATCACAGCATCACAGAGTTGGAACGCACCAGTAAGATCAACTTGTGTACAATCTCATTGTACAGATAAGCAACTGAGTTCTAGGGGCCAATGTCTGAGGCCACAGTTTGTAAGGAGCAAGCTAGAATGAAAGAGCTGAGACTTACCCATTTTACTGAGTACTTGCTAGAGAATAGGGAACACGATTAACTCAGCAAAGGCATCCAATGCCCCCACCAACCTCACTTCCTGCCACGGGGTTCTCTGGCCTAGGGTGTGGTTGAGGTCCCTGCCAACCTTTTGCTGGAAAAGCTCTGCCCACAGCTCACCCAAATCCTGCATAGCTAGCTACTGGTTTTATCTAATGGTTTGGTAATGGCTTGTAAGTCAATCTGGTTTCTCCAACCAAGTTGTGAAACTAAAGACCCTGGCTCCAGTTTGTACTCTTCAGTTGTGCCAAGTTGAAAAGTTGAGACAGGACAGAGAAGACTGGCTGACTGTGGGCACTCCAGGGCCACCACGGAGCCAGGAACAAGTCTTGTCTACCAGTTCGATCATTGTCCTACAGACCTGATACAGTGTCAAGGAGCTAACTGCTGGTTCTGTTCTTGGTGGCCTACCAGCATCTGAGAGTGGTTGAATGACAAGTACCAAATATCAAAGCCTGTACAGGAGAAACCAAGAGTAGGTGGGTTTGAAGTAACTTGTCTGAGATCTGAAACTCATTCCTCATTCCTGATCCTAATCTGTCGAGGTTAGTCAACATCTAGTTAATTGTACAGTCCAATACAGAAGCTACTACTATATGTGCTGATATAAATTTAATTTTTTTTAATTTAGAAATAATTAAAAACTCAGTTCCTCAGTGCTCAACAGCCACATGTGGCTAGTGGCCATCATATGGAACAGTTCTGACCTAGAACATTTCCAACATCACAGAAAGTTCTATTGGACAGTGTTGTACCTTGCGTGTCTTATCTCTGCTTGAATTAAGAGCCATTTGCTCTGATATAATCTTTACATGCCAAAGTGTAAATAATCCTTTTGATTTTTAAGCAGTAAAGATAAAACTATGTACCACAAAGGACATTCAACACTCCCCAGTAGAAAGGCACTGAGAACCCTTGGGCCTCTTGGTTGAAACAGAGAAACTAAAACAACTAAGAGAAATTAAAGTTGAACAGGATATAGTGAAACAGTCCATTTTCCTCACTTAATTGTTCTTCTATAAAAAGGGTTAATCTCATCCCAGAAGATTAGGGATATGTGGAGCTCAATGGACTATTAATAAGAAGCAATTACTCTTCAGAAAAAAATTTGTGACTGACAAAAGTAAAATCAAGTGAAGTGGAAATTTAGGCAGGTGAGGAGAGGAAAAAGGGAGAGCAGGAACATGTTTTGCAGTAAGAAAATGGCAATTAAAATGCATAATTTTTAATTTTTAGTTTATTATTTTTTTGAGACAGAGTCTCGCTATGTAGCCCAAGCTGGAGTGCAGTGGCACAATCTCAGCTCACTGCAACCTCCGCCTCCCAGGTTCAAGCGATTCTCCTGCCTCAGCCTCCCGAGTGGCTGGGATTACAGGCGTGCGCCACCACACCCAGCTAATTTTTGTACTTTTAGTAGAGAGGGGGTTTCGCCATGTTGGCCAGGCTGGTCTCGAACTCCTGACCTCAGGTGATCCACCCCTCTCAGCCTCCCAAAGCGCTGGGATTACAGGCATGAGCCACCACGCCTGGCCTAGAATTAGTGATTTTTTTAAAAGAGCTTTTGGTCTGTAGACATAACTACAACTGCTTAAAAATACTGATTATCTAGCTAATGAAAATGATCAATGCTAAATTTTATTCATAGCACATATCTCCACTGGGGGAAAAATTACCCAGGTGCAAGGAAAGCTTCCACTGAAGGCTGTCACAGTATTTTACCACCCATTGTCACCCCTGACTGGTGATCAAGAAAACTAAACAAATACAATTAATAGGGTAGAAAAGAGCAAAACTTGCTAAGAGTTGATGCTATCCCCATGAACAATACACTTTCCCTCTGGTAAGTGTAGTGCTGAAAATGCACTAGGTACTGAAGGAAGAGAACATACAGGAACCCCATGGGGGGCTGTTTTTAAGAATAAGCACGGCAGGAGAATTTGGTTTTGCCCAGTTTATGATTCAGACAGTTACTTCAAGTTAATAGCACATATTAAGGTGTTGTTCTGAAACAGGGACATAGAGCACTGCTTAATAAAGGGCTGCAGGTGCCTGGTGAGACTCCAGCTGCGAAGTCATTTCCTGCCCTCCCTCCCTCCTTCCAGAAAAGATTAAGATTGCTTATATAAAATACAGTAGAAATAAATACAGAAAGTAGGAGAGAAAGAGAAAAACAAGGGTAGGGATAAAAAATGGAGCTGAAAAGGGAGTTAATCCCATACATCTACCATAGCAACCAGAGTACCACACTGGTTGAGCTGCTAAAGCAAGAGTCAACTCTGAAGGAATCAGTGTCCAACGTTGAAGATAGGCCAACTGCTCAGGAAGGAGATAAGCTGGTCTGGGAAGGGGCTCATCCTGCAGGCCCTGAAGCAGGTGCTGGGTAATCAGTCCACTAAGGCCATCTGTAACTAATGGCAGCTCTTTCACATCAAACCTAGAAAGATGGAGGCAGAACCAGCCCAGATACACTGGAACTTCCCTGTTTAACGGTGTGGTTCCCAGAGTTAAGGGCATCTGTCCTATCAGTCAATCAGTATCTGTTGGTCAGAATCAGCAAGTGGCTTCTGTGGACAAGGCACTAGGAAGACATGCCACCAGCTGGGGGAGATGACCAGATCCAACCTCACAGAGCCCACTGAATCCCGACTCAGCAGACCCTACCTAGCAGCAGGGATTCCTGACCCCGACCCCAACACCAAACCCAGGAGATCCTAAGCTGGCTAATACAGCTCTCTCCTCCCACAGTTATGGTTCCATGTTTTTTCAATACCATGCTTTCTGTCTTAGTCTGTTTTCAGTGGCTATAACAGAATACCACAGACTGGGTAACTTAAACAGAAATTTACTTGGCTCACAATTCTGGATGCTGGTGATGTCAGCATCTGCTTGGCATCTGGTGAGGGCCTTCTTCCTGCATCAAAACATGGCAAAAGGGCAAACAAGCCCATGATACAGAGAGAGCAAATGGGGGCCAAACCGAATACACTCTCAACAATAATCCATTCATGAGGGCAGAGCCCCATGGCCTACTCACTTCTTAAAGGTGCCATCTCTTAACGCCATCACAATGGCAATTTTGACATGAGTTTTGGAATGGACATTCAAACCTTAGCAATTTTCCTCGATGACAGCTTAATAATTCTCATAAAGCCAAGTCCATCCCCTTTCCACAGTCTATCAGGTCCCCAAGACAATAATCTGTGTGAGGACCCACTAGTCACAGCCTCGGTGCACTCCCTTCACCCAGGCTGCGGAAAGCAAAATCAGGGTATCCCTTCGAAAGCCTGGGGAATCCGGGCCTGCTTTGCCTGATATGGGGGAGCCCATTTTATCAAAGTGTGTTTCCGTTTCCTCTACATCCATGCAGAATAGATCCAAGCTGGACTCACTACCACAGCACACATACTGTGCTTCACGCCATACTTGACAGCATAGTCATCACACTGAATACTTAGTCACCATGAGACTCAGTGTAGACCACAAAACTCCCTGTGTGATGGAAATGCTCTAGGTCAGTGCAGTCCAATACGGTAGCCACTAGCCACAGTTGGCTATTGAGCACGTGAAACGCAAACAGTCCAAATGGAGACACACTAGAAGTGTAAAATACACACGGAATTTCAAAGACTTGCTGCCAAGAAAAGAATGTCAGATATCTAATTAATAATGTTTAATATTAATTACATGCTGAGGCTAGGTGAGGTGGCTCGTGCCTGTAATCCCAGCATGAGACCTGTCTCTATTTAAAAACAAAAATTCAAAAATGATCCGGGCATGGGGGCACTCACCTGTGGTCCTGGCTACTTGGGAGCTGAGGTGGGAGGATCACTTGAGCCTGAGAGGTTGGGGCTGCAGTGAGCTGTGATGGCAGCACTGCACTCCAACCTGGGCAACAGAGTGAAACCCTGCCTCTACAAAGAAAAAAAAAAAGGACTGCACACAGAGCTGATGAACTTTGGAGGTTTAGTAATGACGGCAAGGGCGGTGGGCTCGGGGTAGCCCTCAGCAGAGGGCGGTGGGGAAAATGATGAAATCTCATGTGCTGTCTGGTTCTTTGAGCAGAGACAGAAGGAATGCTCATCCTTGGAGAGGATTGTGAGGGACCTGGTTTCACACAGGGGAAGCCAGGGTTGGTTGGTTGTTTTGCCAAATTTTACCTACTTTGGGGAAGCAAAGTGTGGTTAAGGGAGAGAACTTGGTATATAAGAGGATGAAGGGGCTGGGCGTGGTGGCTCAAACCTGTAATCCCAGCACTTTGGGAGGCCAAGGCAGGCAGATCACTTGAGGTCAGGAGTTCAAGACCAGCCTGGACAACCTGGTGAAACCCTGTCTCTACTAAAAATATAAAAATTAGCTAAGCGTGGTGGCATGTGCCTATAATCCCAGCTACTTGGGAGGCTAAGGCATAAGAACCGTTTGAACCGGGGAGGTAGAGGTTGCAGTGAGCCAAGATCACGCCACTGCACTCTAGCCTGGGGGATAGAGAGAGACTCTGTTTCCTGCCCCCCCTAAAATTAATTAATTAATTACATGCTGAAAGATAATATTTTGGAATATACTTGACTAAGTAAGTTGTATTATATTAATTTCACCTGTTTCTTTTTTCTTTTTCTTAATGTGTCTACTAGAAAAATTAAGATTACATATGTGGCTAGCATTCTGTTTGTATTAGCCAGCACTGACTTCTATTATTTGGTCTTTCTCTTTTTAAAATTTTTTTCCTAGACGCCAGGCCCAGTGGATAGTCTTTTTCTTTAAATTGACTTATTTTCGCTTAGTTTTTGTATTTTTTTCACTTTTTACTCATTCCGAAAATATTCAGAAACTGTAATGCGATGTACTAGTTGTAGTTTTAAAACAAATTGAAGAATCAACAGAACTATTAACCTAAAGTTAAAAAGATAAGTCTGTCCACATGCAATCTAAAACCCTCTTATGTACCATACCCTTTGGGAAATACTGGCCCAGAGCAGAGCTATTCAAAGTGTGTCCTGTGGACAGGTGCCAGTCTCTCTTTTTTACGTTTTTTTGTTTGTTTGTTTGTTTGTTTTTTCTTCAGGAAACCCTGAGCAGCCTAACCCTGATGGGCTGTGGGGAGGGAGCACAATCTCTTTATTATTCATTATCAGTCTGCAATAAAGAATAAAGGCATAAATTGAGAGCATGCTTCTTTTTTATTTTTATTTTTTTGAGACAGAGTCTCACTCTGTCACCTAGGCTGGAGTGCAGTGGCGCCATCTCAGCTCACTGCAACCTCCACCTCCCTGGTTCAAGCGATTCTCGTGCTGCTGCTTCCCGCGTAGCTGGGACTACAGGTACGCACCACCGCATCTGGCTAATTTTTGTATTTTTGGTAGAGGCGGGGTTTCGCCATATTGCCCAGGCTGGTCTTGAACTCCTGACCTCAAGTCACCTGCCTGCCTTAGCCTCCCAAAGTGCTGGGATTACAGGTATGAGGCACTGCACCCCACCGAGGGCATGCATTTAGAACATTTACAGCAACTGGACAGAGTATTTTGTTACTTAATGAGCTCTTTAAATCTAATATTAATCTAACCTGATATTTAAAAATTGGGACTTGTATTTTCCATGTCTTTCATGTATTTTTCTTTACTGTGTTTTACCAAGATATTGGTCAACAGCAGATTGGAAATTTACAAAAAAAAAAAAAAACTACTCCTTTACCAGACTTAGTTTGAGACACACTATCCTAGAGTATCAGAGAATCTTCCAGGGTCCTTCTAATGACCAGAGTTACAGCAAGAACCTCAATCGTACCCAACACAGTGTCCAAAGGCAGGAAGCCAATTAAGGGTATCTTCAGATCCTTAACAATAATTGTGGGCACAGAGAGGATGGGGGGTTCATTCCTGGTAAACTAGGAAATTCCATTAAATGGAACTTCTCTTCCTCTAAGCATTTTAGTAACATTTTTGCTGTAATTCTAAGAAATGAGATCCCCAACGCCTTTGGGGAGAAAAACAACTGTGTACTAAGTAAAAGGCATACAAGATCTTTGTAAGATGTGGCTAGATAGTACTGAGCTAGATCCTCAGAGGGGTAGAGCAGATGTGCGAGACACAGCTCATGCACGAAAGGAGTTTATTATCCATCCGTGGAGGCACAGTGGCACGGGAGGTTAAAAATTCTCAGCTCTGGGCCAGTCGTGGTGGCTCACGCCTGTAATCCCAGCACTCTGGGAGGCCAAGGCAGGTGGATCACAAGGTCAGGAGTTCGAGACCAGCCTGGCCAACATGGTAAAACCCCATCTTTACTAAAAATACAAAAATTAGCCGGGCATGGTGGTGCACGCCTGTAGTCCCAACTACTTGGGAGGCTGAGGCAGGAGAATCGCTTGAACCCAGGAAGCAGAGGTTGCAGAGAGCAGAGATCGCACCACTGCACTCCAGCCTGGGTGACAGAGCAAGACTTTGTCTCAAAAAAACCAAAACCAAAACAAAAATGAGCCAGACATAGAGGTATACGCCTATAGTCCCAGCTCCTTGGAAGGGCTGAGGTGGGAGGATTGCTTGAACCTGGGACGTCAAGGCTGCAGTGAGCTGAGATCGTGCCACTGCACTCCAGCCTGGATGACAAAGTGAGACTCTGTCTCAAAAAAAAAAAAAAAGTATAAGGGAGGATATGCATAGGTTACATGCAAATACTATACCATTTTGCATCAGGGACTTGGGCATCCTTGATTTTTGGTGTCCTTGAGAGGTGATGGAACAAATCCCCCATGGACACCAAGGAACGACTGTACTTACCTATTACAGTAGATATTCCCCAAAAGGGACACTAACAATTTCTCATTTCCCAGTAGGTGCATGCTGTCCTCACATTAAGAGGTGGAGTCTATTTCGTTTCCCCTTGAATCTAGGCTGGCCTTGGGACTTGCTACTACTGAACGCAGCAAAAATGACATTCTGGGACTTCTAAGTGCAGGCCTTAAGAGAACTGGCAACTTCTGCTTCCCCATTCAAAGCACAGCAGCCATGCTGTTAGCAAGTCCAGGACAGACTACCTGTGATCAGGTACCTGGACAATGAGAGACCATCTTGGACATTTCAAGTCCAACTGAGCTCCCCGCAGACCAGCAGACTGTACCAGCATGAGGGCCTCCAGGTGACCCCAAATGGAGCAGCAGAACTTCTCCAGTAAGCCCAGGCAACCCCCAGAACTATGAGAAATAAGTTTTGGAGTGGTTTGTTACACAATAATAAATAACTGAAACGTCTCTGAAATGACAAAAAGAATATAAAGTGATTGTGAGGATGAAAGTAAAATAATGTGTAAGTGCTTATACTGATACTTGGCACATAAGTGCTCAACAATTAGCGGCCATTACTGTCTGGGAAGCTAAAATGAACATGTGCAGTATATAACTGCAGACTGCTGTGTACGTTACATTCGGGTTCTGAGTGCTTTGCAGGCCCTGCAGAGTGGGAATGTACAGGACGTGAAAAGGCAAGGCTTCAGGGTAAAAGCGCGCCTTGGACCTGAAGGACAGAGTATGCAGAATACTGGTTTCTAAACCTCTAATGCATGAAGACCCACCCACAGACTTCCAGGCAATTGCAACGCGTGTCAGCACCAAAGGCTGAAGACTGTCCCGGCAGAAGTCTCGAGGACTCTATATAGACAGATCGGTGGTTGTGAGGCCAGGGGGAATGAAGAATGTTAATGAGTATGGGGATTCTTTGTGGGGTGGTGAATATGTTCTAAAATTGATTGTGGTGATGGCTGCACAACTCTGTGAATATACTAAAAAACATCGAATTGTGCACTTTAAATGGGTGGAATACATGGCATATGAATTTTATAGAGATGATAAAGCTGTTTATTTTTATTTTTGAGTCAGGCTCTCACTTTGTCACCCAGGCTGGAGTGCAGTGGCACAATCTCAGTTCACTGCAGCCTCAACCTCATGGGCTCAAGCAATCTTCCCCCCTCAGTCCCTAAAGTAGTTGGGACTATAGGTACGTGCCACCACACCCAGCTAATTTTTTGTATTCTTTGTGAAGACAGGGTTTTGCCATGTTGCCCAGGCTGGTCTTGAACTCCTGAGCGCAAGCGATCTGTGGGCCTCAGCCTCCTGAAGTGCTAGGATTACAGGTGTGAACCACCACGACCGGCCATAAAGCTGTTATTACAGAAACACAGAGGGTGGGAGGGATGAAGAGGGTGAGATGACAAAGGAGCAAGGAACATTCCAAAGGGTTGCCTGGGGGCTGCAAGGCACCAACCTATTTGGCACTGAGAGGAAAAGCCAAGTCTTTTTAGGTGGTGAAGGAACCCAGCACTGGTCAGAAGCTAGGAGCCCTGGGGACAGACCCTGTCATTCCAAGGATCTCAGGCATTTGGCATAATTGCTGTTCCCTCAAATGCTTTGCATGCATGTGGCTCACTCATACCTGTTTTCCCTTCACTTAAATGACAACCCAAACTCTGCTAGTCACAAGGCTTTTAAAAACAGAAAAAGTTCCTAGGCAAGAGGAAAACAAATGCTTCCCAACCGAAAAGCAGATCGGGGCTTGCATTCAGACTGACCTCAGAGGCAGATGAGGCGGGATCCCAAGGCCTAGTCAGACCCAGAGCCTCAGATGCCAAGACGGTAAACTCCATATTTAAATGTGGCCGACTCAGATGTGAGGTGGACAGTGGACACTCCCTCCCTAAGGGCAGCTGCCCTCTACTACCCCCTCTTCCTTCTTCTGGTGAAATTCCTTTCAAAAAGGGGCCGGAGGGCAGGGCCATGGGCAGTTTTCAGATCCTGGAACTGCCGCCTGAGCCAACTTAGCACATGAACAGCCCCCTAAAACCAGGCAGTATCATTGTATCACCAGCCAATATATCTCATTAAATCCTCTCAACAAGACCCACCCGGATATTTACCAACAACCCCCAGAAATCTCCATCTCTCGCCTGCCCAAATCAACCTTGTGAATCCTTCTGTTTTTTAAGTCAATCAGTGTAATTACAAGAAGACAAAGTGCTCTTTTAAAACACTAGCCACTGTAGAAGATGGGGCACCTGAAAGAGAGGAAAACATCCTTTCATGTTGGAGAAGAAGCAGGGTTAGAAATGACAGACTTTGAGCAGCCATGTCACCATGGCTAGGATATCAGAAGAGAAATCACAAAGACTTTCAGCAGTTTGTCCTGAAGGTCCTGCTAAGTCCAAGTCCTATGCTGCCATCAGTAAAAAAAGCCAGGAGCCGCAAACCAAATACAACTTTGTAGGAAGTTTATGGTCCTCTCCACTACCAAAGAGACTCTAGAGGCACAAACTCAACTTGTTCTCTTGTTCTTCTTGATCTGAACACTTTTTTTTTTTTTTAGATGGGAGTCTCACTCTGTCGCCCAGGCTGGAGTGCAGTGGCGCAATCTCCGCTCACTGCAACCTCCGCCTCCTGGGTTCAAGCAATTCCCTGCCTCAGCCTCCCAAGTAGCTGGGATTACAGGTGCCTGCCACCATACCTGGCTAATTTTTGTATTTCTAGTAGAGACAGGGTTTCACCATCTTGCCCAGCCTGGTCTTGAACTTCTGACCTCGTGATCCACCCGCCTCGGCCTCCCAAAGTGCTGGGATTACAGGTGTGAGCCACCGCGCCCAGCGATCTGAACAGTTTTAGGATTAAAGCGCTCAAGAATGGTTTTAAACACAACTTTGAAAAAGGATGAAGAACTCCGATTTCTTGGGGACCCAATGCCTTTGCTACTCGGGCCCACCTTACTTTTTTTCTTATTTTACAATTTTTAATTTTTGTGGCTACATAGTAGGTAGTAGGTGCATATATTTCTGGGGTACATGAGATGTTTTGGTACGGGCATGCAATGTGAAATAATCATATCATGCAAAATGGGTTAGCCATCCCCCTCAAGCATTTATCCTTTGCGTTACAAACAATCCAATCATACTACTAGTTATTTTTAAATGAACAATTAAATTATTATTGACTACAATTACCCTGTTGTGCCATCAAATACCAGGCCTTATTAATTCATTCTATTTTTTTATACCCATTAACCATTCCCACCTCCTTCCCACCCCCCACTACCCTTCGCAGCCTCCAATAACCATCTACTCTCTATCACCGGGCCCCACCCTATTTTGTTTTTCTTTCAAGACAGAGTCTCGCTCTGTCACCCAGGCTGGAGTACAGTGGCACGATGTCAGCTCACTGCAACCTCCGCTTCCTGGGTTCAAGCGATCCTATGCCTCAGCCTCCCAAGTAGCTAGGATTACAAGTGTGCGCCACCAGGCCCGGCTAATGTTTGTATTTTTAGTAGAAATAGGGTTTCACCCCAGACTGGTCTCAAACTCCTGACCTCAAGTGATCCACCTGCTTCGGCCTCCCAAAGTGCTGGGATCCTGGGCATGGTGGCGCAGAAGTTGCAGTGAGCTGAGATTGTGCCACTGTACTCCAGCCTAGACAACAGAGTGAGACTTCATCTAAAAAGAAAGAAAGGAAAGAAAGAAAGAAAGAAAAATAAAGCAAAATCAAAGTGCTATGATTACAGGCATGAGCCACCATGTCCGGCCCCCCCACCCTACTGTGAACCCCTGAGGGAGGTTATCCTGAACTTCCAGTTTGTACCTCTATATTCTCATGCTCCAGGGCAGGGGATGAAGATATGCAGATGGAAGGACATGAGGAAATGCCATCTTACTGCAAAGCAATTCCCTCCTTCCTAGGGAACAAGAGGCAAAGGAGTTTAATTCAGTAAATAATGTATACTACTCAGGTGACTGGGACACAAAAAACTGAGATTTCACCACTATACAATTCATCCATGTAACCTAAAACCACTTGTACCCCGAAAGTTATTAAAATAAAAAATAAAAAAATATTTTAAATAATAGTATTTATCTGTAGAATGCACTGGAAAACTCAATGGGCCTCAGGAAACATGCTTTACAGTTCCATTATCTCAAACTTCTCCACCAACACATTTCTTTTTTTTTTTTTTTGAGACGGGGTCTCGCTCTTTCGCCCAGCCCGGAGTGCAGTGGCGCAATCTCGGCTCACTGCAAGCTCTGCCTCCCAGGTTCACGCCATTCTCCTGCCTCAGCCCCCCCGAGTAGCTGGGACTACAGGCGCCCGCCACCACGCCCGGCTAATTTTTTGTATTTTTAGTAGAGACGGGGTTTCACCGTGTTAACCAGGATGGTCTCGATCTCCTGACCTCGTGATCCGCCCGCCTCGGCCTCCCAAAGTGCTGGGATTACAGGTGTGAGCCACCGCGCCTGACCCAACACATTTCTTTAATCCAACTCATCAGTGATTTATGAGCACTCAACCCAGTGTATCTGCTCCCAGCATGATGCGATCGGGAAACAATGGTCACAGACCTACTGTGCACAAAACCCCTAAGGAGGGGTAGGATGACCACACAGTCACCTTCTGCACCAGGCAGCACTGAGAGAGGTGCCTATAACCTGGACCCAGGCCTTGCTCTCAAGCTAATGATCTAATAGAGGAAATGCATCAGCTTGAGCACTTGTGTGTCAGGCCTGCTTTACAGACATGAATTCCTTCATCCTCAAGACAGTACTCTGTCTCCCAGTGTTGTTCTTCAGCAACCCCAGCCCCCTTATTTGTGTGTGTGTGTGTGTGTGTGTGTGTGTGTGTACGTGTGTGTGAAACAGTCTCACTCTTTCGCCCAGGCTGGTGTGCAGTGGCCATCATGGCTCATTGCAGCCTCAACCTCCAGGGCTCAAGTGATCCTCCCAGTTCAGTCTCCTGAGTAGCTGGGACTACAGGCATGTGCCACTACACCCAACTCTTTTTTTTTTTTTTTCTAGAGATAGGGTCTCACTTTGTTGCCCAGGCTGGTCTCAAACTCCTAGGCTCAATCAATCCTCCTGCCTCAGCCTCCCAAAATGCTGGGATTACAGGTGTGAGCCACTGCATCCAGCAAGTGTGATATACTTGACAACTGCTTCTAAAGCCCATTTTAAACGGGAGAAAACTGAAGCTCACAGATGTCAAATAACTTCCCCAAAATTACACAGTAAGAAGAGAGTGCTGACATTCATACCCAGGCAGTCTGGACCTCAGTCTACTCAGCTTTAGTAACAGCAATGGCCAGCAGAGTCCGGCATACAGTAGACACCCAATGACCATCTGCCTAGAGGAGCATGAAGGTTAATATAATACAGGCAGAGGAAGAGTGCTTGGCTGGAGGTACTGCAGGCACAGACAGGAGGAAGTTCATTAATTCTGACTGAGAGAACCTAGAGGAAGTGAATTCCTGAAGGAAAAATGGGAGAAGGGAGTATTTCAGTCTGAGGGGGACACAGGGACTGTGAGACAGTGATGCTGTCCGATGTTATGGTTGAGATCTGGTGATTCTATCTGCTGGTTAAAGGTTGTTAAGCAGATTGAAACAAGCACTTGCTCATTTGTTATACTATGCGTATCAGACAAGCACTAAAATGAACAGTAGATCTGGTAATTTCTATTCAGAAGTAATTAAAAGGAAAGAAAGAAGGCATCACTAGGGGGTAATGGGAACATGCACAGGATTTCAATATCGGAAGAACCTGTTTCTAGAGGAAACCACCAGCAGTATTTCCTTGCTGTCTTTTACACAGTTCCCAGGAAAACCACTTGCCAACTCATATCCCCTAAGTGTGCAACACAAAATTGTTGGACAGCCTAAACATCTCAGGTCTTTCTGTATTTTGCAGCCTTCACAGCACCCAGCCCAAGCTTAGGAACAATAGTTGACTCTCTAGAAAAGCAGGTTAAGTCTCATTAGGAATGGGTCCCAAATGCTAAGGGCCTGGGTAACCAAGAATGATCAGTATCCAGGACAGATTATTATAAAACCTCAAAATCATAATTTTTCTAAGGAGACTTTACTTAAGTACCTGGCCTTGCTAACTCCCCCAAAGAACAAATCGTGGTATCACCTGGCACCTAAATTGAACATTCCAATTTTACCATACCAATCTTAATGCACATAGGTGTTTATTTCACATTTTAAACCTTCACACATATTTTTCTATATTTCCAATTTCAAATGAAGGGAGATATTCTTAAGCTAATCTTAATATCAGAAGAGTGCATTAAATGATTCTACAATAGTTTCCAAACAGAACTTATTAAGAATCTCCCCTGCAAAAGTACCTCCTCCCCTTCCCCTAATTGTTTCCATAAAAAAAAAAAAACCCCTTAAGTTCCTTCAAATAAAATCCAGGATACACTGAAGGCCCAATCGTACCGTACTGCCCCTCCCCGCCTCTCATGAGTACAACAAAACATCGAAACAAACTATTATTTAAGCTCTCAACTAAATAAAAATGCAAACTGAAACAAACTCTCCTTTTCAATGTTTTATTATACAAGGTCGCCTCTGCCAGGGAGGGTCGTTCTGGTGGGTAGTTTCCAGGTTCTTCCCTAGCAGATGCAGCTTGAGTGTTTCAAGCAAAAAGGATAAAAACAAAAGCACACATTTCAAAGGTAGTTATAACGTTATCCTGTGACAGTTAATGAATTCTGCCTTTAAAAAAGCATAATGAAAAATACAAACTGGAAATGATTTACGCTATCTCCTCCTTCTAGGAATGATGCAACTGAAGGCCCAGTCAGAAAATACCCCTCGCCCCCCCCAACCCCAGTGAAAAAGCATGTTTTAAGAACATTTCTCTTGATTTCTTTCCTTTTCTTGGCCCATCGTATATAAAATACTCCCATCTTCACTATGTGATAATTCATCGAATCATAGTTTTGTGTTGTTTTTTAAATGCATATTAGACTGCAATAAAAAATGTTTTAAAAATAGCCTGCCTTATTAACTAAAAATAAAAAAGTTGTTGTCAGGAAAAACAGCATGAAATCGGTTTCCATGCTGCTTACACCCCCGCATTACCTGCAACCACTTTACAGAACGTTAGCATCAGACCTGCTTATCTAAAATCCTGCCAAATGTCCTCAAAGTCTCCCCCGCTGCCTCGCTGGCTTCTGGGAGCCAGGGACCAGCCCTCCATGGCTCCCAGCATCGGCAGCCTCGAGGGCTGAGAGCCTCGTTTGCCCCGCTGCCTCAAGAGGGGGCCGCGGTCGGGCCACCTGAGCAGCGTACCCAAGACAGGGAGCGCATCCAGGCGGGAGGAGCACCCGGTCCGGGGCAGACGCCTGGCCGCCCAGGCGAATCTGCCTCTGCCAATGAGTGACACGCCGATTTTGCCCCCTGGAAACGCCAAGAGGCGCGAAGCTGGGCCACCTTCGCCGCGGGCTGCAGCGGCGCTCGCGCGCGTTTCCCAGAACGCAGAGAGGGCGCGCGCAGAGGCCGGGGCAACCCCAGAACCCTGCTCGGTTTATCCTAACGACCCCCATGCCGGCTGCTCCTCGAGGACGGGGACTGCACCCGCAGCACCCCCTCAGGCACCTCCATCCCAAACACACCTGCCGCCCACCCTAAGCCACCCCCCCATGTGTACCCACTCACCCAGGTCGCCCCAAGAAAGAACCCCGCCAGTCGCACAGAGAGCGGTGCGGCCCTTGGATGCACGTCCGGACGATCCCGGGCCGGGGAAAGGGCGTTTATCTCAGCTCTGCGCCGTGCCCCTTCCCCCCAACGCTCGAGGACCGTTGCCCTGGGCCGCCGGGCCCGCCCCCCCACAGGAACCCGAAGCCCTCGGGCGCCCGCCACACTCTGGGGATAATACCTTGAGGCCGGTAGTTAGGCTGAGACGTCCGCACCGCGCCTGGTTCTGCGATCTTCCCTGGGAGAGAGGTTCCCCGAGCAGTCCCCTCAGGTCGGGATCCCGTCCCGAAGCCGCCGCCGCCGCGCTCCATCGGGATGCGCCGGCCGCACAGGCGCACTGCCAAGCCCGCCGCGCCGCACCGAACCCGCGCGCGTCCGCATGCGCACGCGTTCTCACGCAGCGCGCGCGCAGGGCGTGCACGTGCGATAAGCAAACCGGTTCCCACGCACAGCGCACGCAAATAGGCGCACCGCTTCCACGCACAGCGCACGCAGGGCGTGCACGGGCGATAGGCGCACCGGTTCTCACGCACGGCGCACCGGCTTTCACGCGGCGCGCGCGCATAGCGTGTGCATGCAATGTGCACAACAATCCTCACACAGCGCGTACGGGCGTGCACGCGTCCTCACACACGGCTGTACACAGTGCACACACAGGAGGCGTGCGTACGCAGACAGTTCTTCTTACGATGCTTACATGCAACGTGCACACCCAGCGTAAATGCACCTTCTCACAGTGGCAGATACACACTCAAAGAGTGTGTAGAGGTAGGGTGCAGTTTCTCAGACACCGTGCACACACATCCTCACTCAATGTGTGAACACAGAGCACAGAACGCGCACACACGTGCTCAGCACGCACACGTTTACACACACTGGGTGTCTGCATGCAGACTCAGCAATGCAGCCTTGGGAACAATGTCTGGCTAGGCCCCCAGGTGGGTGCCAGTTGGGCCAGTGACATCTGTGCAGACGCCAGAGGACCCGCCCTCCAAGCATAGGTTCCAGTTTTCGAGGCGCACGGGTAATCAGTGTTTAGTGACGCCCCACCCTCAGCGTGCGGTCACCCAGAGAGGGACAGCAGCAAGCTATTGGGGTCGATCTTCAACGAAAAGGAAGCGGCACGCGCCGTAGGCCGACCTAGGCCTTTCAACGACACCCCACTCTGCAGCCAATTTGGTTCCTCTTCTCCTGAGGCGTAAATAATGCTGACTGAAACCTCCGCGAGGCCGGGTGTGGTGGCTCACGCCTGTAATCCCAACACTTTGGGAGGCTGACGCGGGCGGATTGGTTGAGCTAAGGAGTTCGAGACCCCCATCTCTACAAAAAAAATTTAAAAATTAGCTGGGCATGGCGACTCATCTGTGGTCCCAGCTACTTGGGAGGCTGAGGCGGGAGGATCGCTTGAGCCTGGGAGGTCGAGGCTGCAGTGATCACGCCACTGCACTCCAGCCTGGGCTACAGAGACCTTGTCTCAAAAGCAAAACAAAACAAAAACCTCTGGGGAGGATCTCTCCGAGAAGACACATAAGAAACTGCTAAACGTGTTGCCTCCTAAGCAGGCACTTTTACCACTGCCATGCACATTTATTATCTTTTCAAAAACATTGAAAAAGACATCTTGGCAGGGCCGGCTCAAGCCTCCTGTTTACCCAGGCCTGCCAAGTGATAACCCATTCCCATGGAACCCCAGGCTACATGTTTTTCTCGTTGGAAGGTGACTAGCCTGAAAGTTTTATTACCACTCCTGGGGGGAGATATACACGATTAAAAATGAAGCTGAATAATGGGTACAGGTTTTCTTTTTTGGATGAAAATGTTCTAGGATTATGATGAGTGCACAACTAAGTATACTAAAAACTATTGAATTGTACATTTTAAGCGGGTGAATTTTATGGTCTCTTAATTATATCTTTTTTTTTTTTAATGTGAAGCTGAAACTCTCAGGAATGGGCACCTGTACTCTTGGCCAAAGCTGGGCAAGTCCCTTTGTGGCACAAAAAATGTTTGTGATGAACGTGTTCCTGACACGTCCAAAGGTGTGCCGGGAGTAGGGTTCGAGTGTGGTGAGAAAGCCAGGAAGTTTAAACATAAATGAGTAGGAAAGTGAGCAGGCTGGGGCTGGTACCCTGAGCTGTAATGAAAACTCGAACACATTGAGATTAAGCCAAATTAAGAGCGTGGGAGCTGTCACTTTCTCCTCCTTTATCTTAGGGACCTTTGGTGAGTTTAATTCATCCAACCCTTGAGCTCATGGACATGTGTGTGTAGCATCCCTCTCTACTTTTATTCTATTTTTGGGGTCCTTTTACTTTCCATTCCTCTCCCTAATTAAAAACACCTCCTCTGATATCTTTGCAGCTGCAATTTTGAAATACTGTTTTGAAGATATGCATGTATTTTAAATGTATATAAATGACACTGCATAAAAGCTATCATTCTATTTGTTTTTCCTCGCTTGGCATTGTTCTCAATCTATACAAAATGATTAGCCATTCTATCTGGTTTACCCTTCTGTAAATTGCCTGTTCAATCCTTGCCCACCTTTCCACTGGGCTACTCTGGTTGATTTCCAGGAGTTTCTTGTATTCTAGATAATTTCCGGTTTAAATGTTGCAAATATTTTATCCTAGCCAACTAAGCTTTTTAAGATTGGTAAAATTTTCCTTAATTTTTATGACAAAATCCTATTAACATGTTTACTCCATTTATTATATTGCCCTATTTTTTATCAACTGTTTTTGAGAGTAAGTTACATTACAAATACTTCCATGTGTATTTCCTAAGATTATGAATGTTCTGTTACACATACCAGAGTTGGTTGCCAACTTAAGTAAGTTTCACATGGATACAGTAATTTTCTCTCCATTGGCTGTCCCTCCACCTTAGAGGTAGTTTTCCTCTTGCAATAAGTACTGTGGGGAGGCACCTTAAGGCTATGCAGGTACTTACTCTTCGTCAAAAATTCTCTCTAGACTTAGCATCCATTGATGGTTCTTGCTTGATCTGATCTCATGATGGTTATGAAGTGATAAAATCCATAAATTTTTCATCTTATGGTTTGCATTTTAAGAAGTCTTCATACGAACTTCCCTAGTCCCAAGATACTCCCCATTGCCCTCATGCTTATAGTAAAAAATGTAAAAAAAAAAAAAAAAAAAAAAAAAAAAAAATGCTTTACTCTTAAGCAATTTTTCTGTATAGGGTGAGGTAAAGATCCAAATCCACTTTTCTCTCCAAAGTGTAGTTTGGTCAGCACTACCTGCTTACCTATCCTTTCCCCAGTAATTTTTGAAGCCACTTTTTAAAAAATCAAGTACCTAATTTCCATAGTAGGTGAGCTAGATTCTGAGCTATCTATTCGGATCTTTCTGTTACTGCATCTATTATTCACTACTATGGCTTAGGGTGCAACTTATCTGTTGAATTCCCTCTTAGCAGTGTTTCTAGAATTCTTTGAAATTCAGTATTTCCACATGAATGTATTTTAGGATGTTTTTGCAATCTCCCACCAAGGCCTGCTGTAATACTAAATGTAATTATATTGAAGTCAAAGGTTAATTTGGAGAAAATTGACATTTTCATAACATTATGACAGAATATCCAAAATGTAATTTCTATTTAAGCCTTAAAAAAAAATGACTTTCGAGTTTTCCCTGCTTTTCCCACTACACTAACTTCCTATAAAAATCTATAGTATGGCCAGGCGCAGTGGCTCACCCCTGTAGTCCCAGCACTTTGAGAGGCCGAGGCAGCCAGATCACCTGTGGTCGGGAGTTGAGACCAGCCTGACCAACATGGGGAAACCCCGTCTCTACTAAAAATACAAAATTAGCCGGGTGTGCTGGTGCATGCCTGTAATCACAGCTACTCGGGAGGCTGAGGCAGGAGAATCGCTTGAACCCGGGAGGCCGAGGTTGTGGTGAGCCAAGATCGCGCCATTGCACTCCAGCCTGGGCAACAAGAGCAAAACTCTGTCTCAAAAGAGGTTTTTGGCTGGGCATAGTGTCTTACACCTGTAATATCAGCACTTTGGGGGGCCAAGGTGGGAGGAGCACTTGCATCCAGGTGTTAGAGACCAGCCTGGACAAAATTGTGAGACCTCCATCTCTAAAAAATAAAAACGAAACATTCGGGCTTGGTGGTGCACCTGTAGTCCCCACTACTTGGGAGGCTGAGGTAGGAGGATCACTTGAGCCAGGGAGGTTGATGCTGTAGGGAGCTGTGATATGGTGTCACTGCACTCACCCTGGGCAACAGAGCAATATCCTGTCTCTTAAGTAAGTAAATAAATAAATAAATAAATAAATAAATAAATAAATAAATAAATGGCTAAGTGCAGTAGCTTACATCTGTAATCCCAACACTTTGGGAGGTGGAGGCGAGTAGATCACTTGAGGTCAGGAGTTCCAGACCGGCCTGGCTAACATGGCGAAACCCTACTAAAAATACAAAAATTGGCCAGGTGTGGTGGCGCATGCCTGTAATCCCAGCTACTTGGGAAGCTGAGACATGAGAATCGCTCGAACCCGGGAGTCAGAGGTTAGTGAGCTGAGATTGCACCATTGCACTCCAGCCTGGGCAACAGAGACTCCATCTCAAAAAAAAAAGTTAATGTCTCTGACAACGCAATAAAAATTTATTAACCTAAAGAGATTAATCTCATACACTGGTACATCCTAACCTTTGAGTACACATCTTTTTAATATTTCATTTGACAAACTGGGGAATACTACACAAAGCTCTTCTGCATACCAATCTACAGCAGTTGTCTCAAGGAAAAGCATTTGTGATAATTTGTATTCCAAACAACTGGACACTTTCACGAAATATCATTTTTACTTGAAAGAAAAGCTGATAAGCTGGTAATTCAAACGTGGGTTTGTGTTCAACATTTTTGCAAAAATGAATAAAATTAGTCTGTCACTTCAAGGGAAACAAGTGACCATATCTGTTGGTGGTGATAAAATTTGGGCTTTCAAGCGTGAAAAAAGTTTTACAGAACTAGTATCTGCTACCATTAGCTTGACAACTTCACTAAAGTAAGAACTTTTCTGAAGAGATAGTGATATTAATGAATGTGGCATCTTAATACTGTAGAATGAAAAGGGTCAACATATGGAAGATCATACCTCTGTCAGTTTTTTCCAAGTTTTCCAGGTGTGTGAAGTTACAAAGTCCATTCATAGTTCAAAATAGACCAATGAATTATAATGTAACAGTATGAAACGTTTGTTGATTTGGTGTTAGATTCCACAGTGCAACTTAAGAAATCACCTCTTGTCAAGATTGTGTGTAGTATCAAAGAACATACAAGTATCTGAAAAGACTATTAAAATCTTCCTTTTCCAACTACATACCTCTGAGGCCAGATTTTCTTCATATGCTTTAACCAAAACTTACTAGGACACATTGAATACAAAAGCAGATATGAGACTGTCTTCTATTAAGCTGGTCAAGATTTGCAAAAATGTGCAACAATGCCATCTTAAATTTTTGTTTCTGTTACTCCTCATTGTTTATGCTAGGCCAGGCACAGTGGCTCATGTCTGTAATCCCAGCACTTTGGGAGGCTGAGGTGGGCGGATCATGAGTTCAAGAGATCGAGACCATCCTGGCCAATATGGTGAAGCCCCGTCTCTACTAAAAATACAAAAATTAGCTGGGTGTGGTGGCGTGCACCAGTAGTCCCAGCTACTTGGGAGGCTGAGGCAGGAGAATCACTTGAACCCAGGAGGCAGAGACTGCAGTGAGCTGAGATCGCACCACTGCACTCCAGCCTAGTGAAAGAGCGAGACTTCGTCTCAAAAAAAAAAAAAAAAGTTTATGCTAATGCATTGGGTTTATTCTTGAATTAACATTTTTAAGATATCTATTAATACAGTCAATATTGACAGACAACTCACAAGCAATGTTGCCATTTCAAGGAAAATTGACAGTATTTATTGCCAGTGCTACATTTGTGCTTTCAAGTAAAAATTAGTTTTAGAAATTTTATCTACCAACATTAGCCAGATAAAAGAGCTCTGAGATTCTTCATTTTTAAGTAGAAAGTAGGAGTTGGCAAACCCCTTTCTACAAAGGACCAGATAATAAATACCTTGGGTCTTTGCATGCCATCTGATCTGTTAGAACAACTCAGTTCTGCCATTGTAGTGCAAAAATAGCCATAGACAACACACACAAATGAGTGCGGCTATATTCCAATAAAACCTTATTAACAGAAATAGGTAGTGGGCCGTATTTGACCTATGTACTGTAGTTTGTTGCCCCTTGATATAAAGGGCTTGAGACCAGATAATTTGAGACCTGCACTAGACTAACAACTAAGTGGCATAGTAGATTTTAAGGTACTATTCACCCATACTAGAGCTTTTTTTGTTGTTTGTTTAAGACGGAGTTTCGCTCTTGTTGCCCAGGCTGGAGTGCAATGGTGCAATCTTGGCTCATTGCAACCTCCGCCTCCCAAGTACAAGCTCTTCTCCCATCTCAGCCTCCCAAACAGCTCAGATTACAGGCATGTGCCACCATGCCTGGCTAATTTTTTTGTATTTAGTAGCAACGGGGTTTCACCATGTTAGTCAGGCTGGTCTTGAACTCCTGACCTCAGGTGATCCACCTGCCACCTGCCTTGGCCTCGCAAAGTGCTGGGATTACAGGCGTGTGCCACCACGCCTGTCCAATTTTTTTTTTTTGAGACAGTCTCGCTCTGTGGCACGATGTCAACTCACTGCAACCTCCACCTCCCAGGTTCAAGTGATCTCCTGCCTCAGTCTCCCAAGTAGCTGGAATTACAGGTGCCCGCCACCACACTGGCACGATCTCAGCTCACCGCAACCTCCGCCTCCCAGGTTCAAGCGATTCTGCCTCAGCCTCCCAAGTCGCTGGGATTACAGGCATGCACCACCATGCCTAGCTAATTTTGTATTTTTAGTAGAGACAGGGTTTCTCCATGTTTGTCAGGCTGGTCTCAAACTCCCGACCTCAGGTGATACGCCCACCTTGGCCTCCCAAAGTGATGGGGTTACAGGTGTGAGCCACTGCGCCTGGCCCCAAAAACCTTTTTTTAATTGCAAGTTTATTTCTATGTTTGCCTTTGGTAGATAACCTAAGAAAATTCCCAACCAGGCACAGTAGCTCACGCCTGCAATCCCAGCACTTTGGAAGGCTGAGGCGGGCAGACCACTTGAGGTCAGGAATTCGAGACCAGCCTGGTCAACATGGTGAAACCCCATCTCTACTAAAAATACAAAAATCAGCTGCGCGTGGTGGTGCGCGCCTGTAATCCCAGTTACTCGGGAGGCTGAGGCAGGAGGATTGCTTGAACCTGGTAGGCGGAGGCTGCAGTGAGCTGAGACTGCACCACTGCACTCCAGCCTGGGCGACAGAGTGAGACTCTGTCTCAAGAAAAAAACAACAAAAAATTCCATTGTTAGATTCCTAAGACAGGTTTAAAATTGTAAATATGTATTAAACGTTATCGAATCTGCCAAGTCCAACTAATTTTGTATCTGACAGCACAGAAATCAGCAATGGGACTTGACTCAGATTTTGTCCCTACTTTCTGATCTACCAACATCAAGTTGTGAACTGAACAAAACAATGGATTGGAATGGCAGTACAGACTGGGCTTTTAAAAGTGGGCAAGTTGGCCAGAAGTGTTAAGTATTTACTTCACCTATAGGTCTCTGCATCGTATAAAGTAAGGTCTGTTGAATGTGACTTTGCAATCTGAAGTCACTTTGCTGAACTGACTTACCATTAGAAAATGCCTTCTTCAGCACAGATTTGTGACAAATTCACTTGCTGAGAAAATGCAACCCTGTATCTGGAGTATGGCTAAATGGATTCATTCAGATCAAACAACCAAAACCAGACAAAAATAAAAACAAGGTATACCTGTTCCTTATATATCACAATTAATTTTTAAAAACAGCAGATTTTTGGAAAAGAATCATATGAATAGTTTAAAATGTTATAAACAGTTTGAAAAGAATCAATTGTATACATTGTTGAAAGTTGTTCATATTTTATTTTCTAATTGCAGTAGTTTGTATCTGATTTCTTTACATCATTCCATATGATGGGAAAGGAAACCTCTAAATCAGTTAGTACTAATTAGCTGTCATGAATCTATAGTAAAAGGAATCACTGAAGATTTAAGAATAAAATATTATCAGAGGTATCAATATTAATAACTATAATCTTTTTCTAAAGAAATATAGAACAGTTGGTATTTTGTAAAATATCTTCAAGCAAACGAGAGACTTCATCTGTTAGTCTTATGCCGAATTAAATGAGGTTGGTAGCAATTTTAAATACTGTATTGACATGAATGTACAAATATACATTCTACGTGTTCCTTCTATTGTACGAATCAAAGACTGCACGCAAAAGAAATGGGAAATACAGAATATAGAAGACATGCATCTTCTATCTTACATAGTACTGGTTATCAAGTGAAAAGAGCAGACACTGCTGTAAGTACATTACATGTATAAACATCTAAATTATCAATCCTCCCAACAGTTCTGCATGACAGGTACTGTTTTCATCATCCCCATCTTAGAGGTGAAGAACCTGAAGCTGAGACAAGCAGGAGAATGTGCCAGTGGTCACCTGCAGGTAGAGGGCCAAGTAAGGGTGGGGGCAAAGGCCCTTTGACCCCAGGATCCATGGCTCTACCCTCTCCAGTACATTGCCTCACAAGTACCTAGCAACTTGCAGGGCTAGGAGGGTGGAATAAGAGAGGACAAAGTCCAATACATTCTCCAAATTGCTCAGTTCATTCTATACCTGAGAGTCTAGTGTCTTTTCACATTTTGCTCTTTTCTGAATAGAAAGAAAAAAAGCAAAGATAAAAAGGATGGTAGTTTAGGGTAAACCAAAAACACAAAGCAGTGTGCAAAAGTTCATGGGAGTCCAAAAAGTATAAATAAAACTTACCCTTACTAAGTAGAATAAAGATAAGCATTTCATACCAATACAAATCATTTTCATCTTTATGACAGTCAGGTAACATCAAAAAAACCTCGATTTCATTCTGATACTTTAACTGTAAATCCAGTCAATACCGGTTGTTGTTAAGTCTGTATACAAGTAAAGTATAAATCTAGCTATTTTACTCAAAACATGCTTTTACCTATTTGATTACTCAGAGCTACTCTGAAATCAATGACAGCAGTTTATACCTATGAAAGATGTTACTGAACATCATAATCTAATATTTACATTAGATGAGATTAAGTTAAATTACAAGTCACAAAGAGTTTGTAAGCAAACATTTATAGCCATGATTCCACAGACGTGGTGAGTAAACCAACAGCCATTCCTAAATAAAATACAAGAATTTCCATCATGCATAGTTTACAGGCTCGGTAAGAAGCGGTCTCTTTAGGGGCTAGATGCTTAAGAAATATTCAACAAACAATGAAATCTTGGCTTTTTTTTTTTTTACACAAATGTTTGGTTATTTAGCTGCATTAGTGATAAAACATATTCATATTCTAACTGCAAGTGGAATAAACATTGCAACAAAAATGCAACCCCATCAAAATCATTAGTAATAACTATTACTCCCTCTTAGCAGTAAGAACCATTATTCTTGGATTTCAAACATTTTATTTTCTTTCTGTGCATAGCTTATAGCACTGTATTATAGGAATCAGAGTGTATAAGCAAAAAAATGAAAAATAAAACTTCTTGAAGACCATTTCCATTATCTATGATTAAATCAATGAAACTACAATTTCCACATTAAATACAAATTAGTAAAAGAATTCCTCCAAGTAGTATTGCATATAAGCTACAACTTTACCCCAACTATTTTAATCACTATGATTCGAGATTTCCTAGGATGTAACAGCCCAAGATTGGGCTGTTACTACCTCAGCAAGAACAATCACCAGCAAATACATGAACTGGGGTTACAGCTGAATTTTTAGAAACTCTCCAGACAAACCACGTGTTAGAGGAGGTAAGGAGAAAAACTAATGTTTGAGCTGTGCTATTCCTATCAGGAACTATATCAAATATGCCAAGTTCAAACATTCTTAGTAAAATAATATGAAAGGATCTATATATACTGTAAATTTAGCAAAAACACTTTTATGTACAGAAGCCTAAATATCTTAGAAGGTTTAGAATACCGATGAAGAGAATTGTTAATTCTTCAAGGCTGGTTTCTTATGAGGATTAAAAACCAGCCCTTAGTCTCAGATGCATTCCACCTAGATGTGTTCAGGAACTCCATAGAATAAGAAATATAAACCATGAATATGTACTCTTAATTTCTATTCTTCAACTTAATGTTCCATAGTACCTCAGATTTTTAAATCCAGAGTTTGGTGTACACTTAGGAAATTATAGTAAGAGTAGATTAGAGAAGATTTGCTTGTTTTCCTTTTGAAGCCATGTGAAGGTTTATTACCCTGTGTATTTTCATCACTGAAAAGTTCCCCGGTGACTAATAAAATAAAAGTGTCACAAGCTACATGATGGATCTCTTCTTTTAATGTTGCATACAATTTCAGTTTGACTAGTGAGGGCTAACTAGCTCAGCCCTAGCTTCATTTTATTAGAGTTGACCACTAAAAACTAAATAAGGAAGTTACCAGTAAAGCTAATTCCCAATACAAGCAAAAAACAAAAACAAAAAACAAAACCAAAACCATTCACATAATAAAATATATCCTTAACACAAAATAAGGGCATAACATATTCTGCAGCATGACATTTTATTTTATTTCTCAGCTGTAGCTTTTTCATTCAGAAATTGGAGACCATCTTTTCATTGAGCTGCTATTCCTTCCTCTTCCCTTAGCTTAGGGATATGTTGAAAAAGGCTTTTCAACAAGCATTTTTTTTTTTTTTTACAAGTTGCTATGAAATTAAAATTTATATATAAGTGTTTATAAAGCACTCAAAATTGTAGCTTACATGTATATGACTTCTGAAAATAAAAATCACACTTCTAACATAATCTTTCTGCTCTGCAAAAATATTCTACATACATGCATATGATCAAAACAATCTTTTCATGTTTGGGGTATTTCTTACACATAGTAAAAGAAAAGTCAACAATTATATCAGTACTTCCACTGTTAAGATAACTGAGTGCCACCTAGTGTTCAATTTCTGCAACTACTAAGCTTACAAATTCAATACTGCTATTAAAACCCAGGTTCTGAAAATTGCATTTTGGAAATGCTTTTTTTTATGTTTACGGTGGCAAAATACAACTCTGAAAAGAGCATATGATACAAATTGTATCAAAATCTCAAGGGAATATCTAGGTAATTGGAATATACACAATGACTCTATACAATCAAGAGGCCAGGGCTTAATCAGATTCTGTGAGGACAAGGCAAATTATTTCTTCAAAACACCCATTTTCTTATTGGAAGTGGTAGGAAAAGCAGCAATGCATTTTTTCTTTTTTTTTTTTGTAATTAGTAGACATGGTCTTCTACCCATAAGCTCCATTACATTAAAAGAACAAAGTGGGCTTAACATCTCACTTAAGATAATTCAGCACTATTATCAGTTTTAAAAAAAAACAAAAATATCTCAGAAACAAATCAGTCTGCTTTAACAAATTGCATTCATGCTAATGAAATTTTAATCTTCTTTGTCATGGTCAAAATCCAAATTGTAGGACAATCTTCAGAAAAGATGGAATGTAAAATGTTGAGTTCAATTTAGATCTGGAAGGGAAAAGAACATCAGATGAAAGGAAAAAGAATTCTTATATTCCAACAGTCCACTCCATATATAAGGGAGACTTTCACAGCCTTAGGCTATCTGAGAAACAAATCCAGTTTGAAGAAGAAATTCCTATAATTCTGGCCTGCTATAAGTAAATCGTTATGATCTCCTTTGTAATGTTACATGTTATGCAAAATATTCTTAATAAACTTTACTGTCTCCTCCCTTTAATGCTTGTAATTTGAGATTTTTGTGTCTTGTGGATGGGAGCAGACACGGGAAGCATGATATGATCCCTTCAAGAACAGGACCAGTGTGATACTGACCTAATTCTTCTGAGTCAATCTGGTTATAGTTAAAACATCTATAAACCACCTGGAGAAATGTCTCAAAGAGTAGGGTTCTCAGGTGACAGAGCCAACTTTTACCAAATGTTCAAGAGAATTCCTTTAATAATCACTGTCTTTACCATCCCTTTTCCAGCCAGCCAGCTGGGTCCAGTTCTGAGGAGGCGCTGGCCCAGATCCAGAAATTTTTACTGAGAAAATCTTGACCATGCCTAGATTCTCAACCCATTATCTTGGTATATGCGGCTTCATATCCATGCATGTTCTCTGGTTAGGTTCCTTAATTTTTTTTTTTTTTTTTTAAAGAGGTCTTCTACCCCTGCTCAGATGTCAAAATATTTGGGTTGGCACTTAATCCACATGTCAGCTGCAAGTTCTTACCAAATAATAGAATTGTTAATTCTATTGTCAAAATATTAGTAACAGTTTAGTCACAAGACTCCTCTTGGCTCAGGGTCTCCAAAATTAAGAAAATAACAGAACAATATGTTTATTTCTCACTTCCTATTTTTGTGTATGTGTTAAAATGTCTATAATATTAGTAATTTAACTCATTAGTGTGAGTATTCTTGGTCAGGAACAACTGCTCTAGGTATTCCGAAATTCTGTCTTTGCATCAAATTTAACGTTATTATGTTATTTATTTAGAGACAAAGTCTGGCTATATTACCCAGGCTGGTCTTGAACTCCTGGGCTCAGGTGATCCTCCCCCGTCAGCCTCCTGAGTAGCTGGGACTATGGATGCATACCACCACTTCTGACATTATTGTTTTTGGGTTGAAATACACAGGTGGTTTCTGAACTACATTTTAGTTAAAAGAGGTTTGAAAAGAAGAGCCCAAAACAGATTTAAGAGTAACACCCCAATCGCTAAATAAATTTATACTGCCAAAAGATTAAGTTTGAATTTCATTCAATTACAGTAACAGCAGAAGTGCAGTAAAGCATTTACACTTACGGGCATTACTACTTTATTTCAGTATATGTTGTAATTCCAGTGCTTCATACCAAGCTTGTTCAAACAAGATTCTTTCCACACACTAATATTTCAATTAAAAAGGCATGTTCCTTTGATAAGATCTATCTTTCAACTGTCCACTAAATTTCTTAATGGCTATCTCTTTAGAGACTCTTAATTAAACAAGTTATGATTAGAGTGGCTGGCGTTAATATTGCCATTGCAAACACTGAGCTTTTCAGGAAGAGAAACTGAAGAGGGTTGTAAGAATCCTCAAAATAGGGCCGGGCATGGTGGCTCACGCCTGTAACCCCAGCACTTTGCGAGGCCGAGGAGGGCAGATCACCTGAGGTCAGGAGTTCGAGACCAGCCTGGCCAATGTGGTGAAACCTCGTCTCTACTAAAAATATAAAAATTAGCCAGGCGTGGTGGCATGCGCCTGTAGTCCCAGCTATTCGGGAGGCTGAGGCAGGAGAATCGCTTGAACCCAGGAGGCAGAGACTGCAGTGAGCTGCGATTGCACCACTGCACTCCAGCCTGGGTGACAGAACGAAACTCTATCTCAAAAAAAAAAAAAAAAAAAAAAAAAAA
>NW_026652282.1:16891677-16962983 GCF_009828535.3 Hylobates moloch
AAAAAAAAAAAAAAAAAAAAAAAAAAAGAATTCTCAAAATATAAACAGTTTGACTAGGTGTCTTCTAAATAATACTATTTAATTCAGGCAATTCTCAAAATATACCCTCATTTAAGTGTCCCATGTTCTTAAAATTAATGGATGTTAGAGGAAAGTTGGTTTCTCCGTGGATAATAACAAAAATTGGAAAACACAAGGTACATCTACTTACGTCATCAATATCTTCATCATCATCTCCAATGTCATCAAACTGAATTTCATCATCATCTCCAGGACCAAATGTATCAGTTTCATTGATTTTAGCTAAGGACAGAGTAAGAAATACTCATAAGTCAGCACTGTAATTTAATCAAAGTTTCATCATAAGAAAAGCATTCCTAACTTTTATATAAGACAATTACTATAAAGAATATTTTATGAAACAAAATTCCCTGCGGTGTCACTGCTATGTCAAGATGGGAGTATTTGTGTTACCATTTTCTTTTGTTTGCAAAGGTATTTTTAGTAAGGAAGGCTCTAATTACACTAATTCTGAAGCTATTATAACTTCCAGGTATACGTCTCAATACGTTTGAGCACATGGTAACAACATATTTGCTTAAGAATAGCTGGTTCACTAATCATCAGATAGACTCACCAATCAGAAAGATCTGGTCAAATCATGATTATCCCTAAGCAATGAAAATGAACCAGGAAGCGCTAGTCCTATTCCTATATACATTAACATTTCTTAGATCAGAAATGCTAAGTAATTTCAGCAGGACTTTCATACTTAAGTAAAATATAATAAAATTATGTTTTTTTCTTAATAAGATACAACAGAGCCAAAAATAGTAACTGCCAAGTGAAAATGCAGGCCTACAAAATAGTATGTCAAGTACATTTCCCCTTTGATGAGGTTATAAGGGACTTATTTTGAGATTTTCTGCATTAAGAATTCATTACTTTTGTATTTGGAAGGGTGAAAACCAAGAAATGTTGCTTTTAAAAAATCATATGGGATATTATACAATAATAAAATGGAAATATAACTTTTTAATAAAAATCAGTAATGAGGCTGGGCATGGTGGTTCACGCCTGAAATCCCAGCACTTTGGTAGGCCGAGGTGGGTGGATCATCTGAGGTCAGGAGTTTGAGACCAGCCTGACCAACATGGTGAAACCCCGTCTCTACTAAAAACACAAAATTAGCTGGGCATGGTGGTGCATGCCTGTAATCTCAGCTGCTTTGGAGGCTGAGAATCGTTTGAACCCGGGAGGCAGAGGTTGCAGTGAGCCAAGACTACACCATGCACTCCAGCCTGGGAAAAAGAGTGAGACTCCATTTCAAAACAAACAAACAAAATCAGTAACGGTACCTAATTACTTGCCCTTGCTTCATGGTTTTTTTTTTTTTTTTTTTTTTTTTTTTTTTAATTTTTTTTGAGACAAGGTCTCACTTTGTCACTCAGGCTCAAGTATAGTGGCATGATCATAGGTCACTGCATCCTTGAACTCTTGGACTCATGCAATCCTCCCGTCTTGGCCTCCCAAGTAGCTGAGACTACAGGCGTGTGCCACCATGCCCAGCTGACTTGCACTTCATGTTTAACCCATATGAGCACTGACAGTCTCTCGAGGAAGGAATTTTAATAGATTCTATAACAAAATTATTCCTTTAGTTAGCATTATGTGGAAAGTCCAAAGCTTACAGAATATAACTCCTCACCATATTTATTAGGAACAGAATTCCAGTAATTTCTTTCTTATAGTATCTAGTATTATGAAGCATAGGCAGGCATACTTAAAACTAAAAATGTAAGCACTAAAGTAAATAAGCAAAATCCACAGTTCCTTCACCTAAACAGCAACAGATAACCTAAATACCATATGACAAGGTAATATAGTAACTCAGACATTACCATGCTCTGGAAGCTCGCCGTATGCCTTCAGACTTCTAGCTTCATCTGCATTGTATTTTAAAATTACGTCAGCTTTGTTATCCTTAAATAGAGACAAATAACTTTAAAAAACTGATCATGACGAAATATTATCAGTTATTTCATAAATTCTCATATTGAATAAACAATCAAATCTCACCATTTTACTATAAATCTTTCTCTTTTTAAATTTTAAAGCTTTCTCATACCCTCTGAAAAAGATCCTTGGGTTTAACCCAAGAGGAAGCTTATTATGTACATGCCTGAATGATTAACAAGCTTGGGAAATATATTTAAAGATCTCACTTTAGTAAGAGCAGAACTGCGCATACCCCATATTTTAGATTATTTAATATTACCCTTTGATCAGAAGTCTTTTGAAGTACAAAAGTTCCCTGGGACAATAATTTGCAGGTTGATCAAACACTGCAATTCCAAAACTGAGACTGAACTGAGACTGGTATAATGACCTAAGGAAATTATACCTTTCTGTATTATCTGTGTTTCTTCGCCTAGGTATCAATCACAATCTCCTGTGGAGCTTTTATATCTTCTGAAGATAGATTAGCAGATGTGAAGAGAAGCCCAATAATTAGTATTGTGAGAAGTTCTTTAGGTATTTCTGACGCAAAAGTCCCACTGAGAAATACTGCCTTAGAATGTTTCTACTTCCCTATTTGAAAATTTAACTCAGTTAAGGGAGAAGATTGCTTCAACTTCAAGGACAGTGTGATTCAGACCAGTACTTCTTAAAATGTAAAGTGTATAGAAACCTATGGAGATCTTATTAAAATGCACGTTCTGACTGAAGAGTCAAAGAACCTGTATTTCTAACAAGCTTCCAGAAGATGCTACTGAGCCACAGACCACCCTGTAAGTAGGAGGGGCATGGAAGGATCACGAAAAATTTCAAATCAGAAGTTGGTCCTGGCTGTCACTTTACAGTCAAAATGTTACTCATTTCGGACCCTTGGTGTCCTTATCTATCGAACAGGAAATTACTTATTCTTCCTATTTCTGGGGTTATTGTTAGATCATAAGAAAAAAATGGACATTAAAATGGTATGAATTTAAAGCAAGCTTTCTCACCTCAGCGCTATGGATTATTGTGAGGTGGACCATTCTCTGTTATGGGATGCTGTCCTGTGCCCACCCCAGCCTCTATCTACTACATGCTAGCAGCACTGCACCCATCCCCCAGTTGTGACAACCAGAAAAGTCTCCAGACACTGCCAATGTCCCTTGGACGGCAAAACTGCCCACAGTTCAGAAACAATGGTTTAAAGTGAAGATTTAAATTATTTATTCTGGATTTTTTTTTTTTAATCAAAGTATGATCAAGGCTATACAAATAGAGATAGTATCACACAGGGATGATTTCCAATAGGTGCGTGTCAAATGGATCTCACAGACCCACAATGAGTCGACAGAGTCAAAGGTTACGATCATGAAAGGCAACCACCACTTTCTTTCTTTCTTTCCCAAGTGCTCCTATAGATTTATAGCACATACCTATGTCGTGATGTGTATTGTAATTACTTGTGTGCTTAACTCTCTCCACTACCAGGCTATGAGCCTTTTGTGGGATGGGCACTTAACTCATTCAGCTGTATCCCCTAGAATAATGGCTCCCAGATTTTGATTTAAACATAATCCCTGGGATACCTAGCACAATGCCTAAAACACAACTGGCTCTTAAGAAATGGCTCATCAAATTTAAGCCAGTAAAATACGAAAAATTTACATGTAATTTTTACCTGGTAGTCTCGGAGACCAACCAATATAATGTCCGAGGTATTTATCCAAACCTACAAAAGAAAAGTCACTGCCCATCATATTTAAAATAACGAAGAATCAAGAAAATTCCAGAGTAACAATCAATTAGTTTAGAAATTAAGAAATTTTAGGCCAGGAGCGGTGGCTCATGCCTGTAATCCCAGCACTCTGGGAGGCCAAGGTGGGCGGATCACCTGAGGTCAGGAGTTTGAGACCATCCTGGCTAACGTGGCAAAAACCTGTCTCTACTAAAAAATACAAAAATTAGCCGGGCGTGGTGGCATGCGCTTGTAATCCCAGCTGCTCAGGAGGCTGAAGAATCGCTTGAACCCGGGAGATGGAGGTTGCAGTGAGCCGAGACTATGCCACTGCACTCCAGCCTGGGTAACAGAGTGAGACTCTGTCTCAAAAAAATAAATAAATAAACTTCTTTAAAAGAAAAAAAAAAAAAGAAATGAAGAGATTTTAGTTTGGGCTGGCGCTGTGGCTCACGCCTATAATCCCAGCACTTTGGGAGGCGATCACTTGAAGTCAGGAGTTCCAGACCAGCCTGGCCAAAATGGTAAAACCTTGTCTTTACTAAAAATACAAAAATTAGCCAGGCGTGGTGGCGCATGCCTATAATCCCAGCTACTCAGGAAGCTGAAGCCAGAGAAACACTTGAACCTGGGAGGCAGAGGTTGCACTGAGCCAAGATTGTGCCACTGCACTCCAGCCTGGATGACAGAGTGAGACTCTGTCTAAAAAAAAAAAAAGATTTTAGTTTGGGAATGGGAACAGAAGGATTAACATACCAAATTTAAAAAAATAAATACAAAATCAGAGTTGGGACTTTTAGTCAACCTGATTAATAAATCTGCTTGAATTCAACTACCGTGATGGTGAATTAATCATTACTTTCCAAGGCAGTCCATTCACGATGACATTCAGGAGATGCAACATTAATACAATGTTTATGTAATATCTCATATTCAAATTTTCCTAATGTACATTTTACAGCTATATGTCCAATTCCTAAATCAGAATCCAAACAAGGGCAACCTACTACATTTAACTGTCACGTCTCTTGAAGTCTCCTTGCAACTAGAATAGTATCCTAGCTTTTTTTTTTTTTAAACTTTCATGACAGTAATATTTCATTAAGAGCTGGGCCATCTGGCTGGGTACAGTGGCTCATGCCTATAATTCCAGCATTTTGGGAGGCCAAGGCGGGCTGATTGCTTGAGCTCAGGAGTTCGAAACCAGCCTAAGCAACATGAAGAAATCCCATCTCTATAAAAAATACAGAAATTGGCCACACATGGTGGCACAGGCCTGTAGTCCCTGCTACACGGGAGGCTGAAGTGGGAGGATCACTTGAACCAATGAGGGTGAGGCTACAGTGAGCCCAGATCATGCCACTACACTACAGGCTGGGTGATAAGAGTGAGACCCTGTATCAAAAAAAAAGACAAGGAAAAAAAAAGCTGGGCCGTTTGTTTTTGCAGAATGTCTCTCAATTTGGACTTTTTGGGCAGGAATACAATATAAGTGATAAAAATGCTTCTTTAACATTAGAACCTGTATAAAATTACCATTACAGACCTTGTTATTTTACTTATAGGTAAATCACTGTTTACCTAGGTAAGTCTTTTGGGAATTTCCAAAAATGAAGTCCATGGGCAGTTAAAAACTGTAGAGGGATTTTCCCCCTTAACCGATTTTATATTAAAGTAAAACTAATCACACCTACCTTTTTTCTCAATTTTCCTCTGATGTGACATAACCTCTTTACACCATCGAAACACATTGCTTCTAGCCGTCCATTTCCCAACATTTTGATTACCTGAGCATACTCTAGCGGGGAGAAAGGAAAAGGGTATGGAATATTGCCCAACTTTTGATAACAGCAACTTAAAGTCCACATAAAACTGTCAAGAGAATAAAGTTGCACCAGTTGGGAATAAATACATATATTAAAAATAAAAACAAACATAAGGGAGTGATAAACATCAAGTTAGTTAATGGCAGAGCTAGAACCAAGACTCTATGATGCCATTTCTTTCTTTTTTTTTTTTTTCTGAGCTCAGGTCAAGTGTAGAAACCTTCATAGTTACAAAGGTCAGTAGTAAAACCTTTACATCATTGCCCAGAAATGATTAGGCTTTCATAGACATACATACGCACCCCCCCAACTCCCAATCTCATTCATTCCTACAACTGTTACCTTTATAAACACATGTGGGTGCACACACACACATACATCCCACACACACACCAGACATATGCCCTTATTGTTTTACATTTATAGTTTTGCTTCTCAGAACTGTAGAGATCATGCATCAGGTAGACTGGAAAGCCTTCTGATGCTCAGATTTGGCTAGTTTCATCACTGATCCACTTCAGTAAAAGCAGATCTCAGAGAACGGAATGCCATTTCTATAACATACTGTCTCTGCTATTAGACATGTTTTAATTATCGACTCATTCTGAATACATAGATTGACTACCCCATTTCTGGCTCTCCTTTACCTCAGTACCTTTAGGTGCAAATCTCATATAATTTTTAGTTCATTTAGCAAACAAAAACAAACTTCAGACAATGTCTTTGTTGAATTAGAATATGACTAATCCCCAGAGACGATGTCCATTAATTTGTAAATATACCGAGACTTCATTTTGAAAGGCTCAACAGTGTGGTTGACTTGTGGAAGTCAATTACTCAGCCTACAGTGAGTCTAGCACCCACCTACCACCTCAACATGGTTGGTCAACTCAAAGCAGCCTTTCTTCCGAAGTGAGGGAAAAAGTAATAAAACAGCGTCTGCCCAAGTCAAGTCAGCTGCTATTTTAGAGGCAAGGATGACCAAGGCTAAGAAACAAAAGGACTTTTAGCCAGAAAACGTATCTTATGTTTACTGGTTTATATGTATGGCATAATAAATCCACCCAAAGTTCTATTAAAAGCTAAAGTACAGGAAATTATTGGACTACCTGAGGAAATATGAATTTGGAGTATATACTAGATATTATATCAATGTCAAATTACCTGAGTGTGATAATTCTCTTCTAGTTACATAAGAAAATATACTTGCACTTAGGAGATACATGATCAAGTAAGGGAAAAGTAACATGACGTCTCTAAATTTCAAATGGTCCTCAAGAAATCCTACAGATGCGGCCGGGTGCGGTGGCTCACGCCTGTAATCCCAGCACTTTGGGAGGCCGAGACGGGCGGATCATGACGTCAGGAGATTGAGACCCATCCTGGCTAACACAGTGAAACCCCGTCTCTACTAAAAATACAAAAAAAAGAGCCGGGCATGGTGGCGGGTGCTTGTAGTCCCAGCTACTTGGGAGGCTGAGGGAGGAGAATGGCGTGAACCCGAAAGGCGGAGCTTGTAGTGAGCCGAGATCACGCCACTGCACTCCAGCCTGGGAGACAGAGCGGGACTCCATCTCAAAAAAAAAAAAAAAAAAAAAAAAAAAAGAAAAAAGAAATCCTACATATATGTGTACATATATATTTCTTTATATGTGTGTGTACAGATGAAGGATTTAAGGGAGTTTGTTGCACTAATACTGCAACTTTCTGTAGGTTTGAAATGACTCGAAATAAAAGTAACAGGAAAGGGCAAACGATCCAGTTAGGATTTATTTGACTAGTGCTATGTATCTTGGTCTGGCACTTACAATATTCTTCAGCCTAATAAAATCAGTTAACTGTTCAGTTTCATTTTATTGTAGTTTATGAAGTTATATGCTAATGGCACGGGAGAATGCAGAGGTCTATAAGGGCTTCAGGCTCATCCTTCAAATGCCCATGGTCTACTCAAAATATTATGTGTACCATTCACTATCAAAAATGCTAATCATAGAACTGTCAACTATACCATAGAACTGTCAACCATAGCTTTTGAGGCTCAATTCCCTCTGAACTATACGACACATTCTTAGTTCCCCGTACTTTGGGAGGTCATGGTGGGAGAATCACTTGAGCCCAGGAGTTCGAGAACAGCCTGGGCAACATATGAAGACCTCATCTCTACACATTTTTTTTTTTTTTTTTTTTTTTTGAGACAGAGTCTCCCTCTGTCACCCAGGCTGGAGTGCAGTGGTGCGATCTCAGCTCACTGCAACCTCTGCCTCCCAGGTTCAAACAATTCTCCTGCCTCAGCCTCCTGAGTAGTTGGGATTACAGGCACGTGCCACCACGCCCAGCTAATTTTTGGAATTTTAGGAGAGACGGGGTTTCATCATGTTGGTCAGATTGGTCTCGAACTCCTGACCTCGTGATCCGCCCGCCTTGGCCTCCCAAAGTGCTGGGATTACAGACATGAGCCACTGTGCCCAGCCTAAAAAATTTTTTTAAATTAGCCAGACGTGCTGGTGTGTGCTTGTAGTCCCAAATACTTGGGAGGCTGAAGTGGAAGGACTGCTTCAGCCCAGGAGGTCACGGCTGCAGTGAGCTGTAATCGTGCCACTGCACTTCACCCTGGGCAACGGGCAAGACCCTGTCTCAAAAAAATAAAGTCCCCGGCTAAAAAAGAAAGGATGTTATATTAAAAAGCGTAATTTATGAAAACACTTACCCTGACCATCCTCTTTGAATACCAGTTCTCTTTTTTCAGATTCATTCTCATTCTTACCTCTGCGTCTATTTTTACCTCCTTTACCTGATGGTTTAAAAAAAAGAAAAGGAGGTAAATGACATTAATTATCTGTAAAACAGTATGAAATAAAATGAAATTAAGGTTTATAAAACCATTTTTTAAAACATCACTTAAATTAAAAAATTCATCTATTTTAGCTACTCAATCATATTAAATTTACAATCTCCAGTCCCAACATTAACACATTATCACCTCCCTACCCTTCTTGGAATTTCCTTTGGGGATTTTTCTGACATAAAATACACATAAATAGCAGATATTATATTAAAAATATAGAAAAACATTTCACTTTAGCATCCATCCTTTTGAAATAAAAATGCAATTCTATGCATATTCTTCTAAGCGGAAATCTTGGGTGTCTTCTAAAGCCAGGACCTATGCAAGGAATCCGATACTTTCAAAATTAAGTGAAGACAGTGTCTGGACAGAGAACTGTGTTTTTCAAACTTTTGGTAGCAGAGTACCATAAATATTGAAATCTCACTGGGTGCAGTGGTGTGCGCCTAGGGTCTCAGCTACTCAGGAGGCTCAGGTGGGAGGATCACTTGAGCAAGCCCAGGAGGTTCCAGGCTAGCCTGGGCAACATAGCGAGACACTGTCTCTTAAAAAATAAAAAATATCTGTTCAGTACCCAATTTACTTTCTTTTATATGCTGGTCCCTACTCAACATCCCTGTTTCTATTATATGACCCCAGTGACCATGCTCTTAACCACTATGCAATAATTCTGCCCATTTACTTGTCACAATCACCCCATGAGGTCATAACATTCATTTATTCCCAGTTTACCCATGAGTTCCCTGAAGCTCAGAGAAGTTAAGTCGCTTAGCTTCAGTGAGTAAATCAGTTCACTGATTACAGTCAGTAAGCTGGGATGACCAAAGTCACAATGTTTTTTGCCCCTAGCCCCCACATTAGCTTACCTCTCCACAGCATTTTGCTCCCATTCCAGGAAGGAAACCACATTGGCAGCCATTTCCAAGAGGCAGGAAAAAGACTGTAAGTGGTAATGACACTAAGAGACTCATGGGAAGAGCTTGGAGGCAGCAAAAAGTTCATAACCCAAATAGAATCATGAATGTGCACCTGATCACTGCAAAGGCAGACATCTAACTTCTTGAATCAAGTCCACTTACTGTCTCCTGGGGCAGTCTCACATTGCCCTGTGCCATTTTAGGGGGGCCTCTACAATTTCCTGACCCACCCAGAGTCCTTAGAATTCAGTATCTGAGGCATTCTTAGGGAACACTGAAACTAACTTCCTAGAAAGAGAAAAGTTATCAAGCCATTAATCATGCCAGATCTGCAAAACAGAGCGCAAGCTCCTTTAGGGCAAGATCATACCTGCTCTGTTTATTGAGTTACGTACCTGAGTTCACTACTTCTTCAAATGAATCTGTCAAGAATAGTCCATACATTCCTAACGGAGTGGTGAGTTAAAAATCATAGGCAGTAACTTCTTCAAAGTGTGGGAGCACTATACCCTAAATGCTTATGAGTGGGCCAAATGATACCCCTTTTCCTGATTTGAGGATGGGTTTCTAAGAATTTCTAGAATAAGTTGACATGAATCAATCCAAAGCAAAAGTCACTTAACACATAGTATGTGGCAAATTTTACCCTTACTTGTGTAACCACAGCTTATATTCACAGGGCTTCTGGATTTTCCAATGAAGAAAAACAACAATAAACGACTTTATTTCTACGTTAGTAAATCTCATCTCGTAAAATTCAGGGGTCATGAAAAGTACCATTCCTCTAAGTAAGATAACTAAGAATTGATTGGTTTCAGACAGTACAGGAATGATAAACACTAAACTCAGCCTGGTGATTATCTCCAAAAAGAGAGTAAAAGGTGATTAGGGCTTTACCTCAATCTGCGTTGTAATTCTTAAATTCAGAGTAATGGGTTCCCAGGTCCATCATGTTAGCTATATTTTTTGTATGCCTCAAATGTTATTTAAGAAAATATTCATTACTTGTCTACTTACCAGAATTAACCACACCCTGATCATTCCCCTTTGTATTTTATTGCCATGTAATGGGATGTTCTTTAAATTCTCTGTTGAATGAATGAAACTAGGTCTGAGTGTACAACAATTGAAGTGACATCAACATTCTTTAAACCAGAGTTGTTTTGGAGAAATTCCCAGAAAGGCTCTTTCTTAAGACATGAGGCTAGGGAACTAGATGTGATTTAGTGTAGAAGTCCTATCCCCTTGGAACCAAAGCAGAACCTATTATTCACCTAAGGGTGGAGTCGACAGGAGGTAGGTGACTTAAACCAACAAATATTTATTGAGCATCTACTAAGTGTCAAGTGCTAGCAATCCAATGAGATTAAGACAGATACTATTCCTGCCTTTTAGAGCTTACAGCCTGGTGGAAGAATTGGAAATCTTATTACTAGAAATAAAGGTGAGAATAAGATGGAAGTGACCCCCTTACCACCTCAGAGAGAATAAAGGATTACACAAAAGAAAACTATAAGACTTAAAAAATTTTTTGTTTATAACTCCATCTTTTCCAAAATAATGAGCAGTGAAAATCCTGGCTACAAAAAGTTTGATCTCCGAGGGCAGCAAGGTGGAGTGTCCCGAGAGGACTGCACCAACTTGTGCACAGAACACCTCGACCAAGTACCCTAAGGGATAAAGTAATAAGTGACAGCTACAAAGAGGAAATGTGGTAGAATCCCTGGAGCCAGCTGTCAAGTAGAAAAGAGAGCAGAAGTAGGCCTGTGTCAGGAGAGGGTTTACTCTAGAATGAATAATCAAAGGAGACTACTTATGGACTATGAAGTATGCTCTTCTCCTGTAGGAAAATACAGTATTTTCCCTATATTTACTCGCACAATTTTCTTCAAGTTATAAAGCTATTAAAAATGACAGGAACGCTGTAAATGCATAAAAGTAATTTCTTTAGGAGTGGTTTTTTTTTTTTTTTTTTTTTTTTTTTTTTAAGATTAGGCCTTCCGTTTTGGAAATCCCAAATAAAGTTATCCTCAAGTCTGATCATTTGTGAACGCTTAGCCTCAGAATGGAGGAAACTTAAATTAGGTCTTTATTCTCACAACATATGCATGATCTGAAGCAAAAGTAGAAAACTTGGCTAAATATGGAACAAGTCTTCAGCAAACAAACATAAGCTATATCCTGTAGAGGGATGGAGAGAGTAAATCTCTAGAGGTGAGCCTTAGAAATGCATCAAGGTTTCACCCACTGTTCACAAGGGACAGCGAGTAGCCTCAACAATACTGAACTGTCCATAAAGAAACCCATGCAGGAGTACCTGGTGCTCACGAAGGCAGACAGCACTCTTTTAAAGTTCAGAATGGCTTCCAGGGATTAACTCCTCATGCCCGGGAAGGCCAAATGGGCCTATCTACTAAGCCTAGGCCGCCCCGGGGAAGGTTCCCGCCACCGTCCCCACCGAGCAGCGGTCAGTCTGGCGCGAATCAGGGGCAAAAGCCCACATTCTCCCGCAGGAGGCCCTACAAAAATGGCGTCGGCTCCACCCCAATGTGGCCAAACTGAGCAACAGGAGTTAACTTCCCAGCTCCTCTCCCGAGCTCAGAGTCGCGTGTGGGGCGCTCAGCCGCGGGCAGGCAGTGGGGGAAGGAAAAAGGTTCACTACGGCCTGGGTGACCTGCAATCTACGGGCAGGACCTGGGAGACCCGGCCGAGCAGAGCCGTGGTCCGGGGGTCCGGGCGGCATTACCTTTATTCTTGGGCATGGCGGTGGCGGCGACCTCGCGGAGTTTCTGACTTCTTTCCGGGTAGCGGAGACCGCGGCGGCTGCTGCTCCGAGGGGCGACACGAGGGAGCGCGCGGGACCAAGTAGGTGCTGGAGGCCAGGCAGCGTGCGCGGGAGAGGATCGCGACCGAGCTCTTCAGAGATCCGCCTGCGTCCACGCTTGGCGGCAGCAAATGGCGTCGCGACTGCTTGCGTCGCTTTTCCCCGCCTCCCGTCGCCGGCTGGGCCCGCCCCTAGGTGTTATGGCGCAGGCGTGGCCGAGTGACTCCTATTGTTAGAGCCGAGGGAGACGCGTTGTGGGAGGGTGCGCAGCAAGCCGGAGAGGACGCGAGGGGCAGGGCCGCAAGCAGGGAAAAGGCGGAGTCAGGGAGGGAGGGGGAGAGACTCTGCGTCATAGAAAAGGGCGGTTTGAGGTGGTGCTTGCTGCTGATTAAGACCAGACCTCCGCTGCTTTGTAGCAAACGCGCGTCTCTTGGTTTGACAAGTGGCTGACTCGTTAACCTCATGGTTAGCTCAGTTTTTAAAATATATATATATATATTTTTTATTTTTTGAGACGGAGACTTGGTCTGGAGTCGCCCAGGCTGGAGTGCAGTGGCGTGATCTCGGCTCACTGCAACCTCTGCCGCCCGGGTTCTAGCGATTCTCTTGCCTCAGCCTCCGGAGTAGCTGGGATTACAGGCGCGTGCCACCACGCCCGTCTAATTTTTGTGTTTTTAGTAGAGACGGGGTTTCAGCATCTTGGCTAGGCTGGTCTTGAACTCCTGACCACGTGATCCACCCGTCTCGGCCTCCCAAAGTGCTGGGATTACAGGCGTGAGCCACCGCGCCCGGCCAATATTTTAATTTTTTTATTAAGACGAAGTCTCGCTCTATCGCCCAGGCTGGAGTGCAGTGGCGCGATCACGGCTCACTGCAACCTCCGCCTCCCGGGCTCAAGCGATTCTCCTGCCTCAGCCTCCCGAGTAGCTGGGATTACAGGCATGTGCCACCATGCCCAGCTAATTTTAGTACTTTTAGTTGAGACGGGGTTTCACCATGTTGTCCAGGCTGGTCTCGAACTCGTGACCTCAACTCGCGCCCGCCAGGTCTCCCAAAGTGCTGGGATTACAGGCGTGAGCCACCGTGCCCAGCGGGTTATCTCATAACGCAGTCCTTTCACTCGCCCAGCCGGGTTGGGAGCCTGATGGGAAGGGCAAGGCTTTCCTGGCATCCATTACCAAAGCATAATATTTGCATGGCACTTGTTATTACTCTTTAAAAAATCTGTCCTACCTCACTGTAAACCTTACCGGGCAGAGACCATGTCTGTTGCTTACCATTACCCCCACTTAGCTGAATGTCTGGCACATAATAGGTGTTCAATATACACAGAAAGGAAGGGAGGGAGGGGAGAAAAGACTTAAGCTCAATGTTAATGGGTTGAATTGTGTCCCCCCCAAAATTCTTATGTTCACGTTCTAATCCCCAGTAACTCAATGTGACTGTATTTGGACATAAGTTCTTCAAAGACGTGATTAAATTGAAATGAGGTCATTAGTGTGGACCCTTATCTGACTGGTGTCCTTACAAGAAGATATTATTAGGCCACAGGCATAGAGGGAGAACACCACGTGAATAAGAAGATAGCCATCTGTAAGCCCAGGAGAGAGGCCAACCCTGTTGACGCTTGATTTTAGACTTTCAGTCTCCAGAACAATGAGAAAATAAGTTTCTGTTGTTTAAGCCACTCAGTACGTGGTACTTTGTTACGACAGTCCTAGCAAACTAATACAGCTGGCTAATGCTGGGCTGTATTCTACAAGATTTATTTCTAAGTAAACTTATTTTGACTAAACCAAGTAAACTTATTTTAAATAAATCACCTTTCCATAAACAACAGGGTTTGCACATACTTAATTGCACAGACAGAAATAAAGTGTCAGCATCTAACATAGTGGTTCTTTTCTGGGAACATTTGGCAGCGTCAACCAGAAATGTTTCCGGTTGTCACAACTTGAGGAGGGGGCAGTGATGCTGGCATCTAGTGGGCAGAGGCCAGGGATGCGGCTAAACATCCTACAGTGCACAGTACAATCTCTCCTCCCCCATACAAGCAAACAATTATCCAGCCCAAAACATCAGCAGAGCTGATGTTGAGAAACCCAATGACAGATGCACTTCTTAGAGTGAAATTGAAAGATAATGGGGGACTCAAAGTTCTGGGTTTCCTTTCTATTTGCAATATTTTTCAATTTACGTAATTGAGGATGAAAGGATTTTTTATGAAACTTATTTAAATTTTGCTTCAAGGTCAAATAATTATGAACTTGAGCTTTGGAGTTAGAGAGACCTGGGTTTAAATTCAGGCTCTGCAGTAACTTATTACTCTATTTTCTTGGGCAAGTTTTAATCTCTTTACAAGTCTCCGTTTTCTCATCTGTAAATTGGATGTAGGAATAGTACTAACCTGCCAGGTGCAGTGGCTCACACCTATAATCCCAGCACTTTGGGAGGCCAAAGTGGGCGAATAACCTGAGGTCAGGAGTTCGAGACCAGCCTGGCCAACATGGTGAAACCCCATCTCTACTCAAAAATTCAAAAATTAGCTGGGCATGGTGGCAGGCGCCTATAGTCCCAGCCACTTGGGAGACTGAGGCAGGAGAATCACTTGAACCCAGGAGGCGGAGGTTGCAATGAGCCAAGATCACGCCACTGCACTCCAGCCTGGGCAACAAGAGTGAAACTCCATCTTCAACCAACAAATGAACAAAACAAAACAAAAAGAATAGTACTTACCACATTAGGTTGTTGCGGGAATTAAATTGATATAATGCATTCAATTAGCAATTGTGCCTAGTACATGGTAAGTAGTTAGACTCTAAGAGTCTGGAACTCTAAATGTTTAAAAATAAAAAGTTTCTGTCAATTACCCAGTATAAAACCTCAAAGAGGTAAAAAAAATCGGGTTTCATTTCTCTACTGTAGGATGGTTCCCTCAGCTGACTGATCATCTTAATCACTTGGAAGGAAGTGAGTCGTGTGGACATGTGGGGGAAATGTGTTCTAGGTAGAGAGAACAGCAAGGGCAAAGGCCCTGAGTGGGAGCGTGCTTGGTATATTCAGGAACTAGCAAGAAGCCAGGTGCAGTGGCTTCCACCTGTAATCCCAGTGACTCAGGAGGCTGAGATGGGAAGATCGAGCTTGAGGCCAGTAGTTCGAGACCAGCCTAGGCAACATAGCGAGACCCACCCCCCCATCTCTAAAATAATAAACACACAGTAAAAGAAGCCAGGCATGGTAGTTCATATCTGTAGTCTCAGCTACTTGGGAGGCTGAGGCAGGAGGATCCTTAGAGCCCAGGAGTTTGAGGAGGCAATGAGCTATGATTGTGCCACTGCATTTCAGCCTGGGCAACAGAGTGAGACCCCATGAAAGAAAGAAGGAAAGGAGAAAGGAGGGAAGGACATAAATGAAGGAAAAGAAAGAAGGAAGAAGGAAGAAAAGAAAGAAGGTCAGCGTGGCTAGAATGCATTGAGCCAAGGGAAGAATTTGAAGAGATGAGATTGGAGAAGTAAGGAGGCCAGATCACCTGTAATCTTCAGCAGGTTTTTTTTTTTTTTTGAGATGGAGTCTCGCTCTGTCGCCCAGGCTGGAGTGCAGTGGCGGCGCGATCTCGGCTCACTGCAAGCTCCGCCTCCCGGGTTCACACCATTCTTCTGCCTCAGCCTCCTGAGTAGCTGGGACTACAGGTGCCCGCCACCATGCCTGGCTAATTTTTTGTATTTTTAGTAGAGACGAGGTTTCACCATGTTAGCCAGGATGGTCTATGATCTCCTGACTTCGTGATTCGCCCGCCTCGGCCTCCCAAAGTGCTGGGATTACAGGCGTGAGCTACCGTGCCTGGCCAACTCCATCTTGTTTCTAACCTCCAAGCTGTCCTTGTTCATTCCTGGGTGTAGGCTGAACTAACTTTAGGAGAAATTTCGTTTACAGTTTAAAACAAAAATGATAACAGCCCTTTCCCAAAATGAATCCTCTTCTTGCCTGGGGACTAGACTGCCTTTGTAGGACTAACAAATTAGCCAAAAGATTAGAAATTATGGTTTAGGAGTCATGCAGTTGGAGGCTACAAGATTCTGACTCTCCCCAAATTGCTCCTGGGGATAACATCGCTATCATGAAGCCTAAGATCAGTGCTTGATAGATTTTGCAGACCCTGCACTTGATGGATCAGTTGGCACCACCGAGATCAATAAACTGGCTAATATGAGCTTGTGGCCCCCACCCAGGAACTGACTCATTGCAAGAGGACAGCTTCAATCTCCTGTGATTTCATCTCTGACCTGGCCAATCAGCACTCTTGACTCACTGCCCCCCACCCCCCTCCCCACCCCACCAAATTATCCTTTAAAACTGATTCCTGAATGCTCAGGGAGACTGATTTGAGTAATAATAAAACTCCAGTCTCCTATACAGCTGGCTCTGCATGAATTACTCTTTCTCTATTGCAATTCTCCTGTCTTGATAAATTGGCTCTGTCTACACAGAGCAAGGTGAATCCATTGGGTGGTTACATTTCTTCCATACAATAGCTGACTGCATACAATCATTAACCAAAATGATCCAGGATTGGAGTTTCGTTTTTTTTTTTTTTTTTTTTTTGCTCAGTGGGTGCAGAATAAGGGAAAGATATAAGGAAGTTGTGGGTGCTTCTGAGAGAGAAGTTCAGATTATCAACTATGGGGCCATGAGTTTAAGTCTGGATAAAAAAGGAAATTAAGACTGGGGACTGTGGGGGAAAACCCCAAAGGGATAAAATTCAAATTCCTTAATATGATTTATTATGCCTTTGATGATCTGGCTCCTGCTTATCTCGAGCCTCACATATTTCTTCTTCTCTTACTTTTTAAGTTCTAGTCATACAGAACTTTTAATTTTGAGTGCCTCTAATTCCGAATTTCTATATTCTATTCTACCCTTCTCCCTTGCCCTTTTAGGTCTCAGATTAATAACTGTTTCCTTAGAAGGTCTGCTCTAATCCCTAGGCAACCCTGCTAAATAAATATTCCTACAGCATCCTGCACTTCCTTTACCTAGCTTTTTTTAGTGTGTCAATTCTATGAATTCAGGGTACATTAATATAAAGCTGCAGAAGCCTGACCATGGCCAATACTGCTACTCTGTGTCAGTCTGTCTGAGAAGCCAGGTGTTTCTATAATCATGGTAGGCAGACTAATGAACTTCAAAGATGTCCATGTCCAAATCCCTGGAATCTGTGAATATGTTATCTCACATGGCAACAGGGAACAAAAGTTGCAGATGCAATTAATGTTGCTAATCTGTTGACCTTGAGATGGAGAGATTATCCTAGATTACCTGCGTGGGTGAAATCTAATCACATGAGTCCTTAAAAGCGGAAGAGGCAGAAGAGGAGGGGCAAAAAGATGCATGTGGAGAGGACTTGACCCACTGTTGCTGGTTTTGAAGATGAAGGAATGGGCCGTAAGTCAAGGAATGGAGGCAGCCTTTAGAAACTGGAAGAGGCAAGGAAACAATTCTTCCCTAGGGCCTCCGGAAAGGAACGTAGCAGCCGTGCTGACACCTTGATTTTAGCTCAGTGAGACCTGTATTGGACTTCTGATCTCCAGAACTGTAAGATAACAAATTTGTGTTGTTTTAAGCCACTAAATTGTAGTAATTTGTTACAAAAATGGTAGAAAGCGAATACAGTTAACATTCCTACCTTGCCTCAGCATAATGCCAAGTAGACCTTGAAGGTCGCCATCTTATCTCGAGTACCTAAATCCAAGTGGATATCCCCTAAACCAGCTGTTATGGGCTGAATTGTTATCTTCCCCAAATGCTTATGTTGAAGTCCCAACCCCCAGTACCTGAGAATGTAACAGTATTTGAAGATAAAGTCTTTAGAGAGGTGATTGAATTAAAATGAGGCTGTTAGGGTGGGGCTCTAATGCAACGTGACTGGTGTCTTTATAAAAAAAGGAACACCAAGGCTGCACATGCACAGAGGACCAACCATGTGAAGAGGCAGCAAGAGGGCGGCCAACTGTAAGCCAGAGAGAGGTCTCTGAAGAACCCAACCCTACAAGCACCCTGGTCTTGGACTTCCAGCCTCCAGAACTGTGAGAAAATAAATTCTGATTAAGTCACTCAATGTGTGGTATTTCACAACATGAAACTACTAAGAAATGTCAACTGGGCAAGAAAAGGCTAACTTCAGGCCTATATAACCCATTCCCTCTCTACTAGGAATCAATGAACTCAATCAAATTTCCTCTAAAATGTGCTGATATTTATTATTAGAGAGAAAATGTAAAGTCCTTATCTCTAAAATGCTTTTAGCAAGATATACTTGGTCTTTATAGATGGTTTATTGTAAAACTTGGGATTTGTGGATTCATGAGGCATGACTGGCTGGAGAATGAGGGCTCATTTAAACTGCATAATGAAGTATAAAAAGGAGATGTTGCAAAATCAAATGACTCCCTTTGTTTGAACAAGGTCTCCACATACAACGCTCAGAAAGAAACTTGTCCTTTTTGAATCCAAAGTGCACCGAGAGAGAAAAGGGCCATTTTTGGAGCTGGACTCTCTAACATTTTGGACTTCTCTAAAAAAAGAATATTTCATCTGTGTCTGGTGATCATCCCATATCCTTTGATTCATTCAAGTTTGGTATTGGGTAAGATCTATGATTTATGTGTTTGACGTGACAAACCCTTTGAATGAAACAAGATTATGCATGGAAAAATTATTTTGCACTTCTTAACTCAAATATTCCTGTTTTAAGTTCTATCAATCTAGTTTCAAAAATATACTTTGGATAGAATTTCACATTATAAAGGATTACATGATCAAAATAATCTGATAAAAGGGACAAACATGCATTGATTTGAAACTTTATTATATAAATTTTCATTTCTTTTAAAGATTACAAAACCTGTTCTATGACAGGAATACAAGCAATATTGTTCCAGGATTATTCATGGATACATCTGAAGAGCTTACACATTAATAGTATGATTTGAAAACTTCCCAGATTAGACTCTTAAGTAAAACAATTTAAAGTATTTACTGATATTTGATCCTTTACAAGCATTTTATAATTATGGCAGCAATGCCAAGCATCTGATGCGATTTAACCACCAACAAAAGGTACAATACGTAAGAATTCATGATATGGTATCTTGGGCTTCTGGCATGCCTTACTAGAGAGAAACTAGTATAAAGAAAGATCATATATAATAGTAGAAAAATATTTGTGATTTTTTTCTTTTTTAAAAACTATTTAAGTAGGCACCCACCCCATTCCCACCCATGACCAAAAATGCAAAATAAGTACATCCCTTAGGTGTATACCTTCCCTTTTGCTTAGGGCAACAGTTAAGATAAACTAATACATGTATATGATTTTAAGAGTTAAAAACTCATCACCCATAATCAGTAAGGATGCTAAAGAATGGCAATACCTTGAAGCTTTTTTTAAAATTAAAAAACAAAGCTTTAGATGGTAAACTACACTTACAGAAACACAAACCAAAATCTTTATGCCCTTGCTTTGTACGTGAAAGTTCTATTTTAAATACTTGTTTGAAAAACTCATTATACAGTTCATTCAGTACTATGGTGATAATAGGAGTAAAGATGTTCACTTCCATTAGACAATAAACTAATCTACTTAGAGAGGACTATTATAGCGACTCTCTTCTCATATACGTTTACATATACTCTACTTATGGCATGTGCTCTAAAGAGGTTTTATTGAGGTTTGTACCTCTGAACTTAAATCTCTATATTTGCCTTTCCACTAATCTCTATTCAAAATATCATATACTTTGCTAGTTGCTCTGGGAGAAGTCATGGACATTTAAACAGCTTATCATGCAGTTCAAGATTATATGGCAAAATAATGAGAAAAGTGCCTTAAGAGGTAGGAAGTAGGCTCTCATCCCAACCCTCGGTATGCCCTGTTATGAACAGTTAAAAAACTAGAATCAAAGTGGTAAATGTGAGGCTGATAGTAATACCAGGCTTAAGAAAATTAAGTTGACTTAGTTACTAGAATTCTTTGAGAACACTCAGTCACATTGGAAGCAGTTGCAAATCACTTGATCACACAGAATACAGCAGTGTCAAAAACACATAAAGCACACTGTAGATACAAATTCTTCTTGGCCATCCATATTTGGGCATTATCATTCTGGAGATTCTTCATTGGAAAAAGTGGTTAAGTGTGGCTCTGTTGAATACCACAGTCCCAAGAAAGTGAATTTCATTCCTTCATTAATTGGTCTCCACCAATGGTCACTTGGGGAGACCAGCAAAATGTAAGCAACCTGGGGTTGAAAAGAGGACTATTTTCATTAATTGAAATAAAAATACTGAGTTAAGTCAACTTATCTGTGAATTAAGTAAGGCTCAAAGTATATATCCAGTTTAAAGTTAGTTACATGGCATTGGGCCTTTCAGAGGGACACAACTCTAGGACTAGATTGAAACCTCCTGGTTTAAGCACCAAGGTCAGCCATGGAATCCATCATATTTGTTAATCTGAGAAAACAGACCTTTTCTGAACCTTTACATTCCTGAGCTATCTATCCTAATGCCTTCATGAGTCTCAATGCTCAATCAACCATAAGATAGAATTTTCTTTATAAAATATAGTAAAGCAAACTGAAAAATTATAGGTCATTTGTAAAGGCCAGGAAGTAGAGAATATCAAAGCCATGTTGAGATGGGTATTGCTGGCCTCCATGGTGATTAAGCGCATCCATAGCAAGGCCTGCAATCTTGAATGCTTTTCTGCTCTCATCCCAGGCTGGGCTTACCTGAGTCCCTTTTGTGCCGAATACATTCTGCCCTCTCTTGAAGCCTTTGCTCTGTTCAAATCTTTCCTGGGCTGAAGGTGCAGGGCACAGCTAACTGGACAGCCCCACCTCCCATGATGTCCCCTGGCCCCAATAGCAGTCACTTCTTAAAAAGAGATGGGAAATGGTTGACCCAAACCCGCTTTTCAGAGTACAGTGCATGTGAAATGTGGAAACTCTATAGCATACACACCACTGCTTCTCTCCAGACAATCATAACTGACTTTTCACACACACAAGCTTCATAGCATCTCAACTTTGGGCCTTGTCAAAATTATTACATTTTTGGACTTTTGGGGTTGTTTGTGAATAAATGCATCCATATCAAATCTGTTAAAGTTGGGGGTCTGTTGCATTAGAAATTAGACACCTCTATAAACCAGAAAAAGCTGAAATGATTTATAAAAAACAAAAATTAAAAAAGGATTAAAAACTTACCTTCATTTAACATCATCACTTGAAAGGGAAGATACAAAACACATGGTAGTGTAATTCATACTTTCCAGTATGTGCTTGACAAGCTTAAACTCAATCTCTCATTTTGTAAAAGAGGCCTGATAGTTTAGTTTCTTCTTTCACAATGAAATATCTTTAAGACTGGACTGATACCTTCTGGGAGAAGCCTCAGTAACTGGCAGCACTAAGTGGTGAAAGGCGGAAGCCTTTAGGGGCCTCAATATCACAACTGTAGGGGCCTGAAGAATTGACGTTGAGAAATTAATGGAAAAGTTAACCCAACACAAGCACTGTATTTAGAGCACATTGTTGGCCAAGTTTTTCCACTGTATGTCAAAAGCAATGGAAGAGAATAACAGGACCACAGATGAAATAAATTTAGGTAGAAAGCCTTCCATTTTGTGAACATATAACTTGCTTTTCTCCAATAAAATTGGCTGCTTGACTAGGCAAAGAAAGCAATTATCTTCAAAAGAAATAAAAGTTGGCATCACATACCAGTAGAGGACTGCCCAAGAAATATGTAGTTTTTGAACGCAGCTACTGGTTGCTGATCATATGAAGGAAAGGCAGCATGGTGTTATGAGGGGGAAAAAAAACGAAATGGGGAGAAGTTAAGGATTCTAGACTTTGATATGTGTCTCAGGTTCTCTACATGCAATATGAGAAAGTTGGATCGGGTAATTTATAAGGATTTATGTGTTTACTTCTAGTTCTAAAAGACTATGATGGACAATACTCCTAAGCAATTATGGAGTAGCATCAGTGTAAAAAATCTAAAAATATATCTTTTTCTGCTCAGAATGACATTAACATTTTAAAAGTGACAATAATTTGAGATGACCATAGTTTGAAACACTGAATAGAGGAGGGAAAAAAGCTCTCTTTCCAGGCAATGGAAAGCAGCTTTTAATAGTTAGCATCCATATATTCAAGAATTTGAAAATACTTTCTCTGTCTAGACATTCTGACATCCCTCCTATACATTATTTCATTTAGAAGCTAAACTTACATTTGATTTCTATGCAGTAATCATTTTTGTGTCACTTGGGCAAAAGAAATGTTATAGATTTCCCCTTTCTCTTTAATTGCATAGAGGAGAAATTAAGGAATGACAAGTGGATTTCAGGACATTTAGATAAACCACACTCTCTTGGCTTTGTACTCTTAGGGGAAAATTTAAAGCTTCTGTGGCAGGAAAAAAGGTTTCTGATATAAATGGCTTATTACATGATGACTAACAAAAATCCGTATGAGTACATTCTTTTTTTTTTTTTTTTTCTTCTTGAGACAGTCTCTCACTCTGTCGCCCAGGCTGGAGTGCAATGGCGTGATCTTGGCTCACTGCAACCACCACCTCCCAGGTTCAAGTGATTCTCCTGCCTCAGCCTCCTGAGTTGCTAGGATTACAGGCACACGCCACCATGCCCAGCTAATTTTTGTATTTTTTAGTAGAGATGGGGTTTCACCATGTTGGCCAGGCTGGTCTCAAACTCCTGACCTCAGGTGATCCACCTGCCTTGGCCTCCCAAAATGCTGGGATTACAGGCGTGAGCCACTGCGCCCGGCCTGTATGGGTACATTCTTGATGAGGTAAGTTAAATCACTTTTTTCTTGCTCATATGTCTTTTACATTACATACTGATGTATGCTAGGCAGCTTGGCAAAGACACAGGTACTAATGGGCACTGAAGTTTCTTTCATCAAATACGATTGTGGAAACTACCAAATTAGATGCAGATAATGAATACTGCAATCTAAGCAGGCCCAGTGGCCATTACGAAAACCGATCATTCCTGAAGTCAAAGGAAGCAGTATGTGGCTATACATTATCATGAGGGATTCAGAAAATACTCAATGCTGTTCATTTAGCCTGCCCTACCTATAATTTTAGGTTAGAACAGATACTGTTTGATCAATAATGTTTTATTCCCTAAAATAAGAAAGTTTAAATCCAATTTCATACAGAGGCCTTTGGCCTTTATTACATTTAAATTAGTGTTTAATATAGAATATCTATTTAAACATGAAATATCCAATAGGACTTCAATTACCTGTTGCTAAATTTTCCTTCACCAATCTCCTTACCATGACTCTTAAAGGGCTTTGACGTATATTGGCAAAATCCCAGATGATATGCCAAATTCTAAGTATGGATGCTATGTAAGATTAGAAGTGCAAGGACTACTTCCTTAATTAAGGAAAAAAGAACTCTAAGGAGTTGCAAAGTATATGGACTAACTTCATAGGTGTATTCTTGACTTCATGCCACACACAAATGATAACTTTCTCTACCATAACAGCTCTCTAGGTTAGTCTGACAGAGCACCTGACTTTAAGAAACAAATAAATGAACGAACCAGTGAAACAGACATGGGGAAAGATATGTACATTTTGGAAGTATTACATTCAACAGCTGTTCCACAATCTGGCCATTTTTAGGGCTGTCCAACAATACTGTTAATCCAGGTGAACTATTTAACCAGATTTAATAGTCAATTGATTAATAATAATAGATTCCAAGTTAAACAAGGCATGTATACATTAAAGAAAGCAGTACAGAAATGTACTGTATATGAACTGTTTACAAAAACATACAAAATGTTGGATGGCACAAGGGATACAGTGCTAATATAAACGGATTGTTTAAGCTAAGTGCTTAACATAAACTGTCCATCCCTATAACTAACAAAGAATATTTCAGGGACATGAAATATTTCCTATAAAAATAATGCTATATGGTGTACTTTATTCAGTGTATTTTTAGGTGGTATTCATATGTTCATTATTTTTCTCATTGATTCAGTGACTATATCTTCATCATGTTTCCATTTTCATTTCTTCTGAAGCTCCAGGAAAATCTAACTTGCTAACAATCATTTAAAGCGAGAAGAGACGAAAGCAGGAGCAGCAGCAGGAACAGCAGCATTATGGGTACCAGCTGGGACAGTGTGTGCTTGCAGGTGTCTCTCAGATATGTGCTACCTGTCGCCAGAACTTGTGCTATCAGCTTACACCATGGTACCAAATATCTCACTGAGGTCACTTCACAGGGCTGTTGAGGTGATTTTTTTAATACCTCTCCGCTGAGCAAGAGTAGAGCGGCCTACTGGTTCCAAAACTGGTGACTGATTACGGTTCAAAGCAGAGTATGTAGCTGCCATGGCACCCTGAACAAAGGAAATAAAGGTAATAACAAAAATGACAATGGATAGTCACATGTACACAAATACAAAATGAAGAGTTTTTTCATATGCAAATGCATATGGATTTTATTTGGTTCATAATGAAAATAACCACACCGGTCAAATCCACTGACTTAACCAAAACTGTAGAGGCCAACATGGAGGTTAAAATTATGTACGAGAGAGAACAAAGATAGGCTCACAACAGGCAGTCCTCACTTCTCTCAGGACTATTCAACATTTTTTCCCTTTGCATTCCTTTAATGCATAAAGGCACTAAAGAGACAGGAAGGCATGCTCTTTAAGTTGGGAAACCCATAAGCTTAATCTGTCCTTATTGATAGTGAATACCTACTTATGTAGACTGAGAGGAATTCAAAAGTCGCTCTTAAACTAGTTTTATTACTAATATATTGATATGCCTTGAGCTTTTCTAAGTCATCCACTGTAAGAGAATCCCACAACAGAACCGGATGCAGGATGAAAGAGAAAGGTGCTGGGGGCATGGACAGGGCTTCTTGAAGTCTCTCCTGGAGGACATGTGGAAAACGGTGACTGTATGGGGCTGCTCACCTTTACTAGATGTGGTGCATCCTGTCTGTTTAGTTGGTATTGCGGCAGTTGGTCCCAGTGGACGATCCAAGGATGTCTGAGCACAAGAGCAGCAGTCAGTCTCTGATGAGGGTCTACATGAAGCATCTTTGACACCAGGTCCTGTAATGGGAATAATAAAACAAGCTTAAACCTTTTGTTTTGCTTCTTTTTCTATGGCTCTTGATACTAATAAACATTCTTCCTTAGCTTCTATGATACTGCTTTTTCTGGTAGCAGCTCTTTGGTCAACATGGTAATTTGGGGGAAAAAAAATCAGTCTCCATTTTTTCCCTGCTAAATAACAGTAATTTGGTGCATCACAAGGGGTCAATTTAGCACATTTTATATATCTTTAAGTACTCTGGCTCTTTTTTCCTTCAGATTTTCTGAGTTTCCTACATTTTTGCAGGTTTGTTTATTGATTGATTGATTGATTGATTGAAACAGGGTCTCATTCTGTCGCCCAGGCTGGAGTGCAGTGGCATGATCTTGGCTCACTGCAACCTCTGTCTCCTGGGCTCAAGTGATCCTCCCACCTCAGCCTCCCAAGGAGCTGGGACTACAGGCGTCCGCCACCATGCCTGGCTAACTTTTATGTTTTTAGTAGAGATGGGGTTTCATCATGTTGCCCAGGCTGGTCTCCAACTCCTGGATGCAAGTGTTACTCCCGCTTCAGCCTCTCAAGGTGCTAGGATTACAGATGCGAACCACCGTGGTCGGCCAGTTTATTTTTAAGTAATATTCAGTTACTTAAGATTTTTTTTTGTGCTGCTGGTAATACTGAAAAACAACATTAATGTCCAATCATAGGAATTTAATTGGAGGGCTCTAAATGCCCCCTGAAAAGATTATAGTATTTTTTTTTTCCTACTTCAAAAGCAACTCATGGGCATTAGAGAATAATCTGAAACTACTGGAAAGTGAAAGCACATGAGGAACAGTTCCATAATCCCACTCTTCCAGAGACAGTCACTGTTAGCACTGCATATCTATCTAAATGCCATTCCTATGCATGGAATATAGATGCATATAATCGCTACGTGGTTTTACAGTCTTCAAAATAACACCACTGTCATTTATAAAAGCCACCATTTTTTAAATTTTTCATTCAAAATACATTTGTTAAGTATCCATTAAAGGCCAGGCATTCTGCTAAGCACTGGGTAGTTAGCAGTGAACAACACAGAAATGAAGTCTAGGCAACATAGTGAGGTCCTGTCTCTACAATTTTTTTTTTTTTAAAAGCTGAGTGTGGTGGCATATGCCTGAGGTCCCAGCTATTTGGGAGGCTGAGGCGGAGGATCATTTGAGCCCAGGAGGTCAAGGCTGCAGTGAGCCGTGATTGAAACACTGTACTCCAGCCTGGGCAACAGAGCAAGACCCTGTCTCAAAAAAAACAAGACAAAATGAACTCTGACTTCATGAAGTTTTCAGTTCGGTGAAGGAGAGATAAAGAATCAATAATCACAAAGCAAGTAAGTTCTTTGACAGGTTGAACAAACACCAGGTGCAGCTAGAGGGACACAGAGATACCTGACTGTACTGGGCGAGGTGGCTTAAAAGGGACTTTTTAAGAGGAAGATAAGACCTGTAGGATAAGCAGGAGCTAGATTATAGAAAGGAAGGGGGAAACACTACCTCAGGTAGAGTAGAGAGAATGGAGAGTGAATTTGGAGGAACGCTGTCAGGTGGGAGAGAAGACGTCACAGTTAAGGAATTGGCAGCAGTACAATGCGGCTACAGCATAAATTTACTGTGAAGGTGAATGTGGCAGTGGATAAAGTGGGAGAGATGAGAAGGGACCAGATCAGGAAAGTCCCTGTAAGCCATATTTGCAAATGTGGACTTATTTGATGGTAATAAAGTGTTTAAAGTTAGGGAGTGATGTGGTTAAGTAGAAAGATCACACTCACTGAGTGTGGAGGAAAATGGACTGGTGAAAGATGACAGCTTCAGGGAGGTGTATATAATGGAGAAAATTGGGCTGGGCGTGGTGGCTCATGCCTGTAATCCCAGCACTTTGGGTGGCCAAAGTGGGAGGATCACTTGAGCCCAGGAGTTCGAGACCAGCCTGGGCAACGTAGTGGGACTCCATCTCTACAAAAAATTTAAAAATTAGCTGGGAGTGGTGGTGCATGCCTGTAGTCCTGGCTGTTCAGGAGGCTGAGGTGGGAGGATAGCTAGAGTCCAGAAGTTTGAGGTTGCAGTGAGCTGTGATTGCACCACTGCAACTCCAGCCTGGGCAACACAGTAAGACTCTGTCTCAAAAAAAAAAAAAAAAAAACAAAACAAAAACAAAAACAAAAAGAGAAAAATGGAGGTATTTAGGATAAAGAACTGACAGAATCTGGTGGTTAACTAGATCTTGGGAATTGGGGTGATGTTGTCCCAGGTACTCCTCTGCTATGAGACACTTATGGTTTCTTACTTTTAGTTATTAACAGCTAAGAACAGGGATATGCACTTGAACAGAGCTGGAAATAAAAATAAAAAAAATTAGGAACCTCCCTTTTGCAATTCTGAAAGTAGGCAAAAGTGCTTAAAATTGCATAAAAGGTTGCAAAACTGTCCAGGAGTACAACAAAACTCAATTATAATTTTAATCAAATCTATACGTTAATGAACTTTTGGCAAACTCACTTCAAACTACTTGTCTTACTACAGCCCCTTTAATGGCTACTCCTCCTAAGCTTTCTCTTTAAGCGGTGCTCTCCAGAATTCCTTCCTTGGCTCTCTTACCACTCTGCTCAGATAATCTCATTCATATTCATGGCTTTAGCTACTACGGATGATGACAACTCTTAAGTGTCACCCCAGACTTCTCTTTTAAGACCTATAACCATATAGACAGTTGCCTGATGGACATACATCTCTTAATTTATAATGTCCAAATCTGCAACCACCACTCCTCTCAAAACTACTTCTTTTGTATTCTACAAATCAGTGAAGGATACTACCCCTCATCCATCTGCCCAAGGTAGAAATGGGGACTACATACATTATAACTGCTTTTCTCTAATTTCTTATGTATAATAAACCATCGAGTCTATTTTGCCTCCTCAATTTCTCTTCCATTTGGCTCAAATTCCATCACAACTGCTCTAATATAGGTCCCTCATCATTCATGACCTGAAATATTGCAAAACCTTACAAGTACTGTCCCTAATATTAGGTCAGTGAGGACTGAATGAAACAACATAGGTAAAGGTGTTAGCATAGTCCTTGGCATATAAATGCTCAGTAAATGCCAACTGTAGTCTTCTTGCTCTCAAAGCCACATATGACCCACATGTCTGACAACATTCACATATGCAACTTGCTCTTGAGGGGATACACCCAGATTGATAGAGCCCTCCCTTCTATCTTGTGGCTAATCATGGAATTATATCATGCTTGTAATCACAAGTCTTAACTACATATTAGCAACAGTTACTAGTAATAACATGGAATCTATAAGATAGGCTGTGAGTTGGATGTAATTTTTTATGCTCTGTGTCTCCATTCTCACCTGCCCTTCCTCTCTCACCAAAAAAGCATACCCGGATATAAGTGAATGAAGAAAATCACAGTGATAACCTCCACTTGCTTTAACTTATTAAAAAATCAATGTGTAAGCCCTGATATTTTATTATTGGTAACATATACTTAATATACCTCACAACCTATCATGACACAGTTTGTGGTGGACTCCATAGCTAAGAATTACTGCTCCACAGAATGCACTTTAAAAAGGAAAATCGATCACTGCACTCCTTAATATGTGTTTTAACAGCTCCACAATACCCAGAGTTAAGCCCACAATCCTCAGCATGAGCCACAAAGCCTTTCACAATCTGGGTTCATCAGCTATCCTCTCCCATGCAACCCTGCACTAGTCACATGGAATGACCAGCCTGGAGGCATTCTACTATTCTCATGCTATCATCACCACCTATCTGCATGTGCTGATACCTCAGCTTAGGACTACATCTTTCTGCTCCCCAAATCTGCCTGGCAAACTCCTTCACTGCTTCTGGAAAGCTTTCCTTAAAATCCTTCTGACTAAGCATCATCTGTGAACTTCTTTAGCACAGAAACTGTACCACTGTTACAGCACATGTGACACTGTACCATATATTTTTGGCTGTCTCCCAACTAGACTGTGAGTAACCTGGGCTTGGGATTTCTATCTTTGTCACATCTTTTATCTCTAAGGCTTTCATTTATTAAGCACATTGTAGGCACTCAATAAGGGAACTACAAAGGAAACAAGTACCCAGAGAAATGCATTATCTGGTTTAAGACATTGTTAGAAAAAGGTAAAGGCTAACATTTCATTTTATTTATTTAGTTTTGTTTATTTTTTTGAGACAGAGTCTTGCTCTGTCACCCAGGCTGGAGTGCAGGGTTGCACTCTTGGGTCACTGCAACCTCCGCCTCCCTAGTTCAAGCAATTTTCCTGCCTCAGCCTCCCGAGTAGCTGGGATTACAGGCACCTGCTACCACACCTGGCTAATTTTTTTTTGTATTTTTAGTAGAGATGGGGTTTCACCATGTTGGCCAGGCTGGTTCTGAACTCCTGACCTCAAGTGATCCGCCCACCTCGGCCTCCCAAAGTGTTAGGATTACAGGCGTGAGCAACCGCGCCTGGCCAACATTTCATTTTAAATGCAGTTATAAAACCAAATATTATCTATACAGACATTAAATTGGTCAACTGAGGCTTCAGGCCCTATGCCAATAGAATCTATATACACTTTTGATGTGTTCTATTTACTTATACGATCACCTCAACTCAAGCTTTCACCCCTAAGAAAAAAGAATATGCACTTTTACCAATATGTAACCTCTTTATCTACTCTGTTTTTCTTATTTTGAAGTAAAAAACTTCATTTTTTTTTAAAGAATTCTCTATGAAAAAAGTGAAAATAGAACAGAGTTGGAAAGCAAGTCAGTGCTATTCAGGGGATGGCAGATCTTCCAGTGAGAAGGACTCTTCAAATGATTTCATGCAGATGCTATGAAACTATACATCTGTTTATTGTGAAAAAACCGAAACCCCTTTCTTCATAATCTGAATTAAAAATAGAACATGGTATAATTATTCTAGAGAATGAGGGCTGTGGAATCATATTTAGTTTGAAGCACCCATTTTTACCTGGTATGTAACATGGACAAGTTCAAACTAACATTCTGGGCTCTGGTTTCCTTCTGTGAAATGGGGATACTGCCACCTATTTCACAGGGTGTTATGAGGATTACATGACATAATTTAGGTAAAGTGGCGTGTGAGGCACACAATAGACAGACAAACCATGAAGACTACCACAGTTATTATTTATCATGTTCTTCAGTGAGAAATAGTTTTAAAAGTATAAATAATAAGGCCAAACCAATGTCAGCTGGGAAAGAAACAAAATAATGGGTCCATTTTTGAGTTCAAATTATTTGGTAACATCACTTTAACATACTAATTTATAAACAAAGGTTTCTAACTGGTAGTATTTCTTCTCACTATGGATCATAAAAAGTTATTTTCTCAAAATCTTATAATAGGAAGCCATACTTACCTTTGCTGTGTCTGAAACAGAATTCCAGTAACCACCACTGAGTGAGAATTTTCCGCTACCTATTCGTGCCAATATTTCCTCTGGTGTATCATCAGGACCATTTGCAAATGGAGTGTAACTAATTTATAATAAAATTAAATATCAATGAATAAAATTTATTATTTGGTTGGTAATCTCAAAAGTACTCTAATTCAGTTAATGTAATATTTTATTAAAATCTACCAAAGTGAAAAAAATCAACAAAATGAAGCTCCATAAGGCACCAGGTAAAGTATAGGTTATAAATTATTAATTATATTTAATATACAATAATATAAATATTTTAAGACCTGACACATTATAGAATAAAACATTAAGAAATAGTGTAGGCCAGGCACAGTGGCTCATGCCTGTAATCCCAGCACTTTGGGAGGTCAAGGTGGGCGGATCATGAGGTCAGGAGTTTGAGACCAGCCTGGCCAACATGATGAAACACTGTCTCAACTAAAAATACAAAAATTAGCCGGGCGTGATAGTGCTTGCCTGTAGTCCCAGCTACTCGGGAGGCTGAGGCAGGAGAATTGCTTGAACCTGGGAGGCGGAGGTTGCAGTGAGCCGAGATTGTGCTGCTGCACTCCAGCCTGGGTGATAGAGCAAGACTCCGTCTCAAAACAAAACAAAACAAAACAAAAAAAAAAGTCTATGTTTCTCACATGACAAGAGTACAAAAAAGTATGGAAAAAATCAATTTAGGACCTCGAGACATTAATAAATAGCACATTATAAAAAATCAGTAATGATATAGCCATAAATGTGGAATTGTTACAGAATTGTATATGTTAGATAACATGAGAAAACATGGAAAGATATGACAACATCTGAATTTAAAAAAAAAAACCTACATAGGCCAGGTACAGTGGCTCATGCCTGTAATCCCAGCACTTTGAGAGGCCAAGACAGGAGGATCACTTGAGCCCAGGAGTTTGAAACCAGCCTGGGCAACACAGCAAGACCCTGTTTCTACAAAAAAATAAAGAAATTAGGCAGGTGTGGTGGTGCACCCCTGTAGTCTTAGCTAGTCCTATTCGGGAGGCTGAGGTGAGAGGATTGCTTGAGCCCAGGAGTTTGGGGCTACAGTGAACTATGACTGTGTCACTGTACTCCAGCCTGGGCAACAGAGTGAGACCCTGTTTCTAAAGAAAAAGCAAACAAACAAAAAAAACCCCAAACAAAACAAAAACCTAGATAACTTAAGCAAAATATTGATGAACAAATGCTTAGGTGCTTAGAACATATGGTATACACTCACCCGGTAAGCATTGTATAGAGTAGGACACCAAGACTCCATATATCACAAGCAGCATCATAGCCTTGTCGTTTTAAAACCTAGAAAAAGTGCAAAATTAGTATTACTATACCACCATTTTGTATATATATTTGTATAGGCTATGAGTTGAATTATATATTCCAAATCAACACCTATAAGGAAAATTTCAACAGAACATGGTACCAAATAAGGCAATACGTTAATCCTATTCTAGAACATTCTACTACTAATAATTCATATATAAATTTAATTTTGGCATTCAAATTAATATTTATTGAGTGTTTTAGGTACACAGGAATATAAAACAAACTGAAGATAACTTTCTTATTTTAATGAATTTATATTTTGTTTGGGGCTACACAAATATTTACAAAAAACAATGCTTTTAAGAACACATACACACACATGCACACAAAGAACACACATAACCTAGCACAACTTTTATCAGGTATGAACTATGACAAATACAAAAAACCCCTGCTTTCCTCAAAAAAAAAAAAATCTGATGGGAAATAAACATATAAATAGTTAACAACTCAACCTGATAAATATTATAATAAACTCAAGTCTGGATAGGGTATGGTGGCTCACGCCTGCAGTCCAGCACTTTGGGTGGCCAAGGTGGGAGGATCACTTGGAGCCAGGAGTTTGAGAGACCAACCTGGGCAACACAGCAAGACCTCTTTATTATTATCACTGAGACAGGGTCTCACTCTGTCGCCCAGACTGGAGTGCACTGGCGTGCTCTTGGCTCACTGCAGCCTCCGCCTCCCGGGTTCAAGCAATTCTCCTGCCTCAGCCTCCTGAGCAGTTGGGATTACAGGCATGTGCCATCATGCTTGGCTTATTTTTGTATTTTTAGTAGAGACGGGGTTTCACCATATTGCCCAGGCTAATCTCAAACCCCTGAGTTCAAGCAATCCGCCCGCCTTGGCCTCCCAAAGTGCTGGGATTACAGGCTTCTGAAACATGGCATCTGGCCAAGATCTCATCTTTAAAAAATAAAAATAAAAAATAAGCCAGGCACGGTGGTGTTCTCCTGTGGTCCCAGCTACCTGGAAGGCTGAGGCAGGAGGATTGCTTGAGCTGAGGAGTTCAAGGCTGCAGTGAGCTATGATTGCACCACTGTACTCTGGCCTAGGCAACAGAGGGAGACCCTGTCCCTAAACAAACAAACAAAAACCCCAAATTATGTCTTAAATGTTATAAGTATGAAGATGAGGAAGCAATTTATTCCTGACATGGGGAGAGAAGGAAGGCTAGAGGGTGGCCTGCTTATATTGGACCTATAAGTAAGACAGCAGAGCAGGCTTAGTGATAGGTCAGAAGTTCAGTGTGTCTAGAACTTCAGGTAGGGAATACCGGAGCAGGTAGGGAATACCAGAGAGACTGAAGGTCTTTTTTTTTTTTTTTTTTGAGGGGGGTTCTTGCTTTGTGACCCAGGCTGGAGTGCGGTGGTGTGATCTTGGGTCACTGCAACCTCAAACTCTTGGGGTCAAGTGATCCTCCTACCTCAGCCTCCTGAGTAGCTGAGACTATAGGCATGCCACCATGCCCAGCTAATTTTAAAATTTTTTGTAGAGATGGGGTCTCACTATGTTGCCCAGGCTGGTCTCAAACTCCTGGCCTCAAACAGTCCTCCTGCCTTGGCCTCCCAAAGTGCTGGGATTACAGGCATGAGCCACCATGCCCTGCCTCAAGGGCTTTTATAGTATCTTAAGAAATTTAGATTCTTCTGTAGGCAATCAGATGTCAATGAAACATTAAACAGGGAAATGAAAGGCTGGCATTTTATCCTAATTATTTCTTCAGTAAGTCTTCAATTAAATTATTATTAATAATTCTGTATTAAACATAGTGAATGAGTTTTAAAACATACCAATACTGCAAGCAAACTCTCTTACAATTACCTCTGGTGCAACAAAATTTGCAGTATAACAAGGAGTCATGAGAAGACCATTTTCCGCTCTCAGCTGTTTTGCAAAGCCAAAATCACAAATTCGAATAGATTCCGGATTACCAGATTCATCCACATAAAGAATGTTGCTAGGTTTCAAGTCTCTATGAACCACCTAATTGAAATACAAATTAAAGAGTTATGTTAACAATATATTACTGAAAGTTCTTTATTCACAAACTGTCAGGCAATGCACTTAACAAGATGATGAGTGCTGACCTTTAAATTAGCCCAACATTATAAAATACTGATAATGTAAAGCATAACTCTCTAACATAGACCTGGGGCAAGGAGGAGGAGGAAGAAAGAATAGTACTTACCTCCCTCCGCTTTGTCCAATTGAGTAATTGGGTTAAGGAAAATTGCAAACAGCAATAATATATCTACCTCCAGGTTGATCACTCATTTAATACTGAGTGTCTATCATGTACCAGGGTATTATATAAGCTGCTATAGATACCGTGGTGAACAAGACCCATAAGATCCTGGCTTTTCCATGCTACGAGCTTACACAGTTCTGGGGGAAGCAGAGAATAGGTTGAGAGAAGGGGCATAACTAGGGAGGTCACTTTAAATAGGGCAGTCAGGGAGAGTCTCTAGATGAGGTAACATCTGATCCAACAGCTGAAGAACAGAATGAATGAGCCATAAGAACAGTAAGGGAGAGTCATTCTAACTAGAAGGAACAGCATGTACAAGGTACATACACAACAAATATATTCTGATAGACTAAATGGAATAGACAGGGCATTGAGGAGTAAAAAGGAAAAAACCAAAACAAATCTGGACTCTATTTTTGGTATTGCCTATTGATATACAAGGTGTTACACATGCAAGAAGAAATCTCTTCTTTAGAGTTCTGTATTATTTTCCTCTTTTAATGATCTACCTGAGTACAGTAGTCCCCCCTTATCCATGGGGTGTATGTTTCAAGACCCCCAGTGGATTCCTGAAATTGAGATAATACCAAAGTCTCTTTTTTCCTATATATATATACCTATGATATAGTTTAATTTATAAATTAGGCACAGTAAAAGATTAACAATGACTAATAATAAATTAGAACACTTGTAACGATATACTGTAATAAAAGTTATGTGAATGTGGTCTCTCAAAATACTGCAATATTTCTGACAATGGTTGACTGTGGATAACTGAAACCACAGAAAGCAAACTTGCAGATTAGTGGGGGACTACTGTACTTTTTTATCATAAGCTTCTCTGACATTCCTTTTTAGACTTAAGTGTGCCTTCTGTCACCAAATTCTGAGTCTGTGTTCCAATCAATCAAATTAGATTTAGCTCCTCACATCCAGGATATCACTTCTCCAGACTATTTTAATAACAAATTACTGATGAGGCATTGGGAAAAGAACACAGAAGACTTTGACGACTGCAAGGTCCTAAGTTCCTCAGTGACTACTGAGTTCTACTAATTTCAAGTTACAATACTAGGCAAATCTTGATAAGTTACAAGTCAGGAAGCTCTAGAATTAACACATTCTACTTGGCTTTCAGGGGCAAAGACAAAACAAGAAGAATGTATTGAAACTGAACTCCTTAAGAAGTAATCTTTTATATATGCATGTATCAAAACATCATGTTGCATACCATAAGCATATATAATTTGTCAACTAAAAAATTTTTAAAAAATTGTTTATTTTCCCCTTGCTTTCCATTCCTCTTCACTCGTCTGCTGTTCTCCTTTCCTTCCTCCCTTCCCTCCCCTCATTCTCTCCTTTCCTCCCAGACTTCCCTTCTTTTTTTTTTTTTTTGAGATGGAGTCTCACTCTGTTGCCCAGGCTGGAGTGCAGCGGCGCAATTTCAACTCACTGCAACCTCCGCCTCCCGGGTTCAAGCAATTCTCCTGCCTCAGCCTTCCGAGTAGCTGGGATTACAGGCATGCGCCATGACGCCCGGCTAATTTTTGTGCTTTTAACAGAGACAGGGTTTCGCCATGTTGGCCAGGCTGATCTGAAACTCCTGACCTCAGGTGATCCACCCACCTTGGCCTCCCAAAGTGCTGGGATTACAGGCGTGAGTCACTGCACCCTGCCGCCTTGTTTTAGAAATAAGATTTTCTCGAACTCCTGACCTCAAGTGATCTGCCTGCCTCGGCCTCCCAAACTGCTGGGATTACAGGCATGAGCCACTGTGCCCAGCCTAGAAATACAATTTTCTTTTGCTGTTTACTAAAAATCTGCATACAAGAAGAATGAAGAGCATATCCACCAGCCAGAAGCATGTGACTCCTTGGCCTCATTGTTTTAAGGATTTCCTTTTATACATGAATACAAACCAGGATTCCTTGGTTCTGCTTCTAACCTGAAGTGGGCCTGGTTTTCATGAGTACAGAGTGACCTAGCAGAAACAATGCTATGTTTTCCAGGTCAGAAGAGATCACTTACTTTTTCTTGGAAGCACAAGAGTTTAACATAAACAAGCTAGGATATCAAAGGTACACTTCAATCTCAATAATAAAAGTTTATATAGAGGAAGACCAGTAGGGTAATTCAGCTAATAGCAGTTATTTTCCATTTCATGCATAAAGTAACTTCTATCTAATTTTAGCTCAAACATAAAGGAAAAAAGTGTGTGTGTATATATATATATATATATATATAGTGTTAAAAAGACTTACCCCTTGTGCGTGAAGATATTCAACGGTTTTGGTTATAGTGAACAGGACAGCACTGGCCTCTCGTTCAGAGAAAAATTTTTGTCTAAGAATTTTATCCAGCAATTCACCTCCTTTCATAAGTTCTGTTACTACATATACATATTTTCCATCATCATATACCTATAAATTTCAACATCAAAATGTAAATATTATTTGAAACTTTATATGTGCCCAAAACAAAGTTTAAAATATAAAAGAAAAATTAAACTCACTTCATATTCAAGAAAAATTTTATTTATTTATTTATTTTGAGACAGACACCCGCTCTGTCGCCCAGAAGTGCACTGGCACAATCTTGGCTCACTGCAATATCCACTTCCTGGGCTCCAGTGATCCTCCCACTTCAGCCTCCCAAGTAGCTGGGACTACAGGCACATGCCACCACACCTGGCTAATTTTTGCATTTTTTGTAGAGACAAGGTTTTGCTGTGTCTCCACGAGCAGTGATAATCTGAGGAAATTTGAGTTTTGACAACCCCCAGATAAGGCCTTTGGGCCTATGTGAACATCATTAGCAAGAGAAGACTTAACACTACCTGGGGAGTTCACACTGTTTGCCAACACTTTGTTATAATAAAAGTCAAGAGAGACATAGGCAACATGGTTATCATGACAGTCCAGGGAAAGATACTCTACTTGTCCTGGGGGTGGCAATGGGCAGGGCAGGCTTCCTGGAAGAAGCAGTGCCTTAGCAAAATCTTATATGTGTGGTAGTTAGCCAGGTAAAGAAAATAGATGGTGTTAGCAACTGAGGGAACTATAAATTCAGACAGAGCAGCGTGGAAAATGAGCCATATGCAAGAAATTTACATACTAGAACACAGAGCATAAGGTGTATGAGAAAGGGTGTGTGAGAAGTCTGAAAACTACAGAGGAAGGCAGGGTCTTAAGGGGCTAGGGACTTTAGACTGTAGGCAGGGAAGTTAAATGGGTAGTTATGAGTGTTAGATCTCTTTTCTAGTAATGTGGAAGATACTTTGGGGTAGTCTGGAGAGTGAGACTAGTCAATATTGAATATGAACTAATAGTAATATTAACACTGAACATTTAGGTAAGTGTTCAAGTAAGTGCAGATATTAAAAGCAATAATATCGTAAGTACTTTTCTTCTTAAAGCAAAAGTAGAAAAAAATAACTGTACAAACATATCTTTATTGATAAATGAAATTATGCCATATACACATATACATTGTTTTCAAATCTACTTTTTAAACTTACCATGTTGAATTTGTTTTGTTTTGTTTTGTTTTTGTTTTTGAGACAGGGTCTTGCTCTGCTGCGCAGGCTGGAGTGCAGTGGTGTGATAACTGCTCACTGCGGTCTTGACCTGCTGGGCTGAAGCAATCCTCCCACCTCAGCCCCCAGAGTAGCTGTGACTATAGGCATGAGCCACTATGTCAGGCTAATTTTTAAATATACTTTACAGACAGGGTCTCCCTATGTTGCCCAGGCTGGTCTTGAACTCCTGGGCTCAAGCAATCCTCCTGCCTCAGCCTCCCAAAGTACTGGGATTACAGGTGTGAGCCACTGTGCTTGGCCCGGCTAATTAAAAAAAAAATTTTTTGTAGAGATGGAGGTCTCACTGTGTTGACCTGGCTGGTCTTGAACTCCTGGCCTCAAGTGATCCTCCTACCTTGGCCTCCCAAACTGCTGGGATTATAGGCGTGGGCCACTGTGCCCAGCCTATGATGAGTTCTTTGTCTACCACATGATTTTTGAAAATACACTACTTCCAATGTGAGTTAGACAACTGATTCAAATGATCCATATTAAAGAATCTACTTACATCCTTTAGAGTGATAATGTTTGGATGCTGTCCATAACGAAGAAGAATTTCAATTTCTTCTGTTGGGTCTCTCTTGCTTTTATCAATAATCTAAAAGGCAAATATTTATCACAAAACCTCATGAACTATACAGTTATAAACATTAATTGTTTATAGCTACAGACCTTGGGTATTAACTCATGTAAATAGTGTATAAATAAGCCATTTATCAATCAGTTTTATTCAACTACCTGGCCAGATTGTTTAATCAGAAAGCCAGTCTTGATACAGATGGCAAGGCTGTAAATTCCAACTCATGAGGTGCATTCCCACCACGCCTCTCCAACATAAGTTTGTAGTAAGATTAGGACTTAACCAGACACTCAAAAAGCCTCGAGAAAAGGTACCAAGAACACAGTTAACATATCTTTTCTTCTATCCTTGAGGCCTTAAACATTTGGGAACTCAGTCAACTTCTAATCCCCCATCAATACAGATAATTAAGAGCTAGATATATCTATAACACCACCACTAGCATCTGCTTATTGAATAAAGTTTACTTCCTTTAATAGAATGCTTCAATTGAATATCCTGTTAGTTGTAAGCTACTTATAAAAGCTAAGAACAATCTTGTTTTTGAAGTTAGGCAAAAAGCTACATAGAAAATCACACCTAGAATTTTATTTGGTTAGAATTTGGTTTAATTATTATAATAAAGCCCTTTAAAATAGTAATGTAGCTTTCTAACCCTTTTATTTTGGCTGCTCCTTAAAAATATTTCTCTTAATGTTTTAATCTGCTAAACTAATATTATATAAAAAAGACAAATTTTGCTTTCTATTCATTCAAAGGGTAGTCTGAAACAAATTAGGTGGCCTTTGTATGTTCAATTTTAAACAGCTTAGTAATTAAGTATGCACTAAATACCCAGACACTCCAGCAACCTAGGAAACAGGTTACAACTCTCAGCATGGGTCCAATCTTCTATCTGAAATGCATTTATAGTTGACTCTTGAACAACACAGGTTTGAACTATGAGGGACCAATTACACGTGGATTTTCTTCTGCTTCTGCCACCCCTGAGACACCAAGATCAACTCCTTCTCTTCTTCCTCCCTCCTCAGCCTACTTAAGGTGAAAATGATGAGGAAAAAGACTTTTATTATGATCCACTTCCATTTAATGAATAGTAAATATATTTTCTCTTCCTTATATATTTTTTCTTTTTTTGAGACAGGGTCTTGCTCTGTTGCCCAGGGTGGAGTGTAGTGGTGCAATCACTGCAACCTCGAACTCCTGGGCCTAAGTGATCCTCCCACCTCTACCTCCTGAGTAGCTGGGACCACAGGCACACACCACTACACTCAGATAATTTTAAAAATTATTTGTAGAGATGAGGTCTGGCTATGTTGCCAAGGCTAGAGTACAGTGGCACATAGCTCACTGCAGCCTGAACCTCCTGAGCTCAAGCAATCCTTCCGTCTCAGCCTCCTGAGTAGCTGGGACTACAGGCACATGTAGCCATGCCTGGCTAATTTTTAAACAATTTTTCTGTAGAGATAGGGTCTTGCTATGTTGCCCAGGCTTGTCTCAAACTCCCGGCCTCAAGCAATCCTCCCACCTCGGCCTCCCAAAGTGCTGGGATTACAAACGTGAGACACTATGCCTGGCATGACTTTCTTAATAACACTTTCTTTTCTCTAGCTTACTTTATTGTAAGAATACAGTATATAATACATATAACATACAAAATATGTGTTAATCGACTATATATGCTATCAGTAAGGCTTCTGGTCAACAGTAGGCTATGAGTAGTTAAATTTTGGGGAGTCAAGTTATACGTGGATTTTCAACTGCTTGGGGATCAGCACTCCTAAGTCCTGTGTTATTCAAGGGTGGACTGTACTTGTAAAACAGTTCTGTATATGGAGAACAGGGAAGATAAACATATAGGTGCCCACTGTAATCAACTGCAAATGATAGTGTGGAATTAGGCAAATGGGTGATTAAGAGGAGAGGTATATGGAATAGACATGCTAATTTAAGAGATGATCTGGGACTAGTCTTTTGAAAACTAGAACACACTGGGAGGGGTTGTTTTTGGCATGGATCTGCTAATCTGAGCCCAGTTTGCATTAGATCTATACTTGTGCTTGTGGACCTCAAATGTGTGGTAATTTCAGTAGAATCCAGTTGTGTTGGGATTGGTTTTATGAATCACTTAAGTTACAAAAATCCACAAATAGCTTGGAGATATTTTTGAGGTTTTAGGCACAGTCCTCAAGGTTTCTGTAATTCAAAGGGGCCTCAGGACATTTCTGCTTTTTATGATGTATTTATGGAGGCAAGACACATCCTTAAACTGCCTACCAAATACATTATTAGTCTTTTCTCCTTTCATGTAAGCAATTTGAAAATTTCTATGTATCTTAGATTTCAATAAGAGCAATGAATAGGAAAATAGAAAATTAAATGTATTTCTTTAAAAAATTTCCTTCTTTAAAATTAGCTTCACTGTCCTCCCAATGAAGCAAATTAAATGTATTTTTATGCTTCATCCTTCTGACAGAAAGCCCTATAGACACTGACAACTTTAAAGCAGTTACATCTAAGTTTAGAAGAGTGATAACAACTAATGTCACTATCTCTCTAAATATGAGCTATGCATATTTATAAACCAGTCCTAAGGTTCAAATAAGTTGAAAGCTTTAGACATTGTTTGAATTGCTTGAGATTGGAGAGCAGAGGTTACTATTCCAAGAAGTGAAAAGAGACTTGAACATAGTGCTTGTTCACTTACTACTAAAGGTTTGAAATTCAACTTTATCGCAGAGCTAGGTTCCTTGGTTTCTGGCTTAGAAAATTCTGTCTTAGGATACTTGATGAAATTAAAACAGCCAATGATAATGAATTTTATGATAGTGGTTTTTATTCATTTATTAGTTCCCAGATCCTTTTAGATGCAAAGAAAGGTATGAACTTTTTGCCAGAGAAGATGTAAACACACAAAATTTTGCACACAATTTTGAGGAATTTGCTGACACCCTGAGCATAAAATGGGGACCTCTCAGAGTAAAAAGATACTTTAAAAATCACTTGAGGTAAAAAAAAAAAAATCACTTGAGGTGTAAACTGGTACTGCTCTGGGCAAACTAGATATATAACGACCTGACCTTTAGCTCACAGGGTTCTCGATTAAGATCTCTGAAGATCACTAGCCAGATATTTAACTTTTTTACAACAAAAGGCACTTTTAACAACAAGAGGAGTGTAATTTTTAACTGGTACTGACATGCATGAACAAGAACTGTACGAATTGCATTTTAAATAAAAAAAATTTACCTTCACTGCAAACTCCATGTTTGTAGCTTTATGTATACATCTCTTGCAAACAGAGTAGGAGCCAACTCCAATATCTTCTTTTACTTCATATCCATCAGTAAACTGAATACTGTTCCTGTGTAACTGCTACAAAAAATTATAAATTGGTGAAGAATCCCATAATGCCTTTAGTGCATTTGATAATAGGGAAGTATGTTACTCAGCATGCATTGTTGATGCCCTACATATAAATGAATAAGAATAAAAATACATCTTTACAGTACTTATTATTCTACAAACAAGTGATTTTGGAAGTGTTTACAATGAAATGTACAGCAAGAAATATGACTTAAAAAAGCTTATGTTACAAATAAAAATTGAATTTGCACGACAGAAAAAGCAGAGCTACTTGATATGGGGCCTATATCTTTGTCTGTGATTCAGCCTTATTCCAGTCCCCAATCGACTACGGGTTTTCAAGTACCTTTGCAAATGAGAAGTTTGAAACCTATGGTATAGAAGGAAAGGATTTAGGAGGATTCAGAATTAGAATATCTGAATTCTTGTCTCAGGTACACCACTTACAGGCTGTGTAACTTTGAGCCTGTATTTTCTCAGAGGGTAATGGTGAAGATTAAATAAAAATAATGTGTTTGCAAGCAATACCTGTTATCGCCATTTTGGACTTTCAGTAGCCACACCCTCCTTTCTTCACCCTGAAGTCACAGCCTTACACAGCTTATGCTAAAGAAGCTGGTCATGGGTTAGGGACTAATAACACACAGTAGATGATGAACAGCAACTTACTGATTCCATAAACAGGCTGAGGAAAGTTGTGCTGCCCTTAGCTATACTGGTATGAGACATCCATGCCTATGAGCTTTGTACATGTTAAAACTTGAATTTTGTAGGATATACAAGTTTGTGGTTTCTATGTTAGGTACAGAATTTATAATTTAAAAACTTGCCATACATTCATGTGCTTGCATAGTAAATGGCACAGACTATTTCAACATGAGCTCTGCTTAAAAAGCAGTGTTTTAATTGTTTTTCTACAAAATGGAAAACAGGATAACTGACTCATGAAAAAACTTTACAGCAAAAGCAACTTAATCATCAAGCAAATCCAAGTACAAATGATATCCTAAAAACAATCCAATGTTCCAAAAGATGTATCTAGTTCCCTTTGATTAGAAAGATGACTTAAGATTTGAGTTCATTTTTATTTCTTGTATCTTTCTAAGGCAAAGGTTGACAAACTATGGCCAGTGAGCCAAATCTGATTCATTGCCTGTGTGCGTAAACAAAGTTTTATTGGCACACAGCCATGCCCACTTGTTTATGTATTGTCTAGTTGTTTTGTGCTACATAGCAGAGTTGAGTAGTTGTGACAGAGCCCATATAGCCCACAAAGCCTCAAGTATTATCTGACCCTTCACAGACAAAGTCTGCCAACTCCTGTTCTAAGGTATCAAAGAACCAGAAGACCTCAATTCATCACAGCTGACCTGAAGGAGGCAGAGGGTGAAACAAACTTGGCATGAAAAACATTTTGAGGCACAGGACAGGACATAGACAACATCGTCATGTTTATCTCAACTCTTTTAAAATTCTACTTTCTTTTCTTTTTTTTTTTTTTTCCGAGACAGAGTCTAGCTCTGTCGCCCAGGCTGGAGTACAGTGGCGGATCTCGGCTCACTGCAACCTCTGCCTCCTGGGTTCAAGTGATTCTCCCGCCTCGGCCTCCTAAGTAGCTGGGATTACAGGCATGCGCCACCACGCCCAGCTAATTTTTGTATTTTTAGTAGAGACGGGGTTTCACTGTGTTGGACAGGCTGGTCTCGAACTCCTGACCTCGTGATCCGCCCGCCTCGGCCTCCCAAAGTGCTGGGATTACAAGCGTGAGCCACTGCGCCTGGCCTAAAACTCTACTTTCAAGTCACATAGGTATCTAGGATTTTGGTTCTTGCAACCTTTTCGATGACATATGAAAAAAATTTCTAAGAGTAAAGTTAATGATATAAAATGTATTTTATTTTTTGAGACAGAGTTTCAACTCTGTCACCCAGGCTGGAGTGTAGTGGCGCGATCTCCGCTCATTGCAACCTCTGCCTCAGAATCAAGTGATTCTTGTGCCTCAGCCTCCTGAGTACCTGGAATTACAGGCACGCGCCACCATGCCCAACTCATTTTTGTATTTTTAGTAGAGATAGAGGTTTCGCTACGTTGGCCAGGCTGGTCTTGAACTTCTGACCTCAAGTGATCCACCTGCCTTGGCCTCCCAAAGTGCTGGGATTTCGAGTGTGAGCCACTGTGCCCAGTCTAAAATGTATTTTAAATCGCTTACTTGAAGTCAGTAGAAAAATATCTATTCACAGAATGAACTATATCTTATAACATTCCAAATCTAAAATTATTTAGACATCCACTCACCTGAACAATTGAATGTACACCAACTGTCTGCATAGCTTGGCTTTCATCATCTGAGGTAATAGCAACAAAACTAAACCCCCGAAAAAGCTGATGTGCATTAGCACTAGGTGGAATGCCAGGTGAATCTGAAAAGAGTAAGAAGTGACAAAGAAGATTCATTTGAAAGGAAATTAAGGGAAAAACTGTTGACACTATGACCTTTTTCACTTATTCTGGAATTCTATTTCTCAGGTACACAGTATATACCTCTTGCTTTCTGGGATACCTGTGAGGCACTGTATCAGATCTGTTCTGATTGTGTATTGCCATTACAACACCAACATCCTAGACCCTCGGAGCCTAGAAAATAGCTAATTCGTTTGAAGAATATAATAAATAGATGAATTATAGGGTTAATGGTATTCAAAATTAATGCTGTCCCATGGAATTTCCTGAAATGATGGAAATTTTCTTTATCTTTACAGTCTAATATGATAGCCACTAGCTACATGCAGCTTTTCAACATTTGAAACATGCCTAGTGTGACTGAGAAACTACATCTTAAATTTTAATTAATTTAAATTTAATTAGCCACATATGGCTACTGGCTACCATATTAGAAACTGCAGCCCTCAATAATAACCTAGTTGGGGTGGAACGGGGGAGATACAAGGTTGATCTACAGGAAACTTAGGAGATTTGAAGATAGCATAGAGAGTTATCCAGGAAAAGATTTTCTTTTTTTCTTTTTGAGACAGAGTGTCGCTCTGTAACCCAGGCTGGAGTGCAGTGGTGCAATTTTGATGCACTGCAACCTCCACCTCCCAGGTTGAAGCGATTCTCGTGCCTCAGCTACCCAAGTAGCTGGGATTACAGGCACATGCCACCAAACCTGGCTAATTTTGGTATTTTTAGTAGAGACAGGATTTCACTATGTTGGCCAGGCTGGTCTCGAACTCCTGGCCTCAAGCGATCTGCTCGCCTCAGCCTCCCAAAGTGCTGGGATTACAAGTGTGAGCCACCGCACCCTGAGTCTGGAAAAGATTTTCTGATGGAACAAGAAAAAAACATATTTGTTGTCTTATATTTGGGTTTTCACATTTTCTCCTTACCTTTGGGAGTTTTTGCAGTAAACTCAGGATCAAAATAGAATGTATCTTCAGGCCTGCCCGTTGCAGGTTTAAATGGTGGATGAATTTCTCTTCTATACAGTTTCTGGAGGGAAAAAAAAAAAGAGACTTACACATGTTTTAATTATAAAGAAATATTTCAGGCAAGTTTTCATTCTATACTTACATTCCAGTCTATTGTTGAGAAAAATGAATGTCTTTTAATTTCTTCAACTCCATCTGGTCCTGCACCTATCAAAAATGGATTCATTGGTAATTTTATTTCAAGGAGAAATATACATATTGCTCGGCCTTTGTTTTCAATACTTGTCTAATTAATTAATTAATTAATTTTGAGACAAGGGCTTGCTCTGTCACCCAGGCTGGAGCGCAGTGGTGCGATCTCAGTTCACTGCAGCCTCAACCTCTCAGGCTCAAGTGATCCCCCTACCTCAACTTCCTGAGTAGTTGGGACTACAGGTGCACACTACCATACCTGGCTAATTTTTGTATTTTTTGTAAAGATGAGGTTTTGCCATTTTGCCCAGGCTGGTCTTGAACTCCTGGACTCAAGTAATTCTCCCGCCTTGGTCTCCCAAAGTGCTGGGATTACAGGTGTGAGCCACCAGGCCTAGTCTTGTCTAAATAGTTAATAATTCCACCACAAAACAAATATATACTCCCCCCTAAAAACAAACACCAACAAACATACAACATAAACAAATTAGTTAAAATTTTTACCTAATCTGTTTGCAGGATTTCGCTTGAAAAGCATTCGTAAAAGACTCTGGGCTTCAGGACTCAAAAACTGTGGCATTCCAAGTTTGGCTCTAAATAATAAATCCACATAATATTTTATTTTTTGGAGGCATCTGTATTTTTATTTTTAAAAATTCTTAAACTTTTTGAGGTACCTGTAGATTCACACTCAGTTGTAAGAAATAATACAGAGAGATCCCCTGTGCCCTTTACCCAGTTTCCCCCAATGGTAACATCTTACAAAACTACAGTACAATATCACATCCAGGATATTGACATGGAGACAATCCAATGATCTCATTCACATGGCACTGGTTTTGTTTGCACTTATTTGTGTGTGTGTTTAGTTCTATGCCATTTTATTACATGTATGGCTTCTGTATGAATATGTCACAGTTTGTTTATCCATTATCTGTTGAGGGACATTTGGGTTGTGCCCAGTTTGGGGCTAATATGAATAAAGCTACAGTGAACATTTATGTACAGGTTTTCATGTGAACAGATAACTGAATTTTAGTTCATAATCTAATGAGCTTTTTCATTTTTCAAAATTTTGCAAAGAGCACTGTGAAAGTAAGATCATTTGAATCCTAGTTCTGGCTCTGTTACTAAGAACTTTGGGACAGTGGGAAAGCCAATTATTCTGGGCCTGTTATCATTTCTTCATAAGCAAAGGGATTGGACTCTAGACCAATAGCTCCCAAAGTATAGCCTCAGAACTCCTCCTCAAAGGGAATTTAAGAAACCTAACATTTAAAGCTGCTAAGAGAACATGTGTTTCATATGCCACTTTTTCCTTTCTATTCCCTTTAACAGCCCCTGAAGGGAAAGGGAACTGTGGGAAAGAGGACTGTGAAATATTGAAGATACACAGTCTAAAAACTGCTGGCCTAGATGAACTTGAAGGTCTGTTTCAGCTCTAATTTTAATTCTTTTTCCAAACCTACAAATTAAAGAAACCAATGATCCTGTTAGTATGACAATAATAATAGAGCTGGGGAAAATTCCTATTTCAGAACAGATCTATTTATTATTCAGTGGGTTGTTATTGAGCTATTACATGCCAGACACTGTTTAGAGCTGAGGATACAGAGATAAAGAGAGCCCATGAAACTCATGGTCCATGGTGAAGATGGATACAGATAATGCTAGTACATTAAGAGACAAATGCAGAAGAACATATGCAAAGAGTGACAAGGGAACAGTAGGGGATATTTAATTTAACATGGGAGATTATGAAAGGTCTTGAATGCAATCTAAAGGCTAACAATTTATTCATTTGGCTAGCGTTTCCCCAAATTTTACTGAATAACATTAATCCCTCTAGATAGTTAGCAACAATAAAAAAATCATGACCCAATGAGCTTGTAGAATGCTATTATATCCCCCTATTAGAGACACAGAATTAAAATACACTGCATATAAAAAGGCTGAGAAATCTAGAGCAAACAAATCAATTTTTTTTTTTTTTTTAAGACAGAGTATCCAGGCTGGAGTGCACTGGCACAATCTCAGCTCACTGCAATCTCTGCCTTCTGGGTTCAAGGGATTCTCGTGTCTCAGCCTCCCAAGTTGTTGGGATTACAGGTGTGTGCTACCACACCTTTTTTTTTTTTTTTTTTTTTTTTTTTTTTGTAGAGATGGAGTTTTGTCATGTTGGCTAGGCTGGTCTCGAACTCCTAGCCTCAAGTGATCCTCCCACTTCAGCCTCTCAAAGTGCTGGGATTATGGGCGAAATCAGTATTTTATAAGTATTTATTTCCAGCACCTCTTTTTCAAAGAATACCTATTAACATCTTGTAGAATTAATACTCTCTTGGACAAATTCGGGGAAACACTATTGTATTAGGTAACAGGGATGCAGCAGAGGTCCTGAAACTGGACTAACATGACTAGACTTATTTTCAAGAAGGTAACTCCAAGGGTAGTAGAGAACAATTTGGAGTGGGAAGAGGTCATAAGTGGTAGGCAATCAACTTAGGAATGTGGTCAGATAGTGTGGGTAAGAGGTCACTGTTTTCTGAATAAGCAGTTTAATTCAGAGGAAAGGCTCGAACAGTGAAATAATTCTGAGATCGAATTTGGAGAACACCTAATTATGCAAAAGAGAGAAGGAATAAAAAATGATTTCCAGGTTTCTGGCTTGGAAAAGAGGGTGCATGAAAATGCTGATAACTGGGAGTATAAGAAAACAACAACAAATAAAGATACATTTAGTTCAAAGATGTGAAGTCATGCATGTAATATGTTTTGGGAGGGCCAGGCAGGTGAGTAAATAGAAACACAGGTCTAGGAGATATACCTAATCCTAAATGACGAGTTAATGGGTGCAGGAAATCAACACGGCACATGGATACATATGTAACGAACCTGCACATTGTGCACATGTACCCTAAAACCTAAAGTATAATAAAAAAAAAAAAAAAAAAGAAACACAGGTCTAATGCCTGGTAAATTCATGTAAGAAAGAGTGATTTGAGGGTAATTAAAATGTGGAGGGTAGTTATAGGAAAGACTGAAGTCAGTCAGGAAAGAGTGCAGAGGGGGAAGAAAAGCATATCATAGATGGATCCTGGGGGATAAGACCATTTAAAAGGTAGTCAGAAAAAGAACAATTTGGGCATTAAAAATAATGAATGCAATTGGCTGAATAACATTGATTATTAAGTCCCATGAGTTTATTATAGTAAAATAAGAAAAAGCTAAGTCAAAACACAAAAACTCAACTCACTGGATACTACCCCCACTAGGAAGTGCTCTGACATTAGAAACAATTAAGAAAAGAATTAAGTATTCATTCTCTTTTTCTTGGATGAGCCATATTTCAAGTAATTAAATCATCATAGTTGATGAGGGAAAGTCTGTTGAGAAAATACCAGCTAATAAATGAGGAAGGAATAATAATAATAGAAAATCATGGCTGGTGCATAGTGGCTCATGCCTGTAATCCCAACACTTTGGGAGGTGGAGGTGGGAGGATCACTTGAGCCCAGGAGTTTGAGACCAGCCTGGCAACATGGCAAGATACCATCTGTACAAAAGATTAAAGAACTTGGCTGGGCATGGTGGTGCACCTGTAGTCCTAGCTACTCGAGAGTCTGAGGCAGGAGGATCATTTGAGCCCAGGAGTTTGATGTTGCAGTGAGCTGTGATCATGCCATTGCATTCAAGTTTGGACAACAGAGCAAGACCTCATCTCTAAAAAACCTTTTTTTTTTTAAAAAAAAAAAAAAAAAAGCAATTCATCACTTTTGAATTCCTTATATAATAACTGTTTCAAGTAATTATTATAACTGTTTCAATGATTATTAATGGATAGAACCATTAGTTAAAAGCATGACAGGGAACTTTACAACGGAGGAATCAGCTGCAACCACTGGAGCCCATCACTTAAAGTGGGGGCAACCAGGTATTGTAAGCCTCCTGATGTAATAGGGACCACACAGGGTTAGCTGTGAAATAATCTTGCTAAAACAGTTTAACCAAAAACAGGATAGAGGATCAAGTTAATAACACTGAGGGAATAAAAAAAATTTCCATACTCCTAGGAAAAGACTAATTGTTATATAACCATGGTAACAAGAGAACCACCAGAACTGGTTTTAAATCCTTTCAGTTGGTTTAAAATCCATTGAATTGATCAATGACAACTTGCCTGGTGAACACCTGCAAAGATGAGTAACTGCTCTTTGTCTCTGAAAACTAGCCAAACAGGAATGGACTCACTCCAATAAACACGCCTGAGTGCCCACTGGTCAACAACAGTCCCACCCAAATAATCACATTCTTACAGATAATGTCACTTATAGACATGAAAATCTGCCAGTTCTTGAGCTCCACCCTTCCTCAAAACCCTATATAAGATTAGTGGTCTACTATGTTTGGGGAGAGTCTAGCCTTACCATAGCAAAGAATAAAATAAGCTTTATGCTTTTTGTTTCAGATATTGAGAGGGGGTCTCATTCTTTGACAAGATAAATCCAGAAAGCAGGGTTCTATAAAACAACTGACTAGGTTTCTATGAATAAACAGCAGGGGAAAAACAGGGATAGACTAACAGAAGTTTAAGAAGTACAACCAAATGGAATGTGCAGACTTGATCTGGATCCAACTGTAAAGACACAGTTTTGAAGAAAATCTGAAAAACTTAGTTAAGGACTGATGATACCTAAGCATTATTGCTAGTTTTATGTGGATGTGTAAGCAAACATCCATATTTTTAGCAAGGCAAAGTGAATTAAGTAGATATGTCTGGAATGCTTATAATACTTCAGTAAAGAAAAGAAAAAAAGAATAGATAAAGCGAAATGGCCAAATCTTGATAAATGTCGAATCTGGGTAACAGGTATATGTGTTCACTGAATTATTCTATTTTTGATAATTCATATTTGAAAATTTTTAAATTAAAAAAGGAAAAACAGGAAGAAAAGAAATCATGTAAGAGAGACCAAAAGGGAAATGGTTAGAGAGGTGGGAGAAGCAGATCAAAGTAGGAAAAACTATGGAGGGAGGGAGTGGCCATCAGTGTCAAACACTCAGAGATGCCTTTCTTGAGTGTCCCATCTAATATGGCTCCTGCTTTCTGCTCCTTCCCTCACACAGTAAGGAGTCACTACTATGAGTACAGAATTCTGATTTATTATCCTTATATCTCCTATTACTATCTGAAATTGTTTAGATATTAATTCCTTGTCTCTCCCACTAAAATACAAGTTCTGAAGACCACCAAAGACCTTTTCAGTCTTGTTAATACTACATCTCAAGTATGAGTAGCAAGAACTGAAACATCTGTTAAATGAATTGTGTGAATGAATGGTACAGAGTCATCCTTTTGACAACCTGCCACTGGTTTTAGCAACCAGAAGACCACTGATAGCCACAGTGAGAGCAATTTCAGTAGAGTGGTGGGGATGAATGACAAATAGGCTGTGGAATAAAAGAAGCCAAAAAAGTAGTAACAGAAAGCATAGACTACTTTTTAAAGAGGCTTTGTGTTGAAAGGATGAAGGAAGATGGTACAGTAACTTGAAAGGAAGGCCAAGTCAAAGAAGGATTTAGTTTCTTCAACACGAGAGTGTTTGTTCGCTGAAAGGGAGGGATCAAAGTAGATGAAGTGATAAAGGTTCAGTGATGAAAGTTCAGTGAACATTCATTTATGTAGCATATCTTTTTAGACCTTTTATATTGTGTAGAATAATATAAAATGCCCCAAAAAACCCCGAACAAAAACACCCAAAGTACACAGCTCAATTATTTACCACAAACTGAATAGTCATCTGGCCAAGACACATAACATTGCTAGAACCCCTCATCCAGTGTAACCACTTCCCTTATTTTGCCTCAGGCTTTTAACCATCTAAATATGAACCCCAAAAACTATGCTTTAGTTTTGCCTGCTTTGTAAACTTTACAAATAGAATCATATAGTACTTTTTCTTCTGTGTCTGAACTTCCTTAGCTCCACATTCTTGTGAGATTTATCTAAGTTGCTGCATGTAACTGTGGTTTGTTCATTTTCTTTGTTGTATGGCATACTACACCCATGGGCCAAAGCTTCAGCCTGTTTTTGAATGGCTCTCAAGAATTGTTTTATATTTTTACAGGGTTGGAAAAAAAATACAAAGAATATGTGACAGAGACTGTGTGTGGCCCACAGAGCCTAAAATACATATAGTAAATACAACAACTTCTATTGTATTCGACTGTACGAATATACCATCATTTATTAATTGATCTTCTGTTAATAATCAGGTTTCCACTTTTTGGCTACTACAAATAATGTTGCTATAAACGGCTTTGTACTTGTTTTTTGATGTGTGAGTAACTAGATTCTTTTAACATGGGTGCATGTCTAGGAGTGGGGATTACTGGATGAGGGTATACATATATTTGTCTTTAGAAGACAAGGACAAAAACTGCTTTCCAAAGTGGTTATATGAGTATTGATATTCCTTCCAGCTATGTATAAAAGTTGCCACTGCTTCACATCCCACCATTTTGTACTGTCAGTCTTTTTCTTTTTATTTATTTTTATTTTTTAAAATTTTTGTATAGGGCAGCAGTCTAGGCCAAAAATGGTTCAGAATGCTCCTGTCAATCTTTTAAATTTTAGCCATTCTGGTGAGTATGCAGTGATATTTCCTTGTGATTTTAATTTGCATTTTCTGATTAACGAGGTTGAGTATCTTTTCATAAGTTTTTTGGCCATTGAATATCCTCTTCTGTCAGATCCCTAAGCCTCTTGCCCATGTTTTTATTGGGTTGGCTTTTTCTTATTGATTGGGGTTCTAGATAGATTGGTAATGATTTTTATGTATGGTGGAGGGTAGGAATTTAAAAAAAAAAATTTAATTCTTTTAAAGTAAATTTTTTTTGAGACATGCTCTTGCTCTATTACCCAGGCTGGAGTGCAGTGGCATGATCATGGCTCACTGCATCCTTGACCTCTGGGCTCAAGCGATTCTCCCACCTCAGCCTCCCAAGTAGCTAGGACTACAGGTGTGCACTACCACACCTGGATAATTTTTATATTCTTGAACTCATGGCCTCAAGTGATCCTCCCACCTCAGCCTCCCAAAGTGTTTGGATTACAGGTGTGAGCCACCACTCCCTGCCTATTTTTTATATGAATATTTAACTTTTCCAGCATGATTTATTAAGAAAAGGCTATTCTTTCCCTACTGCTCTGAAATTCCCAATGGTCGCAAATTAAGTGTCCACATATATAGATCTGTTTCTGGGCTCTTTATTCTATTGCATAGATCTACTTTCCACACTTGTTTCAATGCCGTATTATCTTAGTTACTGTTATAATAAGACTTAATACCTGGTAAAGCAAGTCTTCCTATTTTGGTCTTCAAGAGTATTTCAGCTATTCTTGGTCCTTTGTATTAACATATTAGAATCAGTTTATCAAGATTCACATTAAAAAGTTGTTAGGATTTTAATTTTATTTGCACTGAAACTATAGTTTTGTCATCCATTATAGTAGCCACTAGCCACATATGGCTACTGAGCACCTGAAATGTGCCAATCCACATTGTAAGTGTAAAATACACACTGAATTTCAAATGAGAATGAAAAAAATTAGTTTACAACAAATACCTCAATCATTTTTTAACATTGGCTACATGCTGAAATAACATCTTGGGTACACTGGGTTAAATAAAATATTACAATTAACTTTCCTTTTACTTTTTAACTTTTTTTATTTTTTGAGATGAGTTTCATTCATCACCCAGGCTGCAGTGCAGTGGCATGATCTTAGCTCACTGCAAACTCCGCCTCCCGGGTTCAAGTGATTCTTCTGCCTCAGCCTCCCAAGTAGCTGGGATTACAGGTGTGTGCCACCACGCCCAGCTAATTTTTGTATTTTTAGTAGAGACAGGGTTTTGTCATGTTGGCCAGGCTGGTCTTGAACTCCTGACCTCAGGTGATCCACCCACCACGGCCTCCCAAAGTGCTGGGATAAAAGGCGTGAGCCACCACGCCCTGCCTCTTTTTACTTTTTTAAATGTAGGTACTAGAAAACTTAAAATTACGTATGTGGTTCGCATTATATTTCTCTTCTTTTTTTCTTTTTTTTTTTTTGAGACAGGGTCTCACTCTTCACTCTGTTGCTCAGGTTGGAGTGTAGTGGTGTGATCAGGGCTCACTGTAGTCTTGACCTCCCAGGCTCAAGTGATCCTTTCACCTCAGCCTCCCAAGTGGCTGGGACTACTGTCACGTGCCACCACATCTGGCTAATTTTGTTATTTTTTATTTTTGTAGAGATGGGGTTTTGCCATGTTGCCCAAGCTGGTCTCAAACTCCTTGGCTCAAGCAATCTGCCCACCTCGGCCTCCCAAAGTGCTGGGATTATAGGCATGAGACACCATGCCTGGCTGGTTCACATTGTATTTCTAGTGGATAACACTGATCTATAGAAACTGTTATCTTTACAACACTAGGTCTGTCATAACATGAACATGGTATATCCTTTCAAGTTATTTTGGTCTTTTAAAATTTCTTTAAATAAAATTTTCTGGTTTTTTTACACAGAGGTCTTACACAACTTCTGCTAGATTTATCATTAGGTATCTGAGAATTTTTACATTGTTGTAAACACTATTTTCTTTGAAAATTCCATTTTTTTCTTGAGATGGAATTTCACTCTTATTGCCCAGGCTGGAGTGCAGTGGCATGATCTTGGCTCACTGCAACCTCTGCCTCCCGGGTTCAAGTGATTCTCCTGCCTCAGCCTCCCGAGTAGTTGGGATTACAGGCACCTGCCACCATGCCCGGCTGATTTTTTCTGTTTTTAGTAGAGACAGGGTTTCGCCATGTTGGCCAGGCTGGTCTCGAACTCCAGACCTCAGGTGATCTGCCTGCCTCGGCCTGCCAAAGTGCTGGGATTACAGGCGTGAGCCACTGTGCCCGGATAAAAATTCCATTTTCTATTACTAGTACAGAGACGTAGAATAGATTTTTGTTTATTGACCTTGTATCCAGTAACTTTGCTAAACTTATTAATTCCAAGAATTTATATGATCACTGTATTTTCTTTTCTTTTCTTTTCTGAGACAGGGTTTTGCTCTGTTACCCAGGCTGGGGTGCAGTAGAACCATCTCAGCTCACTGTAGCCTCAAGCTCCTGGGCTCAAATGATTCTCCTGTCTTAGCCCCCATCCGCCACCCCGCAAAGTAGCTGGGACTACAGGTGCTTACCACCATGCCTGGCTAATTTTTGCATTTTTTTGTGGAGATGGGATTTTGCTATGTTGTGCAGGCTGATGACTGGATCGTCTACGGATACAGTCGTGTTATCTCAATAATGATAATTTTATTTCTTCTTTTTAAACCTTATACTTTACTTTTTTGCTTGACTTACCATATTGGCTAGGACTTCCAGGACAATGTAGACAGAAGTGAAATAATGGGCTTCCCTGCCATATTACAAATCCCAAAAGTAAAGCTTTCAGTATTTCACTATTAACATGAAGATAATATGAGTACTCTAAATCTATGCAGTCTGTTCATATTCAAACCACATAATATTGATGAATTTTTAGTTATTTCTTATACTACAGCCAACACTCTAAAATCTCATTTTTTAGTGTGAAACATTTATTTTATTTTACTTTTTTGAGATAGAGTCTCGCTCTGTTGCCCAGGATGGAGTGCAGTGGTGCGATATCAGCTCACTGCAACCTCCACCTCCCGGGTTCAAGGGATTCTCCTGCCTCAGCCTCCTGAGTAGCTGAGACTACAGGTGTGCACCACCATGCCCGGCTAAGTTTTGTATTTTTAGTAGAGATGGGGTTTCACCATGTTGGAAAGGCTGGTCTCGAACTCCTGATCTCAAGTGATCCATCTGCCTCGCCCTTCCAAAGTGCTGGGATTACAGGCATGAGCCACAGCGCCCAGCCTGAAGCACTTATTTTAAAATCTCATCAAAACATCTATATTAAGGGAGTACTTACTTAAGAATCATAGTCATTGTTTCTTTTCGATCTTTTCCTTGGAAAGGTAGTGTACCAGTAAGCATTTCAAACTACAGAAAGGCAAAATAATCAGAAGTATTAGTCAATAAATATAAAATCTCAAGGCCAGAAGGTAAAAAAAAAAAGCATCATTTTAATTATAACCAAATATTCTAAAATTGCTACATAACAAGTGTTTTCTATTTCTACCATATTTGTTACTGAAGTTCTTGATAATTCCTAAAATGACTGAGCTATACAGTTTTTTTTTTTTTTTGTAGAAATCAATCACATTTTATTTTTTTTTGAGACAGGGCCTGGCTCTGTTGCCCAGGCTGGAGCGCAGTGGCACAATCTCGGCTCACTGAAGCTAATCCTCCCACCTCCGGTACTGGGATACAGGCCTGTGCCACCGATGGTAATTTTGTCCATTTTTTTTTTGTAGAAAGAGGTCTCATCCCACCTCAGCCTCTCAAAGTGCTGGGATTAGAGGCATGGGCCACCATGCTCAGCTTCATCAATCACATTTCAAATGGCAATTTTAAAGTGTAGATATGTGAACAATTTGATAGATATGCCAATTTCATATGAACTTATTTTATTTATTTATTTTTGAGACGGAGTCTTACTCTGTCACCCAGGCTGGAGTGCAGTTGGCACGATCTTCGCTCACTGCAATCTCCGTCTCCTGGGTTCAAGTGGTTCTCCTGCCTTAGCCTCCCAAGTAGCTGGGATTACAGGTGTGTGCCACCATGCCTGGCTAATTTTTTGTAGTTGTAGTAGAGACAGGGTTTCACCATGTTGTCCAGGCTGGTCTTATAGGCATAAGCCACCACGCCCAGCCTAATTTTTGTATTTTTAGTAGAAACGGGGTTTCACCATGTTGGCCAGGCTGGTTTCGAACTCCTGACTTTAAGAGATCCACCTGCCTCGGCCTCCCAAAGTGCAGGGATTACAGGCATGAGCCACCGTGCCCGGCAGAACTTATTATATATTTTTTGAAACAGAGTCTCGCTCTGTTGCCCAGGCTGGAGTGCAGTGGCGTGACCTTGGCTCACTGCAACCTCTGCCTCCCAGGTTCTAGCGATTCTCCAGCCTCAGCCTCCTGAGGTATGTGCCATCCTGCTCGGCTAATTTTTGTATTTTTAGTGGAGATGGGGTTTTGCCATGTTGGCCATGCTCGTCTTGAACTCCTGACGTCAGGTGATCTACCCGCCTCAGCCTCCCAAAGTGCTACGATTACAGGTGTGAGCCACTGCCCTCGGCCAAACGAACTTATTTTAAGGGTCACTTACTAACAGATTTCTGGACCAGTTTCTCCAAAAGACTAAACACCATTAATGCTTTAGATTGTTACTATTAGCAGGAAATCTATGGTAATATATTTTTTTTGCCTTTTCACATTAGGATGAGATAGACGCAGCTAACAGATTTCATAGTCCTTCTATACTGCATGCAATAATGTTTCTTGGTTATTTATTACATATGGCATAAAGAAAATAAAAACACCAGTTTCTTTAACATTCACTGCTGATCCTCACTTAACAACCTCCTTCCCCGCCAAAAAACCCCAAATTCAAACCTTACCATTAACACACCAAAAGACCACCAGTCAGCACTCTGAGTATGACCTCGACGATTAACTACTTCTGGAGCCATATACTCCACAGTTCCACAAAAAGAATATGCCTTCTTTTCATGGTCAATAGACTCTTTACTTAGGCCGAAATCTGCCAAAACAAATATCATAAATATCCTACATAAATTTGCACATGTAAATTTTAAACTTTGAGTTCTGACATTAATCATTTAAAATTTCTAATACAAGTTTTTTTTTTTTTTTTTGAGATGGAGTCTCGCTCTGTCTCCCAGGCTGGAGTACAGTGACGCCATCTTGGCTCACTGTAACCTCTGCCTCCCGGGTTCAAGTGATTCTCCTGCCTCAGCCTCCCAAGTAAGTGGGATTACAGGCATGCACCACCATGCCCAGCTCAGTTTTTTGTATTTTTAGTAGAAACAGGGTTTCACCATGTTAGCCAGGCTAGTCTTGAATTCCCGACCTCAAGTGATCCACCTGCCTTGGCCTCCCAGAATGCTGGGATTACAGGGGTGAGCCACCACGCCTGGCCCTAATACAAGTTTTTAATTTTAATACAGTGTATTACTCAATATTTGTGCCACAATCAACCTTAAAGGAAAGTATATATTGTAGGAGAAAATATTTTAATAAAACGAGGATTTTTTTTTTACCTGTTAACTTGATGTGACCTTCTTCATCAAGAAGTATGCTGAAAAAAACAAAGAAAATCTTTTAAGAACACTAAATAGAGATTTATAGAAGCTAAGACTGAAATTACATCCTTGAGCATCAGATCACCACATTTACTCTAAAATATTGCTTTAGACTGTGAATAAGATGGCAAAGGCAAAGGAGGAACAAATTATTTTTTGGACACACATTTATAACAAATCCCAAAGGCAATGCCATCAACTTGTATTAATATGCCAGGGGCACTTGAAAATTATTAGGAAAAGAATCAAATCACCTGTACTCTTCCCAGCTGCTCTTTCTAATGCCTTTCTGCAGACGTAGTTTGACTAAACCCCCTAGTGCCTGCATTAATAGACAGAGGGTCCACACATTTAATTCAAAAACATCAGACATGTCATTCTCTTGGTTATTTTATTTTGCCTTTTTTTCCTTTTTGTGGAGAATAGGGTCTCACTATGTTGCCCAGGCAGGTCTTGAACTGCTGGGCTCAAGCTATCCTCTTGCTTCTGCCTCCCTAAGTGCTGGGATTACTCCCTAAGGTGTGAGCCACTGCGTGCCCAGCTCTCTTGGTCATTTTAAAGGTATCTGACTCAATCATCGTTTCCTCATTTTTTTTTTTTTTTTCCTGACACGACCTACACAATCCTCTTCTCCTTCTCCATACTCCTTGTTTTTCATTGACCCCTCCCTTCACTATACATATTCTCCAGGGTTTTCTCTCTTCCCCAATAAACTGTGAGCTCCTAGAAGGGTTGACCTTATTCATCTTTATAGCTCAGTGTCTGGCAGTGTACAGTACAAATAAGAAATGTTGAATGAATAAGGCCTGTTTGCAAAGGGCCTACAGGGCATTCCAAATAGTTTGGGCTTCTTGTCAAGGACAAGGGAGACCATAAAAGGTGTACATTCATGGAGGGTAGAGAAATTTACAGAGAAAATAAAGGGCATTTAGTGAGCTCACTGGGTCATGACAAAGAACAACTGGAGAATGACACTCAGGTTTCTGGCTTGAGCAGATACTTGAGTGGAGTGTAATGCTATTAATCAAGGAGCTACAGAAAGGAGAGAATACTAAGCTGTAAGCCAATAATTGTGTTAAGCTGGTGCAGAAGTAATTAAAAGTAATAGTAAAAACCGCAATTGCTTTTGCACCAACCTAATATTTCTGGATAGGTATGGGGTCAAGCAATAAACTGTTTCACTTATATTTAAAGCTATCCCACAATATAGGCATTTCCTTACTTTTATTTTAACTAAAAATGTGCAAGTCAAATTTTGTTATAAAATTTTACTATAACAAAAATATTACCAATCTTTCTATTTCATAAATGCAAACATAATTACAACAAAGTTTACCACTGAAGGTAATTCAGTAGGGACTTATTTTTCAAGTTTCTTTTATCACAAGTACTTGTTATGAAAAATATTAATATTGATTATGCTTGATTATGAAGAGATCAACACATTTAGAGAGTATAAAGGGCATTATTAGGTACTGTAGAAATCATCCTCCCTTCTAATGAATACACGAAAAACAGTTCTAAAAACAAAACTTCAAGTAATTCTCGGTAATTCTGAAAGAAAAAAGGATAATATGGCTGAAAGGGCATTAGTTATGCCTTGTGTAGCAAATGCATTCTTTTAAGATAACCATGCTTATACTATATCTTTGAAAGAAAAAGTCAACTGTATCACTCTCAATAAACAACATTCCTTTTCAATGGTTACTAATTATTTTTAGTCATATTTATTATAACAGAGTTCTAGTTTAAAAGAATCTGAAAAACCCTTAACAGTTCATAAAATATTTGGCCTAAAAATTTAAATTTCTCCCAAGTTCTGTATGATGGTATTTACTTGTATAATTTACCAAGTAAGTGTTATTTCAAATTAATGGCATCATCTAGACATGTGTGTTTAAGATCTTAATATAAGCAATCTTATCTACATCTGATCTTATTAAAGCCTTGAGACAGGGCTCATACTTTAATATAACTTTATGACCAATGCCAATACAATGGTCTATGGTAAATATATTCAATTAAATAGTATAAAATACACATTTTTATGAATGTTTAATCTTCTGTTTATAGTAATTTTTCTAAGGACTATATGCTTGACTATTCATTCTCACCAATAATATTTTGTGTCACAATAGTTATAAGTTGGGAAAATAATCAGGAAAACTCAGCAGTTATTTGGGGAATAAAAACAAAACCATATGAAACTTACCCCAAAACAATAAAAAACATACGTAAAATATAAAAGTACAATTTCTAAGCGATCACTTAGAAGAGTTCCAGATGAGCATTTCCTCTCTTCCTGTGTTAATACGGAATTTAAATTTTGTACTAACATTTTTTTTTATTATGCTTTAGGTTCTAGGATACATGTGCAGAACGTGCAGGTTTGTTACATAGGTATACACATGCCGTGGTGGTTTGCTGCACCCATTAACCTGTCATTTACATTAGGCATTTCTCCTAATGCTATCCCTCTCCTGGCCCCCCAGCTCCTGACAGGCTTCAGTGTGTGATGTTCCCCTCCCTGTGTCCATGTGTTCTCATTGTTCAACTCCCACTTATGAGTGAGAACATGCAGTGTTTGATTTTTCTATTCCTGTGTTAGTTCGCTGAGAATGATCATTTCCAGCTTCATCCATGTCCCTGCAAAGGACATGAACTCAGCCTTTTTTTATGGCTGCATAGTATTCCATGGTGTACATGTGCCACATTTTCTTTATCCAGTCTATCATTGATGGGCATTTGGGTTGGGTCCAAGTCTTTGCTATTGTGAATAGTGCTGCAATAAACATACATATGCAAGTGTCTTTATAGTAGAATGATTTATATTCCTTTGGGTATATACCCAGTAATGGGATTGCTGGGTCAAACGGTATTTCTGGTTCTAGATCCTTGAGGAATCGCCACACTGTCTTCCACAATGGTTGAACTAATTAACACTCCCACCAACAGTGTAAAAGCGGTACCATTTCTCCACATCCTCTCCAGCATCTGTTGTTTCCTGACTTTTTAATGATCGCCATTCTAATTGGTGTGAGATGGTATCTCACTCTGGTTTTGATTTGCATTTCTCTAATGACCAGGGATGATGAGCTTTTTTTAATATGCTTGTTGGCCACATAAATGTCTTCTTTTGAGAAGTGTCTGTTCATATCTGTGAGTAATATTCAAAATTCTTAACATGATGGTTGTACAACTCTGTGCATATACTAAAAATCAATGAATTATACACTTTTTTTTTTTTTTTTTTTAGACTGAGTTTCGCTCGTCACCCAGGCTGGAGTGCAATGGCGCAATCTCGGCTCACTGCAACCTCCACCTCCCTGATTCAAGTGATTCTCCTGCCTCAGTCTCCCAAGTAGCTGGGATTACAGGTGTGCACCTCTACGCCTGGCTAATTTTTGTATTTTTAGTAGAGACGGGGTTTCACCATGTTGGCCAGGCTGGTCTCAAACTCCTGACCTCAAGTGATCTGCCTGCCTTGGCCTCCCGAAGTGCTGGGATTATAGGTGTGATCCACTGCACCCAGGCAATGACTTGTATAATACATGAATTACAACTCAATAAAGCTGTTTAAAAATATTCCTGGTAAAGCAAGGCTCGTGCTTATATGCTCATAAAAGGAAAAAAAAACTTTCTTACTCAGTGGTAGATAAACATCAACAAATTAAAACAGAAGTGTGTACAATTTAAATAATATCCGCTTCTTGATGACTGTTACTATCAAACCTGTGGGAAATTTGCTCAACTCACACTTAAAATTTGAAATTACATGGAGAAGAAAATTTTCAATAAATGGTATTTGGGGGAAAGAAAGGGTTAGCTTTATACCATCCCTCTTGCCAAAAAATTTCTAAACAATGGAGCTAAAAGAAAAAAAAAAGATACTATAAAATTAGAAGGAAAATATCTGATCATAGAACTGGGGAAAGCCTAAAAATGAGAGTCAGAATAAATCACAAAAGAAGATTGGTAGATCTGCCTGAATAAAAAAAGTGCATAAATCAAACAACATAAAATTAAAATTGAAAGACTGGAAAAAATGTAAATTTTCTTTCCTTTCCTTTTCTTTTTTTTTTTTTTTGAGACAGAGTCTCACTCTGTTGCCCAGGCTGGAGATGCAATGGAGCGATCTTGGCTCATTGCAGCCTTGATGCCCCAGGCTCAAGCAATCCTCCTGCCTCAGCCTCCTGAGTAGTCGGGACTACAGGCATGTGCCACCACGCCCAGCTAATTTTTTGTAGAGATGGGGTTTCGCCATGTTGCCCACACTGGTCTACAACTCCTGGACTCATGCAATTCAGCCTCCCAAAGTGCTCGGGTTACAGGTGTGAGCCACCATGCCAGGCCAAAAATAACATTCTAAAAATAAAATGAACAAAGGCCATGAGCAGAAAATTCACACAAAAATACAAATTGCCAACGAATGCAGATTTCAACCTCATTAAAAAATCAAAGAATGGGATGGCTGTGGTGGCTCACGCCTGTAATCCCAATACTTTGGGAGGCTGAGGCAGGTGGATCACCTGATGTCAGGAGTTCGAGACCAGCCTGGCCAACATGGTGAAACCCTGTTTCTACTAAAAATACAAAAATTAGCTGGGTGTATTGGCAGGCACCTGTAATCCCAGCTACTCGGGAGGCTAAGGCAGGAGAATTGCTTGAATCTGGGAGGTGGAGATTGCAGTGAGCTGAGATTGCGCCACTGCACTCCAGCCTGGGCAACAAGAGCAAAACTCCATCTTAAAAAAAAAAAAAAAAAAATCAAAGAATGCACACAAAAACAGTATTTTTTGATTAACTGAGATTTTTAAAGTATGAAACTACAGTGTTAGCAGAGATGTGAAGCGCAGACACGCTAGTGCAATACTGTGGGAGTTTCATGAAGCCACTTGATTTTTTATAATCTCCTAAACAATCATATTACATTGTATTCAACTTAGTAGCATGATTCCTTACTTTTCTGGTTTTAAGTCTCTATAAATTATTCCCAGGCTATGTAGATGGTCTAAAGCAAGTGCAAGTTCAGCCAAGTAGAATTTGACATCTTCTTCTGTGAACATCACCTAAAATAAAACAATAATTTTTCTAAATTTATTTTCTTTTTGTGTCTGTAATTTTTAAAGTTCCACTCTAGAGTTTAAATATCCTAAAAATTTTATAAATATGATAATTATACATAGCTTTGTTTACAATTTACTTATGAAAGGAATTTGTAAAATTATCTAATCAGTCAACCAATCACTTACTAAATATTAACTATGCAGTATGGGAGAAATAATTTTACATTTTGTTGTTAAGTATATTCAGGGTGTGCCACTGTTGTCCCATGACAGTAACATTTTAGAAATGAAAAGTGATCTTTAAAATGCATGCTTAATTTCTAGTACTAATTGTTTAAGGATATCTTGTTGATACATTATTGCTTCTGGAAAAAACTATAAAAGAAGCAGGGTTAAGACAAAGACTGTTTGTCAATTTAAAGTCTTGCTTTCAGAACAAATTCAAAAGGTAGGAAAAGAACTCTTTTTGGGTCTGATTCTTCAAGAATCTTGTGCCACTAGAGAAAATACAGTAAGCATAATACTGAAATATAACAAAGCTTTAGTTCAAACAGGATGCATGTAAATAGATTAAAAATAGAGATTAATTATATACCTCTTTGGATAAGCGTGTAAACAAATCTCCTCCCCTGAGAAAATCCAAAATAAGATACAACTTCCCTTCAGTTTGAAAAGCTGAATGAAGAAATGAAAATTTTCATTTAGTCCACCATAATTTTTTTAGGTTTACATTAGGTCATTCATAAATGAATATTTTAACAAATTAATTATATCAAATGTCCAAACTTACTTTTACTTAGAAGAAAACCACTGATTTATCTTAGTTTCCATGTGGAAATGTTAAATACAGTGTTTCTTATTATGGAATCACTAGATTTTCAACAGGCAAGTCACTCAGGAATACAATAGTTGTAAACCCATGATACATAAGAAAAACTCCTAACAAAAAAAGACTTACTTAACTACGAAATAACATACAAAAACCATGCCACTAGCTACAGAAAAAAATATGGGTTGGTTAGGTTTAATTACACATAGTAAGAATCACCACACCTTTACCCAATGAGAAAAAGCATACGGCTTTGGGGAAAAGAACAGCAGTGACAATGGTTTTAGGATGTTGACATTAGGGATCTCTTTGGCCTTTAGGGTTGGCTAACACATATAGGCTATAAAAGGCTAGTATATTATTATTCATTATTATTATAATAAAAAAGCAATAATTATCATTACCTATTCCTATGGCTACCACTCAGAAACTAACTTTATAATATTTTAAAAAAACATAAGCTAAACAATAAAAGCTTCTAAAGTTTGTCTAAGAAATAATGGTTTAATTTTCATGACTTTTTACTACATAGATCTGCTAACCACATATAAATATATATTTATTTATAGTCGTTTATCTGAATGTCCTCAGGGATTTTGAGGCATGAGGTCAAGGGATGATGTGGGAGACGGTTCATACTTACCATAATGCAACTTGACAATAAAAGGATGATTAACCTCTACCAAGATATCACGTTCCATTTTTGTCCGAACTCGGTCTCGAACTGTAAAAGATTGTATGTATGCTACGTTGTAATATCTTTCAAAGATAATCTTCAAAACAAATTCTTTTTGGTGCCCATGTTAAACAAAATTTTGCTTATGTGTACTAAAATGTGAATGTTTTACGATTCTTGAATTTACAAAATCAATAATGATATCTTTTACTACATTACATAACCAAAGGAAGTTGTGTATATTTATAAAATCCATGCTTTTAAGTTGGAAAAAATACAGAGAAAATATTAGGTATTGGCTTTAACATCAAATGCACAAGTATTTTAATCACAGCTGTGGAAAATGGCAAAAAAGCATGCAACTTTTAAAAAACAAGGCATCCTAATGAAATAGTAAAACATAAAAAACGAATAGGTTTCAACATTCCATCAGTCCTATCAATTAAACTCAACAAACATTCATTAAGCATACCTAAAATGAGGCAGACATGGGGTAAAGGACAGTTATATCCAAAGAGGTCTATTTTGAGGGAAGAAGAAAGGAAGCAAGAGGGAGAGAGAGAACATACTGTGGTACAGCTGAAAGAGCAAATGTTTTTTGGAGTTTAGACAGAAAGACATGAATTCAGATCTGTGTAATCTTTTTTTTTTGACAAAAACTTAAGCATCACAAGATCTGTACAATCACGAGCAAGATACTTATTTAAATTCTTTGAAACTCAGTTACCTTTCGGCTATACAATGGGGATAACACTACTGTAGCTTTGAGGAGCATATGACCATTTGAGATGAGGTATGTACCTAGAGCCTGGTATGTATGAGATATTCAATTAAATGGTAGCTATTGTTATTATATCCAAAGTAGCACCATGAATATGATTAAGGGATAAAACAATTTACTACCAGCAATGAGTACTGCAGGATTCAGAGAAGGGCAAGATCAGTCTTACTTGCATAGGAAGGCTAGAAGAAAGATGTAGGGTCAGGGCGCAAGCTTTAAGAGTTTTGGAGTGGAATTTAGATGGGTAGGAAGGATAGGCCCTAGAAAACAAGAGTCCAAGCATGGAGTACCCAGTGCAAGCAAAGATGTGAAGGCATGAATGACGAACAGGAAGGAACTAAATGAGATTTACTACTGCGCCAAGGTGAAATGGGGAGGATCCAGATTCTTGAGAAGTTGGAATGCCAAGATGAATTTATATTTGACCCTGTGAGCAAAGCTCTTTCTCAGCAACCAAATATTTCCTGAGCAAAGTGTATGTGCAATGCACTAGGGATATACATACAAATAAGATAATCTTCAAGAAGCTCAAGATCCAGTGGGAAGGACGGACAGGTAAATAAATGATTATAATACATTCTAAGTACTCTGAATGGTTACATGAAACATGAAAATGGAAAGAATAGGATAATCTTTGGAGGAGGGAGAAAGTTGAGTTGGTTTTATTTTCAGTTTAGGGCGACTGCAGATATTTAAAATATAGAAATAAGACCTCTGGGGAAAATAAACAAAGCAGCTAAAAAATGCCCTATTTTTTCCATTCTACCAGTTTGCTATCCCCAACTGGGAGATTTTCATACCACTGACTGAAAATGGGCAAATCAGAAATAGGAATCAATTGCTCTTGATGTTTACGCAGCTCTTTTAACTGACCTGTCCAGTTAGTATATCAAATTCAATAGCAATCTCTGATTTCATTACCTTGCCCGATCGCTACAACTCTGGTATCTTCCTTGTTATATCTGATATGCCCCCCTTTTTTTGAGATAGGGTATCGCTGTCGCCCTGGCTGGAGTGCAGTGGTGCGACCTCGGCTCACTGCAACCTCCCCCTCCTGGGTTCAAGTGATTCTTCTGCCTCAGCCTCCTGAGCAGCTGGGATTACAAGCTTGTGCTACCATACCTGGCTAATTTTTGTATTTGTAGTAGAGACGGGGTTTCGCCATGTTGGCCAGGCTGGTCTCAAACTTCTGACCTCAGGTGATCCGCCCGTCTCGGCCTCCCTAAGTGCTGGGATTACAGGCATGGGCCACCACGCCCAGCCTGATATGCCCTTTGTACTTTTTATGTGAGTGAAGTTCATCACCAATACCTTCTGATATTTCTGTTCTAGTCTAGCCTAAATCTGTCCTTTTCTCATTATTACCGTACAATTTTGGATTAGTTCCTATCACCTATCACCTTAAAGGTGGATTCCAAAGTCCTACCTCTTTCAATAAGTATACAAGGCTTATCACTTAAAAATACCTCCTCTGCTCAGTAAGCAGCAAAGATATCCACCAATAAATGAACTGTATACCCCTCTTCTCTTATTTTACCACAATGAAAAGAACAATTATTTGGGAGTCAAGAACTACAGTTTAGTGGCTATACTAATAACTAGATGAACTCATAACTACCTTGGTCAAATCATTTCATTGCTCAGGGATTTCCTGTTTCCTCCTCTATAAAATGAAGGATTAGAACCAAGATGATTTTCTTGTGAGATAGTTTTCTCTTCAACATTTCCTTATATGTAACATTGATGAGACCTTGTTTAACTGAAAATGAGCAGTGAGAGTCCTTCACTAAAGAATTCCTTCATTTTGTCTGAGGTAGGCCTGTGTCATAATTCTAATCTCGTTTCTTTTGCTTATGTAAAGACCTAATGACAATTCTAAATCATCCTATCATGAGGAATTTTGATTAGTATATACTAATTCAGAAGAAGGCATGTTTTATATAGGCCAACTTCTAATCCCAACATAGAACTGGTTAATAATGACTCATGCTGGCAAAGCAACTGGATTCCTCTGAAATATTTTTTCTTCTAGAGTAGTTATTAGATTTAAGCCCTTCTTGACTGACCATGAGAATGAAGAAGAAGAAATGTTGTTTATGCTCCTAGGACTATGCATTAAGAAACCTTTTTAAGCAGTCTACAGAACCTGTTAAACAAACAGACCACTTTAATAGGACAGAAGTCCCCATTAACTTTATCTAATGTTATTGACTTCTATTTGACCCCATTTATCGTATTAATAGGAACTTTAAAATGGGAAGAGACTTCTGGTTAAACATGGATATTTTACTCTCTACATTCTTCCAAAACCCCATGGAAATGACAATAATGGAAAAACTGCATAAACTCACAAGGACAGGAAGCAATAGTAGAAGATGGGCAAGTGGTAACTAACAAAGCAGACCAGAGAAAGCTAAAAATCTAAGCCTAAGGAAAGGAAGCCAATGAAAAATAAGCAAATTCTTGTCATTAAAATCTTTCCAATCAGCTTTCTAGCACCTGACTCTTAAGGAAAAGATAGCAAAAGATCCCCAGGCATTTGGAGAAAGGCTCTAAACATGAAAAACATCAAAATAAACAGAAAAATGGAATAAAAGGAAACAGAGACAATGTGAGGAACAGAACATAACTTAAACACAACACAACACAACTCAATCTTGTAATTTATGTCCACTGAGGGAGCAAAGATAATATGGCACCTCACCCTTTTTAAAGCTTCTTGTTCTTGTTTAAAAAGGGTGGTGGGGTGGAGGAAGGAACAAGTATCCTCAACAAATAAACTACAAGGAAAAGATAAGAAATGGAGAAAGAGTTCATAGATGAAAAGACTTAAAAACATTATCAACCAATTGCAAAGTTGAGACCTTCTATGTATGAATCCTAATTTAAACAGACTGCATAAAGAAACATAAATTTTAATAGTAGGGACAACTAGCAATTTGAACAAAGACTGGATATCTTTATGCTCGTTTTTAAGGTATGATAATACAGTTGAATTATCTCTTTTAGGAGTCTATCTTTTTTTTGAGATGGAGTCTTGCCCTGTCGCCCAGGCTGGAGTGCATTGGTGTAATCTCAACTCACTGCAACCTCCGCCTCCCGGGTTCAAACGATTCTCCTGTCTCAGCCTCCCGAGTAGCTGGGATTATAGGTGCCCGCCACCACGCCCAGCTAATTTTTGTATTTTTAGTAGAGACGGGGTTTCACCATGTTGGCCAGGCTGGTCTCAAACTCCTGACCTCATGATCCACCCGCCTCGGCCTCCCAAAGTGCTGAGATTACAGGCATGAGCCACTGTACCCAGCCAGGAGTCTACCTTTTAGAGATATATACTAAAATATTTATGAAAGACATTCTACAGTGTCTGGGATTTCATTCAAAATATCAAGAGGAGAAGAAGGAGAACACTGATGAAAAAAGGTTGGCCATGAGTTGATAAATGTTGAAGCAGGGAGAAGGGTATGGGGGTTCACTATATTCTTCTGTCTCTTTCTTAAAGGTTTGACACTTTCCGTAATTAAAAAATGTTTTAATGAAATAATCAGAGAACAAGAAAATCTAGGAAATGAAAAGCGATGGCAGAAACAAAAAGGTCAATAGAAGAGTTGGAAGATGGTTAAAGAAATTTCACAGAAAATAGAAAAAATGGAAGATAGAAGGTGGAAAAATAAAGAAAATTATGGAACAATTCAGGAGGTTTAACTAACATATTCCAGAGAGTAGCACTTACAAATGTAGAATAAATGACAAAAACTTTCCCAAGACTGAAGAAAGCAGTTTTTAGGTTGAAAGAGACCACACCTCATATATGATATGATATAGTTTTAGAAACCCACACTCAAGAATACCACTATATAAATTTCAGAACACCAGGAATAAAGAGTAGATTCTAAAGACTTCCAAAGAGGAAAAGCAGCTTACACACAAAGGACTGGGAGTGAGACCAGCAATTAACTTCACCACTGTAACACAGGAAACTAGAAGACAATGGAAGCAATACCTTCAAATATCTGGTGGAAAATTCTTTCTGATCTAGAATTTTATACTCAGCCAAATTATAAACTAAGTGAGAGGTGGTAGAATAAAGCCATTTCCAGACATGGAGGGTCACAAAAAATTTAGTATCCATTTACACATTCTGAGGTAGCTATGAGAAGATGAGTTCCATCAAAACTAAAAAGTAAACTGAGAAAAAGGTAGGTACAGAATTTATGAAAAGAGACTGAATACAGAAAAGAAGTGAAGGAAATGTGACTCTAGTATACTATTTCGTTCAGCTAGGAACAAGTCTTATAAAGCTGTAACAATGAAAACATTATTGGGAAGATGTGAAAAGGGAAACTGTGAGTGGGTGGCAGCATGAGAGAACTGAATCTTAGTCTTCCATGTCAGAAAGGCAATAGATTATGTCTCCAAATGAAAACAAAGAATTGCAATATAAAAGTGTTGAATATAAATGTAAATGGCAGCAGCTAAAGAGATGAAAGTCATTGTCTCTGGGGTTCAAGAATTAGGATAGGCAGGAGGGTGGGCAAAGCATAGCTATGTTATATGATAAGACTCTACAGATATTCTTTTGATAAATATAAAAATTTAAGAACACATTCAGAATTATTCAGCAGTTTAAAATTCCAATAAGTCAAATATTTTCACTTTTCTATGATCTCTTTTATAGCTATTATCTATACAATTTTACATACTTGTAGCTCAATTTGTTCTAATTTTCACTACATTCATTTTTGTAATTACATTTAAGATACTTTATTTTAATAATATCCTATTAAGTGGTAAACCATAATTTTATAACATTCCTCTATTTTTCCTTATTAAAAAAATTTTTTTTTGGGGACAGGATCTCCCTCTACCCAGGGTGGAGTACAGTGGTGTAATCAAAGCTCACTGTAACCTTGAAGATTCAAGCGATCCTCCTGCTTCAGCCCCCGCAGTCAGCTGGGACTAGAGGCACATGCCACCAAGCCTGGCTAATTATTCTATTTTTTGTAGAGATGAGGTCTCACTATGCTGCCCAGGCTGGTCTTGAACTCCTGGGCTCAGGCAATCCTCCCACCTCAGCCTCCCAAAGTGCTGAAATTATAGGAATGAGCCACTATGCCTGGTCACAATTCCTCTAGTTTTCCAGTGTGTATGTGATTTCTAACTTCTTGCTATTGTAAATAATGTTGCAACAAGAATTTTCAAGCCTACGAATCCTTTTTTTGAAGCTATTTCCTCAGGTTAATGTAGCAGCAATAATGGCTTTCCAATTTATGCTGCCATCATATGAAATAACATGCATTCATCTCACTCTGTCACCCAGGCTGGAGTACAGTGGTGTGATCACAGCTCACTGCAACCTCAAACTCCTGGGCTCAAGAGATCCTCTTGCCTCAGCCTCCAGAGTAGCTAGAATCACAGGCTTGCACCACTACAATCATCTGATTTTATTTTTATTTTTTGTAGAGACAGGGTCTTGCTATATTGCCCTAGCTAGTCTTGAATTCCTGGCCTTAAGCCATCCTCCCGCCTCAGCCTCCCAAAGTGCTAGGATTACAAGTGTGAGCCACTGAGCCCAGCAAACTTTATTATTTTAATATGCATCTTTGACTTTCACCAAAACTGAACATTTCCCCAAAGATTATTTACCTCCTTGTGTAAACTTTATTCAAAATCCTCCAGATGGAGGATATAATGGTATTTCTTATCAATTCCTAACTCCTTCATTCTTTTTACGTTTATTAGTTGGAATTATATTGCAAGAAAGAGTTTTCCCTTTTCCCCCATTAATTAATTTATAAATTAACCTATGGCTTACTTTATTCAACTGGGTTGTAATCTATCACTAACATTTATTATTGCAATGTTTAAGTTGCCCCAGATTTGGCCAGTAGAAGCCCCTTAGCCAACTCCTTATATTAATATATATATTTATACTATTTTTCATTGTATGAAATGTTAACAATTTTTGTATTACTAATTTGTTTGTAATTTGCTCAATATTTCCTCACAAGTTTCCTAGATGTGTTAAGTTGTAAAATTCAGTTAGGGCTTGTGAGGAAATATTGAGCAAATTACAAATAAATTAGTAATACAAAAATTTTCTTCATTTCATACAATGAAAAATAGTGGAGTTTTGCTTT
>NW_026652282.1:17002962-17022029 GCF_009828535.3 Hylobates moloch
TTTTGTGAGACGGAGTCTCGCTCTGTCACCCAGGCTAGAGTGCAGTGGCGCAATCTCGGCTCACTGCAAGCTCTGCCTCCCGGGTTCACGCCATTCTCCTGCCTCAGCCTCTCCGAGTAGCTGGGACTACAGGCGCCCGCCACCACGCCCGGCTAATTTTTTGTATTTTTAGTAGAGACGGGGTTTCACCGTGGTCTCGATCTCCTGACCTTGTGATCCGCCCGCCTCGGCCTCCCAAAGTGCTGGGATTACAAGCGTGAGCCACCGCGCCCGGCCCAGTACATCCTTTTCTAAGGCTATATCCTACTGAAACACAAATTCATAAAAATAAACGGGAAAATTACATTAAATATAGGATATTCATAAAATAGAATACTGTAACTGTGTAACCACTTTAAAAAGAGGTAGATCTGGCTGGGCATGGCGGCTAACACCTGTAATCCCAATGCTTTGGGAGGCTGAGGCAGGAGGATTGCCTGAGGCCAGGAGTTCAAGACCAGCCTGGGCAACATAGCAAGACCCCATCTTTACAAAAAACACAAACATTAAAAAAAAAATTAGCTGGGTGTCATGGCATGTGCCTGTAGTCCTAGCTACTAAGAAGGCTGAGGTGGGAAGGTTGCTTGAGCCCAGGAGTTTGAGGTTAGTGAGTCATGACTCTACCACTGCACTCTAGCCTGGGTGACAGGGAGAGAGACCTTGTCTTGAAAACCCCCCGAAACAAAAAAACAAAACAAAGAAGAGGTAGTTCTATATGTACTGTCATACAAAGATGTTCAAGACATGTTAAGTAAAAAGAACAAGTTGCAGAATATGTATTTTGTAAACGTAAATAATAATTACCTTATGTACAAAATATCAAGACGACTATAACTTAGCTGCTGACAATGGTTATTCTGTGTGTGGTGGTAGGGAACAATTTATTAATTCATTTATGTAATATTTAATGAGTGTCCATTATGTGCCAGGCACATTGGTTTAGTTACTGGGGATTCAGGAGTGAACAACAACAAAAAAAATAGATGAGGAAATGGTGAATGTCCACTTTCTATGTTAAACATATCTGTAAAGTATAACCTTTATATTTTTGTCTTTAACAAATTTACGTTCAATTTGGTTATTTAAAAACATAAGCTTAAGACCAGGTGCGGTGGCTCACGCCTGTAATCACAGCACTTTGGGAGGCTGAGGTGGGCAGATCACCTGAGGTCAGGAGTTTGAGACCAGCCTGGCCAACTTGGTGAAACCCCATCTCTACTAAAATTACAAAAATTCAAAAATTCAAAAATTCAAAAATTAGCCAGGTGTGGTGGTGAGCGCCTGTAATCCCAGCTACTCAGGAGGCTGAGTCAGGAGAATCCTGTGAACCCAGGAGGCTGAGGTTGCAGTGAGCCAAGATCGCGCCATTGCACTCCAGCCTGGGCGATGAGAACAAAACTCCATCTCAAAAAAATCCCCAAGAAACAAAAAAAAAAACATAAGCTTTAGGCACTGATGAAAAACTTTCAACAATATAAAGCAATTTGTTTTATCATTCTCTTAAAATCACTCTTATCAAACAGTTTTTAGAAAGGTCCCTGGCATACTCAATAATGTAGTCTGGTAAAGTTAATGTGAAAGGATCGACAAGTTTCTAATACCGTAAAATGATTTCTCTGCTCAGTTGAAAAATAAGAATAATTTTACAGTATTTCATTTATCTATACCCTTTGTGATAAAATATTTTACTTACAGTTTGTGGGTTAATCTCCTCCTCTCCCATAGGTTCATCCATAATTTGCTGTCCATTCTGTGAAAAGCACAGCAAGCAGAAAGTTACCAAAACAGACCTCACATCAGTTAAAGTTAAATGAAGGCAGACAAAAAAAAAAAAAATTGAGGAAGATTTTCACCCCTAAAGGGCTCTAATGAAGTAGAACCACCATATGAGTATGCAGTTGCTAAATTTGCAACAGGATGTGCTTCAAAAGTTAATTATTTGAAACTATAAAAACATTTTTTCATGGAAAAATAAAATAATAAATGATTATTACCTTTCCACGTGAGCCCTTGAATTTAATAGTTAAATGCATTACAAATGGTCTAATTTAAGCCTCACCGAACATCATTTACAGCAGTGTATGGCAAAACACATTCTAAATTCCAACTCCATTCATAATTAATCAAGGGAATTGATTAATTATTTCAGAGAAAATTAAGCCCAATCTCTACATCAAAATAAATTCCAGATGGATTAAACATTTAGATGTGAAAAAATAAAATTATACAAGTATTAGAATATAGGTGAACAATACTCATTGGGTAACAAGCGTTGAAATCATAAAGAAAAAAATGACATTTGAATCTATAAGAGTTTAAAACTTCTGCCAGACACAAAAAAAGATAAAAGACAAACTGATTACAAAAAAAAGGCAACATATAACAAAGGGTTGGTATCCTCAATACATAAAGAGCTTTGTTTTACAAACCTGTAAGAAAAAACGATGAACCTCAACAGAAATGAGCAATAAGGGAAAAAAGAGTTCAGCCTTAGTACTCATCAAAGAAATGCATTTAACCCAAAGACACCTTTTGCCTTTCAAATTGGTAATGATTTACAAAACAAAAACAAAAACAAAAACAAAAAACCATTCAGTGTTAACGAGGGTACGGGGAGAGAGCACTCTGAACATACTGCTGGAGAAAGTGTGAATCAGCACAAACTTTCAGGACGGCAATCTGAGTCTGCATTTTAAAAAAACCAAAATACCACACACAAAATTTTGAAATGTCTCATTGATTCTACTTCTTTTTTAAAAAAAGTAGACAAGTGTACAAAGATGTACATACAAGAATGCTCACCATAACTTTTATTCCAAAAAGAACTTCAAATTGGAAACCTAAATTCCTAACAATAGAGAACTAGTTAAATATATTATGGTACATCCTTATAATGGAATACTATGCAGTCATTAAAATGATGATAAAGATGTAAATTCATTGACATAGAAAGACAGTCACATGTAAGAAGTGAAAAAGCAGTTTACAAAACAATATGGATTGTAATGATCCCATTCTAAATAAATATATACATGTTTCAATGTATATATTTTTATGGGAAAAACTCTGGAAGGATATACACCAAAATGTTAACAGTGGTTATCTCTGGGTGGTAGAATTTTAGACAATTTAAATTGTTTATTTTTGATTATTTGAATATTCTAATGTGTCTACAATGTCTACGATGAATATGTATTATTTGTGTAATTTTTAAAAACCACAAAAACGGAAGTCAGGAACACATAGTTTCTTCTCTCATTCCCTTACTGGAAAAAGGAGTAGTCCCGACTATTAATTCAACAAGTATACAAGGATCTAAGCTAACCATCTTTGGAGCATTATCACCTGCGAAATAAAAGGCAGCACACCTATCACCTCATACTTCACATGAGGCAGCTGCTCTAAATATGAACTCCCCTCTTTGTTCTTCTCATCCCTATTTACCATCCATTCATTCATTCATTTCATTTCATTCAAGCTATGTTCTAGGCACTGAGCTGGAGATAAAAGTTAATAAAACATAGCCCCTATCTTAGAAGGTCTACTGACCTTATACAAAGGGCACCTTTCATTTTCACCACTCATAGAAGATGTTCCTAGATTAGGGAATGCCTATATAATACTATGAAGCACAGAAACAGTGCCAAAATTCAGGAAAAGGTAGGGAGGCAAGTATAAAATCTTTATTTTCCTAAGGTATGTTCAAAGGCTATAACACTGCCCATTTCTTTGGTATAAAGATACTCATGTTATCTCCAGAATATTTCTTTTTCCTCAAAGTGACAACCATTTATTCAACTGATTGACTACTGGTTGTTCTTAACCAAATGTCCCAAAGAACTAGCTCCTAACAACTGTGGCTCTGTTGCCAGACATAGAGATTCAAATTCCTATTCTTACTCTATTAATTATGAAGCCCTGGACAGGTTCTTTCAACAATCTAAGCTTTTCAGTTTCTTCATATGGAAAATGAAGATTGAAAAGTCTTATCTTCAGAGGGTTGTAGTAAAGACTAAATGAGCTAAATGATATAAAACCCTAACCATAGTGTCTGGCACTTAGTAAACAATCAATGTCAGTTAGTTTTCTTATGTCCAAAATTCAATTACCTCACCTCTGGCCCACCAATCTGCTCCCTCTCCTATATTTGTCATCTTAATGAATGGCACCATCATTCATCTAGCAGCCCAAACCAGATTTTTTCATTAATTGTAAACAGTTATCTTTCTGTAACACAGACTTGCCCCCATGACTCCCCATTGTTTGGCGTTTAGAACCCTCAGTCTAACTTGGGCTACACGTATGTTTTTCATAGGAATAAAATTTAAGAACCATCTGTTCCTTGCAATTTTTAATGTATGCAAAGCAAGTGTCACAACTTATAACTTACTTTTAAAGAAAACTGGTACAGGAGAAACAGCACTAAACTTGGAATTCGCAGACCAAGGATAGAGCCCTAGGCTGCTGCTTATAAGCTTTATGATTTGAGGCAATTCAGACTTTCTCTTAGCCTATTACTTTACCTGTTCAAAATAAGGAAGGATACTTGTCCTATCTATCCAAAGGATTATTACCAGGCTCAAAAACGAGATAATTCAGAAGAAAGAACTTTATAAATGTTAAAGAGCTGTACCAATGCACATTATTACTAAGGTGAGGTAGCTTCATGAGGATAAAATACTCTGTAAAGTCCTTTTGATCTTGGAATTTAAAAAATCTTTGAATTGATAAGGCATCTCAAAAGTCTTCTGTTCCTACTACACATAATATGTTTCAATTCTTTCTATTCCGTTCTTACTTATGCTTAAATACTACCAGCACAAGAATGTACTACCTCACTAGGCACTATAATATCTCTGAAAAAGTACTGCCTGCTACATGAAATTTTTCATTATATACCAACTTTCCTCAGCTGTGAATTCTCTTTAAGAGGATTACTAATAAATGATGACTAACTTGCCTGTACTCTATCTGCAAAGTCACAGGAAGTAAATCTACATCTATGACTCTAATCCACCCTGAGTCTTGTCTTTTCTAGATAACTTAAGTTCCTTCAAACATTTCTTTAAGACAGATAAGACTCATCACCATCTTCTTCTCTGAACACACTCCAAATCATCTTAAAGGGTGGTATATGGAATTGCATGTAATTACCATTTCAACCCTCAAACGACCAATGCAGAGTAAAGGTCATATTACCTCCCTTGTCCTAGAAAATAAACTTATGCTAATGCAGTTCACATATGCATTATTTTTGGAATGCCCTCAACACAATGCTGACATATTAAGTTTTCTGATTAAATCCTTGTCTTCTTGCACTGCAACCACACCCTGCATCCTCTATCCATACCTGTTGTTACTCTTAGTTCCATGAATAAAAACTTTATTTAAAATTTTTGATTCATCTTTTTCCAGCTCTCATCCATTGCTACAGTCTCTATACATCAGATTCGAAATCTGTCAATCAGCCTCTTCACTATTTTCAGCTTCACGTCATCTCAAATTTTACAATAAACTTTCTTTTCTCAAATACTCACCCAGCTAATAGTATAGTATATACTAACAAAGCAACCTAAGAAAAAAATTAAGTGAAACATAATCTGAAGGGTATTTTATGCTCTACTTTTTGTAAAAATATCTACCTCCTGAGTTTGGCAAAAATTTAAAATGTTGAACAATTTAATTTTTAAAGCAGCGAGCCAACGTTATCCTACATACCAGTGAAGCTTTACAAAGCTTTTTCTACCAAAAAAAGCACCTTTATTTAAATGAAACTTTTCTATCACTTCATCAAAACAAGGATTCAAATGTTATCTATTAGAAATGAGCATAGAGTTACTTCTGCAGTTAAGTTTTCCATTTGGAAAATGACCGTTGGTTTTATTAGAGATTAGGTTACATGGATTATGAGTCTTACTCAGTATTTTACTTTCTATTGTTTCCTAAGTTTAAGGAATAGTACTTGTTAAACAAGAAAATATATTTCTCTAATTTTAAAAAAACAAGTGGGAAAAAATGTGTTCTAAAGCTGGTCAGTATCACGTTTAAACCCCAACTCTGTCACTTACTGGTGTAGTTACCTGAACTTGGGTAAGTTATTTAACATTTTGAACCTCAGTTTCTTCACTCACAAAATGCACATAATATCTACCTCACAGGGATGTTGTAATTAAAAAGATCCACCAAGAGACAGAGACAGTGTATGTTCAGTAAATGTTACTTCTTTTCCTCTCTTTTGCCTCAATTGACTGTGTAACATTACATTTCTACAGGTAACTTCTAAAGATGTAATGCAATGAAGAAGTACAGGAGAGTGTTGAAACACCTGTTCCATCATTCACTACAGTCAATTTTCCACTAAGCAGGGTAGAAGAGATCATTTATGTATGTGCTATATTTTTATACAATGCAGCTAGAGAATGAGTATGGACAAAAAATAGTTTAAAAGTGAGGCAAATGTATTTATCCTCTCTCATCCCACCATAATGCCTTCCAGCCAAAAAATTTCAGAGCCTGGCAGATTGTATATATGCAAATATGATGTGAAATACTGGAAAAGGTTAGGAAATGCTAATCATGCTTTACTTTGTTAGCCTGAAATGTGTATAAAGTCACACATTAGATAACCTACAATATGGGTCTCATCAGAATAAATCAGATAAAGGAGACTGTTCCCTTGACTTTCAGCAGGAATTGTTTTCAATGTTGTAAAAAATTATCACCTAAGATCATCTTCCAGGCTTAAAGAGGAAGAACAATTCCAATCAGTATTTCTGAATCAAGGTTTCAGGAACTCTAGAGTATTCCTAAATATTTTATGGAAAAATATGAGGTTAAAAATATTTTATTAATTTAAAAACTTTCATTTTAAGCAACTTTATTAAGCAGATTGCTTTGTTGTAATGGCATGATACAACAATGTACTTTTCCAGGCTGCCGTTTGATACCTCTGAAAATATATAATTAGTTAAAAAATACTTTGATTTCAGCAGGAGATCATCATGTGTAAGTATGCCAGGACCAAAAGATGATCTGGGACTGATAAAATGCTACTTTGAACTCAGCAGGGTATATCATCTACTGACATTCTCCTATCTAGAAATGAAATGGACGTACGGACATTAAGAGAAGAATCTTCAGAGAGAGTAACAGTCTGAAATAACAGGAAGGGAAGAGGAAAAGAAAAGATCCAGAGCCCTAGCATATTAATATGGAGACCCAGGTTGTAGGAATGAGCAAGGACCATAATTTTTTTTTTTTTTTTTACCACCCTCAGGTTTCCACAAGTATATCTACCTTCCAACTCCCTGTTATCAGCAGTGGTTTTCCTGTCCAAAAGCTTACACAGTAGGAATTCCATCATGAAGGTGCTGAGCATGAGGCACTAGAAACCTCTCTCAAACTTTGGTTAAGATACCATCAAATTGTTCAGAATCCAAAGAATCTTCTATGCAATCACATTGAAACAATAAGAAACAAGCACTTTATATTCTTAATAAGGAATGTATATAATCCTTACCAATGTGACAGGATTAAGAATCAGCTCCTCATTTATCCTAAGGAAATATCAGAGATGTGCATAAAGACTTATGTACAGTGATATTCATCATACTCATTATACTGAAAAATAGAAAACAATCTAAATGACCAACAAGGGACTGGTTAAATAAATCATAATACATCTATTCATATGTAGGAATACTATGCAATGGTTAAAATCAGGGCCTCAAAGAAAATTTAATGATGCAAAAAATATGCTTGCAATATATTAAATTAAAAAGGATACAAAACTATATAGTATGACCCAATTTTTTTTTTGCATCCCCTCCTCCCAACATGTGTGCATGTAACTGGCAAAACATATATAAAATCTTATCAGTCGTTACCTGGGTCATAGGATTTTCTTCTTTGTAATGTATTTTCAAAGTTATATGCACTTATTATGTATTAATTTTATAAAGAGAAAAACAATACATGTAATTAGAAAAATCAGTTTATTTCTAGTTAAGGTGCCCTTATGCCTGCTTTACTATTCCTCTAGCTACTTAAAGTCTGTTAGTACCCAACACTGTTCTATTTTCTAGATGAGGGTAGGAATGACCTCTGGTTATATTTACATTTTTATGTTTAAGAGGACCCTTTCAGAAACTTTTTTTTTTCCTGGTCCTGTGGTTGTGGCCAAGTTTCAGGCCGGGATCCACCTCATGTTTTTTGAAGTGTTACCGTCTAAGGGGGAATCTGCTTATGAAACAAGAGTACGTTGAGATAAGAATAAAGAAATGAAAACATAGTAGCCAAAATTAAATCTGCATTGTGAATAGTAAGTATTAGAATTGACACTACAGAAAACGGAATCCATGCCACAGAGGACAAACTTGAGTAAATGAGAAAAGAAAGAAAGAAAGAAAAGATTTAAAAAAACTATGGAAGACAGACATAGAAATAATCTATGAATAACATGTTCCTAAAGAAAAAAAAAACAGGCAGTTTAATCAATCAAAAGTATAAGAAAACTTTCCAGTTCTGAAAAAAAAAATACCTGAGACTGGAGACTGAGAAGGTTCAACAGAGATCATCAACACCAAGACATGTCCTGGCAAATGTTTTTAAATTTCAAGGATAAAGATATAATCCTACAAGCATACAAGCAGAAAAAAATAGGTTATTTCAAAGGAACTGAAATCAGACTGACCTCAGATTTCTCCTCTGCAACAATAAAATGCCAGAAGACAATGAAGTAATCACTTACAGAGAATTGAAAAGGAAAAGTTATGATCTAAGAATTTTATACCTCATCCTAATTTTTCGTGTTCAAAGGTCACAGGAAATTATTCTTAGATCTGCAAAGTCAAATTTTCACCATCCTGGTAGTTTTTTTTAAAAATAAATTGTTCAAAGGTACATCCTAGACCATCGAAAGAGAATAAGAGATAAAGAATATTGAGGTAGGAAAGAACTGGTGAAGTATACTGACACCAACCTAATATCCAGAAATAACTGAGTAAAATAGTTAATCCCACTAAAAGAAAAGGGTTCAATAGTGAAGAATAATTGATATAAGTATATAAACAATATAAAAGAAAAAACACTTCAGAAAGTTAAAAGTAGGATTTGTAACGTCAGGTTAAATTAATGTGAACTCAAAATAAAAGAGGTAGTGGGAGAAGCCAAGATTCTAAATTCTCTTTCCTAGAAGGATATTTTAAAACCATTATTTTTAGTAGTTATCCAGTAAATATAAATTTTGGAATGTTTTGAAAAACCATACAGTAACCAAGAATAGATATTACAGTTTGAATCACTAAAGATAATAACTGGCAGAGACTATTAATAATACTTTATGCAGGCATCACATTCAACCCTAAGAACATGAGTCAGGTATAATTATTCCTATTTTATAGTCGAGGAAACCAAGGCTCAGCAAAGTTAATTACTGAATGGCAGAAGCAGGATTCAAACCCAGATTTTTTAGCTCCATAATTCATTCTTCTATATTTCATAAGCTCCTCAAACAAAACAATTTACATGGAAGAAGAAAAAAACCTCACAAGGATAAAAAATGTAAAATAATATGACGGAAACCATTCCAAAAGTAATAATGTAAGAAATGTAAAGTTTAAAGTGTTTAATTATACAAGGAAGTGGCTTACTGGATATTAGATGTTATTAAAGAATTACTGATGTTTTATGAATGATGACAGTAAGGTCCTTATGAATTTTAAAAGTCTATCTTTTAAGGAGTATAAATGCAAATGTTTATCGGAGGGTGGTTGGGGGAATGAGAAGAGGTAGCAGAAATGGAACGAGATTGGCCATGAGTTTGATAATCCTTGAGGCTGGGTTATGGGAATATGTTGGTTCATTACACTACTCTCTCCAGTCTGGTATGTGTTTGAAATGTTTGATAATCATAACTTTAATAATCAGGTTATATTTTTAAAAAAGTAAACCAACAACTATTTACTACTTTAAAGAGAAAACCAAACCAAACAGATAAGTATAAAAAAAAAAAAAGTGTTTATAACATTAATACCAAAAATAAAATGTAAGGCAAAAACCTTAAGCTGAGCAAAAAAGTCGTTTTATTTAAAGATATAATCAATATTGAATACACACAGTAAAAATGATTGCTGTCATTTACTGAGCTCTTACCACATACCAGGCAAATGCTAAGGACTGTTATCTTTGATGCTTCTTAACAACTCTGTGAGGTATTATCACCAGTTAACAAACGAGGAAATTAAGCCAAGATAGGTATGTCAATCTTTCTAAGCACTGGATTCCCAGTCCCCTAGCAAAATGCCTGGCACACACAGTAGGTGTTCAATAAATATTTGTTGAATACATGAGAAAGTCTAATATACTGCCTAAGGCTAATAAGTAGAGCCGAAATTCAAATCCAAATCTAATTCTAAAACCCCTACTCTTTTGTTTTTTGTTTTGAGATGGAATCTGGATCTGTCACCCAGGTTGGAGTGCAGTGGCACAATCTCGGCTCACTGCAACCTCCGCCTCCCAGGTTCAAGGGATTCTCCTGTCTCAGTCTCCTGAGTAACTGGGACTACTGGTGCGTGCCACCACATCCAGCTAATTTTTGTATTTTTTTTTTAGTAGAGACTGGGTTTCACCATGTTGGTCAGGCTGGTCTCGAACTCCTGACCTCAAGTGATCCACCCGTCTCGGCCTCCCAAAGTGTTGGGATTACAAGCGTGAGCCACCACGCCTGGCCCTAAAACCCCTACTCTTAATCACATAAAAATCTTTTAATAATATTCCATAGTAAGAGTGCAGAGGTTTATTTCCTTCTGTGTATTTTCTACAATTAGCATGTATCACTTTTTAAGCAAAAAAGTCATTAAAAACAGTAAATGCATAATAGTATTGAACATTTAACCATGACTAAACCAACCACAAAACACGAAAACAGATGCTTTGGAGAACATAACATAAAATAAATGGAAAGAAAATGGATGGGAAAATTTTAGTGCACTAATATCAACAAGCATAATAAATAAGGACAAAGCATTTGAAATAATTTATATTAGAACAGGTAGATACTGAATTTTATAATGTAAAAAGAAAATGGGTTGTTTTCAACTTTTAAGTTTCTATGAAAAGTTATAAAAACTGACCATGTCACCTAGGATGGAGTGCAGTGGTGCAATCTTGGCTCACTGCAGCTTCAAACTCCTGGCCTCACGCAATCCTCCCACCTCAGCCTCCGAAAGTGCTAGGATTACAGGCCAGTTTAAAATTCTTAAAGGCAGGAATTACACAGATCACATTTTCTGATTACAATAAAATATTGAATAAGGAAATAAAGCACTCACTCAGAAATTAATATTCTTCTAAATAACTACTGGGTCAAGTAAGTAAGTAACAGCTATCATTTATTCATTGCCTATTTTGTTCAAACTACATTGCTACCTGTGTTACACATATTCTCTCACTGAATCCCAATTAATAATTAAAAACCATCCATGAGGTAAGTTATTACGTAGAGAAGAAAAAAAGTTAGGTTGAGATTTTAGTAACTTGTCCAAGATCATAGAGCTATTAAATTTGCAGATAAGATAATTAAATTCAAGTTCAAATACAAAGCTCCTACTACTTACATAGAAATGCTGTTATATTGCTGTTAGAATTCACGTACAAGCGTCTAGCTATGCTCATTTTTCTCCATTCATAAAATAGTTTTGTAATAAAAGTGGAGAAAACTAGAGTTCTTTAGCACAACATGTTCTGAAAGTATTTATTTGTTAAATACACTATTCTAGGAAGGTTATGGTTCATTTTTCTATCATTGATCAGATAAAATACTTCAAATTACATAATCTCCTAAAAGGGATTCCTTTAAATATATTCATTTTTATTAGGACAATGAAAAATGAAAGAAAACATAAAAATTAGGTAAACAAAATAGGGAATATAAGGAAAACATGACTTGCCACTACATTTCTTTCTTTTTTTTTTTTTTTTTTTTTGAGACGGAGTCTCGCTCTGTCGCCCAGGCTGGAGTGCAGTGGCGCGACCTCGGCTCACTGCAAACTCCGCCTCTCAGGTTCACGCCATTCTCCTGCCTCAGCCTCCCAAGTAGCTGAGACTACGGGCGCCCGCCACCACGCCCGGCTAATTTTTTGTATTTTTAGTAGAGACGGGGTTTCTCAGTGTTAGCCAGGATGGTCTTGATCTCCTGACCTTGTGATCCACCCGCCTCAGCCTCCCAAAGTGCTGGGATTACAGGCGTGAGCCACTGCGCCCGGCCTACACTACATTTATTTCTAAAAACTGGTGTATCCTTGGAAAAGTTGCTTTTTTCTGGTACTTATCTGTAATCCATAAGAGTTCTATGGAATCTTGGCCAGCACGGATTTGAAAGTCTGCCACTAACTGTGGGCAAGCCCCCAAGCCTCTCTAAGTTGTGGTTGCTTCATCCATAAATATGTGACTATCCAGGAGCTCTCCCAGCTTGAAAGTTTTACGATCTTCTACAAAACTTTAAGGATTAAAGTTTTAGATTAAAGTTATTTAAAATTTTGGGGAGTTTTCATACCCAAGGAAGTTACTGATTCTATGTTTAAAGCTGTTTTTAACGTTACTTCTAAGTATAACTTTTTCTTCCACTTCTGCATTCAGAATAGTTTTATCTATACCTGTCAATGGTGCTTTTGTTCCCCAATGTAAACACAGATAATGCCAAAGAACTCACTGTACGAATGTTGTCAACTAAAAGAAAAAAATGCAATATTGGTTTTTGTGCAGATTAAGGGAACTTAAAGCAATTTTATAATTTCCACAATCTGATCTATTATTTTACTAGAGAAAATTAGTAAAGTATCAATTAAAAAAATTGGGATCTACTCCGAATCCTATTCCTGCTTCTCCAATACCTTCAAACTCTCTTAGTACACAATGGCATTGGTAATATTTTCCAATCTGCCTGATGATCAAAATTACCTATGGTTCCTGTTAAAAATATATTACCTGGACCTATCTCAGCCCGACACTGAATCAGAATTCCCAGAAGCCCCATTGTTAAGTATATTATTTTTTAAACAGGCACCTTAGTGGATGCCTGTGATTACACAAGACTGGGAGGTCAGGCGCGGTGGCTCACACCTGTAATCCCAGCACCTTGGGAGGCCGAGGCAGGCAGATCATGAGGTCAGGAGTTCGAGATCAGCCTAGCCAACATAGAGAAACCCCGTCTCTACTAAAAACACAAAAATTAGCCAGGTGTGCTGGTACACACTTGTAATCCCAGCTACTCAGGAGGCTGAGGCAGAAGAATCACCTCAACCTGGGAGGCAGAGGCTGCAGTGAGCCGAGATTGCGTCATTGCACTCCAGCATGGGCAATGGCACGGCTCCATCTCGGAAAAGAAAAAAAAAAAAAAAGGGAAATCCCAGTGTAAAGATCATGAGCTCTGGAGCCTGATACATCAAGTTTCAAAGCCTGGCTTTGTTCTTTATTACAGGTGTACTTTGGGTAAGTGACTTAACATGAATCTCAGTTTTCTAATCCATAAAATTTGGATCCTAACTATGCTGGAGGTTGTGGTACAGTTCAGTATGCCCAGCCACACTGGGTGTTTAGGAGTGTCAGCTTCTCTTTCCTCCTGCTCATCTTGTCAGGGGAAACGACAATTACTATTATTTGAGGGGATTTTGAAGAGCCCTTTGCCCTAATGGGTCCATTTCCATTTCTAGGGCTAAAAATCTGAGTTCTGGATAACCCTTTAATATATTACTTGGGTTGGCTAATTCAGGAGTCCTACAAACAAGTTAAATGATTTATTCTGGTTTCCAGAGGTTTAATGAAGCCCTCCTACCCAAAATAGATACACTATTATGCTGGGCTTCAAAGTCCAAGCTTTTACTTGCTGTGACTGTGGCAAAAATCATTTAAACCTCTGTTTCCCCATCTGTAAGACAAGTGATGCTAAATGTCTACTGAACTAATAAACATTATTGATAACATAACTATTAATTAACACTTAAACATATATATTCTTACAAACATCTTTATGTACAAAAAGATAGCATTAATAAGTTACAAGGAAAATGATACAATGGTACTTGCTTAAATACACAATAAATCAGAACCTGTTTAACAGAATTCTTGTTTGTGTAATATCAACTGTATCTCAATACAAAGTGTTTTAGGCATGTTTTTAGGTGAATTGACTTAGGAAGAAACAATCCAAATGATCCACTCTAATTAAAATATGTATATATATATTTAAAACTCACCCTAGGTTTAAACATAACCTAGTAGCAAAGCCATCAAAACTAATTTCTGAAAAGATAACCACAAATGTAGTTTCTAATTAGAATTTCCATGATTAATTCTACACGCATATTTATTAAGCATAAATAAATAGTATTAATAGGAATGCTTTACTAGGCTGGGCGCAGCAGCTCATGCCTGAAATCCCAGCACTTTGGACAGGTGGATCACTTGAGGCCAGGAGTTCAAGACCAGCCTGGCCAACATGGTGAAACTCTGTCTCTACCAAAAAATACAAAAATTAGCTGGGCGTGGTGGCACATGTACTTGAGTAGTCCCAGGTACTCGAAGGATTAGGCAGGAAAATCACCTGAGCCTGGGAGGCAGAGGTTGCAGTGAGCTGAGATTGTGCCTCTATCTCAAAAAAAAAAAAACAGGAGAATACTTTACTAAAAATTGTTAAGTTTTAACTGCTCACATAAGCTATAACTTAGAGAAACCTAAGGAAATTTTTAAAAACGAAAAATCTGAGACTGGGTGCGGTGGCTCACGCCTGTAATCCCAGCACTTTGGGAGGCTGAGGCGGGTGGATTGTGAGGTCAGGAGATCGAAACCATCCTGGCTAACACAGTGAAACCCTGTCTCTACTAAAAACACAAAAAAACTAGCCAGGCGTGGCAGTGGGTGCCTGTAGTCCCAGCTACTTGGGAGGCTGAGGCAGGAGAATGGCATGAACCCGGGAGGTGGAGCTTGCAGTGAGCCGAGATTGTGCCACTGTACTCCAGCATGGGCGACAGAGCGAGACTCCATCTCAAAAGAAAAAAAAAAAAAGAAAAGAAAAATCTGAGAATATTTATTCAAAACAAAGGAAAAGTTACCCTCAAATCTTAAAAAAAAAAAAAAAAAAACTTCAAATCCTATTGAAAGTAATTTAAATTACATTAAAGAACCATAGCTTTTTTTCTCATTTTTTCAAACTGTTCTTTAATGCAATTCAGTAATTTTCTTCATTTAGGTCTTGTCCTTTGCTTGTTATGTTTATTTCTAGGCATTCAACATTTCTGATGCTATTATGAATGAGATCTTTTTTCCATTATAGTTTCTGTTTATGGCTCATAAACAGGAAAGCTGTTTGTTGATTTCTGAATACATTTTGTGTAATATCACCTTAGTAGACTATCATTTGTTTTAATAAACCTTTTTAGTGGATTTCCTTAGATTATCTAAGTGGATAATTATATCACATATGAATAATCTTTTATCTTTTTGAATACTCTTTGATTTTCTTATTTAATTGCATTAGCAAGCTCTTCTAGAAGGTAAAATAGAAGTGAAAATAGCAAGCATAGTTTTAATGAGAATGCCTACAATATGTCCCTATGAAGCATGATGCTGGTTATTGGTTTGAGATGATTTTTTTAAGTATTAAGGACATATCCTTTTATTCCTATTAGTAAAATTACTGGGAATAAGTTTTTAATTGAGAATAGACACTTTAATGCTTTTTAAATTTTTTTTATTTTATTTTTTGAGACAGATTCTTGCTCTGTCACCCAGGCTGGAGTGCAGTGGCATGATCGCTGCTCACTGCAAGCTCCGCCTCCCGGGTTCACACCATTCTCCTGCCTCAGCCTCCTCCCAAGTAGCTGGGACTACAGGCGCCCTCCACCACGCCCAGCTAATTTTCTGTATAAACTTTTTTTCTTACATTTTATTTAGAAATGATCAAATGATCATAAAGTCACAGGAAGTTGCAAAAATAATACAGAGAGGTCCCATACACTTTAAACCTACTTCACCCCAGTGGTAACATCTTATATCACTTCCTGTCAAAGCCAGGACATTGCAACTGCTACAATGCACAGATCCTACTCAGATTTCACTGGCTTTACAGGTATGTAGCTGTGTTTTCTAGGCCATTTGATCACATGTGTGGGTCTCTATATCCACCACTACAGTAAAGATACTGAACAGTTTATTGCCACCAGGATCCCTCATGTGGCCCCTTTATGACCACACTTCCCTCCCCTTTTCCTAATTCCTGGCAATCAGTAATCTTTTCTCCATTGAGATAATTCTGTCATTTTAAGAATGTCATATAAATCACACAGCATGTAACCTTTTTTTCACTCAGCATAAATCCCTTGAGATTCATCCAGGCTGTTGTATCGACAATTCGTTGCTTTTTAGTTAGCGAGTAGTATTATTCCATGATGTGGATGTGCTAGATTATTTGACCATTTACCCATTCAAGGACATTTGGTTTCTAATTTTTGGATAGTACAAATAAAGCTGCTATGAACATCTGTGCACAGACTTTTATGTGGACCTAAGTTTTCATTTCTCTGTGGTGAATGTCCAGGAGTACAACTGCTGGATCACATAGCAAGTATATGTTTATTAATAAATGGCCAAACTATTTTCCTGAGGGGCTGTATCATTTTATGCCCTCACCAGCAATATATGATCTAGTTTGCTTGCATACTCGCCATTTATTATTGTCACTATTTTTTATTTTGGCTGTTCCAATAGGTATGTAGTGATATCTCATCACGTTTTTTCACTTCCCTGATAGTTAACCATGCCAAACATCTTTTCATATGCTTATCTGCCATTCATCTTTTGTGAAGTGTCTGTTCACTTCTTTTGTCTATTTTTTGCCTGGATTGCTTGTCTTTGTTATTGCTGAGTTTTGAGAGTTCTTTGAATATTGTAGATACAAGTCCGGTCTCAGTTACAGGTTCATACCCTTCACAGAGTCTTTTTCATAGATAAAAGGTTTTGAATTTTCAGAAGTTCAATTTATTGTTTTCTTCTTTTATAGAATTTGCTTTTGGTCTCAGGTTTAAATGCTTCATTTAGCCCACAGTCCTGAAGATCTTCTCCTATGTCTAAATTCTAAGTTTTCTAGTTTTACATTCAAATCCACGATCCATTTTAAACTAACTTTTACACAGTATGAGATTTGGGTTGAGACTTACTGTTTTACCTATAGATGTGCAATAGCTCCATGCACCATTGTTGAAAAGGTTATTTATCCTTCCTCTATCAAACTGCTTTGTAACTTTGACAAAAATCAGTTGGCTGTACTTACGTGGGTCTATTTCTTGTTCTCCATTTTATTCCACCGATCTGTGTGTATATCCCCTTGCCAATACTACAGTATTTTGAGTACTGGAGCTATATAATAAGTCTTAAAATCATTTGGAATGATTCCTCCCATTTTATTTTTAGAGACAGGGTCTTGCTCTGTCGCCCAGGCTGGAGTGCAGTGGTATGATCACAGCTAACTGCAGCCTTGAACTCCTGGGCTCAAGGGTTCCTCCTGCCTCAGTCTCCCAAGTACCTAGGACTATAAGTGTGTGCCACTATTCTTTGCTAATTTTTTTAAAAATTGTTTTTCTAGAGATAGGGCCTTGCTATATTGCCCAGGCTGGACTTGAACTCCTGGCCTCAAGTGATCCTCCCACCTCAGCCTCCCAAGGTGCTGGGACTACACCATTAAGTTTTATGTTAGCTGTGGGTTCATTATCAAGTGGAGCAAGTCCCCCTCTATTAGGTGGCTGAGTTTTTATTATGAATGAATGTTTAACTTAGCTAAATTTTTCTCTTTCCTATAAGCCATTTTATGATCAAGAAAAAAATGTTTTCTCCATTAATATCATGTGACTTGTCTTCTTTAACCTTTCAATATTGTAGGCTACCTTGAATGATTTTTGAATACTGTGTCTGATGTGCAATAAAGCCCACTTGGTCATGGCATACAATTCTTATATGTTGTTGGATTTGTTTTGCTAGTTTTTGTTGAGGATTCTGTGTCTATGTGCTTCAGGGATATTGACCTGTAGTTTCCTACACTATCTTTAGGTTTTGCTATCAGGATAATACTGGCCTCATAAAATGAGTTGTAAAGTGTTTTCTATTTTCTGGAAGAGACTATGCAGAATTTATGTTATTTCTTTATTCCTGACAGTCCAAGTTTCCTTCTTTTATCATTCTCTTTCAGGGTCTGCTACTCACAAATTCTCTTAGTTTTCCTGCATCCGAGACCACTCTGATTTTACCTTCATTCCTGAAGGATATTTTCACTTGGCATAGAAATCTGGGTTGACAGTATCTTCTTTCAGCACTTGAAAAATGGTGTGCCATATCCTTCTGGCATCCATAGATGTTTTGAGATGAGGTCTCACTGTGTCGCCCAGACTGGAGTGCAGTGGTGTGAAGATGGCTCACTGGGGCCTTGACTGTCTGGGCGCAAGTGATCCTCCAGCTTCAGCCTCCCCAGTCGCTGGAATTACAGGCACGTGCCACCATGCCTGGCTATCTATTTTTATTATTGTTATTATTTGTAGAAATGGGGTCTTGCCATGTTGCCCAAGCTGATCTCGAACTCCTGGTCTCAAGCAATCCTCCTGGCTTGGCCTCCCAAAGTGCTGGGATTATAGGCATAAGCCCCCCAAAGTGCTGGGATTACAGGCGTAAGTCTTCCAAACTGCTGGGATTATAGGCGTAAGCCACTGTGCCTGGCAGGCGTCCATAGATTCTGATGGAAAATCTGCTGTCGCATAAATTGTTCCCTGTAGGTAACAGTTCATTTCTCTCTAACTGCTTTAAAGATTAATTTTGCGATTCCTCAGGGATCTAGAACTAGAAATACCATTTGACCCAGCCATCCCATTACTGGGTATATACCCAAAGGAGTATAAATCATGCTGCTATAAAGACACATGCACACGTATGTTTATTGCGGCACTATTCACAATAGCAAAGACTTGGAACCAACCCAAATGTCCAACAAC
>NW_026652282.1:17031899-17139151 GCF_009828535.3 Hylobates moloch
AAAAAAAAAAAAAAAAAAAAGAAAAATAAAAGGAATTAATTAGGGCTATTTGATCTGACAGTCTAAGAAAAAAAAAAAAAGATTGCATAACTTTCCTTTTAAATTTCCTTTTCTTATACGGTAGCAAGATAATTGTTAACATTTTTGGGTTGAGCCAAATTCTGTTTTCTGGCACTCTGAGGGAACATCAAGTAGATTTTTCTGAAAAGAGGATGCAAAGATAGAGAGGTAATGATTTAATAAGCTGCAATCAAAGAACAGAGCACATTTACTCTGGCATACACCTAGAGGCTTCTGTAAAGAGAGCTGTTAAGTAATGTCTAGGCAGGCCCCCCTTTTTCCAAGTACTGTAATTTTTGTTTCAAACGTTAGACATTTTGTTTTATTTGTAAGACAGCTGGTTAGAAATCTCAAATAATCTTCCCATACAATGTCATAAATGCTGTTTTTCAGGCCAACTCACAAAAGCCTATTTAACCCACCGTATTTGGAAACTAACATCAACTTCACTCAGTTTTACTAACTTTTTAAACTTTACCTATTGACTACTTAAGCACTGTCTCTATTGTGAACAGCATTCCTAGTTCATGCCAGGATCACATCATCTCTACAGGCCTCCTTGGTGAGAAGGCGGCTTTATGCTACATACATACATATATTTATATATATGAGAAGTCACCTATCTCTCTAAGTTATTCTCTACATCTCCACAATAGCTACTCATGTAAACTACCTGGAACCTTTTTCCCCTGTAGCAGATTTCATTTAGACTGAGTCACTCACCTGGATGTTCTCAACTCAAACAGGGCTGTGTAGTGAAAAGTCAACAGAATTTGCAATCTGTGAGACTTGGGTTTGAATTCTGGCTCCTTCAGTTACTAGCTGTGCAACCATGAGCACGTTATTTAACCCTTCTAGGCTTCAGTTTCCTCACCTGTAAGTTGAGGATAATTCTGTATACTTCATTCAGTTGATATACACAAAGTGACTTGTCAAGGGGGGCATTCAACAGACGTGAGCTTCCTTCCATCTTCACTTGGGAAAGAAAGAGCAGTGATCTCAACGTACCCCTCACCCTTCGTCTGTAGGTAGGAACATTCTGAAGTTGTTTTTGTAAACTAAGGACTGTATTTTCCAGACTTATAAATTAAGGCTAAGGCAAGACTGTATATTATTTTGGGTTTGAGTACTCTGACACAGCAAACGGGTTAAAATTAGCAGAGGGTAGAGAAAAAGTAATATTTGAACTTTTGTGCATTGTGGCTCCTTCAGAATTTATATTTAAGATAGTTTTGATAAAATTAAAAAGTTGTATTGATATGATGTGGATGACAAAATGAATTTTAGTGAAATGAATGTGCTGCACACCCCAACTCTGACTTTGTTAACATATCACCTGGAGCAGGTCTGCCTGAACAGGTCTCAATTTTCTTACATAAATAGGGTAGGGCTAAATTGTTCTCTAAAATTCTATGCTAAAAAAATTTAAATGCTTTCATATTTCAAGATGCACCAATCCACTTTTTCAGTTTTAACTAGCACAGTACAGTGAATGCAACACAATATTTAAACAAATTACCATACAGTAATTTATCCATCCAATAATATAGAAGATAATTGTATATTTTTCTACCCAGAGACATTAGTCTTACTGTTTATGTCTCGGTCTGTAAGCTCGGTGCACAAGAGGAAACTTATAATTACAACATTTTTTGATATTTAAATTTCCCCCAATGTTTTAGTGTTATCACTTGAATGAGATGTCAAAGTAAAACTATTAAAGTTGTAGGAAGAGTAGAATGGTGATTTGTGGGGTATGTACCACCCTAGAGGGTTTATCAGAATCTTCAAGGTAGAAAAGGACAAAACTAATCTGATTAAACATAATTTGAAAAAGCATGTTAAATATGTTTTTAGAAAAGGTTTAGCCTATTAATTTCAAGATACAAATCATACAAGGTAGAAATGAAAAAACACTGGTGTAAAAAATGCATTCAATTTGTACTAATCCTGTAATCTGGAATTGTACTGTTCAACATGGTAGCCAATAGCCACTAGTGACTATTAGTTAAAACTTAAAAATTCATTTCCATACTAGCCACATTTCAAGTGCTCAACAGCCACATATGGGCAACGGCTACTGTACTAAACAGTGCTGATCTAGAAATTTTTTGTGATTTTAAGTAAATCTTTATTATTTTATATTATTTTCAGATAGATGCCTCTGTTCCTAAATGTGAAGAAATGAAGTAACATTCTAGGTAGCTGAGATTTTTGCTACAGGTTTTACAAGATTTCTGGAGTGAAGATTTATCCCAAACCACTGCACTTGAGATGCATTTCAATCTATTAATGTCAAAATGATCTTTTGCTTCAGGCTATCATTTGACATCTGCTTCTAACATATATCAAATGACTGAACCAAGTTTCCTATGACAAGCTTTGTGGCCCAAAGAATGAGAGAGAAGCTCACAGAAATCTAAATGACCAGGTCAGATTTGAAGATGAGATTATTACCATATGTAAGATTATAAAAATCAATTTATATGGTGGGCAAAACAAAACTAGTTTTTAAGTTATATAAGAGACCACGGACATATTAGTTAAGATGGGAAAATTCGATTTAACTTATGCTATGGTTGTAATTCTATTATGACAAGAAATCTAAAAGTGCTTTTAGATTTACACCTACGTGTAGAGTAACAAATATTTAGGAAACTAGCACTATTTTATGAGAACAACAGAAAAGGACTCACAATATGGAGACCTGACTCCAGGCAGGGCAGTAGGCTAGCTTTCAATTTAAAGCTGCCTGTTTTTTAGTTCATTTATGTTCTACTTTCTAGTTGATATCTTCAAGAGAGGAAGGTAAATATGCAGGGCAGGTAATGCCAGCAATTGAGCCATTCTGTTATGGTATGTAAAACATAAAATCACTATTCATTATTTGGTAATATGCCCAGCAAACACCCCTGACCCCAGAGGTATTTGTACATGATGAGCAGAGACCAGAAAAAGGGTGAGGATGCTATTTTACATTATTTGGAAACTGTAACTTTTTTATATTACTAATCCTAGCTATCTATTCTCTAGTAAGTGAAAACAAGAAGCAATTAATTTAAACAGGAAAATGGGAGAGAAAAGCAGATTAACAGTGGCATAAAGTGGCATATAAGAGAATTTTCCAACTACAAATATTAGACATAAGTTACAGAAACAGTCAATGTACAGGTCATTTAGTAGGGGCAATTAGCTTGATATTAAGTAGAATATGACCATTAATTTTCAGAACATCGAATCAAAAGTGTAAATTATTTTTAACTTTTATTTAAATTATTATTAAATTTATATTCACTATTAAGACGGAACATTTTTATACAATTTAATTTAGAAAGATTTCAATTCAAAATGAAGCAAAACTCTTGACAGTTAAAGAAAACACTTCAATATAGTCAATTAAACATAACAGCTCATTTCCAGGCAATACTGGATCGCGTTACTGTAGTTATCAGACTTTCCAAAACTGTGTTGTGCAAAGCACTTTGTGTCCGCTGAGACTTCAATAGATGGTTCACAAAAAAGGGGTTCTGACATCAAGTCTCAAATGCTGTGGGCCATATCCGTTTTGCAGATTCATTGTATACAACATCTTAAAAGTTCTAAATTATACAGTAAAGACAGGTTAAATCTTATTTAATGCTACGTTTCCCCAACTTACTTGATTATGCCACACTACCTTGTTTTTTGGAGGGGGGTGATTCTTGAGGCATGGATACACCTTTTAACATCATATCTCCAGAGACTTTACAGCTTGAAAAATACTATACATACTATTTAGAGTTCTGTAAGAACCAACACCACTTTACAGACAAAATCTGAAAGATTACATTTCTAGACAGGAAAACCCAGTTACCCTATGGCATTTCCAAATAACTAAAACAAATGTATTTATAGTAATGGGAAGGAGGTGTGATATATTAATTTCCTTCCCTAAAAATTAACAGAATGGATTCATCCTAAAAATATAAAAAGGTGTGCACATTTTGTGTTGGTATGTTTTAGAAAGAAAGTTAAAATTCTACCTATTGATGCTATAAACTGACTTTAACCATTTCTTCAGGGACACATTACCTTCAAGAGGTAGACATACAGAATACACTATATTTCATTGATTAAAAGATACAATCAAGTGTAAGATACGCTATCATTTTATATATTGTTAATGAAAAACATGCTGCTAATTAAACTATGACATCCCATGGATTGTGAGACATCTTCCAATTTGAGCAATGTTAAAAATGTGAACAAACTTTCCTTTCTTCCTTCTTCCACATATATTCTTCACAATGTTTTTTCCCTTTAAAGACAATATTGAGGAAGGGATCAATGCAAAAAGGACAACATTTAAGAGATTTCTGTTCCCCTTGCCCTTTCAATTACATTCAGATATTACCATGACTATTTAAACTGATCAATCAAATAAATCACTTTTAATTGCTTTGCTGGATTCTAAAAAAATACCCCAGAGGAAAAACAAAGAACTGAGACAGTTCTTTAAGAAGGATGATTCATTGCAACTGTTGTTTATTAAAAACTTAAACCATGTACTGAACCAAGTACTTTACATATATTATTATTTCATTTAATTATCACCAAAACTCTATGAGGTAGACATTATTTTCATCCCTATTTTACAAATTAGGATGTTGAAGTATAGAGACATTAAATATAACTTGCATAAGGTTACAAAGTTATTAAGTGGCAGAGCCAGGACTCAAACACAGGTCTTTATGGCTCCAGAGCTTATGTTCTTTAATACTTTGCTATTAATCCAAATAACCCCACAAAGTCCCTCCTAAGTTTTAAGAATGAGCAAAACCCAAAATACTTAATTACTAGTAACTAATGTATTTGCTTAAAACAGGTCACATGACAAAAAGACAAATACTGCATGTTCTTACTCACACGTGGGGCTCGTAGGTAGGGAGTTTCTACTCAGAATGAGAGTTACTAGAGGATAGGACGGGTGTGGGGGTTACAGAGGGGGTGGGGGTGAAGAAAGGTTGGTTAATGGGCACAGTACATACAATTGGACAGAAGGAATAAGTTCTAACAATGGACAGCAGAGTAGGGTCACTATAGTTCATAACAATGTTTTATATATTTCAGAATAGTTAGAAGAGAGGATTTGAAATGTTCCCAACACACAGAAATGATTAATGGATACCCCAAATACCCTGATGTGATCATTACACATTCTATGCATGGAACAAAATATCACATGACCCCATAAAAATGTATAAATATTATTTATCAATTGAAAAGTAAAAATTTTGGTGTGCCAAAGTTTATCTTTCAACAGTTTGTTTAACCAAAGAGACAACTTCCTCCTATGTTTCTGTACATTAGGGATTAATAAATATTGGCTTTTAAATTGTACAACTTGATAAACTGTCAAAAAATAAATAGGCCAAATGTATTAAAATAATCATAATGTGCTATATGGATACATTTTATCCTGAACCTGTTTTATAAAACACATACACACACACACACACACACACACATTTGTGTTTGTTTTGCTAAATCATGACAAAACTTAATGATTAAATATGGTAGTTTTTACTGAATGATTAAATAGGGTAGTTTTTCTTGGCTTTAATGCTTTTTGGTGTTAAACTGATAAACTAGAATATCTGAGATCTGATATCTCCAGGTTAATGATACAGGTCACTGTATTAATTCCAAAAGAACACACTGATGGGAGTGGGGTGGAAGGAAGACATTGAATGCTAGGTATTACAATTTAGATACTTGTTTTTTTCTATTTATGTGAATTGGGGAACGGGATGTATAATATATGTACTTGCACAGCTGCATTCCAATGCTTTAAAATGTGTTATCCACCAAAGCACATAAACAACTGAGCACTATCACAGGCAGGCATTACCAGTGAGACCACCAACATGTCAGTGTGTCATTCATTATAATCTGAACCGTTGGGTCTAAAGCACCCATTCTGCACTGGGTCAACCAGGCAACTGTGACCTTACCCATCATTCACAGCCTGGCAGATCACATGTTCCTGAGCATTGAACTGTGGAGCAAATCTTGTTAATTATCACAGTGGTATGAATTTCTCAGTAATAAAAATTTTAAAAAACTTTAGGACAATTGTTCTGCAACTCAGACTTCTAGATAAGTGATCTGTATTTTTGGTCATTCTATAATTTAGCAAATGTCAAGTCCTTGGTCAGGAGTACACAGTCCAATTATGCCACCTGTCTTATTAAAAATAAGATATACTTATTGTGGTTTCCAGAAATGTACACTAAAGAGAAGACAAAGTCTGCCTATATTTGTTCCTGTAATTAGATAAAAGTTTTATTAATAAAATTTAAATGCATCCAGCAAGTTTCACATTTTGAATCTACCCCATTACTACAGGATCAAGCTGCCAAAATAAAGCAAAGTTTTCTAGATTTCACAAAACTGACATCCTCTATTGTAATCACTGAAAACAATGAAGTGTTCAGTAATGTGTCACAGTTACTTGACAGTTGACATGTAACAATACCTGTCCTCTCCTCAGATCTTCACTTAGGGGAAAGAAAAAAACCTGAAAGGTGGTAAAAATAAAACAGGAAAAGGAAAAGAAACAATAAAACATTTTTTTCAAAATCAATTATACTTTAATAGAGCATTTTCCCTATAGATGAAATAAGAAATCTATATAATATTTATATAGTAGAAATACTATAAAATCTATGTACTATACTATAGAATACTATATAATCTTTGAGGTTAAAAATGGCTGCACATTCACTAAACATGATCTCCCACACAAAGGCCTCATTTTCTATAATAAAATACTTATATACTTGATTTTTAAAATATTTTTCAGTGCATCATGGGTACCTGTTAATTAAAGAAGTCGAGGTAGCTATTTTCATACAACACATTGTATACAACACATTATATTGTGGCTATTTTATATAATATATTTCTATAAAACAAAAATAACCTCCATAATTTTATTATTTTGAAAACTCCATATTTAGATTTACTATCATTTATACCTACTCTATTGCAACGGAGAAAAAAGTATCACTCTAGGTCAGGCTTATGATCCAGTAAATGCTGTCTCTGACAGCAGTGGCAAGAAATTTGTAGAACAGAAGAGCCATAATTCCTACCTATCCATCCTCTAAACAGTCAAATATTCAAAAGCATATTAGCATCTTTAAGTAACTCACTAAAGAGTTCACCTAGACCAGTTAGGAAGCTAGTTTGTTTTTTATCTTGTACCAATCCTTACTTTGCTTACATAGTACTTCCTTTATTATCCTAAATTTGCTTCTTTAAACATTTGGCCTAGTTCTAGCCTATCATGTTCTGACCCACGTTTGAGTTTAACCACAAGGGTTTTTTTGTTTTGAACACCATGAGATTCGTGTGAGGTCTTAAAGCAGGAAGGCCAGTGTAAAGAAACTGAAGAAACTGCCTGTGTTTTTACTGAGGCACTGAGGTCTTTTTAAATTGTTCATATTTTAATGAGATTAAAATGATAAAAAACAGAGATAAGATTCATAATCATCCTATTCCTGACTTTCATGATTCATTCAGCAGATATTTATTAAGTTCACAATATGTAAGTGCCAGGCATTGTGTTGAATGTTGAGGATTCGGGGCGGGGGGGGGGGAATGTCTGCTTTCAAGAATTCACAGTGTACTAGGGATGAGACCATAAATGTAAACTCCTACACAGACCAATCCTGAAATCTTTTAACCTGGAGAGAAATATTTTGATGTATTTACTCAAGTAAATGACTCTTTAAAAAAAACGATGTTACTCTGGTAAAATACAATTATCTGATAGGAACCTACTGGGGAGGAAACGGTATAATAGTGAAAATATTAGACCTCTGAGTGGAACTTTTCAACCTTACCCTCACGGTCTTCAATATTTCCAAATTGTATCAGAAGTAATTTACTTGAAATAGCTGAACAAGCAAAGGAAATTAAATATCTAAAGGCAATTTGTTAGAATTTAGTTTTAATAAATCTTGGCAACACCGGCTCTGTTTGACATACCTTATGCCATAATAGCAAGAAAATTCTTTGAAAACAGCAAATTGTGGAATCCTATCTGTCAAGTTCTGGAAAACATGATAGTAACTGAAATAACAAGGCTTTACCAAATGAGACCTCTTATAATTCTCTATTTGTTTCTGGAAAATAGATGACCTCTAACTACTTGCTTATTTATACCCCGAATTTTTCCCCAAAAGATTTGGAACATCTACCCTGATATAAAACGAAGCACATGAATTGTATCCACCTGGCTTTGAATTATGGCTCTGCCATTTACTGTTTATAATCTTTGTACCTTTTAAATTCTGAGATTTGGTTTCCTAATCTATAACAATGGGGACCAGAATCCTACCCTGCTGGGTCAAAGGAAGGATAAAATGAAATAGTAATGTAGCACAGTACCTGGCATATAGTTGGTGCTAAATAAATATGTTTTGTGCTTCCTTATCCAAATGCATTCTAGATAGAAAAAGGATAAGGTGGAGTTTTAAATGATATTGTTTTCCTATCACATCGATACATGCCAAGCAGAAATGTGGACTGATCTTGAGTTGCAATTGTTAATGTTTGTATGTAAAAGTCAGGCTCAAAGCAAATTTAATTTCTTTCCACAAGTTCAGTACTTTGAGAACATTTTATTAACCTTTTAGTTATATTATTTAATGCAAAAAAATTTCTGGGGAAAAATATGACAAGAGCTCTTGCATATTGTTTTTTACACTACTCATCTAAAGGATTATTAAACATCATAAATTTGGCTTTTTTATAAAATATTTATAGTATTAGTCTGGTTAACAATTTTAAATAAAGTTCTTGTGATTCTGCCAGTCTTAAAAACATGATTTCCTTTCTTTCTTTCCTTTTCTTTCAACATATATCAATGTCTTTTCCATTGAAGAGCAGCATTTAGTTCAGGTTTTACAAGTATGATCCAAGTCGCAAAATACTAAGCACCAATCATAAGCACTATTACAACTCTGCGTGCGTTAAGGAGAACAAGCAAAATTTTTATACAGCAGTGGAGGTGACTGGGGGAAAAAAGTGAAAAGCGATTTGAACTGATCCCCCGCCCTCTCCATTATACCGGAGAATGCAAGTGTCCCGCATCTCAGATTAAACTGAGCCTCGGTTTTACTGACGTAACCAGTAACCCTATCTACCTCTCACACTGCGGAGGCCGGCAGGGCAGCGGCTGCCGCCAAGCACACCACTCATCACAGCCTGCCCCGTTCCACCCCCGCGTTTCAGTCATGCTTTCCAGAAATGGGGTCACTCACTCAGTAACTATTACACACACGCAGCCTATCATCCTGTAATCCCCCAAAGTCCGCTGCGGGGAGAGAAGGCAGCAAAAAGTCAAGAAGGAAGAATTACAGACGCGCCACCATCAGGAATTGATTTTCCACTCCGGAGAGGAGCGGTGATACCTTGGAATGGGTCTTGTCTGGATTATTTTCGCAGACCTCGAGTTATTCTGGGACAGGGGCGGTTCAGAAAAGCTCGGTGTAGTGATGCGCCCGGGGAAATTCTGTTTTGCTCTGTTTGGGTATATTGTTTGGGTTTTGGGCACTAGGGTGGGTGTCTCAGGGACGGTCACCAGATCCTGGGCAAGGAAAACCAGAAAGCCCTTTACGGCGGCCGCTGATCTCCTTGAATATCACCCTCTCACCTCCATGGACAGGAAACTCAAGTTAAACTCACAGGGACGGGGGTCCAGCTCTGCGACCTCAGAAACGGAGGGGGTAGGGGACCTTAGGCTTCCACTTTCTTCTTTGCAGCAGCAGAAACCGCTGCGGCAGACGGAGGGGAGGCAAAACCCTGCACCCCCTACCCGAAACCCCCACAGGTCGCCGCCGCCCGTGCCCAGCGCGCCGGTCTCCCCGCAGCAGCCCCTCCCTCGGCCGGACTCGAGAGTCCCTGCTCCCCGGTGAACCCGATCCCTACCCCTTCCTCATCTCCCAAAGTCGCCAAGGTCCGGGAAAGCCCCCGACCCGGCTGGGCCAAACTTCCCAACTCCCCGCCGGCCCCCGCTCCGCCTCCCGCTTCCCCCACGCAAAGTTGATTAAAATTGGCTTCTTGCGAAGCCCCAGCGCCCACTCCAAACCCCACGCGCCACCACACTGGCAGTCCCCCGAGCGAGGGAAGGAGGTGAGGGTGCGGGTGGGAGGAATAGACAGACCGGCAAACAGACCCACCCCAACAATCCAAACCAAAACCCTGAGCCTGGGGGAAGACGCGAGCGGGATCAGAACGGGCCGAGTGGCCAGCTCCGGGGAGCGAAGCGAGCCGGCGGGGGCGCGGGGAGGAGATGCGCCGGCCCCGGCCGCCCTGCTGCACTCACCTCAGCGCTGTCGGACGGGCTCTCCACAGCCATCTTCTGCCACGGGTCCGCCAGCTGCGCCAGCGGCATCTTCCCCCCCGGCCCGCCGCCTTCACCGCCTCCTCCCTCCCCGCCCGCCCCACGGCCGGCCCCGCTCCGTCGCCGCCCGAGCCCCACGGCAGCGGCAGCGGCGGCGGCGGCAGCGGCAGCAGCAGCAGCAGCAGCAGCGGCGGCGGCCCCAGAGAGGGCTCGACGCCGACGCCGACCGCCCGAAAGCCGCGCGCCTGGCCAGAGACGCCCGCGCGCTGAGCAAGAGCCTCGCGCCTCCGCTGGGCACCGGGTCTCGCCCCTTTCTTCCTCTCCTCCTTCCGCCGCCGGGACTACGGCTCCGCCCCCCCCGCCGGTTCCCGCGCCCGCTCCCAGCAGAACAGCGACCGCCGCGCGCTCCCCCACTTCCGCTCACAACATGGCGCCTAAGCGATACCTGTCTCTCAAAGCGAGGCTCGGCCGCCGCCACCACCGCCGCGCGCACCCAGGGGCTGGGCTAGTGGAGGACACGCCCCCGGCCGCTGCGCTCCGCTCCTCCCTCTTCCCACCCCCCTCCTTCTGCGCCCCAACCTCAGCTTCTGGGCCTCGCCTACTTTCAGGAAGGGCGAGCCCAAGAGATCTGGGGGCGTCGGCGGGAGGCGGGGGAAAGAAATGGGAAAGGCAGGAGGGGCGAAGGCTGGGAGCCTTTCACCGTCAAGGGTCCAGGCAGGTCGGAGGCTCCTTGGGAATGAGGGAGAACAGTGGTCCCCGCCCAGCTGGGGAGGGAGGTGGGTAAAGTACCGGGGGCGCAGTCCCGAGCCAAGGACCTGGGAAGGGGTGCGGAGTGTCTTTTCGGCCTGTCTCCTCCGGGGGTGCGTGCGTGCGGGCGCGCCTCGTCTCTGGGCGCATCCCGTAATGGCCCAAGACCCTCCCTCTTCAGGGTCACATGCTGGGAAATCACCTGCCCCCCATCTCCTCCGACGGAGGCAACGGAGGCTTCGTGCCTGGGAGCCTCCTGGGGGCTCGGCTCCTGGTTTGATTCAAGTCTCTTCGAGTTGACGCTCTTTTGTTAAATTGTGGCTATTTGGGATTAATTTGTCTTGTGTTAGTCGCTTCCCCCGCACCGCCCCCAGCCCAAATTCTCCTCCCCAAGTGCGCAGAGCTCTCGGCCTTCAGCTGTGACCCTCGAACCGCTGCCCCCCGCCCCACGTCTGCTACCTAAATCTTCAAGAGGGGAAAACAGGGAGGTTCCTTAAGGCTGTCCCTCTCGGCAGAGGTTGGAGAATTATTTAAAAATATCTTGTAGGCAGGAGCGCGGGGTTCCTGCTCCTCTGTTGACTTTAAATAAGAGATTAGATTTAAAAATCAGGCTGGACGTGGGCGGAGGAGGAGGAGGAGGGGGACAGAGGGAGGGGAGGGGTTCTGACTCCTCCTCCTGCCCAAGATGGGGAAGCCCTGGATTAAGGAAACCCAACGCCCCGACGGCGACGGAGCCCCACAGGACGGCGAGAGCTTGAGGGGGAAGGCCTGAGCGTCCAGGGTGCGTCCCAAGAGGACTCGACCCTGTGTTCACTGCGCCAGGAGCCGCTGCGCGCTAAGTGCGCCCGGGCAGAAATGTGTAAAAGTCGCAGGGCTGAGTGGAAAGCTACTGCAGCCCCTGGCTAGTCGCCCAGCGAGGGGAAGAGAAAAAGCAAAGGGAAATCTCCGAGCCGGCCTGTCCCTTCAGTCCCTCAGGCCGTGGCCCAGGCATCCCGGTCTTCCCACGCCCAGCGACCACGGCGCGTCCCCTGCTGCGCTCCCAGCGCACGCCTATTAACAGCTTCCTTTCATCCTCCCGGGACCCAGACACCTGGAAAACCCTCGCCTGCCTCCCTAAGCAGGTGTGAGGATGAGATTAGAGCCCCACACCCAGCCAGCCAGGTCTGCGCGGGCGGTGCGAGGTTTCTCGCTGGGCCTGCGAGAGGCAGGTGTTGGGCTCTTTCTGCTGCCTTCGCCAGCGCGCCCCTTGGCACAGGCTAGAGGCCGGGGAACCTCGTGGCCATTTAGGGAGGCTCCAACTGTTTAGGGAGCCTGAGAAGGCGGCAGGAAGTCCTCGTTGCGCGCCTTCTCCCGAAGCTTTGGACTCAGGGGGACCGCTCAGGTTGGACAACATCTGGGCAGACTCAGCGTGGTCTGGGGAAGAAGGCGAATGGGGCCACTTGGCTCATGTTTTTGTCACTTCCCTCCACATGCTATATTCAGGTGTTGCAAATCCAACCTGGGCCCAAACTCAGCTAATTTGGCAGCACATTCTCTATGTAATTCCCGACGATAAAACGTGCTTTCAGAAGTTTGGAAGATAAAGAGTTGTGTACTATTTTGCATTTGTGTACAAAATGCTTAATTTTTTCATTTACATTGCAGAGTCACATGACCACTCCTTATAGCGAAAAGAAGTTCGTTAATTCGGTTGGCTTAAAGTTAATTAGCTCCCCCTACCCTTTGATCAATTATTTCAGTTAACATTCTTGCATTAGTAAAAACATACATAGTTGAAGAGAGACCGTTATGTGGCTAACACTGTTCAGTGCTAATTACCCCTACGCAAAGAATGAATATTTTAAAATAAAGCAAATTGTGTGCCATTTTCAGTATCAACTTTTATTCATCTCTGTTAACCTTGAGAACCAGAGGAATAACTTTTAAAACAGAGCTACCTGATCTGTAAAAGTAATGTGAGCGGTGGTCACGTTTCAGTGAATTAAGCATTACATGAACTGTTAATAATGGGTTAAAGTGGCCGGGTGCGGTGGCTCACCCCTGTAATCCCAGCACTTTGGGAGGCCCAGGTGGGCGGATTACCTGAGCTCAGGAGTTCCAGACTAGCCTGGTCAACATGGTGAAACCCGGTCTCTACTAAAAATACAAAATTAGCCGGGCGTGCACACCCGTAATGCCAGCTACTCGGAAGACTGAGGCAGGAGAATCGCTTGAACCCGGGAGGCGGAGGTTGCAGTGAGCCGAGATCCTGCCATTGCACTCCAGCCTGGGCAACAAGATCAAAAGTCTGTCTCAAAAAACAAACAAACAAACAAACAAACAAACAAAAGCAAAAAAACCAGTTAAAGTACCACTACCACAGATGTCTTGCACAGAGGATCAATTTGATAAGTATTCATGAATTGATTGAATTTATTTAGAAGAACATTATTCTTCCTTTTGCCCCAAAAGCAAAGAAAATGATTTTTTGTTGTTAACAATAAACTTTTTCTCTTTTATTTCTTCTATTAAACCCAAGAGCAGTGCAACCACTCTCTTTGGTTAGGAGAATTTGGAAAAATCAAATGAGGCTAGAAGATTTTTCTTGCAGGTGGCAGCAAAAAGAGTTATTTGAACATAGAAGCTGATATTGCCCTGAGCAGGATTACTTTTCCCCTCTGTTTAACAAAGGAGAACTCTAAGTGTAGCTGTTCAAAGAATAGCTGCCTCAGATCGCCAGACCTGCATGGGTTAATATGGTGGTTAGTAGCCACACATGGCTACTGAGCACTTCAAATGAGGTTGGCTGGTCAAAGTTGAGATGTGCTGTAAATGTAAAGTTCATACCAGATTTCAGACTTAGTAAAAAAAAAAAAGAATATAAAGTATCTGATTAATAATTTTTTATATTCACAGCATGTTGAAATGATATTTTTGATATATTGGGTTAAATAAAATATTTCATTAAAATTAATTTCACCTTTTAAAAACTTTTTAATGTGGCTACTATAAATGTATACTTACATATGTGGCTTTTGAGCCTTTTATGTATTCCTACAAGTCATATAATGTTAAGTGATATCTTCAGATTCCAATGTCTTTTTGGCTTCCTTAGTGCAGAATCAGCAGAAAGGGCTGATTCAGTTACCTACTGATCCCCACCCTCCCCAACAAATCTCGCAGTCAGAACCAAAATATTGGAAAGTTATTACTTGAAACTACAGTAGAGGGAAACAGCAAACCTCAGTAGAAAATCTGAAGGAGGTTTCCAAGAAATCATTCCTAATGTATGACGGGACAACTAGATTTAACCTCCTCTGCCCCCAACAATTTCCTTCTATAATTATAACCTTTCTATACAAGTTTAAATGGACATTTGTTTAACAAAATAACATTTGTTCAAAAAATGGAGTTACATCAGTCTGGAAAAGTTGCAAGATGACTATGGCTCATGGCGCAATCTCTACCTCATATACATCCAAAGTTCACAGCTCTGTACATACAGATTTGTCACTACTGCAGAAAATCCCAAAAGTGTAATCATCATCACCTCTAGGAAAAAGTTTTTTCCTTTCATCCAGATTATCCAAATTATATTATCCAAAGCATATTTATTTCGATCCATATTTATCCAAAGCCTATTTATTTTTTCACAAAAAAAGGAAAGGTAATAGCCAGCGACTATTTAACTATTTCTTTTCAGAGAGAAAGAAAGATAAGATTTAGCCTCAAATCTTATCTCATGTAAGACAATAGTTTAACAAAACACATGGTTACATATGTTTCATGTGTGTGAATTTTGTTTTTTCCTTGAAATGTCTCAAATAAAAATTATTAAGGCTATTTTCCTGATTGACACAGATCTTAAAGAACAGGCATTTCTACATCAATTTGAACATTTTATTTGAGAAAATTCAAATTTTGGAAAATGTAGGTTTCTAGGTTCCCTTCCAGATACAAAGTTCAAAGATTTGAGAGTTGCATATGATGAAAGACAATAAAATCTATAAAGGTGAAGACAATCTATAATACAAATACATGAAATGTTTAACATTCTTTCCAGTTAGGCAGGATGGGGTCACGATAAGAGCAGAGACAGGCCTGTGTCCAAATTTCAGGATTCTTTATCTTAGCTTCAACTTTGCTTAGACCGGCATGTAGTTGCTGTTCAACAAATATTTGCAGAATAAACTTTGTTTTTCTCATCTGAAGATAGGAATAATAATACTTGCCTTGTATGATTGGTGGGAAGATTAAATGGAGGTAATGTCTGTAAAGCATTAAGCATGGTGCCTGCCACATAGGAAACATTCAATAAATGGAGGTATTGTTATCAGCTTCAGAAAGGGAGTACTCCTGCATACATAATGTAATTCAAATATCTCACTCTTGAAAGTTACCTCGTTCCATTTGCTGTGTGAGCATTTTATTGTAGTGTGATCTATTTCTTTAGGGCACTCTTGTATCACAAAAAATGATACTGTAAGTAACCTGTGAAATGCAAATAAAAGAATGTAGAGCAACTTACTCTTATGTTTTTTGAGCTACACATGTTGAAATGCAAATGATTACAGGTCAATTGCCTCATAGGCTATGATCAAAATCTAGTTTATGTAATTCTCAAAATAAACTAACAAATATATGATTCAAAGTGAACATTACCTGACTCATACTTATGTAGGGAGATGAAGGAGAGGCCTGTGTCAGACATGCTTTAATGTCTTCTTCTTTTATTGGTTTCCAAAATGTTTAATCCTTAGAGGTGTCATTTTGTTCCAAGAGTCATTTGAAGGGAAAGAATTATGGGGCTTTGATACTTGACAAGGAACTGAGAAGCCATTCTGGAAGCTTTAATAAGCTGCTGTTTTACTTTAGTTTTCATTTTGCTAGAACTGAAAAGACCCTCTAAATTTTCTTGTTTATAAACACTAATTCATAAGAAGGAGATAATACATTAAAATTTCGTTTCAAACTGATACTGAAAACGGCTGCTTTGACATTAAGCAAAAATCTCAGTATAAAGTATTCCTTCAGAGAATAAACATTCCTATTTTGTAACTATCAATTTACTTTGGTTGGTTTGAACAGTGGTTCTCACATTTTTTTTTTTCAGTCCACAAACCATTTTGAAGCAAAAACCCAAGGACCACCGGTTCCTACTCATCATCATGAAAAAAAAAATTCAAACTTTATTGAACTCTTGCTTTAAAACATGGCTGTTATTGTGGTTATGTTTTTTAAAACTTTATATTTGTGCTTTTGAATGCAAATTTGAGTCTGCAGCTGGAAAAGATACTTTTTTTAAAAAATTCTTTTTTAGTGACTTGTATTTAAGACCAGCCCATAGCCAGACCTCAACTGGAAGTGTCTTTGCAGAACACTATGGAATTAAATGGAACTCTATTCTTTGACCACCAGCTGAATCCCAAATCTCTATGTTTGGAAACTCTGCAGTTTTAATCACAAAAATTGTGTGAGTGAGGCACTATCAAATCAGGTCCATTGCTGGAAAAACTGCTCATGGATTAATAATGCCATATTTGTAAGTAAAGTACATTTTCATTAAGCAACAGATCAATTATATTTCAGTAGCTTATTTTCAAGTCATGTTCTTGGTAACTAATAAAACAAGAATAAAAACCTGGGAAGGGGTTAAACATTAAGGAATTCCTTTTTTAAATAAGAAACCTGAATTGAAATAATTTATAATTGCCTAGAAAATAAGAGATGAATTCTATAGGTTAAATGGCTTTATTAAAAACTTTAAGACTAATAAGACTGTATGCAAATAGTTCACGTTTCAGCAAGAATAAGCCAATTGGAAGTAGTATTGGCAGTTTTGGACATTTTACCAAAAGTTTTGAACACTTTTTATAATGATGGTGATGATGATAATAATAGCTTACTGAGTACTTACTATGGGTCAGGCATTGATGTGTTTCACATGTAATTTAATCATCATTGCAATGCTAAGAGTACTAAATATGTATTAATAGCAGCTAACAGGGCTGGGTGCAGTGGCTTACTCCTGTAATCCTAGCACTTAGGGAGGCCGAGGTGGGAGGATCACCTGAGGTCAGGAGTTCGAGACCAGCCTGGCCAACATGGAGAAACCCTGTCTCTATTAAAAATACAAAAATTAGCCGGGTGTGGTGGCATGTGCCTGTAGTCCCAGCTACTCAGGAGGCTGAGGCAAGAGAATCAGTTGAACCCAAGAGGTGAATGTTGCAGTGAGCTGAGATTGTGCCACTGCACTCCAGCGCGGGCAACAGAATGAGACTCTGTCTCAAAAACAAAAAACAAAACAAAACAAAACAAAAAACCAAAAAACAAAAAAGCAGCTAACAGCTGTTGAGTACTTGCAAACTGTTAAATGATTTACATATATTATCTCATTTTATTTAAACAGTAGGTACTGTTAGCAACGGTTAGTGTTTCGTTCTGATAAATAATGAGTATTTCTTACTATAATGAGTTCTCCCAAAGATTTCAGGAAAATGCTTAGGAAAATGTACCACAAAATACAATTAAGTATTTAAAAGACAATGTTTATTAAATATATTCATATGCTGTATTGCTCTCTTAGTCTTTATTTTATTTTGCCTTGGTGGGCACTGTAAGATTCTATGAAATTTCATTTTGAAAAAAAAAGAAAATAAGTTTCAGCTTCTCCAAAGAGCAATATAAAGCTTTTGAAAGGGTGTTAAAATAGATAATTTTCAAATGAAAGTTTTTGTTTTCATAGTTTACCGTGGGTCTTTAGACCACAGTTATGGATTCAATTATGATTCCCCCAAAAAAGATATGTTGAAGGTCTAATCCCCAGTACTTCAGAATGTGACCTTATTTGGAAATAGGAGTGTTGCAGATGTAATTAGTTAAAATGAGGTCATACTTGAGTAGGGTGGGCCCCTAATCCATTAGGACTGATCTCCTTATAAGAAGATAGCCATGTGAAGATAGAGACACAGGGAGAATGCCAGGTAATGACAGAAGATTGGAATGATGCATCTACAAGCCAATGAATGCCACAGATTGCTGACAAACCACCAGAAGCTAGGAAGTGGCAAGGAGCTAGGAAGAGGCAAGGAAGGATTCTACACAGAGTCTCTGAGAGAACATGGCCCTGACAACATCTTGATTTTAGACTTCTGGCCTCCAGAACTCTGAGACAATAAATTTCTGTTGTTTTCAGCCACCCAGTCTGTGGTACTTTGTTATGGCAGCCCTTGGAAACTACTACAACGACTGGGAAGATTTTTGCTTATACACTTGCAAAGCATTTTTCACTTCTGAAAACACTACATCCACTATTAAGGATTTCCTAAAATAGTAGGCATATCTCTGTAAGCAATAGGGAAAAAAATAACAACAGAGAGGAATTTGGAATGTGTTTACAAATGGATTAGGAATAGAGCCTAGAATTTAATTTCTTCAGGTTAAACATTTAATGCTAACAAAATAATCCCTGATTCTTCTTTATAGATCTCCAGAATCCAGACAACTCTATATATGAGTAATTTTCCCCTAATATGTACTCACTATTATTTATTAGACTGAAGTGAAAAAAATTATACTGTAGCTTCTTAAATCTTTCCTTCTGTCTGGGAAGTCTATGTTTGAGCATACTTCGTTTTTCATTTAGGAGCTAACTCCTCTGTACTTCTCTTCCTGTATTTCTCAAGGACTTTTGTGGCATCACCATTTATTTAACTGACCATATCAGAAATACAGGGTTCATTATGTCATCCTGCCCTCCTCCATCTCCCCTTCTTCTCGCACCTCCCACATTATTTTACTAGACTTTTGGATTCTCCTTTCTAATCTGGATTCTGTCAAACTCTCTCTCACTCCACTACCCCCACCCCAGTTTGGGCCCCCCCCATTTCGGCCTGAATTATTACAGCTCCCTTCCAAGCCTTCCTGACTTTCACCCATTCTCTACACAAGGGATAAAGGGTGCATCCTAAAACGAAAATGTTATCTTGTTCATCCTATGTGCTTAAAACCCACAATGGCTTTCCATAGCTCAGGATAAAATCCTGGCACCTTTGCCTAGATGCAAGATGCCTACCTTTCTTTGTTTCTTTTTTGCCAGCCATTAATGGCAACATAAAAAACATTAAGAATTTATCATGCTTTTTCGTATACAAACTGTATTTCAGGTGAACCGTATAGCATTAGTTGATGAAAGAATGGTCTTTACAGAATTCTGGCTTATAAATGTAGAAGGAATGCTAGACTTAGAAAAGCACCATTTTGAGACCATTAACACTATGAAGAAACTGCATCAACTAATGGGCAAAATAACCAACTAGCATCATAATGACAGGATCAAATTCACACATAACAATATTAACCTTAAATGTAATGGACCGAATGCCCCAATTAAAAGGCACAGACTGGCAAATTAGATAGAGTCAAGACCCACTGGTGTGCTGCATTCAGGAGACCCATCTCACGTGCAAAGACACACGTAGGCTCAAAATAAAGGGATGGAGGAAGATTTACCAAGCAAATGGAAAGCAAAAAAAAGCAGAGGTTGCAATCCTAGTCTCTGATAAAATAGACCTCAAACCAACAAAGATCAAAAAAGACAAAGAAGGGCATTACATAATGGTAAAGGGATCACTGTAACAAGAAGAGCTAACTATCCTAAATATATATGCACTCAATATAGGAGAACCTAGATTCATAAAGCAAGTTCTTAGAGACGTACAAAGAGACTTAGACTCCCACACAATAATAGTGCAAGATTTTATCACCCCACTCTCAATATTAGACAGATCAATGAGACAAAATTAACAATGATATTCAGGACTTGAACTCAGCTCTGAACCAAGCAGACCTAATAGACATCTACAGAACTCTCCACCCCAAATCAACAGAATACACATTCTTCTCAGCACCACATAGCACTTATTCTAAAATCGACCACATAATTGGAAGTAAAACAGTCCTCAGCAAATGCAAAATAACGGAAGTCATGACAGCCTCTCAGACCAAATTAGAACTCGGATTAGAATTCGGGATTAAGAAACTCGGGATTAAGAATCAATCAAATTAGAACTCGGGATTAAGAAACTCACTCAGAACTGCACAACTACGTGGAAACTGAACAACCTGCTCCTGAGTGACTACTGGGTACATAACAAAATTAAGGCAGAAATAAATAAGTTCTTTGAAATCAATGAGGACAAAGACACAACGTACCAGAATCTCTGGGACACAGCTAAAGCAGTATTTAGAGGGAAATTTGTAACACTAAATGCCCACAGGAGAAAGGAGGAAAGATCTAAAATTGACACCCTTACATCACGATTAAAAGAACTAGAGAAGCGAGAGCAAACAAATTCAAAAGCTAGCAGAAGACAAGAAATAACTAAGATCAGAGCAGAACTGAAGGAGATAGAGACATGAAAAACCCTTCAAAAAATCAATGAATCTAAGAGCTGGTTTTTTGAAAAGATTAACCAAATTGATAGACCACTAGCCAGATTAATAAAGAAGAAACGAGAAGATTCAAATAGACACAATAAAAAATGATAAATGGGAGATTATCATTGATCCCACAGAAATACAAGCTACCATCAGAGACTACTATAATCACCTCTATGCAAATAAACTAGAAAATCTAGAAGAAATAGATAAATTCCTGGACACATACACCCTCCCAAGACTAAACCAGGAATAAGTCGAATCCCTAAATAGACCAATAACAAGTTCTGAAATTGAGGCAGTAATTAATAGCCTACCAACCAAAACAAGTCCAGGACGAGACGGATTCACAGCCGAATGCTACCAGAGGTAGAAAGAGAAGCTGGTACCATTCCTTCTGAAACCATTCCAAACAACAGAAAAAGAGGGACTCCTCCCTTTTATGAGGCCAGCATCATCCTGATACCAAAACTTGGCAGAGGCACAACAAAAAAAGAAAATTTCAGGGCAATATCCCTGATGAACGTTGATGTGAAAATCCTCAGTAATATACTTGCAAACCAAATCCAGCAGCACATTAAAAAGCTTATCCAGCACAATCAAGTCAGCTTTATCCCTGGGATGCAAGGCTGGTTCAACATACGCAAATCAATAAACATAATCCATCACACAAACAGAACCAATGACAGAAAACACATGATTATCTCAATAGATGCAGAAAAGGCCTTCGACAAAATTCAACACCCCTTCATGCTAAAAACACTCAATAAACTAGGTATTGATTGAACATGTCTCAAAATAATGAGAGCTATTTATGACAAACCCACAGCCAATATCATACAGAATGGGCAAAAGCTGTAAGCATTCCCTTTGAAAACTGGCACAAGACAAGGTTGCCCTCTCTCACCACTCCTATTCAACATAGTATTGGAAGTCCTGGCCAGGGCAATGAGGCGAGAGACAGAAATAAAGCATATTCAAATAGGAAGAGAGGAAGTCAAATTATCTCTGTTTGCAGATGACATGATTGTATATTTAGAAAACCCCATCGTCTCAGCCCCAAAACTCCTTAAGCTGATAAGCAACTTCAGCAAAGTCTCAGGATACAAAACAAATGTGCAAAAATCACAAGCATTCCTATACACCAATAATAGACAAACAGAGAGCCAAATCGTGAGCAAACCTCCCATTCACAATTGCTACAAAGAGAATAAAATACCTAGGAATACAACTTACAATGGATGTGAAGGACCTCTTCAAGGAGAACTACAAACCACTGCTCAAGGAAATAAGAGAAGACACAAACAAATGAAAAAACATTCCATGCTCATGGATAGGAATAATCAACATCATGAAAATAGCCATACTGCCCAAAGTAATTTATAGATTCAATGCTATTCCCATCAAGCTACCATTGACTTTCTTCACAGAACTAGAAAAAACTACTTTAAATTTCATATGGAACCAAAAAAGAGCCCATATAACCAAGACAATCCTAAGCAAAAAGAACAAACATGGAGGCATCACGCTACTTGACTTCAGACTATACTACAAGGCTACAGTAACCAAAACAGCATGGTACTGGTACCAAAACAGATATATAGACAATGGAACAGAAAAGAGGCCTCAGAAATAACACCACACATCTACAACCATCTCATCTTTGACAAACCTGACACAAACAAGCAATGGGGAAAGGATTCCCTATTTAATAAATGGTGTTGGGAAAACTGGCTAGCCATATGCAGAAAACTGAAACTGGACCCCTTACTTACACCTTATACAAAAATTAACTCAAGATGTTTTAAAGATTTAAATGTAAGACCTAAATCCATAAAAAACCCTAGAAGAAAACCTAGGCAATACCATTCAGAACATAGGCACGGACAAAGTCTTCGTGGCTAAAACACCAAAAGCAATGGCAACAAAAGCCAAAATTGAAAAATGGGATCTAATTAAACTAAGGAACTTCTGCACAGCAAAAGAAACTATCATCAGAGTGAACAGGCAATCTGCAGAATGGGAGAAAATTTTTGCAATCTATCCACCTGAGAAAGGGCTAATATCCAGAATCTACAAGGAACTTAAACAAATTTACAAGAAAAAAACAAACAACCCCATCAAAAAGTGGGCAAAGGATATGAACAGACACTTCTGGAAAGAAGACATTTATGCAGCCAACAAACATGAAAAAAAGCTCATCATCACTGGTCATTAGAGAAATGCAAATCAAAACCACAATGAGATACCATCTCACACCAGTTAGAATGGCGATCATTTAAAAAGTCAGGAAACAACACATATTGGAGAGGATGTGGAGAAATAGGAATGCTTTTACACTATTGGTGGGAGTGTAAATTAGAACCAACCCAAATGCCCATCAATAATAGACTGGATAAAGAAAATATGGCACATATACACCGTGGAATACTATGCAGCCACAAAAAGGATTAGTTCATGTCCTTTGCAGGGACATGGATGAAGCTGGAAACCATCATTCTCCGCAAACTAACATAGGAACAGAAAACTAAACACCACATGTTCTCACTCATAAGTGGGAGTTGAACAATGAGAACATATTGGCACAGGGAGGGGAGCATCACACACTCGGGCCCGTTGGGGGGTGGGGGGCAAGGGGAGGGATAGCATTAGGAGAAATATCTAATGTAGATTATGGATTGATGGGTGCAGCAAACCTCCATGGCACATGTATACCTACGTAACAAACCTGCATGTTCTGCACATGTATCTCAGAACTTAAAGTATAATAATAAAAAAAGAAAAGCACCACTTTGAAAATCATAATGGAATAATTGATTCAGGCAACAATCATAAATGAATAAAGCCATTAGATGAAAGGTGGATGGGGAACTTGAAATGGGAAGGATCAGGCTATCACCACCTGAACCCACTGATCAATCTTAGCATTAGTAAAGGTGAACAACCAGTCACTATAAGCCTCTTATGTCATGCAATAAGAAATACTTAGTACTACCTATGAAGTATTGTTTTCAAAAACCCGAAGCTGAATTCAGTTAAGCCTCTAAAGCTCACTGTCCAATATGGTTGCTGTGACATGTGGCTATTTAAATTCAAATTAATTAAAGTAAAATAAATTTTAAAAATTCAGTTCCTTATTCACACTAACCACATTTCACGTGTCAATCTTCACCTGTGGCTATGGTATCAGATGGCACACATTATAGAACATTCCCACCACGGCAGCGAGTTCTGTTGGAAGGTACTGCTCTAGAGCTTTCATTTTTGTGGGGAGACAAGAGGACTAGAGAAATAAATTAAATGACACACAAGGAAGCAAATAGACAAATACAGAATGTGATATATTCTCTAGGTTTGGTTAACTTACTTTCTGCAACAAGTCAATGGAATGAATGAAAAAGAGGAGGGGTAATTCTTTGCATTGAGAGAGGCAACCAGAGGTAATGTGTGGACCTTGTTTGGATCTTGATTTGAACAAACCAATTGTAACTACATTTTTGAGACCATCATGAAAATATGATTATGGACAGAATTTTGGTTGTTTTTAAATGTCGCTGCAAATTGGTATCCCATTCGTCTCTTGGAATCTGCCCATTTCCCCAACTTTAACATCTGTGGTAGCTTCAAGTGAGTTTTCCAGGTCTGATCACAAAACATCTTGGATATAATGAATGAGCAAGCAGGGAGCAAGGCTGAACCAGGCAAATGTGGGCATCTGGGATGGCAGAAGGGCTGTCCTTTCCCTGGCAGCAAAAGAACAGCCCACGGTAAACAAATCCCTGAGTGTGGCAGAACTTTAGAACCACTCTAGGCATGTATCACTCTTCTAGAGCTGTCTGCTCTCTGGGAGCAAGACGGGGCTGTGGTTCTGTAAAGGCTTGGAGGCTGACCATATAATTAATAGCGGATAGTCATTCTGATGTGAAGCCAAGGCTAGAGCTGAGGTCCAGGATCAGGAGATGGGACTGGCAAAAATAAGAAAAGAAGGTAGGTCCAGGGCTGGAACTTCCACAAGGATATTACCAGCCTGGAAAATAGGATAAATCATGTGAACTCTAGAATCCTGGAGCGATGAGGGCCAGATGAGCAGATGGCTCTCCTCTTCCCTCCAGTGAGGAAAGGCTAAATTCTGGAGCCCCTTATCTGAAAGTGGTAGAGAAGAACAAAGAGAAGAGAACCATTTTCAAACTCCACTTGGTAGATTGGTTTCCATTAGTTCCAGATTGGGCAACATTTGTTTCCTTTTGTTCCCTTTTTCCTGTTCACCCCTAAATATGGATCATGTCTAAGGTTCTACTTTTATATTTTATTTTTAATTGTGGTAATAAATACATAACATAAAATTTGCCATCTTACCAATTTTGAAATGTGTAGTTCAGTAGTGCTCAGTACATTCATATTATTGTGCAACCAATCTCCAGAACGTTTTCATCTTACAAAACTGAAACTCTGCACCCACTAAATAGCAACTCTCATTTTTTCCTCTATCCTCAGCCCCTGGCAACCACCATACTACTTTCCGTCTCTGTGAGTTTGACTATTCTAGATATATAAGTGAAATCATACAGTATTTGTCTTTTTGCGACTGACTTATTTCACTTAGTATAATGTCCTCAAACTTCATTCATGTTGTAGCATGTGACAGGATTTCTTTCTTTTTTTTTGTGACAAAGTCTTGCTCTGTTGCCTGGACTGGAGACTGGAGTGCAGTGGTGCAGTCATAGCTCACTGCAGCCTCAAACTCCTGGGCTCAAGCCATCCTCCCACCTCAGCCTCCTGAGTAGCTGGGACTACAGGCACATGCCACCACTCTTAGCTTATTTTTTATGTTTAGTAGAGGTGGGGAGTTTATGTTGCCTGGGCTGGTCTCGAACTCCTGGGCTCAAGCAATCCTTCTGCCTCAACCTTCCAAAGTGCTGGGCTTACAGGTATGACCCACCATGCCCACACCCTTTTTAAGGCTGAAAAATATTAAATTGCATGTTGTGACATAATAAGAAATATGCATTAGGTCTCTTTCTCCAGTTCCTGAAATAGAGCATCCAAAGCCATTATAATTTCCTGAGTGATAGGAGTGCCTTTTGCTCTAATGAGGTGACTCTTGGCGGGCTTCTGGATGAGGGCTACTCACTGGAAACACTGAGCATGATTAGAAACTTGGAACTTTCAAGCCCCCTACTCCACATCCTCCCAGGAAGAGAGAGAGACTGGAGATTGAGTTAATAATTGATCATGCCCAGGTGATGAAGCCTCCATAAAAAATCCCTGAACTATGGGGTTTGGAGAGCTTCCAGGCTGGCAAACACATCCATATGTTAGGAAAGTGGTGCATCCCAGCTCCATGAGGACAGAAGCACCTTTGCTTAGGACCCTTCTGGACTTCACTCTGTATACCTGTTCCTCTGGCTGTTCATCCGTATCCTTTGTAATATCCTTTATAATAAACAGAATGTTTATGCCACATTTTGTTTATCCATTCATGGTCAGTGGACATCTGGGTTGCTTCCACCTCTTGGATATTGTAAATAATTCTACTATGAATATGGGTGTGCAAATCCAAAGTTCTATCCTTGGCTATGTGGTAGATTGCAAAATGACCACAAAGTATTCCCCTTCCTGTATCCATGCTCATTTGCAATGTGACTTTGCAGTCTCCCATCAAACTATAAAGTTTATTTTCCTACTATTTGAATCTAGGACAGCCTGATGACTAGCTTTGGCCAACAGAATGTAATGGAAGCAATGTGGTACTGGGTCCAAGTCTGAGCCTCAAGAAGTCTTGCACACTTTGGTTTGCTCTCTTGGAATTTGTGTGAACAAACCCAGGTTAGACTATTAAAGGATGAGAGGGCACATAGAGCAAAGACGAGCCATCTTAGATAAGGCTTGAAAGATGGGAGGGTGTCTGACCAAGATCAGCAAAGCTGACCTGACAGCTGACTGCAAATGCATGAGTGAACCCACAAGAGACAAGTACAAATGTCCAGCTGAACCCAGTTCAAATTGCCAGCCTGTGGAATTATAAACCAATCAATGGTTGTTGCCTTAAGCATTTGTGATTTGCTACATGGCAATAGGTAACTAATACATATTACTTCTCTCTTAATTATGTACATTCTTCGTCGGAAATCTAATATAATTTCATACTTCAACGATCACTTGAAAGACTCGGAATTATTCTCCCCAGCCTTGACCCTGCCTTTCTTACAGCTCCATCTTGAATTTGCAACTCCACGTTGAATACTACAACTGGATATCATGTTAACATTTCAAACTCAATATTTCCAAAATGGAATTTGTCATCCTATATCCAAGCCTTATGCTCTCCATTGATGTTTCTGTTTCTGCTGGTGGTATTACCACTGTTTCAACCACACTTGAAACCTTAGTGTCATCTGATTCCTCTTTCTTCTTTCCATAATTAAACGACATCTTTCAAAGTATCTTTATGTCAACTTTACTCTCTTTGTGTCTATAGAACTACTGGCCTATCAATAGCTTCCCTACCTTTTTCCCACCTCTGGCCTCTGCATCCTCAAATTAATTTTTTTTTTTTTTTGAGACAGAGTCTGGCTCTGTCGCTCAGGCTGGAGTGCAGTGGCGCCATCTCGGCTCACTGCAAGCCCCGCCTCCTGGGTTCACGCCATTATCCTGCCTCATCCTCCTGAGTAGCTGGGACTATAGGCGCCCGCCACCATGCCTGGCTAATTTTTTTTTTTTTTTTTTTTTGTATTTTTAGTAGAGACAGGGTTTCACCGTGTTAGTCAGGATGGTCTCGATCTCCTCACCTCGTGATCCACCTGCCTCGGCCTCCCAAAGTGCTGGGATTACAGGCGTGAGCCACCGCGCCTGCCCAAATTAATCTTATTTACCAGTTAAAGATTCTTCTGAGATACAGAATAATAAATTTACTCCTCAACTTTATTCACTACAGGCATATTTTCCTTTTGTCTGCTAATTCTAACATCTGGGTCATCTCCATTGATTCTCTCCATTGATTACCTTTTCTTCTGAGCATGGGTCTTGTTTTTCTATTTCTTCATATGTCTAATAATTTTGAATTATATCCTGGATATTGTAAATGACACATTTTAGGGATTCGGGATTCTGTTCTGTACCTTCAAAGGTCTTTTTGTTCGTTTTTGCAGGCAGCAAACTTGGTTGAGCTCAAATTCCAAACTCTGTCTCCCTTGTGGTAGGCAGCAGCTGAAATCTTAGTCCAATTTTTTTAGCCTTAGCTAGGCTTCTTGGAGTCTACCCTATACGTGTGTACTTCCAGGATCAGCCAGAGATCTAGACAAAGTTTAAACTTAAGTATCCCCCTTTCAAGTTCTCTCCTTTCAGAAATTTCCACCCCCTTTCCAAACTCTGTCCTCTGGTTCTTCAAGTCAATAAGACTGCTGGTTTTAGCTACCAGGCTCAGTGAAAACTGGGATGTGCTCTTCGGGCAAAAAGGGGTAAAATCAGTATGGGAAACTCACAAAGATCTGGTGCTTTTCTTCAAGTATTGACCCCCTCTAGTATCTGCCTGCTTTTGTTTTTTCTCTGTGCCTTTAGGTAGGGTTTAAAAAATATTATTGTCCAATGTTTGTAGTTGTTATCTAGAGAAGGGTGATCACATATAGGAACTACTCATATATTATCAGAAGCAGAACCACTTTGTTAAGTTTAAAACCTTCCATGATTCTCCACTGAAGTCTGTGGACCAAATCTAGGCCTTGGTATCTGTTATGAGCTCTCCCTAAATGGATTACCCATGCTTCCCCACTTATGCTAAGTACTTTCCTGTCTTTGAGCTTTTCCTTCCTGTTCAATGCCCTTTCCATCTCTGGCTATTAAAATAGTATCCATCTTTCAAGTGTCCCAGGGCTGGGTCCCGGGTCCCTGTCCTACTCTATTAACACTTTATCCCTATTGATCCTGTCCAGGTCCATGGCTTCAAATACTGTCTATTTGCCAGTGACTCACAATACATCTTCAGCCCTTATTCCTCCACTGAGTTCCAATTTTGTATATGTAATTGTCAACTTGATGTCCCCACTTGGATGTCCAACAGACATCTCAACTTAACATGGTCAAATTAGAATTCTTGTTTATCTCTCCCCTCAAATTCACTCTCTCTGTAGCCTTCTCAATTCTAGTAAATGCCACCACCATTCACAAGCCAAAAGTCTGAGAGTCATCTACATTCTTGTACTTCCCTTACACTCCACATACAGTCCATCAGGAAGTCCTTTTGGCTCTGACTTCACAATAGATCCACTTTTCTGTAGCCCCTTGGCTACCATTAGAATTTAAGTCATCATGATCTTTCACTGGGACTCTTTCAGTAGCTTCCTGAGAGATGTTCCTGCTCCCGCTCTTACCTCCCTATAATGCATTCTTCACCCAGCAGCTACAGTGATCTTTAATGAAAACCAGATCATGTTATCCTCCTTCCCAACCTGTCAGTGGTTTTCCAAAGCATTTAGACTAAAATCCAAATTCCTTTCTATGGCTTACATGGTCTTACATGATCTGAACCCTTTGACCTCATCTCTGATCACTCTCCCTTTTTCTCATTACACTCTGCCCACACTGGCCCTATTTCTGTTTCTTGATTTTACCAAGCTCTTTACATTTCCCTGCAACGCTCCACTCCTAAATCTTTATCTGCCCATTGTCTGTCTTCCCTATCAGGTTGCATTTTCTGTGAAAGTAGGGGCATTTCCAGTAAATTTTTCTTGAAAGAAGGAATGAATTCAACATCAATACACTTTCTTCATAAAGCCTTTCTTATACCTCTCTGATGGCAATATATTCTATGCTCCTTAAATTTTATGTCTGTGTCTCTTTTAGCATTTACTACCTCTTATATAATGTTATGGTGTTTTTTGTATGTGTTTTATCGTCCTTAAGTCATTAACTATGACATCAGAATGGGCAGAGTCCCTGCCTGATTCATCTGAGCATTCCCCATGTGGCATACTACAGGGCTTTGCACAGAGCAATGCTGATGAATGTTGAGTAAATGAATGAATAACAAAGTCAATATTCATTTCTATTGAAAGGGAGTATTATTAATATTAAAAACAGTGCCAACAACAGTCTTAGGTTATTGCTAAATTTCTTTGGAATTAACGAAACATAATTTTTAGGTTATTGCTAAATTTCTTTGGAATTAATGAAACATAATTTACTCAAGTCTATGTTATGAAGTTTTTTTATATCATTAATTGTTTCATATCATTAATGGTTCTTAATGTTTTAGTGCTTCATTAGAAATAGTAGAGACTACTGAAGTATTCTGACTGAGGCACATTTGAACAACACTCCCTGAAATGTTCATGCAACTAATATATCTAAATGTTTTAAAAACATGCCAATGAGTCATGGCTAATTTGGCCAGCAGAATTCCATGGGTATATTCAATATAATGGATAGGTAGCAATTATAGGGTTTTACTCGAAAAGTTTGAATAGCGAGTTTTATCAAAATCCATTTAAACATAATTCCAGTCCCTGAAATGGAAAAGTTTTCACTTTAATTACACAAATATCAGACTTGAACCTTAAGTAGACTGTTTTTTATGATCTCATCTTCCTCCTTGGCTTCATTTTACTTATTCTTTCTAGTTTTCCAGCCCTTGCTGCCGAACTATGCTTTTATTCTAGTACTATTTCAAGCTTCTACTCAGCATCTAAACTCATTCACCAAACCCATTAATGTCATAAGAGCTTCACCTCAGAGAGACATACTTTGTTTTTTTTCTTTGAGACAGAGTCTTGCTCTGTCACCAGGCTGGAGTGCAATGGCCCGATCTCGGCTCACTGCAACCTCCGCCTCCCAGGTTCAAGCGATTCTCCTGCCTCAGCCTCCTGAGTAGCTGGGATTACAGGCACCTGCCACCAGGCCCGGCTAATTTTTGTATTTTTAGTAGAGACGGGGTTTCACCATGTTGGACAGGATGGTCTCGATCTCTTGACATCTTGATCTGCCCACCTTGGCCTCCCAAAGTGCTGGCATTACAGGCGTGAGCCACCGTGCCCGGCCGAGACATACTTTTTAATATTTTTTTAATCCAATAGAACTATTCACAAGTTTTATTGCCATAGTTTGCTGGTTATTTATAGTTCTTTTTACTTGCTGTGTTAACTCTTTGTATAACAAGAACAATGTTTTAGATTGTGAATTATTTGGGGTGATTGTTTCCTTATTCCCATTTTCCCTGTTTTTGTATTTTGCATGTATTCTGTTGTGTTTTGCACAGGTTCAACCCAGAAGATTTCAATAAATTGAAAAGAGAAATTGAAGCATAGCCAACATGGAAAAATATATGATCGAAGACTATGTGACCAAGGTAAATTAAATGCAAAGTTAAGATGCTTCTAATCTTGAACTGCAAAAGACATTGCTCATAAGTGACAGTGTGGAACAAGGTATTAAATAATTCAAGACCATTGATGTCATTGTTATCTGTACAAACGTATTTGACTGAAGATGAATAATCTTTTCTCCTTCAAGTTATTTTGTAGAAGAGATTTTCCCCTTTTCACACAAAATTTTTATTCTATTCATCTTTTTATCTCGGTGATTAAGCTTTTAGAGTGGTGCACAAAAGCAAATGTAAAATGTAGTTGAAGTGTTGTACTTTGTATTTACACCAAGGAAGGTTTCTCATTTGAAATTTTTTTGACTGCAAAGAAGTGAATACTTAAAGTAACTTAAGGAATAAGGGTATTCATTTCCTTATATAACAAGAGGACTAGTCGTTGGGTGATTGTGAGGTTAGTTAATTCAGTGGCTTGAAAATGCAGTTCGAGCCCAGGCGTTTTCCATATTTTTGGTCCTAGAATTCTCAGATAATTTGTTTGGTCCTCTGGTTTGTCCCATCATGGTTGCCAGATGTGCCCAGCAGTTCTAGCTGTCATATGTAGACAATATAGTAGTCTAAGGAACAGTAAGTTCTCCTCATAGTTCTCTCTCTCTCTTTCTCTTTATTCAGAAGAAAATACCTTTTATAAATCCGACAACCTGCATATCTCCCCTCATGTCCCAGTGGCCAGGATTTGTTACATGCCCATACACTAGCTGCAAGGGAGGCTGGGAAAGCAGTTATCTGTCAGTTGCAGCCTTCAAGGCCTACAGCTCCTTCAAGGCCCAATACAGTCCTCCTTCTGTGTAGCTTTATCTCATACCACTCTCTCCCTTGCTGTCTCTGCTTCAGCCACACTTTCAGCCTTGTTGTTCTCTTAACAGGGCATGTATACATGAAGGCTTTGCACATACTATTCTCAGTGTTTAGACAGCTCTTCCTCCCGGTATCTGCATGACTTAATCCCTCATTTCCTTCAGGCAACATAAGAACAGAGACCACTCTATCTAAAATAGCATCCTTTACCTCCATTGTTCTCTATCCTTCTTCCCTGTTTTAATTTTTGATAGCTCTTAATGAGAGAGAGAGAGAGAGCTCGAGTAAGCGAGAGAGAGAGATAGAAAGAATGTTTTTCTGGCTAGATTGTAAGTTGTACTGGAACAAGGTGGTACGTTTTGTTCACCACTGTGCCTCCAGAGCATACAACAGTGCCAGCTACATGGCAGGTACATCAAGAAATATTTGTTGATCAATGAATTAATGAAGTTGTATTCTCTGAGCAAGGAAGAAGGTAGGGACAGGCAATTCCTTGCTGGTGGACAATCAGTAGTGTTAACCATAGGAGGAGATGCCAATAAGAGCTCCTATGCTGAACACAGATCAGCTGGTAAGAGAAGGAAAATGGAGTGTTTGTGGGGTGAGTGGGGAAAAGATAAAGCTACAGGGCCATGACCCAGCTCTACCAGGTGGCAACTTCCTGCAGGGGTTGGCAACCTCCCACAGTGTCTAGCACAATCTCAGGCACTAAGTAGATCATCATTGCACAGAATCAGTTATTGTATTTGGCTTTGTGAATGGTCCCCTCAGAAGCTCTAGAAAATGGTGACATCAGAATGTACTTCCTATTGACTACCCTATCTTGGAGACTATTCCATCCTTCAGACATATAGACTCAGCAATTCCTGATAATCCTTTCTACTTGCATGATGGCTATATTAGTTTCCTAGGGTTGGCATAACAAAGTACCACAAACTGAGTGGCTTAAAACAATGGAAATGTATTCTCTTATAGTTCTGTTAACTAGAAGTCCAAAATCAGGTGTCAGCAGGGTGGTTTCTTCTGGAAGTTCTAAGGGAGAATTCCTTCCATACCCCTCTCCTAGCTTCTGGTGGTTGCTGGCAATCTGCGGCATTCCTTTGCTTATACCAAATAAGGTCACATTCTGAGGGTCTGGGTAGACATGAATTTTGGGGGACACTATTTAACCAAATATGGTAGTTAAATGCTTTCTAGAGCTCTTTGACCTTTGGCAACTTAATGGGAAAGAAATAATTGTCTTAAAGGAAAGTCAATTGCCTGTTTGAAGGCAAGTGAAGAACATTGAAATGAACTTCCTTCATTATTAAAAAAATTATACTCCCATACATAAGTGTTTAACACATTCCTCTACATACAATTCTGTTAAACCTGTTTTATTTCTGAAGGGCTCCTTTTAAAATCTCTGAATACATTATAGGCATCGAGCAATTCTCTGTATAATGCTCATGCACTATATGTATACATGTATGAAACTCTACATGAATACTGTAGATGGAAGACAACTTGCTTCACAGTGAATGATTAATGGCAAATATGCATTTGAAAAGTTTCAAGAAAATTATATTAAAAGAAAGCAAAAACAGAAACAGCAAATCCTTATTGAACAGTAATTAACAAAGAAGGATTCTTAATACAATTTCCCCAAGTGTGTCTAGTCAGTTATAAAGTTCTTCATTCAATCTCTCTCAGGGATTCTTCCTCCCATGAATATAAACTCAAGGAAACCCATTCATAAATTTCTCTGGTGCTTTTCTCCCACTAATTCTTAGATGTTCAGATGAACACAGATTTTAATATGCTGGACTCTCAGAGTAAAAACTGACCAGTAATTTATCAGAGTTCTGTGGAAAATTGGTGAACTCACACCACTTCCTAGCATTGATAGAAAGAGGAGGAAAGGAAATAGGGGAGCAAGGAACTAGTTAAAGTCCTAGAAAATTCCTTTTTGATCCTTGTGACAAAAGATGGGGGAATGGATATCATGTTCTTTCCACATCTAGAGAATATAGAGGAATTGGTAGATAAATTGATACAGATATAAAAGCACCATGTTCTTTCTCTTTTGTAATAATCATCACACTTATGATTACTTATTTATGATCTTACCCATTCTAATGTAAGTCCCATGAAAAATGGGAGTAAACATGTCTTATTTATTTTTTGTATCCCCAGAGCCTGGTTCACTGACTGGCAAAGGGAAATAATCAAATATTTGTTGAAGTGAATTGAAATAGAAAGGGTCTTAACTCCTTATGGACGTGAATAACTCCACTGATAAATATTGAATGAGATTTCCTGGCACCCTATTAGAAGCATCAATTCTTTTAGATCATGTATGTGTCTGACACTTCAAGGTGCTCCTAGTAACCATTCTCCCCACCTTTAGTTGGGAACATGGCCACCCAAAATGAACACTACATTTCCCAATTTCCCTGGCAACTCACTGTGGCCAGTGGGATAGTGGCAGAAATGATGCTTGGCAATTTCCAGGTGTGTCCCTTAAAAGACAGGTGGTGTGGCCGGGCGCCGTGGCTCATGCCTGTAATCCCAGCACTTTGGGAGGCCGAGGCAGGCGGATCACAAGGTCAGGAGATCAAGACCATCCTGGCTAACACGGTGAAACCCTGTCTCTACTAAAAATACAAAAAATTAGCCGGGTGTGGTGGTGGGCGCCTGTAGTCCCAGGTACTCGGGAGGCTGAGGCAGGAGAATGGCATGAATCTGGGAGGTGGAGCTTGCAGTGAGCCGAGAGCGCGCCACTGCACTCCAGTGTGCCCTTTGCTTCTCATCTTATTTTCCTTTTCTCCATCTAGCTGTTTAAAGCATGGATGTGATGGTAAGCTTTAGCCACCATTTTAGACAATGAGGATGAGGGCCACACCACAGGGTTGTAAAGAGCTGGGGTTCTTGAGGAATTGTGAAGCAGAGTTGCTATACTGGGTCCGAATCGAGTACTTTTCAATTTTTATGTGTGAGAGGAATAAATCTTTATCTCGTTTAAGCCATAGTTATTTCAGGTCTTTGTTATTTGCTACCAAATCTAATCCTACTGATAGAAATAAGATTTTAGGGTGTTACAGCTGGAAGATCGCTCAATCGGAGCTTATGTAGTTCACTGCTCTCATTTGACTGCTGATGACCAGGGACATTAAATCATATACCAAGATCACAAAAGTAGAATGGGAATAAATCCAGGTCTAAAATCCAGTTCACTTCAGATCTTTCTTTCCTATTCCACGTTGCCTATTTAATGATATATATCTATCAAAGCAATTTGTAACCTGATTCCTATTTTTTCTGTCGACTTAAGTTACATTACAGGTATCACCAGTCACAAGTAAATAACCTTTTAGTGAGTTGACTTGAGTATTTGATGGAAAAAGAGGTGCTCCTGCCATATCTGTTAATCCCTTAGCTGCGTGCTTGAAAATACCATAATTTTGTCTCCGTTTATGAGGGCATCAAATTGGGCTAATACAGCTGGATTATAAAATAATGCTTAACTAATTGGTATAGCCATATACAATATAATCTACTCTAACTTGAATGTTCTTTAGGCATAAGTTTAGGTTGATGCAAAAAATAGCTCCTTATTTTATTAAGTCTGTATGCCAAATTTATTAATAACTCATACTATTTTGTGGCTTGCATAATAAAGGCTGAATAAAGAGGTCATGAGAGTTGATGCAGTTTCCAGAAGTTATTACCTTACAAAGAAGCTCAGGAGAAGGTATTGAGAGAAATCCTTAACTATCAAATATATTAATAGCATTCAAGGACAGAGGCAGGGACTTCTCTAGTGAGTTCTGGTTCTTATTCTGAAATTCCTTGTGCTCCATTTCTTACTAGTATAAATCTTGGAACTATGATTGCTAGACATTAACCAAAATCACACACATAATGATGATTCTTTTTCAATCGAAGACATGATTGGTGCCTACCATCACAGAAACTGAATAGTAATGTATAACAAGAAAAAACAATTAAACACTGTCAAGAGGTTGACTATGGAATCTGTATGTCTGGGATGATAAAGTTGTTAGTTTGGATTCTAATAATTTGGAATTTGTGGCAATTTTATTTGTATTAACCTTGTGCAAACCTTAGGAAAATTTAAGCAATAATTTAGTATAGAAATATTGAAGGGAATATATATTTATCTGATCTGGGGTGGCAGAATGTTTAAGAACATAAGCTGCACTCAGACAGTAGTTCATAAACATTTTGAGGTCAGGACCCTATGAGAATTTGATGGAATTTATGGGTTTATCTCCCCACAAAACCTACATACAATGGCAGACACATATTGGGATTATCTGCTTAGTAACTCCCTTCTGGGAACTGCCTTTCCATCCACTTGGTTGTCTATGAGCCCCAACCCTGGTACAACATGAACCCATCCATGTCTGCATTTGATTAGTTAGCAGATGACTACCTGAGCCAAGGCAAGCCAATCAGAGTCTGAACCTAAGACTTTAGAACTGGAAAGGAGAAAGACAGACAGTCTCTCTTCAAGATGCTTGAAAAAGTAAGACATAATGCTCAGAAGCACTTGTTAGTGTAGGGGATGAAAAATATCTTTTCCTCACACATCGCCAGGTTCATGGCTGAGGCCTCTGTAACAAAAGACAGATAAACAAGAAAAAAAGCATATAAATTTGTAAAATATAAGCTTTATGTGATACAGGAGCCTTCATAAGGAAATTAAAACACAAAGAAACAGGTAAAATTGTATACTTTTTCTGTTAGGTTTTATGGTGAAGTGGATAGTCTTAGAGAAGTATAATTGGATTAAAAAGTATGATCTAATGGTAATAAACTGGAGGGGAATTTAGCAATACCTGTTTGTTCAGATTCTTTATCTTCAGAAATAATGATATTGGCTATGGTTTGAATGTGTCCCCCAAAGTTCCTGTGTTGGAAACTTAATCCCCAATGCAATCGTGTTGAGAGGTGGGACCTTTAAGAGGTGATTAGGTCTGAGGGCTCTGCCACTATGAATGGATTAATGTTGCTATCATGAGAGTGGGTTTGTTATTTTGAGAGTGAGTTTGTTATAAAAACAAGTTTGGCGCTTTTTTGCTTTCTTTCTCTTGCGCTCTCTTGCCCTTCCACCTTCTGCCATGGGATGACACAGTAAGAAGACCCTTGTCAGATGCTGGCACCATGCTCTTGGACGTCGCAGCCACCAGAACTGTGAGAAATAAACTTATTTTCTTTATACATTACCCAGTATGTGGCATTCTGTTATAGCAACACAAAACAGACTAAGACGATGTTCCTTTTTTTTTTTTTATGTTTTTGAGATGGAGTTTCACTCTGTCACCCAGGCTGGAGTGCAATGGCCCAATCTTGGCTCACTGCAACCTCTGCCCCCGGGCTCAAGCGACTCTCCTGCTCAGCCTCCTGGAGTAGCTGGGATTACAGGTGCCCGCCACCATGCCCGGCTAATTTTTGTGTTTTTAGTGGAGACGGGGTTTCACCATATTGGCCTGACTGGTCTCAAACTCCTGACCTCAAGTGGCCCGCCCCCACCTTGGCCTCTCAAAGTGCTGGGATTACAGGCATGAGCCACCGCACCCAGCCCGACAATATTCCTTATAGATACAAGGAGGGCACCTCTTGAATGAGGATCTTATGACTTGCTTCAGGGGAAGGTTAGAGAATCCTTGCTAGGTTTTAGGACCTGATTTAGGGATGGGGTGAGGGGAAGGTCAGAGAGTAAACTTCCTACTTCTGTGGTTTTCTCAAATGCTAAGGTCCAATGTTTTGGGATAGTGTGTCCTGAACCCCATCATTAGCCATGTTTCCCATCACATGGAGGAAGTCAGTTTGCAAGGAAGAAGAATAAAGCCAAGGAGTATAAAGAAGTATAAGGATTCCCTATTTAATAAATGGTGCTGGGAAAATTGGCTAGCCATATGTAGAAAGCTGAAACTGGATCCCTTCCTTACACCTTATACAAAAATGAATTCAAGATGGATTAAAGACTTAAATGTTAGACCTAAAACCATTAAAATCCTACAAGAAAACCTAGGCAATACCATTCAGGACATAGGCGTGGGCAAGGACTTCATGTCTAAAACACCAAAAGTAATGGCAACAAAAGCCAAAATTGACAAATGGGATCTAATTAAACTAAAGAGCTTCTGCACAGCAAAAGAAACTACCATCAGAGTGAACAGACAACCTACAGAATGGGAGAAAATTTTTGCAAGCTACTCATCTGACAAAGGGCTAATATCCAGAATCTACAATGAACTCAAACAAATTTACAAGAAAAAAACAAACAACCCCATCAAAAAGTGGGCAAAGGACATGAACAGACATTTCTCAAAAGAAGACATTTATGCAGCCAAAAAACATATGAAAAAATGCTCATCATCACTGGCCATCAGAGAAATGCAAATCAAAACCACAGTGAGATACCATCTCACACCAGTTAGAATGGCCATCATTAAAAAGTCAGGAAACAACAGGTGCTGGAGAGGATGTGGAGAAATAGGAACACTTTTACACTGTTGGTGGGACTGTAAACTAGTTCAACCATTGTGGAAGTCAGTGTGGCGATTCCTCAGGGATCTCGAACTAGAAATACCATTTGACCCAGCCATCCCATTACTGGGTATATACCCAAAGGACTACAAATCATGCTGCTATAAAGACACATGCACACGTATGTTTATTGCGGCACTATTCACAATAGCAAAGAGTTGGAACCAACCCAAATGTCCAACAACGATAGACTGGATTAAGAAAATGTGGCACATATACACCATGGAATACTATGCAGCCATAAAAAAGGATAAGTTCATGTCCTTTGTAGGGACATGGATGAAGCTGGAAACCATCATTCTCAGTAAACTATCGCAAGGACAAGACACCAAACACTGCATGTTCTCACTCATAGGTGGGAACTGAACAATGAGAACTCATGGACACAGGAAGGGGAACATCACACTCCGGGGACTGTTGTGGGGTGGGGGGAGGGGGGAGGGACAGCATTAGGAGATATACCTAATGCTAAATGACGAGTTAATGGGTGCAGCAAAACAACATGGCACATGGATACATATGTAACAAACCTGCACATTGTGCACATGTACCCTAAAACCTAAAGTAAAATAAAAAAAAAAAGAAGTATGAGAGAATCCACTTCATAAGAGAATCTCGATGTATCTCTTATTCTAGTAGTTTCTAAGGCTCAGCAAATCACATATCTGATTTTAGATTTTATGAGAAATCTTTATCCTAACTTTCCTTTTTCTGCTCGAACAAGTTTGAGTATTGCTCACTTGAAAGAGTACTCCTAATACACACAAGTGTACATGAAACTGTCCTTGCAATATCAGGGGATTCACTAGGAGCTAAGAAGTCCTCTGTGCATTAGTGTAATTACTCATGATCAAATGGATTTTGCTAATTAGACATGAATCTCCTATTAAATGAAGTAAGTTCTACATGTCTCCCATTTACAAAAAAGTCTGTTAGCAGGTTAGATTATTGTATACGTGTATGTAACAAACTCTGTTTTGTTAGCAGGGTCCTACAATTCAGACTTTCCCCTATTTCAGATTCTCCAACTGTATTTACTAAGATTGTTTTAAAAAGTTTTAAGTGCTTTTAACATTAGTGTATTGATTTTCCCTTTGAATATAAAATGAGAAAGAAAAGAAACAATAGCACACCAGTTTATTTCCTCCTGCTCTGGAAAGCAATCAGGTCCCAGCAAACCGTAAAATAAAATTTATAGGTGTTCAGTTTGTGAACCAGAATGAAACTTTTATTAATTTACAGAAGGGTGTAGACTTTTCTAGTGACTTGAACCACAGAGTCTTTCCTCCAAGGTACTACCTTGCTGGTATACCTAGAAGCCATCTTATTTACCAGAAGATCATGCTGCTGAGGATGGAATTACAGAGAAAGGAAATCAGATGATGATAAGCAATATAGTATCCAGGTTTTGCTAGATGCTAATGAACTACTCTTCTCAAAAACAAAATTGTAGTCTGGAGGAAAGTTATAAATATCCTTTTCATTGCACTGACAATTTTTTCTTGGCAGCTGTTCTGCTGGATGGGTCCTGTATATCTTCTTGAATTTTATTAGTTTCCATCAGAGACATTGCCTTCTTTCTGACTTTTGCCTGATTCACCCAGTTCTTGGCTTCTGCCTTTACCTCCTGGGCCTGTAGTTCTTTATTACTTCTCAGGTTCAGCAAGTTTGACCAGGAGAAGGTCCACAGAAAGTTGGCTACTGAGAGCAACTCCACTTCCCTTAATAAGAATAAATTTAATGAAATAACCAAAAAGATGGAACGATAACTTATGCAAAGTGTAGGGTCACAGCCTGAGAATAAGCTTGTAACCCAACTCTGAAAGAAGACACTTGGCTACTGGAGGACGGAGTAATTTTCTCCAGCCCAGTCTGCTCCCATTTCATTTATATGGGTCCTCCCCTTTTATAAATAGGTGGCTGTAATAGAGCCTCTGTGCTGAGAGATACTATGTTTGCAATAGAATAGGAGCTACATACAGTATTTTGTCAAATAAATTATCTTAAAATCTGTAGGCTCCCCATATTTCCTGTTTTAAAATATTCATGCTTCCTTTTTTACTGTTCTCTTGATCTCATAAATTCTATTATGTTTCCAAAAGAGATTACTTATAGGCTTTAGAAATATACATGGGTCATGACATTTGTAGCCAGGATTTGACATTTAGACTAATTCTTATTCAAAATATATCTTTCAAAATTAGCATAGAAGCCAAGGAAATACAGTCAAAGAAATGTGATTATGCACACATTTCAGGGTTTTACTTCAGGCATTAAGTAGGAATTGGCTTTGGATGTGTAAAATCACAAATGACCGCAACAGAGTTCTTACGAGTAAGCCATCTTAGAATTGGATCCTCCAGCCCCAGTCAAACCTTCAGATGACAGCAGCTGTGGCTGACATTTTGACATTAACCTCAAGAGAGACCAAGGGCCGGAAACTCCTAACTAAACTACTAAAAAGTTTCTGATCTGCAGATACTGTGAGATAATAAAAGTTTATTGTTGCTTTAAGTTGCTAAATGTGAAGTAGTTTGTTATGCAGTAATAGATAACTGATGAAGCCTATAAGGTACTATGTAATCTTGTTCAAGGATATTTCTCTGATTCCACCTTCTACTACTGTTCCCATTGCCCACTAACACCAGCCATGGTGATAGCTTTAATATTTAAAAAAAAATCCCATGAGATACATAACAGAAAGATATCAAGAAAGATTCAGAGCTGCCATGAAAGGACTATAAATTTGAATTGAAGGTCATAAAGCAAGACCTGACCAAATGGAAAGACACTTCAAATATTAGAGAAAGAGACAACATAAAAAACTTGATTCTCAGCTGGGCACAGTGGCTTATGCCTGTAATCTCAGCACTTTGGGGCCAAAGCAGGAGGATAGCTTGAGGCCAGGAGTTTAAGACCAGCTTGGGCAACATAGTGAGACCCTATCTGTAGAAAACTAAAAAAGTTAGCTAGGTGTGGTGGTGCACACCTGTAGTCTCAGGTACTCAGGAGGCTGAAGCAGGAGGATCGCTTGAGTCCAGGAGGTTGAGGCTGCAGTGAGCTATGATCACACCTTTGCACTCTAGCCTGGGTGACAGAGTGAGACTCTGTCTCTAAAAAAACCAAAAAGCTTGATCCTCTTCAAATTAATATACAAATTCAATTAATTCAAGCTAGAATCCTAATACATGATTTTTTGTATGTCTTTTTAAAAAACTGAATAAAATATTCTTTTTTCTTGAGTAGAAGAATGTCTGAGAAAAGTCAACGTTTTAGAAAATATCAGAATATAAGGGGCAATATGTTTTGCCAGATAAGTGAACATATTATAAGACCTGGTCGATATGGTAATTAAATAAGAATAGACAAATAGTTCAATGGAACAAAACAGAGAGTCCAGAAAAAGATTTCAACACATACAAGAATTTAATACGTGACAAGTAATTGTGGGAAGGACAGGGCATTGTGGGAAAGAATGGAGAATTGCTGGAGAGAGCAGAGAATTGGAGGAGCAACAAGGAATTATGTGAAAGACAGGGAATTTTAAGAAAGCAGAAGAGGGAGGGAATTCTGGGGGGAAACAGGGAATTGAGGGAGACAACATAGAAATGTGGGCGAGACAAGAAATTGTAGGAGAAAACAAAAAATTGTGGAAGAGCATAGAGAATTGTGTGAGATAGTGAGAAGTGGGTGAAAGATATGGAATTGTGTAAGACTGGGAATTGTATGAGACACAGTTAATGAGAGAGAGAGAGAATTGTGTGAGAGACAGGAAATTATGATAGAAACAGAATTATAATAGAGACAGCGAATTGTAGGAGAGAATGGAGAATTTGGCCACAACAGGAAATTGTGAGAGAGACAGAACTGTGTGAGACAAGGAGTCAAGAAAGAAATCAGAGAATAGTAGGAGAGACAAGGAATTGTGGGAGAAAACAGAATCGCGGCAGAGGATGGACAATTGTGGGGGAAATTGGATAATTGTGGGAGAGGTAGTGAATTGTGGGAGAACTGTGGGAGAGACAAGGAATTGCATGAGTGACAAGAATTTGCGTGAATGACTGGGAATTGAAAGAGAGTAGATAATTGTGGGAGACAAATAATTGTGGGACAAAATGGAGAATTATAGAAGAAATAGGGAATTGTGGGAGAGAATGGAGAACTGTGGCAGAGAATAGGGAATTGTGAGAAAGATGGAATTGTGGGAGAAACAGGAATGGGGGAGAAAATGGAGAATTGTGGGAGAAATGGGGAACTGTGGGAGAGAATGGAAGAATTATAAAACAGAAGGGAGAAATGTGGGCAAAAGATGGACTTAATATTAAATACCTAGGGCATGCACAAGTGTCCTGTGCATCTGGAACAAAATAAAATTGGACCTTATACATTGTAGTCAAAAATAAATAAATTTAAGCTGGATTAAATAAATAAAAAACAGAACATCCCATCAGAAAATCTAGGAAACTACATATAGAAGCTGGAGTGAGTTGGACCTTCTTAACCAGAACTGGGCTGAGGTATATTTGACTTTATAGAAATGTAAAAATGCCCACAAAGTTAATGGACAAACAATATATTTGGAAAAACATTGGCAATAGCAGAAAAACACAATAATATCTTTAATAAAAGGAACTTTTTAACTCAATATAAAAATGGGCAAAGGATTTAAAGAGGCAGTTATTTCAAAACTCACTTTTGAAAGTAATTTATTAACTTAATTTTTTGAAGGGACACATGTTTTACTAAACAATGGAAAAACATTAAAAATCTAGATCAGCTTACTCTTTATAGGTTTCAACAATATCCTTTGTAGAATAGGCAATTTGAAGGTAAATATAAAAATCATTGCAGTTACATGTCCTAAGCTTTCAACATTTCTATTTTATACATATAATTTCTCTGCAACTAGAAAAATGGGCCAAAGAGCAAATCCAGATGGTCAACAACACAAGAAAAGATACTCTTGGCAAAGGGAAACACAAATTAAAGTAACAATAATATTTTGCCCATGAAACAGGTACAAAATTTGAAAGGATCTATAACAATTATTGTTGGTTGAATGCAGGGAAAAGGGCACTCTCATTTATTGCTAGAGGAAATTTGATCTGCTACAGTAAATTTGATCTGTTACAGCTTTTTGCAAGACAATCTGGCAACATCTATTAAAACTAAAAATAAACATACCACTGGACAGAGTCATCCCTTTTCAGGGTATCCAACTCTTAGAAATTAAAAACAACAAACTGGCTAGCCATATGTAGAAAGCTGAAACTGGATCCCTTCCTTACACCTTATACAAAAATTAATTCAAGATGGATTAAAGACTTAAATGTTGGACCTAAAACCATTAAAATCCTACAAGAAAACCTAGGCAATACCATTCAGGACATAGGCGTGGGCAAGGACTTCATGTCTAAAACACCAAAAGTAATGGCAACAAAAGCCAAAATTGACAAATGGGATCTCATTAAACTAAAGAGCTTCTGCACAGCAAAAGAAACTACCATCAGAGTGAACAGGCAACCTACAGAATGGGAGAAAATTTTTGCAAGCTACTCATCTGACAAAGGGCTAATATCCAGAATTTACAGTGAACTCAATCAAATTTACAAGAAAAAAACAAACAACCCCATCAAAAAGTGGGCAGAGGACATGAACAGACACTTCTCAAAAGAAGACATTTATGCAGCCAAAAAACACATGAAGAAATGCTCATCATCACTGGCCATCAGAGAAATGCAAATCAAAACCACAGTGAGATACCATCTCACACCAGTTAGAATGGCCATCGTTAAAAAAGCAGGAAACAACAGGTGCTGGAGAGGATGTGGAGAAATAGGAACACTTTTACACTGTTGGTGGGACTGTAAACTAGTTCAACCGTTGTGGAAGTCAGTGTGGCGATTCCTCAGGGATCTAGAACTAGAAATACCATTTGACCCAGCCATCCCATGACTGGGTATATACCCAAAGGACTATAAATCATGCTGCTATAAAGACACAAGCACACGTATGTTTATTGCGGCACTATTCACAATAGCAAAGAGTTGGAACCAACCCAAATGTCCAACAACGATAGACTGGATTAAGAAAATGTGGCACATATACACCATGGAATACTATGCAGCCATAAAAAATGATGAGTTCATGTCCTTTGTAGGGACATGGATGAAACTGGAAACATCATTCTCAGTAAACTATCGCAAGGACAAAAAACCAAACACCGCATGTTCTCACTCATAGGTGGGAATTGAACAATGAGAACTCATGGACACAGGAAGGGGAACATCACACTCCGGGGACTGTTGTGGGGTGGGGGGAGGGGGGAGGGACAGCATTAGGAGATATACCTAATGCTAAATGACGAGTTAATGGGTGCAGGAAATCAACGTGGCACATGGATACATATGTAACAAACCTGCACATTGTGCACATGTACCCTAAAACCTAAAGTATAATTAAAAAAAACTATGAAAAAAAAGAAATTAAAAACAACAATTGTGAACACACACACATACACACACACACACAGACACACACACAACTTAGAGTAGTAGAAGATGGTTACCGAAGTCAATGTCCATCAATAGGAAATGGTTGAATAAATTATGGTATATCCGTCCAATGGAGTATTGTTCAGTTAGCTAAAAAATGAATGAGGGGTATACTAGTGTACTTGAAAACTTCCAAATGGTATTTTTGAGTGAGAAAAGCAAGATGCAGAAAACATGTATAATATAATCTTATCTTTCTAATGCAGTGACCAAAATAACCCCTTATTTGTGTATGAGCATACAAGCATATGTGTGTGTTATGAATAAAATTATATGAGCTTCGAGAATATATATATGGATAGACTAAATTGCTATCATGGATTATTTGGAAGGGAGATATGTGCAGGAGGTGGGGCAAGCTTCAGAAGGGGAGAGGGAAGCCAAGCTGAACAGGAAAAAGAAGGAAAAAAGACGGCACCGAAAATCCAAATGTGTATAATATGATCACATTTATGCATTTTGTAAAATCATATTTGTGAGTAGAAATGTAAAAAGAAAAAAGTTTTAAATGTAAAGATTCACTTTTTAAAAATAGGAAATTAAGTGTTCTGATCTCAAGGCATAATTTGAAAACATTTTTATAAGGTGAATTTCTGCCATGAAATTCTTTTCATTTTTTCTTCTTTTCTTTTTCTTCTTTTACTACAAGCCAAAGAACCAGAAAAAGTGGTAATGCAGAAGTTCTGATTGAGCTCTGTTTACCACACATTTTCCCTAAGGAAAGAGAATGGCATTTGCCAATGCGCCCTGAAATTTTCCACGGAGATGCCCTTTATCAGAGAACAATAAATTCATATTTTGCATTCTGCTCTTTTATATATCCATGTTTGTGTTTTAAATAATATAAAAATATTATATGTTTGTGATATTATAAAATATAACATATTTTATAATATATTTTTATATTAAAATATAAATATGTTTATAATAAAAATAAAAATATTTAAATTACTTAGTCAAATTATTTAATGTCCTATTTGACTCTATATTGGTTAGGGTCTTGCCTGGAAACAGATGGCCCATTCAAATTAGGTAACCGAAGAGGGTTTAATAGAGGGACTATTTACAAAAGTATCCGCAGGAGTTAGGGAAACCAGGAAGGGCTAGTGCAGTACCCTGGGATAAGTACTGTTGAGGAGCTATTACCACCTCTAGGCCTGGAGGAGCAAAAGGAGAGATTGGCTATTGTGACTCAGCTATCTGTAGAGGGCTGACAGTAGCTGTGGCCTTCCACGGTGGGAGATGCAGCCAACCTGTAGAGATCCTGTGGAGATAGAGCTGGAAGAATCAATACTTCTTGTGCCCTCTGATCTCCCATTGGTGCCCCTCGTTCTTCAAACCCAACTGGGAGCCAGAAGACAAGGGAGCCCGCTGATGCATTGCATACAGGTCAGCCTCCAGGAGCACAGAATCAGGTAGAGAGGGGTAGAGAGTGGATCTGGAGTGGGGCAAAGATGTTCATCACTGTCTTCCACAACCAATTTCTTCAGAAAGTTTGATGGCTGATGAAGATGGACCATAATATTTTATCCATGGCTTAACTTAACCCACAGAAGTTGGTCTTATACTGATGGTAATCTATATTTGAAAAGCTTAGCATGAAGCCACATGACACTCAGTATTATATGACTTAATTACTTAAGTAATTAGATGCTACCCGAAACACAGAAGAAAAGGTCCTGAGTTTAGGACAAGTAAACTCTGCTACTGTGCTAGGGGTTGGGAATGACAACAGGGAAAGAAAAGCTGAAGTTTTCTTGAGGAGGAAGGAAAAGCTCAGGGCATAGGGGATGAGATTCAGGATACAAATCTAATATAACAATTTTGCCTAAAGTTGGTATGTTCAGATGTATGTACTGTACGTGTAGGCCAAAGACCATTTGTCCAGGAGTTAGAACACCAGGGTTCTGTAGGTATATACATAAGAATGGAAGAATGAAATTATTTAAAAAAACATTAAAAAAGAAAAAAAAAGAACACTTGGGTTCTGGATCCCTGTTACTCCTTAGTTCTGTGACTTTGGTAAATTATTTTTTCTCCCTGGGCTTGTTTCATCCTCTGTATAAGAAGAGGTTAGGTTTCCATTCAGTTATACATTATGTGATGTTATTATTTCACCCAATCAGAAATCTTAAAAATGACTTAATGAAAACATTAAAGCTAAGTTAGAAAACAGTTCAGAATATTCTGAACAAGAGTCAAATTAAAATGATCATTTCAAACAACTTCTAATTTTCCTTTTAGGGTACCTTCACCATGCAATTCAGCAGGCCACCACAGACAATAAATATGCCTGTTCAATAAACACCAAGTTGAAAGTATAATATCCTTAAAGAACACTATCATTGGGTAATGACAATGGAGTATTTTAGGAAGAGGCAATTAAAAGCAGAGGATAATCTGGTTTCAGTATATTGTATTAAAGCTGAAAACCACTGAATAATCTACATCTTGTAGTTTCACAGAGAAATCTCAGAAGAACAAAACTGGTAAAAATGTAAAAGGAGTGGAAAAAATTCCTTCTCTCTCATGCTGTCACTCATTCATTCTCTCTCATTCTCATGAGTGGAGAAAAAATATTGATACCTATAGAGATATTTTGGTGACTGTACTTGCTATCTATGGTATCTCTTATTTTTAGAGTAAGATTGATTTACGTCTACTTGATTAATTCACATCAACAATAAAAAGTAGGAGAGGGTCCCTCAAAACAGGAAGAGGTGGAAGAAACTTATAATTTGTCAAGATATGAGTATCTTTATTTTAGATATATAAAGCTTGGAATACAGAATCATATCTAGAATCCCAGAAAGCCAGTATTCCATGATAGTCCATGTTGTATGGAGGAAGGCATTCTATGATAGAATATGGCATGGCCCATTACTCAGTCTTTCTTCTTCGCTAACTTGTCTCTCATCTGTGAGGTTCCACACACTCTTTTCAATAACCCAGGTAAATTCTGAAAAAGCACTTTAGCCTATTCTCCTTTTATGACTCCCCTCCCAACACAGAAACCTAAAAGTATCAAGAACCCAAAAGCAACCTATTGGCTTGCACGGAATGCCTGTGCCCCTGGGAACACAACACAGATAGTTGAGGAATCACCATCATTATTCCCCAGGACTAGTTTCCCTCCCTTGAGTACGATTTACATTTTATTTGGAAGTTATGTATATAAAAAAGTCCTAGTGGATTCCCATGTTGTTAGAAATGATTCTTTTTCTTTGACTCTTATTTAAAAATGAGAATTACAAGAGAATCTCCCAGGACTCTTTATTGTTGCTTAATAAAACACATTTAGTGGTATAGCCGTCCCTTGACTGGAGCTCAGCCGGAGCTCAAACAGCACAATGTGGGAAGCGTGAATTATTACATCATCCTGCACTCTGTGCTTTTTTACTTAATAATGCTCTTTTACATAAAGTGTAAGTGGGCCACCTAAGAAATGATTACAGTTTCATGCTTAATAGGTGGCACATTCACTTGCTGCTGCCTCTGCAAAAGTTGTTCCGTGATCAATGCATTTAATTTTTATTTCAATCCTCTTTCATTATTTCTGTTAACAAATTTCGGCACCAAATAAAGGAACACATACATAAATGAAATAATAAACAGCTTGTTCTTGGAGAAAATTGAGTGTTAGTAGAGACATGTTACTATTGATAATTCAACTAAAGTGTTTATAACTTATCATCATTCCTTATTAGAAAGTACTGTGGGCCGGGCGCGGTGGCTCATGCTTGTAATCCCAGCACTTTGGGAGGCCGAGGCGGGCGGATCACGAGGTCAGGAGATCGAGACCACGGTGAAACCCCGTCTCTACTAAAAATACAAAAAATTAGCCGGGCGTGGTGGCGGGCGCCTGTAGTCCCAGCTACTCGGAGAGGCTGAGGCAGGAGAATGGCGTGAACCCGGGAGGCGGAGCTTGCAGTGAGCCGAGATCGCGCCACTGCACTCCAGCCTGGGCGACAGAGCGAGACTCCGTCTCAAAAAAAAAAAAAAAAAAGTACTGTGACATTTAACTGTATCAGTTTAGTCCTCCTACCCCCAAAGGATTCCTTAAGATAAACAAGCATATGTGTTTGAAAAATAAAATAAAATAAAAAAAAGAACAGTAGTAGATTTGCTGAGAAAAATACATCCAAAGTCAATCTATGGGGATGCTGGAATGTTCTCTATTTAGTTTTGTTTATTTTCTACTCATATTTCTATGCAAGAATGTGGAGTAATAATTAAGGCATTTCTAAGGAAATGAGCATAATTATTGATTTGCAGTGTTATTTATGGAGAAGCCACTAGCAAGATGCATTTATGCCTAGGGTTTATTTTTGTCTTGATTAGGAAGTAACCACATGAATTGAGTGCTATCACAAATGGATTATGTACCTCATTTGTTTACTGAAACTCTGGGTTCTTTGTGGGCATGGACCTGAAGGGGATGGTAAGGCCCCTCCTCATATTTTCTCTAACTTCAGAGATTTGATACCAGTTTTAAGGAGTCTGTTTTCTCGTCTGCAAGAATTGAGCCTCTGGGCTCTTATGCTTTCATGTTTATCTTTGGAAAAGCAATACGTCTATATTATGAGGTAATTTTAGTAAGATATTTATTACTTATAATCTTTAAAATGTTGTATTTTCATTAAAGTTTATAGTGATTTTCTCTTGCAACTTGATCCAGACCCTGGAATTCATGCGAAATGGCTTAAATTTTCTGTATTTTTGAGATTAAAAACAAACGCACATACTAGTAAGACATTTGTAATAGGTGGAGTATGTGTGACATTAAAACTACAGGATTATAATGGCTCTACCATGACCACTTTGACTTATTTAGGACATTTATTAAAGGTCAGAGAAATGCTGTTTTGGGTGTCAATGGAACCAATGGTAATTTGAAATTCAAAAGGTTATCATCCCCTCTCTGCAGCAAATTTGGCTTTCTCTCCCTCCTCCCTACCCTGTCCTCACTCTCAATTGTAAAAACAATATTATAACATCTAAGAGTGTTCAGAGAAAAAACTTCAAATTCCTAATATCACTACTATCATTTCTGTTTGTTGGTTTTACTCTTTGCCCATACACATTTATGTTTTTAAACATAGTAGCAATCATACAATATTGTATTCTTAAACATATTCAACCTGTATATTGTATTTAATACATGATATTGTATTCTTTTTAAATGTTTATTTTACTTTTTAAATCGACAAATAAAATTGTATATATTTGTCGTGTACAGCATGACATTTTGAAATCTATGTATTTGTGGAATGGTTAAATTGAGCTGATCAACATATGCATTATCTCACATAATTATCGTTTTTGTGGTGAGAATACTTAAAGTGTAAATTTGTAACATTTTTCAAGACTACAATATGTTGTTATCAACCATAGTCACCATGTTATACAATAGATCTCTTGAACGTATTCCTCCTATGTAACTGAAATTTGTATTTCGCTTGTTATTCTCAACTCTCTTTTGAAAAGAGATCTGGAATTTTCTTTCTTTCTTTCTTTTATTTTTTTATTTTTTGAGACGGAGTCTCGCTCTGTTGCCTAGGCTAGAGTGCAGTGGCATGATCACTGCAACCTCCGCCTCTGCAGTTCACGCCATTCTCCTGTCTCAGCCTCCCGAGTAGCTGGGATTACAGGCACGTGCCACCACGCCCGGCTAATTTTTTGTATTTTCAGTAGAGACGGGGTTTCACCGTGTTAGCCAGGCTGGTCTCGATCTCCTGACCTCGTGATCCACCTGCCTCGGCCTCCCAAAGTGCTGGGATTACAGGCGTGAGCTACCGCGCCCGGTCGAGATCTGACATTTTCTATAGGGATATTCTAGCTGGAAGAAGTCAGAGAGAAAGAGAGAGAGAGAGAGAGAGAACATGTGTTGATTGTGTGAGTTTCAGGCTTTTCAAAAGTGATGTAACATTTACCTTAGATTTTCTTAACCAGAAATTTGAACCCAACCATCTTGGCTTGGAAAAGGGTACGGAATGTAATTAAACTAAAATTTGTGAATGAAAGTAGAGCAGCATTTTCTTTCTGCCAGATTGCTAATTAAATGCCACGGAAGACTTGCATATTTAATTTTAGCCATGTAAAGAATGTGCAATAGTTGGTAGGCAAGAGTTTTGGCCAGGAAAGAAATGATTATATTTTTAGATCATTTTGCTACCCCTGTTAATTTATTATCCTGTGATGTAGCTCAAGTGTAGAAATGGAAATGTTCCTTGATTTGATCCAGAGTTAGGGTTTTGCCAGGCGAAAGGGCAAAGTACTTGAGAGTATCAGCAGAAGAATGGTCGAAGTGATGGGCTATGAGTTCTAGGCAGAAAGGGCAGGAGATGGAGGCAGATGAAGGTTGATAGATGAAGACAAAGTAGGGGATGTCAAGGGGCCAGAGTTCTCTGTAATAAGAACAGACGGTAGTGGTAAAAATAGAGCAAGATAGTTGGAAGACTGGGGGTTGTGTTCAGCAGGTTTATTAAATTTGAAATAAAATCTGAAATGCAAGTGAGCTGGCCTATTTAAAAAGTGTTTTTTTTTTTTTTTTTTTTTTGGCTTTTATGTTGTGAAACATTGGGACAAGAACAGAGAATAAGGCATGGGAATAGAAATCCATTCATTAAGTTATTCATGCATTAATACAATAATTACCTTGCTTAGCCCCTCCTATGTGCCAGATACTATGTTGAGTGAGGGAAATACAGTAGTGAACAAGGTAGAAAATTTTCAGTTGGTTTGACATTTATACTCTAATGGAAGAGTCAGGCACTTAACAAATAAAATATCAAGTTATAATACGGAAAAGAAATTATAGGAAGGGCATAGAGGTATGAGGGTTGAGGATCAAATATGATGGTCAGACAAGTGAAAGGGGGATAGAGGAAGGGGAACATGAAGGAAATGAGGGAGGAGGCTAAGTAGAGATCTGAAGAGAGGGCAAAAGAACCGCAAGTGCAAAGGTCCTGAGGGGAATGTGCTGGGCAGGTCATCCCTCCCATTTGGCAAGTCCAGAGCAAGAGTACACACAGAAACCCACGTACTCTATGTCTAATTGTGAAAAGTTATAAAATATTATAAAATGTATTCTATCATCTTCTTGACATATCAATATTGGCCTGGAAGGCCAGGTCCAGATTTAGAGTTCTTGGCCTCCTCAGAGTTCTGCACCAGAACCTGATGGTACAGGGTGAGCCAGTCCCTGGCTCCTGGGCCCAGCCAGAGGTCAAGCTCCCTTTCTCTTCCCACCCCAGAATCCTCCAAACACCACGAGGGGTCTTGCACAGTGTGGATGGACACCCTGCCTACGTGTCCAAGCTCTGTTTACACAGCCCCAAACAACTGCCCTTTGATGGTTCCTTGGGACTAGAGATGTGCTCATTTGTGATACGGTCTGCTGTTGGGAAGATGGACCAGGGAAGGGGACCATGGTGGCTGTGGAATCCAGCTCTTGGTCCCCTGGGCAGTGTATTCTGGGATCCTGGTACCTGAATTGTGGTCTAGGTGGGGCACAGGCTCCGGATGGGCATAGCCTTTTGACCCTACTGACTCCTGCCCTATGGGGAAGAATGTGGCTATGGGGGGATATCAGAGCAGAACCCATTAAATCATGGAGCTCAGGGAAGTAGCCCCTTTTGCTGCTTGCTACCTTTGAGTGTGGCATTTTTGCTTGCTACCTTTGAGGAGGAACAAGGAAGCTATTCCTATATCCTCAGGATTTGAACTGTGATGATGGAGGAGATATGAAGCTTTCGTTCTGTAGAGGGTCTATAAAAAGTAAAGGAAGGAAGAAAAGGAAACCAGAATGTATGGAGCATCTGTGCTGAGCCTGGCTGTGTGAAATACACTTTTGCTTGTGTGATCTAATTTAATCTCCCGAATAACCCCGGGAAGTAGACTTTGAGCGCTCCTGCATAAGGTTAAGAAAATAAACTTAAGGAGGTCACTTCCGTGCCCAGAGTCACATAGCCAATGAGCCAGGGAGCACAGGCTCAAACCCAGGGCCCTGGCTATTTCTAAAGCCCATATTCTTTCCACTACAACACATTGCTTTGAAAGACCTCCTCAAAGAAAGACTTCATTTGTAATGAGAGTAAAGAGCAATATAGAAAGTAAAATCTCACACTGTTCAGACATGAAAATCATGGCAGGGATCCTCATTCCAAGACTGATTCCCGTCTTGAGGTCCCCAGCTCTCCTGGGAGTCCTTGAAAACAGTATGTGAGTTTATGAGCTTTAGGTATTTTTAAAAATTGAGGTAAAATTTATCTAGGGTGAAATGCACAGATCTCAAATATACAATTTGAAGAGGTGTTTTTATTTTTTTGCAAATGCAAACACTCGTGTAACCACTACCCCAATCAAGACAATGGGGGACTCTAGCCAATAATAATTTAATTGTACATTTAAAAAGAACTAAAAGAGTATAATTGGATTGTTTGTAACACAAAGGATAACTGCTTGAGGGGATGGATCCTCAATTTTCATGAAGTGATTATTATGCATTGCATGCCTGTACCAAAATATCTCATGTGCCCCATAAATATATACACCTACTATGTACCCACAGGAACTAAAAATACAGAAAAAGTTTAAAAAGATACTTATTTCCTCAAGACATGTCCCTTGCTCCAGAAATTTCCCTGTGCCTCTTTCTAGGCAATCTCCCCACACAATAGGCAAACACTGCTCTGATGTCTATTACTATGGATTTGTTTGGCCTGGTTTAGAACTTCATGTAAATAGAATCGCACAGTATGTATTCTTTCTTTTGTATGTGACTTTTTGCTCAGCATGTTTTTCAAGATTTATCCATATTGTTGGATAAAAGGTGTTATCTCCTTTTTAAAGCTAAGTAGTATTTCAGTGTATGAATATATCACAATTTGTTTATTTTTTCACCTATTGATAGGCATTTGGGCTCTTTTCTATTTTTGGCTTATAAATAAGGCTGGCATAAACAGTCTTGTACATGTCTTTTTATGAATATGTGTATTCATTTATTTTGGGCGTATATCTATGAAGAGAATTGCCATGTTGTATGGTAGGGGTAGGTTTAATTTTTTAAGTAACTGCTAAAGTTTTCCAAAGTTGTTACAGCATTTTACACTCCTACCAGCAATGTATAAGAGTTTCAGTTGATAAGCTTCTTTAAATTTAAAATATTTAATTTTGAAATATTTTAATCATAAAAAGAAAGGATAATATTAATAACTGATAACCATGTATCTATCACTCAGATTTAACTTGTTAATGATTTCCTGTATTTGTGTCAGGTCTTAATAAGTGAAATGTTACAGATATACTCGAAGGCCGTCTCCCCCATCTTCATCCTTTTCCTCCTCCCTGGAAGTTACAATCATCCTGAAGTTGCTGTGTATCCTTACCATGTCTATTTTTATTTTTATTTTTATTTGAGACGGAGGTCTTGCTCTGTTGCCCAGGCTGGAGTGCAGTGGTACACTTATAGCTCACTGCAGCCTCAACCTACTGGGCTCAAGTGATCCTGGTGCCTCAGCCTCTCAAGTAGCTAGGACTACAGGTTTGCACCAATGTACCTGGCTAATTTTTTATTATTTTTAATTTTTTTTGTAGTGATCAGTGTCTCCTATGTTGCCCAGGCTGGTCTTGAACTCCTGCCCTCCAGTGGTTCTCCTGCCTCAGCCTCCCAAAGTGCTGGGATTACAGGCGTGAGCCACTGTGCCCACCTATTTTTGGATATATGACACAGTATACGAACCATTTTCAATATTTCGACAATTCTAACAAAGATGATGTATTTTTCTATGACACATCTGGGCATAGTATTTGAAATAGCAGCCATCTTAATAAAAAAGTCAATTTAATACTTTAAACATTTTTATTTCCTGCTTATTATTTATTGATTCTAATGTATATTAATTAGGTTGTTTACTAGAAATTTATAGAAAATGGGGAATATTAATTTTTATTTTAAAAGGTAGATTATGTGGCAGATGAAAATCTTTCAAAGCTTGGAATCCTTCAAGGGAAAGCAATGAAGAAGTTCTTGGCGGTTGTACTGGTGGGAACTGTAGAGCTAATACAACCCTCCTGTATTATGGATAAGAAAAAACCGAGTCACATACTAGTTGTGACTTGCTAGGTTTTTACAGTTAAAGCATGTCAGCTCAGGACCAGAACCAGGCCTTCTGATGTCCATTCTAGAATTCTCTTGATCACCCCATGCAGCTTCCATGCCACTGAAGGCGATCAAAGATGGAGAAGGAAGAAAGGAGAGAAGAAAATGTGATGTGGAGGCGGGAGGAAGGAAAAACTTCATAAAAACACGACGGCAGAAATGTGGTATTTTAAGCAAGACGTTTGCCCTTCATATGAATGATTCTTGGATTTTTGGTGTATATTTTTGGTAGCAGTATGCGGTGAGTCACTAACAAAGAGCTTAAGACAGATGAGTTAACATAAATGGACCAAAATAAGCTGTGGTCTCTAGGCTGAGCAGCTGTTGGACAGACCTGCCAATATTTTATTTCCCAGAGACACTTGCAGTGGATTAAAGTGAGCACGCGGCAAATGCCTCATTAGAAAATTCCATACCTTTCAGAGTTTCCTGTGCCTGAGATGTGGCTTTCTAGGGGAAAGGGGAAAACTCCTAGCTATTTATTGAAGTTTCACTGTGTGGAAGAGGGTAGGCAAGAGGGGATTGTTGGTGGAGGGATAACACAGAGAGGCAGAGGAATCAGAAAGTCTTAGGTTTTCAGCCCCAATTGTGCCACTAAGCTGTGTAACTGAGGTGGGACTCCTTTAGCCTTCTCTGTGGTTGTTTTTCATCTTCTGAATGATGAGCTTTTATACAATGACCTCCTAGGTCCCTTTCAGTTTAAAAATTTATAGTTCTCAGCCAGGCGTGATGGCTCATGCCTGTAATCCCAGCGCTTTGGGAGGCCAAGGCGGGTAGATCGCTTGAGCTCAGGAGTTCGAGACCAGCCTGGGCAACACAGTGAGACCCTGTCTCTACAAAAAATACAAAAATTAGCTAGGTGTGGTGGCTCACTCCTGTAGTCTCATCTACTCGAGAGGCTGAGGTGGCAGGATCACTTGAACCCAGGAGGTGGAGGTTGCAGGGAGCCAAGATTGAGTCACTGCACTCCAGCCTGGGCAATAGAGCAAGACCCTGTCTCCAAAACAAAAATTATAGTTCTCATTAATTAAGTGCTAACTTCGTGCCAGGCACCTTGCAAAATGCTTTACATACTGATATTTCTCCTCCATGAAACATTTGAGGTTGTTTCAACAGTAGTCTCATTTTCAGATAAGGAAACCGAGGCTTAAAGATAGTAAGAAACCTACTTGAAGTCACGTAGCGAGCAGTGGCAGAGCCTGGACTCAAACCTGAGACTGTCATGGATATTTGGCTTCTTAATCACCATTCTGCATTGCCCTTTCTTTCTAAGCAGGACATTAGGAACTTGTTGCCTTCACATCCCTCTTCCTCTCCACCATTTTATATGTTTCAAATCGTTATGCTTCAATTGGACTGTAGTGGATTTCCAGGTCCTAATTGGAGCACCTTGCTGCATCCACATAGTATGTACTATGGACTGTGGATGAATGACATTAAAGATAGTAAATCAAATTCAGGACACACACCTCATGCAAGACAGAAATAGTGTTGAGTGGAGCACAGCAAGGCCATTTGATTCACAGGATCTTCGTCGGCTTGAATATTTTGTACGTTCCCTCCACTGGACACTCTGTACCCAATGTTCCAACTGATTTCACTGGCAGAGACGTCTTATGAGAAGATACCTTATTTGAAGAGCCATTTCAATAACCTCCTCTATCCTGATTTAATATGATATGGCCATGGAAACGGCAGTAATAGTGGCAGCTCCTTTGTTCCCTTATGTGAATGACATACAATTTAAGCACCTTTTTGCACAGCCTCTCTTCCAGTGAAGGCATCAGATGTAGGGAGAACATCCTTATCTTCAATATAAAATAAAATAAATAAACTCTAAGATTGTGGGTGATGTTATCTAACTTCTGTTCAAGATGGGTCTTTAGTTGGTTACTTAAAATCTTGTCTTTAAGTCCTACTGGGATATTTATGAGTGAAATCACACTTTCCATACTTCTTTTTTTGATGTCTGCCTCTATAGAAATGGAGAACTGAAACAATATCTAATAATTCAAACCAAAAAGCCAGCGCTGCTTATATTGTATCTATTTGGATGTTTTAAAGTATAGAAACTTTGAGCTGAAAAGGGAAGGAAATAAACATTCAACCTTCTTGTTTTAAAAACCGTTTTATTGAGGTGTGATTGACATACAAAATACACTCAACTTTCTAAGTCAAAAAGCAAGTGTTACAGTGTGAGAGATTACATTAATGACCTTACTTCTTCACCTCTTCCTTCACCTCTTCCTTTACCAGGTGACCTTGGAATTTCATCCACTGAAGAGGCAGAGTCTATTTTCCTTTCCCTTGAATCTGGGCTGGCCCTGTAACTTGTTTTGGGCAATAGAATGTGGTGGAAGTGATGGTGGGCCAGTTCCAGGTCTAGGTCTCAACAGGCCTTGAGTGTTTTCACTTACTTCTTCTGTGTCTGCCATGAGAACATACCCAGGTTATCCTGTTGGAAGATGGGACATGAGGAGCAGAGTTGAATCATTCTAGTCATTGCAGCTGAGGTTATCCTAGATTAGCTGAGCTGCCGATGACTGTAAGATCTATGAGTGAGTCCAGTTGAAATCAGAAGCACTGTCCATCTGAGCCCAGCCTAAATTGCCAACCCACAGACTTGTGAACACAATAAATGGTTATTATTTAAAGACACTGAGTCTTGAGGTGTTTTATTACACAGAATTATGTGGCCACTGATAACTGATACAGAAAGTGAGGCTTTAGTTGTCAGGAAAACATCCAGGAAGTACCTAAGGATTGGAAGGACTGCAGGAAGTAGCAAGAATCAAACTGATGTTTAACAGTAATTTGAAGTCTTTGCAAATCAGCATGGTTATGGATCCCCTGCCAATAGTTATGCTGCATGCATGTACTGAGTCTATTAGTAGCAAGACTCTGTGCTAGGTGGAATACCTAGTGAATGGGAGTCCAGGAAAAGCAAAAGTAAATGGTGGACCTGATTAAGAGAGGCTGACCATGGGAATGAAAGTGGGCCAAATGGCTGACGACATTCATGGTGGCAGAGAATAGTGAATTCAAGGAGCTGGGTGTGGGGCCAAGGGTCAAGGAAAGACCAATGAAAACAAGATGAAGTTAAAGGCCCAGATAAAGAGAAAGATACTGAATCTCAGTCATGGAAGAAAATGCCTATATTAGATACAGATGTGCTGGGAAATTAACATCTCCAACCCCAACCTGCCAGCAGCAATCCTCGCCCAATGACCCCTGGTCTCTCAGCTCTTGGGTGGGATAATTCTTTTTTTAAAAAAAGATAATTTCTTTTTAAAATTTTTTTATTCTTTTCTTTTCCTTTCTTTAGAGGTAAAGTCTGAGATTTTAGTGCACCCATCACCTAAGCAGTGTACATTGTACCCAATATGTAGTTTTTTTTTATCCCTCACGCTCCTCCCACCCTCCCCTCTTCTGAGTTTCCAATGTCCATTATACCACTCTGCATCCCTTTGTATACCCATAGCTTAGCTTCCACTTATAAGTGAGAACATGCGGTATTTGGTTTTCCATTCCTGAGTTATTCACTTCTAATAATGGCCTCCAGCTCCATCCAAATTGCTGCAAAAGGCATTATTTCATTCTTTTTCTGTGACTGGGTAGTGTTCCATGGTATATGTATACCACATTTTAAAAATCCACGCATTGGTTGATGGGCACTTAGGCTGGTTCCATATCTTTGCAATTGTGAATTTTGCTGCAATAAACACACATGTGCAGGTGTCTTTCTGATGCAATGACTTGTTTTACTTTGAGTAAATACCCAGTAGTGGAATTGCTGGATCAAATGGAAGACCTACTTTTAGCTCTTTAAGAAATCTCTGGCCGGGCGCTGTAGCTCACGCCTGCAATCCCAGCACTTTTAGGAGGCCGAGGCCTGTGGATCACCTGAGGTCAGGAGTTCGAGACCAGCCTGGCCAACATGGTGAAACCCCATCTCTACTATAAATAGAAAAAATTAGCCGGGCGTGGTGGTGGGCGCCTGTAATCCCAGCTACTCGGGAGGCTGAGGCAGGAGAATCACTTGAACCTGGGAGGCGGAGGTTGCAGTGAGCTGAGATCATGCCATTGCACTCCAGCCTGGGCAACAAGAGCGAAACTCCGTCTCAAAAAAAAAAAAAAAGAAAAGAAAAGAAAGAAAGAAAGAAATCTCCCTACTGTTTTCCACGGTTGTTCCTACTATTTTCCAGGTTGTGCTAATTTACATTCCCACCAACAGCATATAAGCATTCCCTTTTCTTGGGTAATTCTGAAGCATGTATTTTATCCCTTCCTCATAATTTCCCCCACTGAATTAAGATCCAGTCACCTACTGTAGCAGCTGGCTTAATAACACACCCTTTATCTGCTGTTTCACTTCCCCACTTACTCCAAGGCCCCTAGATTCCTCTCTGTTCCTTAAACAAGCCCAGTTACTTCCTGCACCTAGGGCCTTTGTGGTTTTACCCTCTGCCTGAAATGCTCCTCTTCTGACATGTGCATGGCTGCCATCTTCTTGTCATTCAGGCTTAAAGTTCACCTTGTTAAAGAAGGCTTGCCTGGTCACCAAATCTAAAGTAGCTTCATCATCTGATCTTAATTTTCCACATTGCTTTGTTCACTATCAGATGTTTTACTTATTTGTTTGCTTGTTTTCATATGTTGTTGGTAAGAGTGTAAATTAGCACAAAACCTCTGGGAAGGTTGTTGGGCAGTATCTACTAAAGCCACCTATGATCCAGCAATTTCATTCCTAAGTATATATTTAGGAGGAATGTATATTTATGTCCATCAAAAGCCATATTCAAGAATGTACTGCAGCTTTATTCATAACTGGGACCAAACCAAATGTTCACCAATAGGAAAATGGATAAATAAATTGTGAAATATTCAATGGAATATCCTCAATGGAATACTATACAGCAATGAAAAGAATGAGCTGCTGCTATACACAACCACATGGATGAATATCACAGAAATGATGAAGAACAAAAGAAGCCTGGCACAAAAGAGAACATATTATACGATTCCACTTATATGGCATTCAAGAACAGGGAAAACTATAGTGGTAGGATTTGAAATAGTGGTTACCTCTGGACAGGAGGATATTGACTGGGAGGGAGCATGGGGTGTATATATTACATGGGTATATACATATTTAGTAAGCCATTGAGGTATACACTTAAGATTTGTGCATAGTGTATGTAGGTCACACATGAATAAAAATAAAAATTAAAAAATAGGTTCCATGAGAAGGAGAACATTTTCAGACTTGGGGACTATTGCCTGACACAGAGTATGCCACCACTAAGAACTCGTTGACTGAGCAAATGTATAAATATAGATTTGCTTTTTTTTCAAAGAATTTAAACTAAAAATTAAGTTTTATTGAATATCTACTCCACGTACTGTATATTGTAGAGGAATCAAACGTGAATCAGCCTAACAAGAAATACACGGCTGATTATATAAAATGGCAGCATGTAATAAATGCTGTCAAAGCAGATGCTAAACAAACTGTTAGCAGAGCTAGAGAGAGAGACGTTTCAACTGCAGCTTTGGGGAAGTGAGAGTTGTTCTGAACCAGGAAATATTTCTGCAGGTGGGGCTGGATCAGAGTGGAGACAAAGAAAGGGGTGGCTGTGAGTGGCAGGGAAGAAAGCCTCGGAGGCAAGGAAGCCCAGGGCATGTTCAGGAAATGAAGAAATCTGAAGTAGCTGAAGTCAGGGGAGGAAAGTCACAGGAGAGTGAAAGATGAGTGTGTGTCAAAGCAGGTTGGGGCCTGCCCAGAAAAGGCCTGGACAACTTTGCAAGTAGTGTGGCCTTCACTCCATGCATAGGGATGAGGTTTTAAAGCAGAAAAGTGATTTTGAAGGGTGAATTTTTTATCCTTCCTAAATTAATATGAAATACATTATAAAAGTCTGAAAAGCCAGGTACATAAAGGATAAAAACCTGATATTCACCACTATCACTTTCATATGTCAACTCTGAGATACTTTTTTTTTTTAAAAATTGAGATATAACTCAAATGCCATCAAATTAACCATTTCAGAGTATACAATTCAGTGGGTTTTAGTATATTCACAAGGTTATGGAACCATCACCATTAATTCCAGAATATTTACATCACCTCAAAAAGAAACCTCATACCCATTAGCAGTCACTCCTCATTCTCCCTCCCCTGGCAACCACGAATCTACTTTATGTCCCATGGGTTTTTCCAGAAATACTTTCCTATGTGTATATTTATAAACACACACACACGTTTCTCTCCCCCGTCCCACATGCAAGTTGAATTTTCACATATTGCTTAATAAGCTGTGTTGACTCTGATATCAGGAATATATCAGATTGATTTGTGAAAAATTAGTCTGGCTGTCAGGGCCAAGGATGGATTGGAAAAAAGAGGTTGGAGGCAGTGAGACTGCTTAGCAATGCCTGCAGTAGGGGAGGTTACGTGGGCCTGAACTAGGATGCCAGCAGTGTAGTGGATGCTGTGGTGTGCTTCTAAGATCCCCACTTCAGGAATGAGACATTCATTACCCCAGTGGCAGGAAATGTTGCTGACTGATGGCTCTCAGTGGAATCTCTTTCTGGGACTTGCTGTCAGCTGAAGAGACTTTGATAGCTCCAAATCACAGACTTTCTCTGGAGCAGCCCACATCTAATAATTCGTCAGTGGTGCAAGGTGGTGTTACAAAGGCCCAGGCACTGCTCCCAATTTGGAAAATCACCAAAGGTCCATCCTAGCTCCAGAGCTCCCCTTAGGGTCAACTGATACTTTTGTTATGACTGTGTTGTAGCCCAACTCCTCTCTCTGCCTACTCCTGCTGCCCTTACTGCCCCACAGACGCTGTTCCCGAGAGCATTCCTAATAAAATTCCTGTATTTAAATCTCTATCTCGGAGTCTGTTTTCCAGGGCACACAACCTGTGACAAGCAATGAGGATGGAAAAGAAGCTGGCATATGTGGATGTCTTTCTGAAGCAATTGAATAGACGGAGCTTGGTGACTGATTAGCTATATAGGGTGGAAGGGGTGGAAGAGCTAAAGAGAAGAAACAAAACACATACACACATAATTTACACATGTAATTATACATATGTAATATACACACACATATACATCATATACATGTAAATACATCCTTAGGCTCTTGCTCAGTGTCTACTTTGTGCCTGAAAGAGTTCTGGCAGCTGAAGATGCAAGATGGATTAGATCTGGTTCTTTTATTTAGAGAATCCAGTGTTTTAGGGCAGACAAAGAGTAAACAAGTAATTCCAATACAATTCGTTGAGCATTATGTTAAACTATAGGGAAAGGTGATGAGAAAATATTAAGGGAGTGAAGGTATTGCCAAGGTTTTAAGCTGGGGTGTTTTGAAAGACGGTAAATCCATCATGTGACGTGGAGAATGCAGATGAGAGAGAATGTAATTAGAAAATAAAAATCGAGGTTAATATGTTCCCTGAAAAGTTAGAAATATGGGTTTGGAACTCCTGAGAGAGGTCACGAATAGAAATACATATTTAGGTGGTGTCTATATAGAAATGATAGCTAGTGCCTCAGGAGTGGATGAGATTGTCAAGGGAGATCACAGAAGATGACAACTTGAGAAAGATCTACAGCAGAGCTGATGTCTGAACCCTGCCCACCCTATGCCAACACCCATGGCGGACATAGCTAAATTACCACACAGCCTCAGAATCCTTCTCAATGCATGACTTCAGGCAGCTATTACCAATATATCCACTTACCATTTTTGGTTTCTTCTCAATGTCTAGGTGTAGTGACCAGGAGCAATGGCAGGCCTCCAAGGAAAAATGAGCTGCTTGGTTATTAGGAGCGGAGAGAGCACCTAGGAAGGTAGGAGAAGTACCAGGAGAGCAGAGGATCCCAGAAGGAAGAAGGTGTTTCAAGAAGAAGGAAATAATAACATTCGTCAAATGACTGAGTTGAGGACTTGAGGAGACAATGGAATTTGAAGTGGAGGGCAGTAGTGACCTTACAGAGAACAGTTCCTCTAAAGTGGTTTTGAGAGAAGTGAAATGACAAAAGTTTGAGAATGGGAAGTATTTCCAAGTGCTCATTATAGATATAAATGGACTGCTTGAGCCCATGTTGGCGAGCTTGTTGAAAATGCGTTTCCAGGGATGAAGCCCACTTGATCATGGTGCATAAGCTTTTTGATGTGCTGCTGGATTCGGTTTGCCAGAATTTTATTGAGGATTTTTGCATCAATGTTCATCAAGGATATTGGTCTGAAATTCTCTTTTTTGCTTGTGTCTCTGCCAGGCTTTGGTATCAGGACGATGCTGGCCTCATAAAATGTGTTAGGGAGGATTCCCTCTTTTTCTATCAATTGGAATAGTTTCAGAAGGAATGGTACCAGTTCCTCCTTGTACCTCTGGTAGAATTCGGCTGTGAATCCATCAGGTCCTGGACTCTTTTTGGTTGGTAAGCTATTGATTATTGCCACAATTTCAGAGCCTGTTATTGGTCTATTCAGAGATTCAACTTCTTCCTGGTTTAGTCTTGGGAGGGTGTATTTGTCGAGGAATTTATCCATTTCTTCTAGATTTTCTAGTTTATTTGCATAGAGGTGTTTGTAGCATTCTCTGATGGTAGATTGTATTTCTGTGGGATCGGTGGTGATATCCCCTTTTTCATTTTTTATTGCATCTATTTGATTCTTCTCTCTTTTCTTCTTTATTAGTCTTGTTAGCGGTCTATCAATTTTGTTGATCTTTTCAAAAAACAGCTCCTGGGATGCAAGGCTGGTTCAACATACACAAATCAATAAATGTAATCCAGCATATAAACAGAACCAAAGACAAAAACCACATGATTATCTCAATAGATGCAGAAAAGGCCTTTGACAAAATTCAACAACTCTTCATGCTAAAAACTCTCAATAAATTAGGTATTGATGAGACGTATCTCAAAATCATAAGAGCTATCTATGACAAACCCACAGCCAATATCATACTGAATGGGCAAAAACTGGAAGCATTCCCTTTGAAAACTGGCACAAGACAATTGGATGCCCTCTCTCACCACTCCTATTCAACATAGGGCTGGAAGTTCTGGCCAGGGCAATCAGGCAGGAGAAGGAAATAAAGGGTATTCAATTAGGAAAAGAGGAAGTCAAATTGTCCCTGTTTGCAGATGACATGATTGTATATCTAGAAAACCCCATTGTCTCAGCCCAAAATCTCCTTAAGCTGATTAGCAACTTCAGCAAAGTCTCAGGATACAAAATCAATGTACAAAAATCACAAGCATTCTTGTATACCAATCACAGACAAACAGAGAGTCAAATCATGAGTGAACTCCCATTCACAATTGCTTCAAAGAGAATAAAATACCTAGGAATCCAACTTACAAGGGATGTGAAGGACCTCTTCAAGGAGAACTACAAACCACTGCTCAATGAAATAAAAGAGGATACAAACAAATGGAAGAACATCCCATGCTCATGGGTTGGAAGAATCAATATCGTGAAAATGGCCATACTGCCCAAGGTAATTTAGAGATTCAATGCCATCCCCATCAAGCTACCAATGACTTTCTTCACAGAATTGGAAAAAACTACTTTAAAGTTCATCTGGAACCAAAAAAGAGCCCGCATCGCCAAGTGAATCCTAAGCCAAAAGAACAAAGCTGGCGGCATCACGCTACCTGACTTCAAACTATACTACAAGGCTACAGTAACCAAAACAGCATGGTACTGGTACCACAACAGAGACATAGATCAATGGAACAGAACAGAGCCCTCAGAAGTAATGCCGCATATCTACAACTATCTGATCTTTGACAAACCTGACAAAAACAAGAAATGGGGAAAGGATTCCCTATTTAATAAATGGTGCTGGGAAAACTGGCCAGCCATTTTTCCCAGATATGTAGAAAGCTGAAACTGGATCCCTTCCTTACACCTTATACAAAAATTAATTCAAGATGGATTAAGACTTACATGTTAGACCTAAAACCATTAAAACCCTAGAAGAAAACCTAGGCAATACCATTCAGGACATAGGCATGGGCAAGGACTTCATGTCTAAAACACCAAAAGCAATGGCAACAAAAGCCAGAATTGACAAATGGGATCTAATTAAACTAAAGAGCTTCTGCACAGCAAAAGAATTTACCATCAGAGTGAACAGGCAACCTACAGAATGGGAGAAAATTTTTGCAACCTACTCATCTGACAAAGGGCTAATATCCAGAATCTACAGTGAACTCAAACAAATTTACAAGAAAAAAACAAACAACCCCATCAAAAAGTGGGTGAAGGACATGAACAGACATTTCTCAAAAGAAGACATTTATGCAGCCAAAAAACACATGCACAAATGCTCATCATCACTGGCCATCAGAGAAATGCAAACCAAAACCACAGTGAGATACCATCTCACACCAGTTAGAATGGCCATCATTAAAAAGTCAGGAAGCAACAGGTGCTGGAGAGGATGTGGAGAAATAGGAACACTTTTACACTGTTGGTGGGACTGTAAACTAGTTCAACCATTGTGGAAGTCAGTGTGGCGATTCCTCAGGGATCTAGAACTAGAAATACCATTTGACCCAGCCATCCCATGACTGGGTATATACCCAAAGGACTATAAATCATGCTGCTATAAAGACACATGCACACGTATGTTTATTGTGGCACTATTCACAATAGCAAAGAGTTGGAACCAACCCAAATGTCCAACAACGATAGACTGGATTAAGAAAATGTGGCACATATACACCATGGAATACTATGCAGCCATAAAAAATGATGAGTTCATGTCCTTTGTAGGGACATGGATGAAACTGGAAATCATCCTTCTCAGTAAACTATCGCAAGGACAAAAAACCAAACACCGCATGTTCTCACTCATAGGTGGGAATTGAACAATGAGAACTCATGGACACAGGAAGGGGAACATCACACTCCGGGGACTGTTGTGGGGTGAGGGGAGGGGGGAGGGACAGCATTAGGAGATATACCTAATGCTAAATGACGAGTTAATGGGTGCAGCAAACCAACATGGCACATGGATACATATGTAACAAACCTGCACATTGTGCACATGTACCCTAAAACCTAAAGTATAATAATAAAAAAATAAATAAATAAAAACACTTTAATTGAAAGAAAAAAAAAAAGAAAATGCATTTCCAGGACTCACCGCAGAGCCATGACCTCAGGCTGTTCTCTGCGCCCCAAGGAACACTTTGATCAGGGTTATCTGCTACCGGTGGGTGCTCACTGCAGCAGATGCTCTTAGTGTCCCTTTTACATGCATTCAGCACTCACTATTCAGTATATACTGCTTGCTTCACAAGGAAGCACATGTGACGTCTCTGCCGGAGGACTTTCTCTGGCCACTGGAGCATGCTTGACCTGCTGCCAGAAATGCCAGTGTTAATTTCCCAGGCATTAGCCCACAACCAGCGAAGGACATGAGTTGGTGGAGAAATCAATCAGCTTCTTCACGTCTCAGGTGGAACAACTTGGGGCTTGTTTTTTTTTTTTTTTTTTTTTTTTGAGACGGAGTCTCGCTCTGTCGCCCAGGCTGGAGTGCAGTGGCGCAATCTCGGCTCACTGCAAGCTCCGCCTCCCGCGTTCACGCCATTCTCCTGCCTCAGCCTCTCCGAGTAGCTGGGACTACAGGCACCCGCCACCACGCCCGGCTAATTTTTTTGTATTTTTAGTAGACACGGGGTTTCACCGTGGTCTCGATCTCCTGACCTCGTGATCCACCCGCCTCGGCCTCCCAAAGTGCTGGGATTACAAGCGTGAGCCACCGCGCCCGGCCGGGGCTTATTTTATACAGAAGTTTTATCCCAGAAGCCTCCAGTAGGATTGAGCCTGTGGCGCCGAGTAGGCTCATGAACACACTGTACTGGCTTCCTTCTTTTTTTTGTCTTACTTCCCTATTCTCTTCTTTGCATTTCCTGAGGTCACCTCTCACCTAAGCTATTAGTTCCCATATCCCTGTCTCAGAGCTGGCTTTTGGGGGAACCCAAAACTGTGATAATTACCATCTTATTTCTTCTTCCTGGGCACACGGAACAACTACATATTCCAGTGGTAGTACATATTGCAGTCGGTTGAGCCTATGTGACTGAAGTCATGGGCAGAGTGATCGATGTCACCTTCAGGCCTGGCCACAAAACTCCTGGTGTGATAATCCCTCTCAGTCTTTCCTATGGTGATTTCAGAGGCCATGTGTTTAAGATGGCAGCCTCACAAGATAGAAGCTGATTTCTGAGTCACTAATTGGAAGAGACCTACTAAGGAGAGCTGCCCCACCTGTATCAGATTTTGACATTAATGAATGAGAAATAAACCTTTACTATGTTAAATTGCTGAGACTTTTTTCTGTTACAGCAGCTACCATTAATTACCCTCATTAATACACCTGCCCTGTCAGCCTTCCTTCACCCAATTCTCCAAAATTACTGCTCTTTATCCTCCTTTAAACGTTTCTATTCCCTCACTGTGTCTGACACAGTCATGTGTTTAACTGATTAAAGTGCACTTAATTGTAAACAATAACTACCAGATTTGCTTCTGAAAGATAGTTGTGTTTTCAAATGGATTCCTGATTGGTAGGATCTATGAAGGAGATGTTTCCAAATATTGGATCCTTCTTGGTGTCCTTCCACTATCATTGACACAGCCCACTCCCGGCTTGAACTGTGTTGTCTAGAAGCAGAAGAAAGAGGGGTCAGCACTTCTAAGCTGTTGCTGACCTCTGGCCTCTGCAATCAACTCCAGACTCCTTAACCTGGTATTTCCATGTGTCCGCAGTTGACCCCAACTAACATTCCTACCCTGATCCTCCCCACCCCCCTGCCAGTGAAACCTCTTAAATCCTACTGCTCGCAACAGGCTGTGCTTTCCTACCTTGCCATCTTGGGTCTCACTGTGCTCTCCACTTGGAGTGCTCTTTCTGCTCTTCTGCTCCTTTCCAAACCCAGTCCCTGCTCAAAGGCCTCACTCAACTTCCACCTCCTCTCTAAAGCCCTGAAATTCCATTTCGTCTTCCCTTTGCGGCTACTACTCATTTGGTCTTCAGCATTTGCTGCTTATCATGATTTCTGTCTATTTATGTGTTTGTGTCCTCTCTTCAAAAGTAGAAATGAACTACTTAAAGAAAAAGTAATCCTAGCACTTTGGGAGGCCGAGGCGGGCGGATCACGAGGTCAGGAGATTGAGACCACGGTGAAACCCCGTCTCTACTAAAAATACAAAAAAAAAAAAAATTAGCCGGGCGTGGTGGCGGGCGCCTGTAGTCCCAGCTACTCGGAAAGGCTGAGGCAGGAGAATGGCGTGAACCCGGGAGACGGAGCTTGCAGTGAGCCGAGACTGCGCCACTGCACTCCAGCCTGGGTGACAGAGCGAGACTCCGTCTCAAAAAACAAACAAACAAACAAACAAACAAAATTATGCCTATTTCTCTCTTCAATCTCTACAGCATTTTAGCATAGTGCTGGAGACATGATTACTGAAGATAGATGGATAAATATGAATATAACAATTGAACTTGTTAAATATCACAAATGCAAAGTCTTGTGCAGACATTCTTTCCCTTTTTTTTTTTTTTTTTTTTTTGGTCTCACTCTGTCACCCAGTCTAGGGTGCTGTGGTGTGATCATAGCTCACTGCAACCTCGATCTCCCGGGCTCAAGCAATCCTCCCACCTCAGTCTCCCAAGTAGCTGGGAATTCAGGTGCTCACTGTTACACCTGGCTAATTTAAAAAATTTTTAGTAGTGATGTGGTCTCTCTGTGTTGCCCAGGATGGTCTCGAACTCCTGGACTCAAGTGATACTCCTGCCTCAGCCTCTCAAAGCATTGGGATTACTTTCAATGGGTATAAGCCACCACACTTGGCCCAGACATGATTAAAAAAAAAACTTTCGTTCAGAAATAATTTTAAACTTACAGAAAAGTTGCAAGAATAAAAATGGTAGAAATATCATCTACATATGTTTTACCTAGATTCACTTACTGTACACATTTTACCTCATTTACTTTATATCTGCCTGTATATCTTCTCTACACACACACACACACACACACACACACACACACACACACAAAAAAAATGCTTTTCTGATGATCTGAGAGTAAGTTACATACATTATGGGTCTTTAATACTTCAGTGAGTATTTCCTAAGAATAATCTGTTACCTAATCACAGTAGAGTTATCAACTTCCATTTGATTAATATTGATACAACACATTTATTTAATCTTTTGTTCTCATTCCAATTTTGTCAATTGACCCAATAATGTCCTTTATGGCATCTTTGCCCTCCAATACAGGATCTGGTAGGGTCAAGTGTTACATTTGGTTGTCATGTCTCTTTAGCCTCCTTTAATCTGGAACATTTCGACAGCCTTTCTTTGTCTTTTATGATATTATTTTTCCAAGTTAACTGTCATCCTCCTGCTTTTTAAAAGAATGTCAGAATTAAATCTCCTAGGTTTGGCAGCCTATTTTATTTATATATGTACATATGGATGGATGTGGAGTCTCTGAGTAGTGTCATAATCATTCCCAGTGCAAGACTCCAAACATGAACCTCCTTTTATTCTCATTCTGAACTTGTAATCAATAGCAATATTTTGTATGCAGTTGTACACGAACCTTTGTTTCATTTTATTTACAGTACCTTTCTTCTTCGTTAAGTAGAGTTGGGGTAAGAGGAAATCACAAATCTCTTTCTCTTCCAGCTTCTGCTGGGTTGCAGGCTGCATGAGAGGAAAAGTCAATAGAGGAAGTGAGAGAGTAAACTGAGAAGTTGAAATCAAAGTGGTGGGCTGCCGAGCCGCGGCTGTGGTGTATCTCTCTCTGAAGTCAAAGCATTTTTACAGACAGAATTCAACCGTAGTTAAATAAAATCCCTATGCTGTAGAAAGGGAAGGCATTAGTAATTTCCGTTGTCTATGAGTGAAAACAGAGACACTGAGAGGCTCAATGGCTTTTCTGCTTTGAGTTTGAGAGGCAATGAGGAATCATGGAAAAAGAACTAATAAAGGAGTGAATCCATTCTGGAGATTTGAATCTATTTATTACCATTGCTGCCAAGGCGTTATGTAGCTCAGCAAGTCACATCATCCCTGAGCCTTGGTATCATTATCTGTAAAATTAGGCTTTGGAGTGGACTCAATTCACTTTAAGTTTCCTTCATATCCTAAAATGCAGTGGTGATCAATTCCAGCATACATTTCATGAACATTTATGGAGTGCCTACTAAGTGTTGACCACTGGGCTAGGTGCTGCACCTATAAAGATAGGTAGGACCTGGTCTTTGTTCTCAAGGATCTCCCAGTATGGTAGGCAGGAGGAGCAGGCATGTAAACCAAGATTTGTGGTTCAAGGTGATAAGAGGCGAGTTCAAGGTACAATGTTGTTACAAAGGAGACAGCAAGGAACATTCCCTGGGGGATGGAGTAAAGGAAGTGACAGTAGTTGTTGAACAGAGCCCTGAAATGGGGACAGGGCATTCTAGGCAGAAGGTACATGGCTGTTGGTGGACTGCACATACTTTGGGTTTGCTGGAACACAATGTGCCAGAGGTAAAGTGAGGGTAATGAGGCTGGCACAGTAGCTAGGCAGGGGCCAAATCTAAGAGGGTCACTTGGTCAGGCAGAGAGGAATTTGAGCCTGGGAGGGAGGGATGGGGCTGAGACTCATGGCAAGGAAATCAATGGGGACTCTATTGCCAATGATAAAGGATTGAGAGACACTGGGAGCAGAAGCAGAAGAACGATTGGAGACATGTTTAGGAGAAAGGCTTGAGAAAGCTCACTGATTGGCTGCGGGGGCGAAGAGGAAATGTCACAGGACTTCCATGTTTCTGATTTGCCCAGTGGACTAGATTATGGTGCTACTAACTAGGTAGGCCCTAGGTAGATGTCAGCAATTGGAAGACCTCAAGGAGGAGCTGGCTTGGGGGATGTATAATGAATTCAGGCTAGGATATGTTGGCCTTGAGATGTGTATGGGACACTTAAGAGGAGATTTCCACTAGGCAGTGGTACAAATAAATCTGGAACTCAGGAAAGAAGTCTAGGTTGGAGACAGATTTAATGGTTAACATGTTAGGTGTGAGCAATATCACCCAGGGAGAGTGTAACTTTAGGAAAAGACTGTGACAGAGGGAAGAACATGAGCTCTGTTGTCTTATTAGAGCTGGCTTCTTCTTTGCTGAGATCTTTTGAGCTGTATGATATTAGGCAAGTAACTCTGAATCTGTTTATTTTTAACAATGACCCCAATTTATAGACTTGTGAGAGTTTGAGATTTAAAAAAATAAGTCCAATCAATGGAAATTATCAGGGGAGCAGGAAGGGCACCCTGGGAGACACCATTAAGCTAGAGTTTTATTCATCTGCTTCCTAAAGTTGTCAAGAGGAACTGTCTGCTATGTTCCCTGCCCCCTTACTGTCTTTCTTGCCATACTAATTTATTACCAGTTGCTTCATTTCTCCAAGCCATGGCTTCTTCCTCTGTAAAACGGAGATGATAACAACTCTCTGATTATCTCAGAGAGTTCTTTTGAAAATCAGTGAGACAAGGTTTGTGTGAACACTGCAAACTGCAAAGTACGAGGTGAATACTAGTTATTATCAATATGAGTAAACAAACAGGTGTGCCCAGTTTGTCAGCATTTTCTATGCTGTTACCACTCTGGAGCGTCTGTCAGCATGAATGCTAAAGAATGTTGTAACGAGTCAGTGGCGGAACTGAAATAAAACCAACGGTCTCTGACTCTAGGCCATAGTTATGCTGATCACTGTATGAGGCTTGAACAGACCCGGGATTTACCTTCCAACAGATTAGTTCATTGTGGGCCAGGGGTAAGAATAGGTGAGCAGGAGGAAGTAGAGCTGTGGATTGGAGAACCTGTGAGATCACCAGGGGCTTGGGGTCTCCTGTGATCACTACTTGTCTACTCTGCTGTCCTCACAATGGGGAAGTGTAAAGACAGCTCTGCCCTTAATGGTGTGATCTCAACTTCTCATAGAACTTCAAATTCTCATCTCCAGGTGGGGAAAGAGAACCCCTGCTGTACAGTAGCATTAACACATAAAACCTGCTGGCACCCAGTAGGCCCTAGGTAGATGTCAGTTCCAGATTTTCAGAATGGAAGAAGATAGCAGAATTCACTGGGTGAGGCAGCCCCAGGGCCAAACTAGTCCGTGATTACAGAGAGATTAGGCTAGATTCTGGCTTGAGGGCAAAGATGAGCCAGATTGACGGCTTGAGCTCAAGTTTAGGTTGCTTTTACTTCTGTTTTCTCCCAAAGCAGCTAACAAGGCATGCAGATGTATAGAAAAGAACACAGGGATGTAGAGGCTACTCCTCATCACTTGTCTGGCTTTTCTTGGTGATCTTGGCAACCTGAAAAGAGTGAGATGTCCCCTAGGCTAGAGGAGCCCAGAGTCCATGGGCCCATTGCCTTTTCCTGCCCCCTTTTTTCTTTTTCTTTTCTTTCTTCTTTTTTTTTTTGTTTGAGATAGGTTCTCACTCTGTTGTTCAGGCTGGAGTGAAGTGGCACAATTATAGCTCACTATAACCTCAAACTTTTGGACTCAAGTGATCCTCCCATTTTAGCCTCCTGAGTAGCTGAGACTACAGGCGTGTGTCACCATACCTGGCTAACTTTTAAAAGTCTTGTAAAGATAGGGTCTCCTAATTTGCCCAGGCTGGTCTTGAACTCCTGGCTTCAAGCATTGCTCCCACCTCAGCCTCCCAAGTAATTGTGATTACAGGTGTAAGCCACCACACCCACCTCCCATTGCCTTTTAAACTCCAGCATGTCACCATCCAGAAACAACTCGTACAGCCAAATAAGGCAGTCGTCCGGTACTCAACACACCTCCTCACTCAGGCCCAAAGCTCACATCTGATCCTTGGAATTCTTGCTGCGGCAGCATGGGGCAATTGCCTCTTATCTGTGTTTGCCTGGTGGGTCCTAGGAGTTTTCTGTTTATATTTACTTACAGATTTTCCAAAGCAGGTCTGGCCATAACCTACAGCACATGACCCGCACACATGTCCTTCTTTCTCCCCCTTCCTCCCTCCCTCCTTCCCTTCTCTCTCTCTTTTTAAATAGACTATCTTTTAGAACAGTTTCATATTTACAGAAAAATTGAGCTGATAGTACAGATAGTTCCCATATACTTCCTGCCCCCCCATCCAGCACATAGGTTCCGCTATTAATACTAATATTTTTTATTAGTGTAAAATTAGTATTAGTATATTTTTCACAATTAATAAACCAATTGTGATACATATTATTAACTAAAGCCCATATAGCTCATTCAGATTTTCTTAGTTCCTCTAAGGTCCTTTTTCTGTTTCTGGATCCCAGCCAGGATGCCACGTTACATTTAGTTGTCACATCTCCTTAGGCTCGTCTTAGCTGTGATCGTTTTTCAGATTTTTCTTGGTTCTGATGACCTTGACAGGTTTGAGGAGCACCTGTCAGGCATTTGGTAGGCGGCCGTTCTGTTGGAATTTGTCTGGTGTTTTTCTCATGATTGGGCTGGGGTTTGGGAGTTTTTGGAAGGAAGGCCACAGAGGTAAAGTGTCATTTTCATCACATCATATCAAGGGTAGATACCATCGAGATGATTTATGACTTGATGTTTTCCTTCATCATTTTTCTGAAATACTGTTTGTCCATGTTTTTACACTGTAAAGTTACTCTTTTATTCCTCCTTTCCATTCTGTACACTTTGCTGGGAAGTCATTATGTGGAGTCCGTGTTTAAGGAACAGGGAATTTTGCTCCACTTCGTTTAGGGTGGAGTATCTACAAAATTTATTTGAAATTCTTCTGCATGGGAGATTTGTTTCTCCTCCCCCGTGTATTAATTTGTTCAATCATTTACTTATATCAGTATGGACTCATGAATATTTTATACTTTGGATTATAATCTTACTTTTTTTTTTTGTTCAAACTGTTCCAGCTTTGGCCATTGAAAGCTCTTTTAGTTGGCTCATGTTTCACTCTGACATATCCCCATTAATGTGTGCATGTGCGTGTGTGTGTGTGTGTGTGTGTGTGTGTGTTGGGTGTGTTGGGCACTTCTCTACTTTCTGGCACTACAGGTCTGTTTTAAAAAATTGTTATTTATTTACTCAACGAAAATGCAGTATGAATTCACTGTATATCAGGCAGAGAGGATTCAAGAATGAACAGCACCTGGCACCTGCCTTCAAGGAACTCTCAGTGGGTGTAGCAGAAGAGAGGAGAAACAAACAAGAAAAGAGATCAGGACAAGATAGCATATGGTGAGAACTTTGGCAGAGGGCAGAAGCTCAGGATGCCTGAATCAGTTCCACGTACTCTTCTTCCCTTCCTCTCCCGAGCATTTCTTACTGGTTCTCTTAGGAGAAGCTTCAGCTTCATACCCTGGGCTAGTTTCTCTTCCTTCCCTTGGTGTCTGTTATCAATCGTTGTGCTTTTCAAGCAGGGCAGTATTGTAGAAAGGGCATGGCACTCAGCACAGATAAGCAAGCATTCATGAGAATCTACATTGATACTGAACATACGCAAGATGGCTCCTGACTGTAGCAAAGGATGATGGCAGCCTTTTATTAGCCCTTTGCAGCTCCTGTGGGTATGGGGTAGGTGCCGGTTACGGAGAACAGGAAGGGAGAAGGAGTGAGGATGGCAATGGCAGGAATTTGATTTTATTTCCTCCCAAATTTCAGCCTTATTGAAGCTTGGGGTCCTGGGAACCTGCACTCTCAGCCCCTCACCTCACATTTCCAAAGCCCAGCTCATGGCCAACCTTTGGTTAATCGACATCTGAGTAGTAATTATTTTTAGATTGCCCACTATATGTTCTGCTACTCGGTGTTATGCGATCATGTAATGAAATCCATGCCCTAGTGCATTAACTAACCTTTTGAAAAACCCTTTCAATAGCATCTCCCTCTTCCTCCCCCTTCACAAAGAGCTGGCAAAAAGCTCCCGGACTTGAGTGCTAACTGTCGAACCATTAAGAACGCTGGTGAAAGCTATGAAGTCATCAAGTATTGACCTGAGAGAACATTTAGCACCATCTGATTTCTCCATCCCGACATCAACATGAAACGAACCTTACATGCCAATGAATCACTTTCCCTATTTAAGTTCACAGAGTTTGTCTAAAATAGCTCCCCAGGTACAAAATGAAAATTCAGCCCAGGGATCATAATGGTGAGTGGTAGACTCAAGTTTTATGCTTTCATCATAAGAAAAAGAGGGTTTACTAAAATTAGGGATTTTTTTTTTGGTCGGGGAGGGATGATAGAGTGAAGGTGCCTTCTTATTCACAGAAGCCTTAGGAAATTAGGAATCCAATCCCACTTGTACTACACATTCTTAACACCCTATGTTCTCCAGCTGTAGTGTGAAGAGTTTGTTCAAAATGCAGATTCCAGCCCCATGTTCAGGTATGGTGATTTGGTTGGTATAGCAGATGATGTTGCCCGCCCCCCCATATTTCTTCAGCCCTTACTATTTCAGTGTACCCCAGCCTGAACCCCAACTCCCAGCACCTGCATCTTTTTCCAGAGGGCTGTGATTTTGCAGGCCAGAAGTGTCAGGGAATTAATGCGACCCAAGGTTAGCTTTGACCAATTATTGAAGGACTTGGTGTCCAATTGCCTCAACTCCCCCTCCTCTTCATAATTTTGAGATGCATGTACTATATTGTTTCCAAAGTTCACAGTGGAATTAAGCTCCAGTTGCCCACAGTAGTAGCTGGCTTGAGAGTGCACCTTTAATTGGCTGCCTTCTTTTCCCTGTCTCATTTCCCTACTCCCCCTACCAATGTTTTCTGGGACCACCTCCGAAATCAACTTTCTGCAATAGAATCCGTGTCTTCTTCTCAGAGAACTCAAACTAAAAGAGTAGGTCTGGGGTCGAGTAATAATCTGCATTTTTTTTTTTTTTTGCAAGCAGCCCACAGTGATTCAATGCACATGGCATGACACAGAACACTGGGAAGCTCTGCTCTGAGACTTTTATGATAGTTAAATGTAAGGTTATTAGCATTCTTTTTATTGGTCTATTTTCTAGAGCCTTGGCATTTCCCTCAAGTCTTATGACTATTTCCTCCAGGGTCCAAGCTGAGGTGGGGTGGAAAGCTGGATCGTGCTCAGTTAAGTCTCCCCAGAAAGTCAGAGTGTACAAAGAGGACTTAGAGATGAATTGAAATGAACCATCCCTGAAAGAGCTGTTCCAAAGGAGCACCATGGTGGAGAAAGACAAGTGCAGGAATGAAACAGGACTGCAAAGTGTTGGAGCAGTAGGGTCGTTGGGTCATAAACTGGAAGTGCTGAGCTAAAATAAAGTCAAAGAGGTAAAGGAACAGGCTGAGAGTGTAAGGAGAGGGGGTAATGAGATTGAAGACCCATTCGGGATTAATTGCATGGATGCCAGTGGTTCACTCTGTATGTCCTTGACGTTCTTTGCTGGGCTGGGGACAGACCAGTATAGATGACTCCTAAAACAACAGACTAAGCATGAGATCATGGTACACACAGACACTATAGAGTATATACATGCATGTGTGCATGCACACACACTCACACAAACATACACGCACATATAGTTAAAGGAGTGGGTTATTGAGAGACAACTTTGAAGAAGACATTATGGGAAAAAGGAGAGACACTTTGGACTTCCTTATACTTATTTTCTGGTTTAGTGTTGTTTGTATTCTATATTGTCTGTCTTTTCAGGGTCCAGAGCTGCCTCTAATGGTCTTAAACTGGCCCTGGAGCACACCCGCATACCCTAGCAGGCAGCAGTCACATACCCAAATGACCCTTTGTCCTGAATCCAATCTGGAGTGTCTATTCTAGCCTATGTGTTGATTTTTGTTTCTGTTACTAAAGTTCCCAAATGAGCACCAACTCATTTGACTAAGATCCTACCCCTGCTAAGCCTTCGACCAGGCCTCCTTACTGGAAGGAGTTGGACTCTGTTCCTTGTACCCCCAGCTATTGCCTGGGATTGGATGCCTCCTAGATCCCACTGAAATCAAGATGCTGCCATTATTATTGATCTTGCCCACTAGATTATCAGATAACCTTGACTGTTGGAGCCAGCTGGACAGGCCCCAGAACATTGCCATATAGATTGCTGGTCATGTTCCTTGGGACCAGCCTTATGGGCCAGTCATAATATTTAGTTAAGCCCCACTGAACCCTGCTATGTTGCTCCAACACGCCAGCATGCTTTGCAGCTGAGGCTGCGTGGTTAATTGAAAAAAAAAAAAAAAAAAAAGCTTTAGAGAGTAACAGTTACAAATGTAAGCTCCACCAATGGATCTGTGTTTTTTCACTGGTGTTTCACAAGCCCTTTGAAGAGTGCCTGGCACCATAGGCATTCAATCAAACTTTGTTGCATAGATGAATGATACGGTGTCGACAAGGAAGAAAAGGAATATGGCATGTCACATAGGGAGCTTTTCAATTAACTCAGATATCTATGTATTGTAAATGGAAGGGTGACTAGAAATAATTTTTTAATGAAGAGTCTCAACTCAGTGGGGATAGAACATGGAAGTGTTTTATTTAAACTGTGCTCTGTCTTATTGCTCTTCCCATTTCCTTAATAACATCTTGGGCAAATTCTATAACTTTCTGGTCATTTTTTATATTAGAAGTCCAGTCCCATTTTAAAATCTCAACCTCAACTTTGATCTCAATCTCATTTCCTCTCCTTGCCTGAGCCCAAATTGACCTGGGTTGGAGTGGCCTCGTTTAGCTCTAAAATATCCCCAACCCCACTTCCAAGGCCTAGCTCGCCAAGCATGTTGGCTGTGGCCAGGTGAGAGAAGAAAAGGGACAAAAGTCTCTTTACTTAATGGGCTACTGTCATTCTTTCTGTTGCTTGATGTGTCTTCTTTGGTGCACACTGCCAGGCCTCTGTGCCCTCTGGTGGCAGGCTTCCAAATGCTGGCTTTCTTGGGGGGCACACGGTGAATTCCTTAGGGCTGTGGTTCTCAGAGACCTTTTCTTTGGTCTGTTAGGTCATAACTATTTTCATGTTGATACTAAGATGTCATTTGTCTTTTTAACTGTGTTGGCATTGACAATGATGGTGGAAAAGCAGTGATGGATAAGACCGCCAGTGCCTTAGCATGAATCGAGGCAGTAGCACGAAACTGTACCAGTAATTGTGGTATTCTTCATTGTCGTGTACTCCTGGTGACAAACCAAACCAAACCAAAACAGACTCCAGTTGCAATTAAGAATGTCCTTGATTAAACAGTAAAAATTACTAATTGTATTGAATTTTGATCTTTGAGTACATGCCTTTTTACTATTCTGTGTAAGAAAATGCATAAAGAAGTAATGCTTACAGCGCTTATGTCTCATACTGAAGTATAATGGTTGTCTCGAGAAAGATTATGTGTATGATTGAGTTGTGAGCTGAACCGGCCACTTATTTTCATGGAACATCATTTTCACTGGAAGAAATGCCTTACTGGTAAATTGGTTATTTAGACTTGAGCATTTGCAGTCATTTTCTTGCAAGTGATTTAACTGAGGCCTGTCTCTTCAAGGAAAACAACTGACAGCATTTGTTGTCAATGATAAAATTTGAGCTTTCAAGCAAAAATTAAAATTTCAGAAGACCTGTCTTCACCACTGTGAGCTTGAAAGCTTCCCAGTAATTAAAAAGGTTTCTGGTGAGATGACTGGTGAGATCAGGGGTGATATTAACAAATACAACTTTTTGACATTGTCTAATGAAATGTACCAACATTTGGGACATCTGCATAACTCAGTGAACCAATATTTTCAAATTACCAATGCATGATGTTACAAAACCATGTAAAAGATCCATTCAAAGTGCAAGACAGACCAATGGATTTTAATGTAACACAGTATGAAAAGTTTACTGTTATTGTTTAAGGTTCCACATCACAATTAACCTTTAAGAAACTATCTGTTATTAGGTTTTTGGTGTAGTATCAAATAATATTTATAATTACCTGAAAAGGCTATTAAAATGCTCCTTTTCCAACTACATATTTGTGTGAGGTTTGATATTCATATTTTTCTGCAAAGCCAATATGTTGCAAAAGATTGAATATAGAAGCAGATATGATAATCCCGTTGTCTTCTGTTAAAGCAGAGATTTGCAAAAATGTAAAACGATGCCACTCACTCGTTGGTTTGTTCTGGAAAATACAGTTATTTTTCCTAAAAATATGTTATTTATGATAAGATGTAATGAGCTTTATTGTTATTTTTAAATGAATCAATTAATAAATATAAAAATTATCAGTTTTGCTTTCAAATACAGTAAATATTAGTAGCTATAACCCACATAAACAAAAAGTCTTCAGGATCCTTAATAATTTTTAAGAGTACGAAAGGATTCCGAGCCCAGAGTTTTAGAACTACTGATTTAGAGCTCTGTTGTTCCAAATTGGTTTGGACCGGCAGAACCCAAATCATTTGGGATCTTGTTAGAAATGCAAAGCCCCCTCCCAGACCCACTGAATCAGACCTGCATTTTAATAAGATCCCCAGGTGATCCATAGGCATAAGAAAGATTGAGATGTACTATCTTAGAGGGACCGGCAGGCCTCTAAGTGCACCTCTAGGTGCTGAGGGGGGAGATTGGGCTCAGCCTCTTTTCCTCCCTCTCCCTCAGCTACTACCATTGGGGTAGGCTCCAAGCCTCTTGCTGCTGTGGGGAGCCCTTTGTCTAGTGGGGAGCCCTTTTGAGCTGAATGCCAGCACAGATGCTGAAGCATAGATACCTTCTTCCTCAATGTCTCCTTGGCCTGTAAGAAATGTACTCATTTTTGCCTTGCCAAACTTTGGCACACAGGTATATCCACGGCTACCCCTCTTCACTGTCATTTCGGGGTGGGCTGTTCCAGCATCCACTTTGTCCTACCTTGTTCTATATTTCCAGGCTGGATGTAGGCACTAGTTTCTATGTTCACATAAGCCTCCAAATTGCCCAGCACTCCCTCATCATGCTCTGATGTTTGCACTAGGGTGAGCCTGCAGGTTCTGCCCCTCAACAAGCAACCAGCTGGAGAAGGGGGGCCAGTCCATGCTGCTGCCTTTTTTCACCTCCTTTCCCCCCTTCTCTTTCTCTTCTTCTTTTGCAACAGCTATTGAGATATAATGAACACACCATACAGTTCACCCATTTAAAGTGTACAACTCAATGTGTTTGAATATATTCACGGATTTTTTGCAACAGCACCATGATCAATTTTAGAACAATTTCATCACCCTAAAAAGAAACCCTATACCACTCAGTCATTATGCCCCACCTTCCCCTCTACCCAGCCTTAGGAAACCACTAATCTACTTTCTATATTGATGGATTTGCCTAATCTAAACATTTCATATAAACGGAATCATATACTATGTGGTCATTCGTGCCTGGCTTCTGTCATTTAGCATAATGCTTTCAAGGTTCATCCATGTTGTAGCATGTATCAGGACTTCATTCCTTTCTGTGGCTGAGTAATACTCCATTATACGGATGGACCACATATTGTTCATCCATTCCTCAGGTGGTGGATGATTTGAGTTGTTTCCACTTTTGGCTATTATGAATAGCACTGCTGTTAACATTTGTGAACAAGTTTTTGTGTGGACATATGTTTTCAATTATCTTGAGTATATACCTAGGAACGGAATTGCTGGGTCATGTGTTAACTCTTTGTTTAACCTTTTGATAAACTGCCAGACTCTTTTCCAAAGCAGCTGCCCCATTTTTCCATTCCCACCGGCAGCATATGAGGGTTCCAGTTTTTCCACATCCTCACCAACCCTTGTTATTGTCTGTCTTTTTGATTAAAGCCAGACCATGTGAAGTGATAACTCATTGTAGTTTTGCGGTCCACACTTTTTGTGCGCACCACTTGACCTTGCCTAAGGATGTGGAAGAGAAGGCACCCTCATCCCTTTTCCATGGGGAGGGGATGAAGTGCCCCACTTATCACACTGTGCTCCCATATAAGGATTGATTACCCCATGACTCCAGCAACTCCTTCCCCACTATTCAACTTACAGAGATTGGAGGAAATCATGCCTCCCCTCCTCTCCTCTGCAAGGTGTGATGACTGACAGGAAGGGGGCCCATTCTGTGAAGTGCCTGGTCCTAATAGTTTCTGCCTGTCTTTAGAATGTGGAGCTACTCACTCCTTCTCTGTCCTCAGCGTTAGGCCCAAAGTCCCACTCAACATTCTTTCCCATAAAAGAACAAATACAAACCTGTAAAACTATTATCACAACTACTTTAACCCCAAACAAATTGTGCTTTGACCAAAAAGGCTAACTCTTTTTGGAGTAGGTTTTTCAATTTATCCTCTGCTCCCGCCAAATATGGATGGGATTAGCCTGACTGCTTGGGTCTGCTGGTGTCACATCAGTGGGCAAGAGAGAAAATGCAGAAAGGTCAGAACACGCCTTGGCTAAGAGGAATTGAAGCCAGAGACAAGTGAGGTGATCATAAGAGAGCCAAAAGCTGCTATAAATGGATTTTCGTCTTCTGACACAGAAAAAATGATAATCTGAGGGAATTTAGACAAATGCAGTTGAAATTGCTGAGCCACTGCTGGTACTTCTGAGGGACCGTGGGGAAGAGAAGAGCTCAAAGATTGGAAAGGGAAAGTGTCCCAATTTCCCAAAAACTCTAACCTCAAACTGGAAATGGAATTCACTCAAAATTCTAAAATGAATTATTAAATTGAGTGGTTTATGGGTACTTAGAAAGGGAAGAGGGGTTGGCTAGCAAATGGCTTGGAGCCACTAAGTCATGCTGGGTGAGTCCCATTTCCACGTGAATAGAGTTAGTGCCCTGGCAGACTAGGGGCGTGCTCTGGCATGGAGACTCCACAACTAGATTTTAGATAGGTTTGTCACAGTGTTCTTACAAAAATCCATTTCCTGCTAAGATGGAGAATTACAAATAGGATGAAAAACAGCGGGGGATGGTGTGTGTCTGGAGCTGGTTGAATAACCCTACCCAGAGAGTGCTGATTTAATGGTAACCCAGAAGAGCTCCGGTAGTAATAGTAATAACAATGATAATAGCAATGGCAAGGATGACAGTAATAGTTGCAGTTACTTATTGAGCTCTTACTATCTTCCAGACATTGCCAGAAATGCTTTCCATGTATTAAGCTACTTAACCCTCACAATTATGTACTCCATGAGGTAGGAAAGATCCTGAAATATGCCCATTTGCAGCCAAGTGCCTCACAATTATGTACTTCATGATGTAGGAACTGTGATTATGGCTGGGTCTGTAGACGTGGAAAGTGAGTTATTTGTCTAAGGCCACACAGCCTTAGACAAGAGGTTCTGAAGAGAAAAAAATCTGAAAAACCATACTTAGACCTTATATTGCAAAGATTTTTAGCTGAAAAGAAAGAGTGACGAAGAATCTTTGTCCAGAGCAGATGACTGTGTTGTTAAAATATTCTTTTTTTTTTTTTAACTTTCCGAAAATGAAGCATTCTAAATAATGGAGCTGGGATTTGAACTCAGTCCGGCAGAGGACATGTGTATATGTTGGAGCATACATTCAAGAGCTGGCTATAGAAACCCAGGCTTCAGGAAGTAGTATTACGTTTCTTCCATAGTAGCTTGCCTTTTGGGGGTTTTTGTTTCAATAGGTGTTGGGGTGTGGGTGGGTAGGTAGATGATGCAGCCACTTCTGGCTCAGGCACCACAGTTTTTTTCCCATTTGCCCAGCATAAGTTGTTCTTGCCTTCAGTGGGAAGCCAAGCTGAGGTGGTGGGAAAAAGCCAAGCTGTGGAGTCAGAGCAAGCAGGCTGATGTGTGAACTTTCAGTGTCCTTCCTCTTCCAGGATCCTCTTTTCTTAAAACTTACTCTGATTGCGGAGTGAATGAAATGCTATGACCCCTATTTAAGGGATGTGAGGTGTTTGCCTGCAAATGGGCATATTTTGGGGTCTTTCTCTGAGTCCCCGAATTTCCTCCAGAAAGGTCCCATCACATTGGTGCCTGTGTGGGCACAGTTTTTCCTCAGTCCTTTGTATTGGTGCTTCTCAGACTTTAAAGTGCATTGGAATACCCTGGGGATCTTGTTAAAATGCAGATTCTAATCCAGTAGGTCTGGGAAGGGGCCTGAAAAATCTGCATTTCTAATAAGCTCCTAGGGGATGTTGATACCTATGGTCCCTGGACCCACTTCAAGTAGTGAGATTCCACATCACCCTTCAGAGCGCTGAACCTATCAGTAGCTCAAAAATGCTTAGTAACCTGTAAATTGATCCCCACATGTCTCTTCTTTAGGAACATCAGTTGTTAGTTACGAGGCTATAGAAAGCACTGTAAAATATAAGGTGGACATGAATGGGTTTGGGGGAAAGGATACTTTATTTGCAATTCAAACCAAGATTTGATTGGCCTTCTGACTTTAGTCATTTGAGGGTTCAAAGATAACCAAGCTCATTTGAAGAATCAAAACATCACTATTACCTAGATGGTCAGTATAGGGCTTAATTCTCATGATAAAAATGGAAAGACAAGCATGGCCGAAATTCACTACTTACATGATGAGTCAGTGGTAAGGAAAACCCACACAAATGATGGCATCAACTATTCTCAGACTATATTTACTAAAAAAATCTACAGCTCCCTTCTCCCCAATACCATCTTAATCAGCTTCATCTTGGGAAAGTTAAAAAAGAAAGAATCTTTTGTTAATCTTTTATCAAGAGAGTCCTTTGCTCTGGACAAAGATTCTTTGTCATTCTTTCTTTTTAGCTAAAAATCTTTGCAATATGAGTTCTAAGTGTGGTTTTTCAGATTTTTTTCTTTAGAAAAGTTGTAATACTATCATTTTCTTCATTTTATACGACAGTCTTCTTATCCCTTCTAAAATGAGCCAGTCTACCTCTCTGCCTCCCAAGAGCAAGAAAAATGGAATGGGCCCCGTAAACATTCTAAAGCCGGAGGAAACACACCGGAAACGAAGGTTTGCAAGGATTGATGGAGGAGAAAAGTGCACAGAGACAACACGAAGCACAAATTCATTCTCCATTTTGAGATTTTTTTTAAAGCAAAAGCATTTTATAGTGAGGATAGGAGGAGGATTCACAGTGTATAACCAAAGATGAAGTTTGAAGCTCTCTCGTTGAGTTTTACTTTTTAAATTTATGAGTCGTGTGTCAAGATGCTTATTGACATATGTCTCGGTTTTCATCCATCTCACTGACTTATGTTTACTATCAATGGTCTTGATGAGTTCATATTTGAATATGAACTATAACTGTAGGAAGTTAGCAACATACAAAAGCAGCAAAATGCTAGACCTGGATGCAATAGTACATCTCTGACAAGCTCTGTTATTTAATATCCCTTTTGCCTTATGAGACCAATTTCTGTTCTGGTGTCTCTACACCAGACCTTTCTGTAAAAGGTCAGTTCTGATGCTGGAAGGGAACATTTAATCAAAAATAGTATGTAAAAAGATAATGTAGCGATTACATCAAATAATAACCTTTATTCTCTCTGACATAAACCAACCATTACCAAGAATATTGAAATGCTAAGCTATTGTGTGTTGAGTCATATTTAGAGAATTAATGTTAGCTATAAAGCAGCTATTATGCAGAATATTACAATGCAAAAGCATTATATTTAGAGAATTAGTATCATTCATAGAAAAACTTATTTTTTATATTATTAAAGTTAGCAAATGCTCTTGCTTTATTCAAGGCAATGCATCATTTAGTTATTATTCATACTGTTGGTAAAACTGTCAGTGAATTTTTAAATATATCCCATTTAGATTCAGTGGCATTATATTTTATTATAGAAGAAAAAGAGAAACACCAGTGCTGTAAACATTTCGTTTGTAATGATGAAAACCTCTGCTGTTGTTAATATAAAACCATGCAAAATTATTTGTATAGTCTACTTTTCAACAATTCATTAGGGAATATAGGATTAATAATCTAGAAGGTACACTAAAATTAAAGGAATAATCATGATTTTAGTAAGAACTAATAGGCACCAGTGTTGTGTGTTGTCTTAGGAATTTTGGCATTTTGCAGGATGACAGTTGAGTAATTCATACTTTAATATGTTGTCAATTTCATGTAAAAGATAGTCTGTGGCAATACATCACCTCATGCTTCCTCCCTGGAGGTGATTGCTCCAAGAACCCTCCCATCTCATCTTTTCCAGTCAGCCATTCTTCCTTCATACATTCATATCTGATTCTTCCCCATCAAGGTCCAGTGGTCTGCTTGAATCTCTCATTAGCTGTAGTGGTTGCCAGCATGCCCTTTCGAGGTGGACTATTCTGGGTTCAAATCTCAGCTCTGCTACTTCTCTGATGTGTGCTTTATACCTGAGATAATAGTATCACAGGTATGTTGAGTGCTTGTGGGTGTGCAATATGCCTACATTCGGCCATACTATTTCCTCTCTTTTTCTTTACTTCATTTCTTCTCACTTGTCAGAGTCAGGAATATTGTCTCCCCATCTTGTACTGGCCCCATCTTCCAATTCCTCTTGGTCTCACACCAGAGTTTCCATCAGTGGGTACAGTGTAATCAGAGCGTTGGAATGCCTAGTTACAAACTCTTGTAATTAGGCATACGGTAGGACATGTGTGTGGTTCCAGTGGCAGGGAGTTCCGGAAGCTGAATAGCAAGTTCTGCCAGGGAAGGGACTGATATTATTTATCCCCAACACAATCCTAGTGCCTGGAACATAGCAGGTACTGAGTAAATGGTGGAATAAATCCACTGCTGCCTCCTGCCATCAGGGGTCCCAGCCTGGGTTGGAGGAGGAATAGGGGAGGGCATTACATTATATAAACAAAGACTTCGAGGGAAATTTACCCCAGAACTAAAAATATATTACTTGTGAATCATCTTCTGCTTTCATACCCATTATTTGATTTAATACAAGATTTTACTCCAGTCTACCCACCACAGAGCCTTCAGTGTAATTGTTCTTAATATGAATCTTATCTTGGAACTTTCCTGCTTGAAATCTTGTAGAGCTGACCACTGACTTCAGGATAAAATTTAAACTTCACAGGGCATGCCTGGCCCTTCAAGATGTAATCTCTGCTCCCCTCTTCTTTGTCATCACCTGCCCTCTCTTCTTAGATATACAGAACTCTCCAGACATAGAGAAACCCCTGCTAGTCTCACATTCACAAATGCATCCCTGCCTCTGTTCATGCTGCTGTCTCTGGCTAGAATACACCCTCATCTATCTACTTTATGGTTCCCATCCATCCTTAGGAATTCACTCAAGGATTACTTTCTCATGAAACCAGTTGCTGGCTCTCTTAGACTGGATTTTCTCAGAAGCAGGCTCTCTATGGGTAGATCATTAATAGTGGCCTCTGAAAAAATCACATCTCCCTGTGACCATGCCCCTTTGCAATATGACTTTAGCACTCTTCCCACCAAGAGGTGAAGTCTCCCCAGTCTTTGACTCTGGGCTGGCTGGCCTTGGGACTTCTTTGACCAGTGGAATGTGGTGCAAATGACATTTTGGCCCTCCCAAACCTAATCATTAAGAGTTCTTGTAGCTTCTGCTATTGCTCTCACAATCCAAATGCCATGTAAAAAATCCAAGCTGTCTTGCTGGAGGGTGACGCCATGTAGAGAAAAGAGGATGTGGAAGAGCACAGAGGTTGTCCAGTCAACAGCTTAGAGCCAAGGCCTCCGACCATGAGTGAGTCTATCTTGAATCCTCCAGCCCCAGTTAGGACAACCCAGATGACACCAGTTGGAGCAGTGACAATCATCTGTTCTGGATTAAATATCTGTGTCCTCCTAAAATTCATATGCTAAAGTCCTAATTTGGAGGTGGGGCCTTTTGGAGGGAATTAGGTTATGAGGGTGGAGCCCTCATGAATGAGATTAGTGCCCTTATAAAAAGGGGTCAGAGAGCTAGTTAGCTGTCTTTCCACCATGTGAGGATACAGCAAGAATATGGCTGTCTGTAAACCAGAAAGAGGGCCCTCACCAGGAACCTGGCCCTGCTAGCACCCTGACCTCAGACTTTCAACTTCCAGAACTGCAAGAAATAAATGTTTGTTGTTTAAGCCATCCAGTCTGTGGTAATTTTTTATAGCAGTTTGAACTCACCAAGATACCATCCTTGCTGAGACCTACCCAAATTCCTGACCCCTAGAATCATGAGCAATAAATTACTGTTTTGATTGAAAATATTTTTAATTCTGAAGAATTTCAAACATATGCAAAAGTAAGGTAGAATGAACCTCCATGTACCGCTCATCCAGCTTAACACTTACTAATTCATGGCCATTCTTATTTCATGTACACCTCCACTCACTTCTGCCTCTCCTATAATATTTTGAATGGCTATTGTTTTGAGCCACTAGATTTGGGGTAATTTTTTACTTGGCAATAGATAACTACAACATGCTGAGACAGAGATTTGAGTGCGAGTGGCTTATTTAGGAGGGGATCCCAGGAAGTATTGGCTGGGGAGGGAGGAAATGAGACAATACAGGGTGTGTTTAATAAGCAGGCTATTACTGTGGACAACTGGGGTTCAATCCTGCTGGGGACCTGTGGGAGATTACATATACCTGGCCTCAGAATTGTCCCTCCCATGGGACGAGGAAGCTGGGTTATAAATCCACCAACTCCTACCTGTCTTGGTTGCAGGCTGTGGCTAGGGGCGTTAGCTCCCTGGCTTTTCTGGTGCACATGCAGGCTCAGATAATGAATGAGGTGCTTGCAGTAAGAAATGGCCAAGAAGTTTGAAACCTGAGGGGATATGGGCAGATAATTAAATTTTCTGAAGGGATGGTGTCTACACTGGTTAACACCCAGTGAGGTGCCCTTCTTCTGGGCTCCTCCTTTGCTTGCTAATTATGACACCCCTGCTGACCTCTGTTATAGTATTTGTTATACCAACTGTATTCACTCATCTTCCCTACTGTGTTCTCCAGACTGTGAGATCTTCTGCAACAGGGGCTGTGTTTTACTAATTTCCGATCCACTAGAGCTCAGCATAATACATGGCACAAATCACATGGCAACCAATATTACTGAATGTATATTTATTTTTCCTCATAGCAACCTTGCGATATATGCAGATAAAGCCAGCTGCAGGCCCATGATGCCTTATCCATAATTCCAAAACTAAAAATATTCCAAAGAACAAGATATTTTTCGTGAAATGTGTGCCCAAAGTCATTTGGTGACAAAATCTACCCCGGGCTGTTGTTAGGTTTATTTTTGGCTCACATAGTGTGAATATAAATGTTTGTGACAGAAACATTGGGGTGTTTGATTATTGGGTGCTGCCCAGACCCCATTGGGAGTATGTGAAGAACATGGCATTTATGCCATATTACCTTTCTAAAATCTAAGAAATTTAAAATTCTGAAGCAGGCCTTGTTGCAAGGCCCTCTCGCTATTTCCATTTTACAAGGGCAGAAACTTGTTCAAGATAATGGTTAAAACTACTTTAAGAACCCAGGTTTTTCTGACTCTTGGGACAATGCTCATTTCATTCTACTATCCTGGAAGTGGTAGGAAAATGGATGGATGGAGTAAGGTTTCCTCTCTATTGGCCATCAAATCAATATCAGAGGCCTAACTCTGAATAGTTGGAAATGATACTTTAACACGGTAGCTAGCAAGAAGCCCAGGCTATAGCCCTGTCTCTGAGAACCATCCACTCTCTCCAACATCAATCCCTGCTGATGGGTGGTTCTAGCCTTCATGTTAGTACTATGTGACCACCTCCTTGGCCACAGAACCAGGAACAGGTCAATCCAAGTGTCTCTTGGGGATCTGAATTCAGACACAGAGACTGTAGCTGGTCAGTGTTGGGCCTTGAAGCTGGGAGGTCATGTAAGCTGGATCTGGAGTGACCATTCTTATCACATGCTCCATAAGGCAGAGACAGCCAGCCCCTAGAGAGGGATTGGGAGCAGCATTAGCACAGAAAAAAGCAAAGTAAGAGTCCATGTGACCTCAGAGAGCAGCCCTGGAGAGAGCAGCCTTCAGACCTCTCAATTTCCTGTTTTAGGCCTCTCTGAGGCCTGGCTGTGCTTATTGCCATTGAGTTCTGAGACATAACCTTGTGTCTCTTTTTCCTTGAGCTAATTTGAGTGTATTTCTGTTTTCTTACAACTAGAAACGCTGGAGCATTCTGGGCAGGCTAGAGGGAATTTGTTGGTAGTATGTCTTTTCCACCAGAGGCTGATTCCCCTACTCTACTCCCAGTGGGTTGGGCCTAGTCTTGGGGGATAGAAAAAGGCACGTGAACTCTAGTATGTTTCGGAGCAGGGAGGTTTGTGCAGTTGGAGCTCCTGTGTTTCCTTCTAAATTGGCTTTAGGATAGGAAGAGAGGAGAGAACTATCTTCCTAAAAGGATACCTGGACAGTAATTGATAGTCTAGTACTTGAACAAACAATAAGAGGTTTGTTTTAGGGCATTCTTTTTTTAATTTTTAATTTTTGTGGGCACATAGTAGGTGTATTTATTTATTTATTTATTTATTTATTTATTTTTATTTTTTTTTTTTGAGATGGAGTCTCGCTCTGTCGCCCAGGCTGGAGTGCAGTGGCGCGATCTCGGCTCACTGCAAGCTCCGCCTCCCGGGTTCATGCCATTCTCCTGCCTCAGCCTCTCCGAGTAGCTGGGACTACAGGCGCCCGCCACCACGCCCGGCTAATTTTTTGTATTTTTTAGTAGAGACGGGGTTTCACCGTGGTCTCGATCTCCTGACCTCGTGATCCGCCCGCCTCAGCCTCCCAAAGTGCTGGGATTACAAGCGTGAGCCACCGCGCCCGGCCAGGTGTATATATTTATGAGGTACATGAGATACTTTGATACAGGCATGCAATAAGCAATAATTGCATCATGAAAAATGGGTTATCCATCCCTTCAAGCATTCATCCCTTGTATTACAAACAATCCAATTATACTCTTTTAGTTATTTAAAAGTGTACAGTTAAATTATTATTGACTTTAGTCACCCTGTTATGTTATCAAATGCTAGGTCTTATTCATTCTTTCTATTTTTTTTGTACCCATTAACCATCCCCACTCCCCCCCCCCCCCCCACCCTTTAGGGGCATTCTTAAAAATCCATTGTTCTAACAAAAACAGTCACACCCACATGTAAATAATGTAACAGGAAGGAGGATGCTTCTCTGGAATGTGGTTGTTTCTATACATTCGGCAGTCTAAGTTATTAAATTTTGCAAAACGAGCTCAAAAAGTTTACAATCTATAAAATGACCTAGAAAGTTACTGAATATGTATTAGGTTATTTTTCTCTGAGAAAATCCTGTGTTCTGATCCAAATGTAGAAGTTCATTCATAATTGATGTGAATGATAGACAAGAAATTAATTTAAAAAATTCGCCCACAACATCCATCTATATAGTCAAATTCCAAGTAATTTATGGTGCTATGGTATTGGGGATGGAAGTGTGAGGCACTATTGGCTGAGAGTGCAGGGAAAAGAGATGTGCTTAGAGCACCTGCATGCAGGATATTAGGAAGGCATGGGAATGGCTGGAATTAGGATCAATCTGGAAGTTAGCAGCCAAGGTGGAAGCAGTTGTTTGAGGCCAAGGGAATGCTTTTGAGTAGAACTGTTTCTTCATAGGAAGTCAAGTTGGAATAAGGGCATAACACATGTGTGTTGTCTTTATTTGGTTTTCCTCAGAAGCAGACCCAGAGACGAGAATCTGAGTGTAAACGGTTTATGCGGGAGGTGACCAGGAAGCATTGGTAAGGAAGTAGGAAATGAGACAGGGAAGGAAAGGAAGCCAAATGATATGGTTTGGCTGTGTCCCCACCCAAATCTCAATTTGAATTTTATCTCCCAGAATTCCCAAATGTTGTGGGAGGGACCCAGTGGGAAGTAATTGAATCATGGGGGCCAGTCTTTCCTGTGCTATTCTTGTGATAGCGAATAAGTCTCATGAGATCTGATGTGTTTATCATGGGTTTCTGCTTTTGCTTCTTCCTCATTTTCTCTTGCTGCCACCATGTAAGAAGTGCCTTTCACCTCTCGCTATGATTCTGAGGCCTCCCTAGTCAAGTGGAACTTTAAGTCCGATTAAACATCTTTTTCTTCCTAGTCTCAGGTATGTCTTTATCAGCAGCATGAAAACAGACTCACACAATAAATTGGTACCAGTAGAGTGGGGTGTTGCTGAAAAGATACCTGAAAATGTGGAAGTGACTTAGGAATTGGGTAACAGGCAGTGGTTGGAACAGTTTGGAGGGCTCAGAAAAAGACAGGAAAATGTGGGAAAGTTTGGAACTTCATAGAGACTTGTTGAGTGGCTTTGACCAAAATGCTGATAGCGACATGGACAATAAGGTCCAGGCTGAGGTGGTCTCAGATGGAGATGAAGAACTTGTTGGGAATTGGAGTAAAGATGACTCTTGCTATGTTTTAGCAAAGAGACTGGTGGCATTTTGCCCCTGCCCTAGAGATTTATGGAACTTTGAATTTGAGAAAGATGATTTAGGGTATCTGGCGGAAGAAAGTTTTAAGGAGCAAAGCATTCAAGAGATGACTTGGGTACTGTTAAAGGCATTCAGTTTTATAAGGAAAGCAGAGCATAAAAGTTTGGAAAATTTGTAGCATGACTATGCAATAACAAAGAAAAACCCATTTTCTGGGGAGAAATTCAAGCCAGCTGCAGAAATTTGCATAAGTAGCAAAGAGCCTAATGTTAATCCCCAAGACAGACAATGAGGAAAATGTCTCCAGGCCATGTCAGAGAACTTAATCCCCAAGACCATAGGGGAAATGTCTCCAGGCCGTGTCAGCTCCTCCCAACACAGGCCCGGAAGCCAAGGAGAAAAAGGTGGTTTTGTGAGCTGGGCCCAGGGTCCTTGTGCTGTGTGCAGCCTAGGGACTTGGTGCCCTGGTGCCAGCTGTTCCAGCCATGGCTGAAAAGGGGCCAACATACAGCTCGGGCTGTGGCTTCAGAGGATGGAAACCCCAAGTCTTGGCAGCTTCCACAGGGTGTTGAGTCTGCAGGTGCACAGAAGTCAAGAATTGAGATTCACGACCCTCCACCTATATTTTAGAAGATGTATGGAAATGCCTGGATGCCCAGGCAAAAGTTTGCTGCCGGGGTGGGGCCCTCATGGAGAACCTCTGCTAGGGCAGTGTGGAAGACAAATGTGGGGTTGGAGCCCCTACACAGAGTCCCTACTGGGGCACTGCCTAGTGGAGCTGTGAGAAGACAGCCACCATCTTCCAGACCCCAGAATGGTAGATCTACTGACAGTTTGCACTGTGCACCTGGAAAAGCCGCAGACACTCAACACTCGTCCATGCAAGCAGCTGGGAGGGAGGCTGTACCCTGCAAAGCCACAGGAGTAGAGGTGCTCAAGACCATGGGAACCCACGTCTTGCATCAGTGTGACCTGGATGTGAGATATGGAGTTAAAGGAGATCATTTTGGAGTTTTAAAATTTGACTGCCCTGTTGAATTTTGGACCTGCATGGGTCCTGTAACCTCTTTGTTTTGGCCAATTTCTCTCATTTGGAATGGCTGTATGTACCAAATACCTGTACCTCCATTGTATCTAGGAAATACCTAGCTTGCTTTTGATTTTACAGGCTCATTGGCAGAAAGGACTTGCCTTGTCTTGGATGAAGCTTTGGACTGTGGACTTTTGGGTTAATGCTGAAATGAGTTAAGACTTTCGGGACTGTCGGGAAGGCATGGTTGGTTTTGAAATGTGAAGATATGAGATTTGGGAGGGGCCAGGGGCGGAATGATATGGTTTGGTTGTGTCCCCACCCAAATCTCAATTTAAATTGTATCTCCCAGAGTTCCCATGTGTTGTGGGAGGGACCCAGTGGGAAGTAATTGAATCATGGGGGCTGATCTTTCCCATACTATTCTTGTGATAGTGAATAAGTCTCACGAGATCTGATGGGTTTATCAGGGTTTCTGCTTTTGCTTCTTCCTCATTTTCTCTTGCTGCCACCATGTAAGAAATGCTTTTCACCTCCTGCCCTGATTCTGAGGCCTTCCCAGCCATGTGGAACTGTAAGTCAAATTAAACCTCTTTTTCTTCCCAGTCTCAGATATCTCTTTATCAGCAGCAGGAAAACAGACTAATACACCAGTATAGTGGGGATTATTGAGTATTAAACTGCTGTGAGCAATTGGGGCTCCTGGAGAACAGTAGGAGACGACGTAGAATATGCTTCATAGTCTACCAAAGAGGTAAGGGAGTTGGGGAATTTATCTACCAACTTCCATCAGCAATTGGTTGAGGGCCGTTTCTGGTTGTGTTAAGGGGAGGAGATGTTAGTTACCTACACACAAGCTGAGGGGGCTCCAGTAGTCAGAGAAAGCCCCAGGCAGACAGTCACAGGTGCTTGTAGTTGAAAATTATTGAATCAGGATGTATATGAATGGCACATTCCAAGGGGGTATAGGCAAGGCTCTGATAGCCTCTGCTGTATACTTACACATGATGGTCAGAAATGAGACAAGTAGAACTAAGAGAATATCAATCTCAAAGACAGCACAGACAAGACAGTTCAGGCAAATAATCAAGAACCACAAGGATGGTTCCTTATAGAAGATCATGGCCAAGCAAGCAGGGGAATAATTGTCAGAGCACTGGGTTAGGTGACAGGAGTTCTGGGCCTGAATCACTTCTCTGTCACCTTCTATTTGCATGCCCCTGGCCAAATGACTGGGCCCCTCTATATCTCAGGTTCCTCACAAGTAAAGTGGAAATAACATCTGCTTTACCTGCTTACAGATTGTAGAGAAGAGCCCATGAAATAATTTATAGGAAGTTCTTGGCTCTTGTGTAACACCATAGAATTGTCAAAAAGAATGAGATGATGAGGAACAAATTAGGAAGAAGTTTAACTCTAAAATAATTTTTCTGTGTCCAGCTTCAGATTACTCATGTGAAGGCAAATACCAATGTTAGGTGACCAACTGAGTTTGAACATTGCACATCTGACTAAGATAGAGAGTTTAGTTAGTAGACAAGATCTAGGCAGCAAAGTACTGATCTCTAGCACCAGCACTGAGACCAGCAAATCTCATTGCATACAACACCATTTGTTCAGGTGACAGTAGTCACCTGGAAGAAAGGTGCTGGGCTGAAGTGAAAAATGAGGATTTTTGGATTTTAAAAAATGAGGACTTGAACTTTAAAGGGAGTGAATGTAATCCAAACACTAATTTTTTTCACTTAAATTCTCCAAATTAATTACCCTGATTATATGTGTTAATCAAGCTCTTAGCTAGATATGCACTTTTCCATGAAGCATAGGTCAGACTTTTTGTTGCCAGAGGAGAGACGAAGGTAGGGCTAATCAGTCATGCTTCCACATAAAATAATCCTTAAAATGGCTCTTGCTGAGTGTAATTGCTCCTGGTGTGAGTGTGAACTGTCACAAAGGGAAAATAATAGACTTGTCTCCACATCTTGAGGATGGCAGCCATTTTCACCAGGATGTCTAATGTTCTTTGCCTTATGGGATCTTGATAATGGTATAATTTTCAGCAAACACTATTTAATGGAAGGCCTTTTGTGAGGGTTTTGTAAAATGTAAAGGCTTGACTTGCTGGTTCAGCCCATACACTGAAATTTTCCAAATGTAGTGCACCGTAGTACTATTAAGAAAACCAGTGAATGAACTAATAAGGGAGGATGTTGCCTGCGATAACAGAGGGAATGCAATAACACAGTTTCATTAGAGTTAAGTAAGATAAAAAGATCATACTGGGCCCTTCTGGGAAGCCCCTAATTCTGGGAACAAGAAGGACATAGCTAGTATTTTGCAAATAATCTCTTTAAACAGAATTTTCTCCACTTTAGCATATTTTTCTCACACCTTATGCAAGTCTTTCATACCTCACTTTCTATTTGTCTGTTATTATTTTTTCCATTACTTACTAATTTCCTCCATTAAATTGCTGATTGTCGAATAATCATTGACATTTGGCGTACTTTCAAAGAGACAAGAAGAAGGTGCTGGAGTTTGCCAAATGATGATGCACGAACTCATTGTAATCAAAAGCCGGCATTCCAGGCATCTATGCTGAGTTTATGAGAGATATGGGCTTCCAAACAACATGATTTTGTTTGGCTGAAAACCAGCTTTGTCTGTTCTTTAGCAGCGCCTATACTCCCAGAGAACAGAGAAACAAATCTGTGTTGATTTATACAGATTTCCCAAGTTCCTGTCAACGAAATCTAGCTTATTTTAAGCCCCTTCCTCCTCTACTTTCACAGGTGGGTAGCTATAGGAATGCTTGGGTTTAGCAAACCCACTTACAGCCTCTCCTTATGGCCCTTCTATAAATATGTGGAAGGACCTCTATGACACCCCTTCATTTCTGCTAGCTTAGTCTTTGCCTCCCGTCACCAGAGTAGTTTTCTTGGAGTTTTTTCCCCCCTCTTCACATTAAATAACTCATCCTTCCTCCAAAGATCTTAGTTACCTGCTCCTTTTTATTTCTGGGGGTTCTCTCTGAAGATGCACCAACTTCTTCAGAACCCACTTATTAATTTATTTGGCTAGAAAATATAATCAGTAGTTTAGGAGAAAACAATGACTGTGGATACAATGAGAATATTGTGTGCCTCTCTGACTGCACTCTCTAGAGGTTTGACATTGTTGGAGTTTGCAGTTACTAGAACAAACTCCGCGAGGCCTTGTTCCTTCATCTGTCCTCTGCCTTTGTCTCCAGTCTGATCTATTGCTACAGTCCCCTTTGCTCTCTATTTGCCAGCTTACTGAACTATCTTTAGTGTCCTGAATTTGCCATAGTCTTTGTTTTAGTTCTGTTGTGAACAGTAGAACCCACTTGTACCAGTTAGGGTAATGTTAGCTGCTGTAACAGATAAATCCCAACATCTGCACGGCTTTAACACAATAGAAACCCTTATATCACTCCCATGAAGCCTGTCTTAGTTCATTTGTGCCACTATAACAGAATACCTGAGACTGGGTAGTTGATAAACAACACAAATTATTTTCTCACAGATCTGGAGGCTGGGATGTCCAAGATCAAGTGCCAGCATCTGTGAGGACCTCCTTGCTGTGTCTTCACATGGCAGAAAGCAGAAGGACAAAAGGCGATTAATGTTGTGTCCTCACATGGCAGAAGAGCAGAAGAGAGTGAACCCACTCCCGATATCCCTTTTTATAATGGCATTAATCTATTCATGAGGAAGACAGAGCCCTCATGATTTAAACACCTCCTAAAAGGCCCTGCCTCCTAACAGTGTTGCATTGGGGATTAAGTTTCCAATACATGAATTTTTGGGGACACATTCAGACCATAGCAAAACTCAAAATGGGTGTTCTTGATTCATAGGTGGCCTTCCAAGTGGTCGTTTAGGACCCAGGTTCCTTCTCTCTTATGGCTTTGTGCCTCAGCATTCTTTGCATTCAGCTGGAAAAGGTGAAAGAGGCTGTAGGATAATGCCTGAGAGGCTTTGATGGGCTGGACCCGGAAGTAGTGCCTCACTTCCACTCATGTTCATTGCCCAAAATCAAATACGTGGCAACAGCCAACTGCAAGGGAGGCTGGGAAATGTAGTCCTGCTTTCTGCCAGGAAGAAGAGATTTGGTGAGTCACTAGTCAGGCTCTATCCTACCACTCTAGCTAGTTAGGCCCATAATAATTTATTACAAAGCATTCGGGCTGCGTGTGGTGGCTCACACCTGTAATCCCAGCACTTTGGGAGGCCGAGGCGGGCAGATCACCTGAGGTCAGGAGTTCAAGACCAATCTAGCCAATGTGGTGAAACCCCATCTCTACTAACAATACAAAAATTAGCTTGTCGTGGTGGCACACGCCTGTAGTCTCAGCTACTCAGGAGGCAGAAGCAGGAGAATCCGCTTGAACCCAGGAGGCAGAGGTTGCAGTGAGCCGAGATTGTGCCACTGCACTCCAGCCCCAGTGACAGAGCAAGACTCAAACAACAACCACAACCAAATAATTTAATGTTTCAGGAAACACTGGGAGGGTCAGAGAATCTGACTTGGAGGCTATACAGTCAGGAACAACACCTTAGTTATGCCACTTGTATGCTCCAGTCGAGGTCTTGCTGGGTACTATCACCATATAGCCTCATATCATGGCCGAACTGCATGGAATGCTATGGCCAGCATTGCTCAATGCCTTTTTGTCACATCTGCCACACTCACCTGAACAATGATTCTATGTCATGCCTACTTTCTTACCCAGCTGTCTTCTGAATCAAAGTTGCAGGTGGGTGCATCTGATTGGCTGAGCTTAGGAAAAACACTTGTGCCCAAGCTGTGAGGGAGGCTGGGAAAGTATGTGGGTTTCCACCTCTGGGATGTGGGAACCTAACGTGGGAATTCCTCAAATATAAGAGAGTTGTTCAAAAGATGCTGGACAGAGCAAATGTCCACTATGGTCTTAGTTTGGGTTCCCTTGAAAGCAGGCCCCGAAACAAGAGCTTGGTAGCTTATTTGAGAGATGATCCCAGGAAGCAGGGATTAGGGAGTTGTGTGAGTCAGATAGGGAAGCAGGAATAACCAGTCAAGTGTACTTTATTGAGCTAGTTGTCCCGGTGGTCAACTGGGGCTCAATGTGTAGAATACATCTTAGAAATGTCTCCCCATTGTTGGGGGACACAGGAGCATTTATATACTCTCATTATCCATTTGTTGAGAGTTTTCTCTGGGACAGTAACTTCATCCCCCAACCCAAGTGTGCTTCTGGACTGCTCTGCATGAGAAAACGACCTCGAAAAAGCTTTAGCAAAAGTCCTGAGGCAAAAAAAGAAAAGCTGAGAGACATGGAAGATCATGAGGTGGGACACTAGGATGCTTGTAGTCTGCGTATTAACTGTCCACACAGCGGCAGTGAAGATCAGAGGTGGGTTGAGGGGACCCACCTCCTTTCAGTTAATTCTATATATCATTAGCTGATGAAAGTGCTGTGTAGTCATGCTATCCTTCTGTTCAAAAACTTGCAAAACTCATGCCTGACATTCAAAGCCCTCTTAGGTGTGGCCCCACAGACCTTTCTAGCCTTCTCTCCTGTGGCCAGTATATGAAAGTATAGCATGGTGCTCCTAGAATTTGGTGATATTTCTGAAGCAACTCAGAAAAGCAGAAGTGTTGCTGAAATCTGATCAAAAGGCTGGTGTCAAATAAGGGTATCTGGCTTTTGGAGGGTGACAACCGAGTCTGCAGATGCTGCCTCGGGAGAGGGAATTTTCCTATTCCCTCTTCTTCTACTACCTGTTGCAATCAATAATGGCTCTTCCTACCATTAAAAAAAGGGTATCTGCCATGGATACATGAGTTTAGTACACTTCAATGAGACCACCCAGAGGAGACCATCCCACACACTCTCTTTCTCTGGAAGAATAAACTGAACTCTGGATGACTTAAGTGGGAAAAGATTTCACAAAAAGATTTTGGGTGGCTCATACTGTTGCCAGGATGGCTGGAACCTAGCTCAGATATTAGCTGATACGGCCAAAACTTTGCTAAAAATCACATCTCAATGTGACACTCCTGCTTTCAGTGAACACTGGAGGCCACAGCTTGTGTCACCACACCAGTGGAGGTGGACAATGGATGCTATCCCCTCTGCCTTGGAATCCTGATGTGGCTCTCATTGCTGTCAATGCTGTTGCCACCATCACCAAGATGGATTCTCCATTGTCCCTGCTTTTATATTTTGTTCAGCTCCCAACTTTAGTCTGGGAAGAGTGTGTGCAATTGTTGGAGTGATATCAGACGGGCAAGGAACGTGAAATAGTAAGTGTAGTAAGACATCATCCACCTTGAGGCATCATTTTCCCATGACCAAACTTCTTGCTTTCAAAAAAATAAATTGCACAACTTGGTCTGCATACTACCAGATGATCTCTAAGGTCCTTTTTGCCTCTGAGAGTCTGTGATTTGCTCATTTTCTATGGCTAACTACATTTTCAGTGTGGGATTTATTCTGCAGGGGCAAGGTTATTACAAAAAATATGGACATGTTTCTTGGCTCATTTACTTCTCAATTTTATGCTACCAATTTTTGTTTCAAACTAGAATGGAAGGGCAGAATCCACATTTCTTGAGAGCAGCAGACTGCATTAACTTAATGTCTTTGTATTTTGAGACTGCCAAAGGGCTGTGTCAAAGCTATTTACTTGTTTTTACTCCCATAATTATGCTGGTCTTAGAAAGGTGGGTGTGATTTCTCAGGCACTCTATTACAGTTGGGAATACGAAGCTGCCTTTCAAAATTGCTAAAAGCACCTCAGTGCATCTGCAGTACAATAATACTAATCCTAGCCTGGCATAAATGCTAGTTTTATGACTGCACACCCAGTAAAAAGTATATTTTAGCCTGAAGAAAATGCCAGTGTTCAGATAGTTTTGACTTTATTTTGTCTGTTGGTCTGTAATAATCATGTTTAATTTTGACACATTTAGTTAGACATATGAAACCCTAAATGCTTTGTTACGGTAAAAGAACTCAGAGCTGAACTAAAATGTCAGTAATTTGTTGAAGAATTGTGTAATCTACTGGGGAAAATGTTCTCCTGTATACATTGTCACTTAATTATATCAAAACGTAAAAATCATTGGTCATATTTCTATTAGGTCTTAAATGGAAGATAAAGTAATAGAATTGTGAAATCTTGGATTTGGTAAGAATCGTTAATATTCATTTTGTCCTGTGTTTTATTGAATTATTTTTAGGTATTCTGTGAAAAAAAGGGTGGTTCTGAGGTCAAAGAAGTATAAGGAATGCTGCATTCTATACCTCTCGTGTGGAGATTCCTAACATGTGTTAATACTTTAAAGGCACCTAGAAGTCCCACAGTAAAGAAACCTGTTTACTTTTGTAGCATGCTTCTTAAATTTGACCGCAAAACTTGTCTTTTGTTTATTTATTTATTTTCTACAAAAACCTGTTGACATATGAGATAATCAAAAAGGTTCCATTCAGTTTGGAAAACATATCTCTCATAACCTCCTATCCCATTTCATAACATCCTTGCCAGACATTTGGTCATCCAGACTTTGTTTGATGGTTACCTTGGCAAATTCAAAAACAGCATTAAAAAAATAGACCGTGGTACTGTGATGAGCAACACACCGACTCTCATTATTTCATTGGGACCTTCAAAGAGCGAACTCACCTAAACTATTAAGTTACAAAATAATAACTTGAAGAGTTAAAACAAAGTTAGCAGTTAATCAATGTAACTTTCATAAAACTATCTTACAGTCAAACCTTAGACTGTCTAGAGGAATTCTTAATTATTGAGTGCTGTCCTCAAAATGTCATCTCATATTCTTTGGTTTTAATTTTACTTTCTTTTGGTATTACTACTGCATTGTACTTAGTTGCAGTTGCTACATATCACCGATGTGCTATAATTTTGTGGTTCCAGTGCCAAAATAGAAACTTTCTATATGAATTGAAAGGTATTTTCACAGATGTGTAGCCATAGCATGATGTTTGCCATCCCTTGTCAAATTCGAGAATGGAAGGTATGGTGCTATTGTATTGTTTTTGCTTTGGAGCCAATTCCTCTCCCCAGTTCTGGGATATGGCTCTGGCCTGGCCAGTCAATGCAATCCTTTCCCTTGACCACAATGATTGATTCAGGGGTGAGCACATGACCCAAGGTAAACCAATGAAACTCATTTCTGGAACTCTGCATTAGGAGCCAATTCTCCATTGGTCTCTAGCATTACTGCATGCCTTACGACTGAGGCATCAAATGCTCTTTGTTGAAGATTATCTTTTCGAGGAGGTTCATGTATCAACAACCTTGAAAGGCTGTGATATTATCTCCCTCCAGGCCAAAAAGACAGGTATGCTTACTGTCTAGTGTAATGAAGATAATTTCTCTCTCTAGATCAAGGAGCAGGCATGCTTTCTGCCCATTATTAAAGTGTCAGGTTCATTGAACTTAAGGCTCCTCTCCTGTAATGCAATCTGCTGCGTGTAGAGGTGTCACCTGGCTCTCTGTATATTGCCCTGTGGGAACTGGATCTTGGGGAACCAGCACAACACTGGTTAGCAGATACTCTAGCTACTGCTACTGTTGTAAGAAACTGTCCTTCATTTCTGACCTAGGAGTCTCATATCTTCACGTAGGATTCACGAAACATGGACAAATGTAAAATCCCAGATCCTTCACAGTTCTTGATACTTTGGTTGTAACGCTTAGTTGTTTTTCTGCTGAAGTTTCCGAGGAGATAGGGGTGTAAACTTGAACCTGCTCACAGCCATCTTGTCACCACAAGAGAAGAGCTTGTCTGCCTTGGAATGAAACCAATACCAAGGGAAGAAAAGGATAGACACAGAGAGTGGGAATGAGGTGGGGGTGGGAGAACCGCTGTCACAGTTGCCTCTTGTTAATTACCTAGTATGTACCAGGCAGTGTTAAGCACTGTTTGTACTTTTATCATCCAATTCTTCTGCAACCTTAACAAGTTGGTATTTTATCCCCGTTTTACAGAAAAGGCAGCCGAGTATCAACAGTTAGGCTCTTCTTAAATGTGGGCAGTAAAGAGAAAGAAATACAAATACCATTCTCTTTCCCTTTTATTTAGCTCTTTCCTACTAAGGCCTAAATAGAAAATATTAAACAATATCAACATAAAATAATTTTACAGTATTAAAATTTATGAAGGCATAATTTCTATACAATACAAAGCACAGATCTCTAGTGTAGTTTGATGAGTTTTGACAAGTGTGTGCACTGTTAACCACCCCATCAACATCTGGAAGTTGTTAAAATACTAAAATATTAAACAGTGTAAACAAGAAATAATTTTCTAATAATTATTTTTAAATACACTGAAGAGTAACTTCAAAAGAAAAAAATGTAGGCTCAAATGGTACATTTTGTTCTTATAGTAAACTGCAAGTATCATACACCCCACTTAAACCTATGCTTTCCCCATCCCTTAGGCTTAGAAGTGCAAAGGCCTTAGACAATTTCTTTACCTTTGTGGGCCTCACTTGCCTTGTCTATAAAATGAAGATTCATAAGAGTACCCACATCATAGGCTTGTGGTGATTAAATGAGTTGCTACATCTAAAGTGTTTAGAACAGTACTTGGCACACAGCAAGGCTTTGATACGTGGCAGGTATTACTGCTAATGTTGCTGCTGTTTTTATTTAAGGGGATGGGAGTGGGTGAAGTGAGGAAGGAGGGAAGAAGAAGCATAGCTAAGCCTTCAGAGACTATTCCCCCCTTCCCAGCTTCCTTTTGTCCCTTTTAAAATTCTCATTCCAAAGAGAAAAATGGACAGAAAAGAATATAATTTTTTCCAACCTTTTGATAATTTCCCTCAGATCAGCAGCCTAGGTTCCAGGTTCTAGATTTCACTTTATTGATATTCAGAACTTTGGTATGCTCTTCAATTTTATTATCCTTTCAGATACCAACTTTTTTTTTTTTTTTAAAGGAGGCCTTACCTCTTCTCTGTTCCTGATCTCTGTACCATTCGAACTCTTTAGCAAAAAAGTACATCTCACTAAGCTTAAACAACTTGAAACAGATACTTCTATAGACCTGCTTTAAAAAAACAAAAAACAATTGACCTCTAAAATATACAAGTGCATATTTTCTCACTTAATTGATTTTAAATAGTTTGTTTTGATACCAATCTTATTAGCAGCCACTGATTCGAATGTGACCCTTGCTCACCCTAGTCTTGTCTTGGCATCACACCCCTTGGGCTTGGCTTCTTTCCCTCCCTCGGCTTTGGACTTTTTTCAGTTCTCTAAGGTACAGAGGGCAGGGGCAGGTCTAGGGAGAGCTGGTAGAGGGACATTTCTGCTTTTCACTCTCATTGCCTGCTGTTCTGTTTCCTGAAAAGATGCTCATTTTTGCTTGTTTATAAGTGGGACAACAGAGCTCTTATTCTCCTATTGATGCCATTTTCATTCTACAAGGGATTCGAGATGACTGCTTCCTTAATGCTGCTGCAGACAAGCTGAGAACAACGGAACTCTGGGCTGGGACTAGTCTTTCTCATCTAGTGATGGGTATATGTCAAAAAATAAGAATAAAACAAAAAATGGCCAATGGTATCATTAACACTAATAACATAGCTTGGCAGTGCTGACAGTTTTTCATCTCAGGCTCCCTTTTATGCTCTTAAAAATAATCAAGGGTCCCAAAGAGCTATTGTTTTGTGTGTTATATAACTATGAAAATAGTTTTGACCTTGTGGACTCCCTGAAAGGGTTTTGGGGAGACTCATGGATCCCTGAACTCCACTTTGAGAACTGTGGACATAGATGAACTTATTTTTAAAACGAATTCAGGCAGTTAAAAGTCATGGAGGAACTAAGGGATGATAAAGACAAAGCCAGATTCTGTATAATTAAGGAGGAAATGTGTTTTTTTCTTTCTAGGTGACTCTGAGAAATAAGATTTTGAGTAAGTTAAATATAGGGAAAACTAGGCCAGTCCTGTCCATTGCAGAACTTTCTGCAATGGTGGAGATGTTTATATTTGCGCTGTCCAATACTGTAGCCACTAGCCACATGTGGCTATTAAGCACTTGAAATGTGGAAAATGAGATTAAGGAATAAAATTTTTAATGTTATTATTTAACTGATTTAAATTTAAACTGAAATAGACATATGTGGCCAGTGGCTACCATATTGGGTGACAGAGTTCTAGACATGGGAACTGCCTGAAGGAAGCCACTCTATCAAAGGAGCAAGAAATCTTCCCATTGGTAGCTGGGCGCGGTGGCTCACGCCTGTAATCCCAGCACTTTGGGAGGCCGAGGCAGGCGGATCACGAGGTCAGGAGATCGAGACCTTCCTCGCTAACATGGTGAAACCCCGTATCTACTAAAAAATAGAAAAAATTAGCCGGGCGTGGTGGCGGACACCTGTAGTCCCAGCTACTTGGGAGGCTGAGGCGGGAGAATGGCGTGAACCTGGGAGGTGGAGCTTGGAGTGAGCCGAGATCGCGCCACTGCACTCCAGCCTGGGCGACAGAGTGAGACTCCGTCTCAAAAAAAAAAAAAAAGAAATCTTCCCATTGGAGACACCCCAACCTATGTAGAATGAAGCCTCCATTCCCACATGACCCCAAGGACAGAGTCTAGGAGATAAAATTGAGATTACAGATGGCTTTTCTGGGTGGCTGCCACCACTGTCTATTTTATAAAGGAGTTGGTAATTGTTGGAACCAAATGGTCATTTCTTATTAACGATTGTTACGCAATACTGTAATTTCTCAAGGTGTGTAGTACTGCCATAATTGCACGCACAATGTCATTTATGATGATTTGGCTTTGTCAGGGATACCAGGATCAGGGCATCCAGAAGGTGGTTGTTCACATTCTCAAGGTAGTGGCCCTGGTCCGTATTGGGATGAGGCATGTCTCCTGCCTCACCCTACTCCCAACATTGGTCTTGGTGAGATGTGTAAGGGAGAAAAAGAGGTAGTATATGTGATAGCCCTGGTACAATTTCTTGAACAAACTAGGGGCTCAATAAATGTTAGTTTCATTGTTTCTTGGGGACAAGGAGCCTGGAAAGCAGGAGGTGGAGATGAAGTTGGTGAACTGACTGCTGCGGAAGTTATTGGGCTGTGAAAGGCCCAAACCTGAGGTCCTCATTCTGGATACCAAGCTGGGGTGCTCCCAGGACAAGGAGTTATGCATTACTCTAGGGCATGTGCCTGTGAATGGGGCCTCAGTTTCCTCATCTATAAAGTAGAAGGCTTGTAGGAGATCAGTGACCCATCCTCGCCCAGTTCTGAGAGCAGCTTCTCCATACCACAGTGCTACTATGCCATGAGAACTATTGAACTAGGTGATCTATATAACTTATTCTAGAAAAGAATAAAGGTAGTACGTGGATTGTTGGCTAGGAACTTCAGCAGTTCCTTCACTGTTTGAACACATGTCAAGCCCTCCATATGGTCTTACAGACAATTGAAATGAGTTGGACAATTACCCTATGGTTTTAATTGGTATAGTCAGCCAATAAGGGTAATTCATAAAAAGTCTTGCTTTTTCTTTGTCTATGTAATAATTGCCTCTAATCTAGGTCTGACAGAATAAGGACCTGCACTGGAGTGTCAGTAACAGGAACAGAGAGGAAGCAGTACATTGAGAAAGGAATTCGAAAGAAATTAAGAAGGTACTAAGATTGGCTACAGAGGTAAAGGAGAAGCAGGAGGCAAAGATGATGTAGGATGGTAGTTCTCAAAGTATGGTTGATCCCAGGACCAGCAGCATAGCATCATCTGGGAACTTGCTAGAAGTGCAAATTATCAAGCCCCTCCATTTCTCTTCCCCTCCCCTCTTCCACTTACTGAATCAGAAACTCTGGGGCAGGTGCCCAGTGAATTGTCTTAAGAAGCTCTCCATGTGATTATGATATGCACCGAAGGTTGAGGACCCCTGGTGCAGTGGATGCTGCTGGTACCCTGCCCAAATGCCCCAGGCTATGCATCCATCCCCCAGCTGCTGTGAATACTGGTTGGCTGTTAATATGTTTTGGCTGCATCCCCACCCAAATCTTATCTTGAATTGTAGCTCCCATAATTCCCACATGTTATGGGAGGAAACTTGTGGGAGATAATTGAATCATGGGGGCAGTTTCCCCCATACTATTCTCGTGGTAGTGAATATGCTTCACAAGATCTGACGGTTTTATAAGGGGAAACCCCTTCCTCTTGGCTCTCATTCTCTCTAGTCTGCTGCCATGTAAGATGTGCCTTTGGCCTTCCACCATGATTGTGAAGCCTCCCTAGCCACGTGGAACTGTGAGTCCATTAAACTTCTTTTTCCTTATGAATTACCCAGTCTTGAGTATGTCTTTATCAGCAGCATGAAAATGAACTAATACAGCTGTATTAGTCAAGGTTCTTTTGAGAAATAGAAATTTATTATAAGGAATTGGCTCATACAATTATGGAGGCTGAGAGGTCCCATGATCTGCCTTTTGTAGAGACCCAGGAACGTCAGTGTGGTTTGAAGCCTTCACAGCCAGAGAGCCAATGGTGTAGACTTCAGTCTGAGTCTAACGGCCTAAGAACTGGGAGTGCTGAGGGCAGGAGAAGATTGATGTTACAGTGCAAGCCAACAGGCAAAGAGTGAAATTAACCTTCCTCCACCCTTTTGTTCTATTCAGGCCCTCAGTGGATTGGGTGATGGCCACCCACATTGGGGCGGGCCATCTGCTTTACTCACTTTACCAGTCAAATACTAATTTCTTGTGGAAACACCCCCACAGACATACCCAGAAATAATGCTTAACCAGATATCTGGGCATCCCTGGCCCCATCAAGTTAACACATAAACTTAACCATCACGGTTGCTAACCGTTCATAGCTGCCCCCCATCTCAGGAGACTTCCCCCTAGCTGAACAGGAGCTACAGAATCTGAGAGGTTAAAGCCCACTTACCCATACTCTGGGGCCTAGAGTCTGACCTTGGGGTACGTAAAGCTGGCCTTTTAGTCTTAAGGAGAGAGTTTGTGGTGATCCTAAGCCCCTGTGTGGTTCCGCCCAAGGCTGGACTTTACCTGAGACAGTATCGTTGCTTGACGCTTTCCCTGCTCTATTCTGCTTCCTCCACTCCATAACTCCAGAACAAGTTTCTCCTGAGCGCATTCCTTCAGGCAGTTACAAGCATCCAAATCCCAGTCTCAGGCTCTGCTTCTACGCAAAGTGGATGGCTCTAATGTCGGGGAAGCTAAACATAGGCTCCCATTGATGGAATGAGTATGTAGAAAATACATGACTCATGATGGCTTGATCTGACCTGGAGTTTTTATAAAATTATTATTTTTTTCAAATAGTAATACATTTACATGGTTCAAAAATCAAAAAGTAGAAAATAAGATGTGGTGAAAAATCTCTCTCCTAACCCATTCCACTATCATCTCCCCATTTACCTCCCTGCATAGGTCACTGCAGTTGTTAATTGCTAATATATCATTCCAGGGATTTCAAAAATGCATAGACAAATAGATATAGATTTATATTCTTTTCCCCATCCCCTTTACACAAATGATAGATTTTTATACCCCGTGTTCTCCACCTTGCTTCCCCTTCCCCTTACATTATATTTTGGAGGACTTTCCACATATGTACATAGAGAGCACCCTCATGTATTTTTTTTTTTTTTTTTTTTTTTTTTTTTTT
>NW_026652282.1:17139251-17170062 GCF_009828535.3 Hylobates moloch
TTTTTTTTTTTTTTTTTTTTTTTTTTTTTTTTTTTACAGCTGCACAGGATTCCAGTGTAGGGAAACACCATAGATTTTGTAACCGGTTACCCCATTCGTGGCCATTTAGGTTATTGTCAATCTTTTGTTTCAGTCCTACTTTTGAAAACTACTGGACCACATAAAGTTGCCTATATAAGTGTGATTCTCCACAGTGTGGATGTTTTACATCATTACTAGTCAGGTGTTCAAGGGGGACATGAACTGTTTCATAGGGGGCCATGTTAAAGTCTAAAGGTTGTATTATGTGGGAATCTCCCATTTAGGAAAGCCTGATGTCTGAAATGATGTGTGAAAAAAAGCACATAAGTTAGGAGGTGAGAATTTTATTTTTAAAATGCTTTATTTAATAAGCTTACCACAGTGTTCTTTAGATGGAGAATTTCTTGGTCTTAAAAATATGATTTAATGGTACAAAAATCTAAATTACCTTCATCTTTGCAGGAATACATTATTGTATTTAAGCAAGCTGCTTCTGTATTGTTTTATATTTATCACCTACTCTATATGGACTTTGCGAGGCCTGTTTAAGCAGTACTATTATTGTTATTTTGAGACAGGGTCTCACTCTGTCACCTAGGCTGAAGTGCAGTGGTGTGATCATAGCTCACTGAAAGCATTAATATTAATATTGTGTTAAAATTTTGTTATAGTGAATGGTCATTAGTTAGGGTTTGGCAATATTATTGTTGAATAAACTTTCTTGGTCAAAACTGTACTTATTTTTATGAAATCCAATCTGGAATGATCCTTTGGGGTCTTGAAAGATGTAATTCACGTCTTAGAACCCGGCTTTGGAAAAATATTTTGGCTTGGCATAGTAGATATTTTGTTTTTAATCTGACAAAGCTTTTCAACTCTCTTTACTAGTTTTCTTTTCAATTTGTTAGAATCCTTTAACTAAAAGAATAATGAATTTTTTTTTTTCCAAGAAGGCAGGAGGTACTCTGAATATTTTAAAAATCCATTTCCTAGAAATGAAAATTTTTGTTTTTCCTATTGCTGAGGATAGCACAATTAAATTAGAGACACTCTCGTGGCATTATGAGTAGTTTTCTGAATTTTTCCTTCCCTTTTTGATATGTCGGGCCTGTAAAGCATAAATTATAATTTCAGATTCAAAATTTGTTGTTTTAGTTCACTTCAAGTAACACCTTGCTGTTAATTTCTACTCAAACAGATTGCAAATTGTTTAGAATTGTTACCAGTACAAATTGTGGAGAATTGTTTCCGCAGGGTAGGGAGGTTGTAAAATGTTAATTGAGCGGAAGAATTTGATGTTTGCAGATTAGTGGGTCTTTGTTATCTCGGAAAGCAGGATTTTAAAAAATCCTCAACCTTACATATTATCCCCTGAAAATGCCAAACAAAAACAGTAGTTGTAGCTGCTTTAGTATATGCAAGTAAAATTTGTTCAGGTGAGAAAGGAATGTGTTATCTAAGGCAAGGGGGAGACCGCTATCACTTGACAGGGGAGGAATTTTAACTGAAAGGGCACTTTCTAAATTTCCAGATGAGCCCACAGAAATGACAGACATTGAAGACTCACAGACTTTTGTGAACAGAATTTTTGTGGCAAAACATGGAAAACAGAGAAAGCATGTCATGTTTTATCCATGTGCTCGGTTGTGCCAATATTGGCTGAATGTTGCACAACAGCCCGGTAGCTGCACTTACCGCAGCTGTCGTTTAAGGAATGTGGCAGATTTGCTAGACTCAAAAATTGTTCCAGCAAAAATTCCATTTTTACTTTAGGAATTTTACTTAGGAATTGGGGAGAAAGCTCAGAAAAATGCAGAGTTAGATGCTTGCTGCCATTTACTTGTCCAGTCTCGTCTGTCTTCCCTGATATTTGGGCTAGGGGCAGGCACAGCTGGGGCGGAGTCTCAACGGGCTGGACAGGGTTGGGGAGAGGGAGAAACTGTCTTTTATCCAGGGTGGCAGTGTGTGAAGCTGCTGGGCAAATAACAAGAATCGACTCGGTTGGAGTTGGGGAGGAAGCTGCTCACCCCAAAACAAGGCAAGGCAAAGTCCAGAAACAAGTGCCTTGAAAGGACTTCTGAAGCCAGGGGCAAAAAAAAAAAAAAAAAAAAAAAAAAAAAAATGCCTGCAAGGATTTTGAAGCTCGGTGCTTTCTTTATGCAGTTTCTCTGCAAGCTCTCATGGGCACTGCTGCATCTGAGTCTCCTTTCTCTCCCGTTCTTCCCAGCTCCCTTTCACCAGTTGACCCGGTGTGGAACTCTGAAAATCTAAGAGCTCACCCATCTGGAATGTTAAGAGGCAGCATCTAGATTAAAGGGACTTGGATTACACAAGAGAAACAGGGCTGCTTTTTCCTTGTCATTTTTTCTTTCTATCTATTTGGTTTTAAAAAATTGTTATAAAATATGCATAACATAAATTTACCATTTGCATGTTTGAGTGTTCAGTCCAGCGCACACTCAAATACAGTTAAATACATTCCCACTCATGTGCACCCACCACTGTGCATCCATCTCCAGAGAGAGCTTTGTCACCTTCCCAAACAGAAACTCTGTACCCATTAAACACCAACTCCCACTTCCCCGCTTCCCTGCTTCCCCCAGGTTCTGGCAACCACTCTTCTACTTTCTTCCCTTATGAACCTGATTGTCCTAGGTGCCTCATATATGCAGTTTCATCATTGTTGCGTGGGCATAAAAATCCCTCCTAGCGCTGTTTGCTGTGCACTTGTTGACTGAGGGCTTGCATCTAAATGCAGACAGCACCGATGGGGGCAGATAGGAGGGTGAGGGTGTCTGTATAGTTGAGCAAATGCTGAGCAGGAACACACAGCACGTTAACAATATGTACACCCACATGCATGCTGCTGGGAATGAGTGAAGAGGAAGCTGCCATGTTAGAGTGGAGTTTGGGCCGGAGAGTCTCTGTATTTGTTACTCACTGGTAGACGGAGGAAGCTGAATTCTAAAAGCCGTTTAATGAAGGAATGGTGAGGGCTGGGCAAACATGATTAGTCACAGAGCTCCAGGCCTAGGTTATTTATTCTCTGGAGAAGCCCAGGGCTTGTGAGTGGGATGAATTGCTGACTGGCAAGCTGAGTAAATTTGACCAAGAGGCCTAAACTGAGGGGGAAACTGGTCTCTTTATGAGCTCTATTGACACTGAATAGAAATATGGGCTCCATTCCAATTTGTTTCCTAGCAAAATAAATACATAAATATCAAGAGAACTTCCTTGTTTTCAGAAAGAGGAAAGAGTTGAAGTTATTGTAAGTATAAAAGGCAAATGAAAAGGAGATGAGTGGTTTTGAGGATACGATAAAAATATCTCGGTAGGCAGTTACACGTAAGTGTAAGAGGATACTCTGAAATCTTTCCTGGCTGCGAGAGCGAGAGGAGTGGATTACAGCACCCAGCAAGGTTGTGGGTGTGATTATATTCGCGGGTATGCTGGACTTGGACACCGGACCAAGTAACAGCATAAACCTTTGAAATAACGTGTTTGTTTTTGCCAAAATAACAACAAGGTCATCTCTCTGAAAATGTCAACATTGCGTTAAAGTCTAGATCCAAATATGCATGGAAATACTTATTGAGTGAATGAGCGAACAATATATGTATTTTAGAACTATGAAGAGTTGCCAGTTTAAAGAAATCCTATGCATTTTAAGATACCTAGACAAACGCCCTGTTCCTGACACTGTTTAGCTCTCACATCTTACCACTGCATTTGCTTTAATCAGGGATCTTAAGACTATCTTGTGGGCTCCTTCTTGGTAGGAGCTAAATTGTTACAACCAACATTTCACACTTTTCAAGCAGATAATAGTCTGCCCACAGGCAGTGTGTATCTGTTATTACATATAATAAACCAAACATTGAAAAGTTAACTGATAGATCCTTTCACACTTTTAGTTTCTTATAGCAGTTTTGATCATTTATCTATTTAATATTTTCATGTCCTGATAATACATGCTTATAGTAAAAAAATTTAGGAAATATAACCATAATGAAAATATGAAAATTATTGGTAGTCCACTGTCAGAGATGAATATGATTATATTATGATGTATTTTCTCTAATCTAATTATATATACCTATAGATCCTTTTCATTTGATGTTTCTTCCTGTACATTTTCTCAGCCATTCAAGAATTTTCAGACATGGTTATCATGATGGCTGCATCATTTCATCACATGGCCTGTACCACACTTTCTTTAAGTGTTCCCCTGGTGTCAGACATTTAGATTCTGTCAAGTTTTTGTTATCAGAAATGACTCTTGGATGAACATTCACTTATGACAATCTTACATTTTTTTCCTCAGGCTGGAATCCCTAGGATTGGGCATGAACAGTTTTTAAAGTTCTTAGAACATTTTCTTACATTCCTTTTTCTCAAAGTTGTACCAATTACAATCTTGCCAAGTGGATATTAAGATGCCTGCTACTATTATCCTTAAAACAAAGTCAGCACAAGAATTTAAAAACAGGCTGGACATGGTGGTGTGTGCCTGTAGTCCCAGCTACTCAGGAGGCTGAGGTGGGAGGATCTCTTGAGCCCAGGAGGCTGAGGTGGGAGGATTGCTTGAGCCCAGGAAGTTGAGGCTACAGTGAGCCATGATCACATCACTGCATTCCAGATGGGGCAACAGAGTGAGACGCCCGTCTCAAAAACAGATAAATAAATAAATAAATATAAAAAGAATTTAAAAACAATCTTTTTTACTTTGGCAGGTGTAAAATGATTATCTCAGAGCTGTTTGCATTTCTTTGATTGTTAATTAAGCTAAAAAAATTCAATATGTTAATTGGTTATTTTTGTTTCTCCTGAAAATTGTTTGTTCATGTCCTTTGACCACTATTTTTCTATTTGTTTGCCTTTTTTATACTTGATAAGGATTTTTTGATACTAAAAATATAGTTCTTTGTCATTAGTAGTAACCAATAAGAAACCCAATAGGAAAAAAGATGTTTGTAATAACAATATAAACTATAAAGTTCCTGAAAAGATTATAAGGAGAAAAGTTTCAAACTTTATTGAAGAACCTGATAAATGGAAAGCTGGTTCCGTCTACACTTGGGAGACTTAATACTTTCTAGATGTCAGTTCCCCCTAGGGTAAGTTATAAATTAAGTGTAGTTAAAACACAATACATCTACAGGATTTTGGGGAAACTCAAAAGCAAATTGCCTCTAAAGTTAATATGAAACAATGAAGTACACAAAAATCTTTAATAATTTTGAAAAAGAGGAGCAAAACGTGGTGGGATAGGGGAGTGAGACCCCTTCTACTCGATATCAAGACATGGTGCAAGATTACAGCAATTTGAAAAGATGGCATTCACACAGACGTAGAAAAACTATTCTATGAACCGGAATAGAGAGTCCCCTTAAAAGAGAGCCATTGATATATAACATGACTTGTTTCACGAATCAATTGGGAAAAGAACGACTATATTCAAAAAGTGGTGTTGGGACAATTGGCTCTTCATATAGAAAAAAGTTAAAATGACATCATATCTCAAAATAAATTCTGCTAAAGTTCTAAAGGTTAAAACAACAACAACAACAACAGCAATAGCAGCAGCAGCAATAACAAAACAAACGATGTTCTAAAAGAGAAGAATATCTAGATCTTGATGACCTGGTATATGCAGCTATTATGTCTTGCCTGGACACTGCAGTACCCTTCCAATGAATCTCCCTGCCTTCATCTCTTCTCTGCCCTGCAGAACACAGTGACTCTTCTACCTTGCAAGTAAGATAAGGTCTCTTTTCTGCCTCTTTACAGTGGCCCACAGATGTCCCTTGCCCTGCGTACCTCTCTCACTTTGTTTCCTACCACTTGGCCCTGCTCACTGACTTCCAGCCCCAGTGGCCTTCTTGTTGATTGCTCCTCAAACACTTCAGACATCTTTGCCATCTCAGAGCCTCTTCTTTGGCTTTTCCCTCTGCCTGTAATGCTCTTGTCTCTGATATGTGCATGGCTTATTCTCTTACTCCATCCAGGTCTCTGCTCAGAGTGGCATCCCCTGACCGCCCTAGGTAAAGTTCCTCTCTATCCACTTACCCTTGTTTACTTTTCTTCATAGCCTCTTCACTCCTAGACAGTCAATTATATATTTATGTAAGCTCCACAAGGGCAGGGGCTTTGTCTGTCTTATATATTATTGTAAGTAATAGTAGAACAAATAACAAAGTAGACACTCAGTAAACATTTTTTCAATGAATTAATGAGTGATCTTGGGTTAGCTTCCTTCCTTTCTTTATTCCTTCCTTTCCTCCCTCTCTCTCTTCCTGTCTCTCTCTCTCTACTCCTCTTCCCTTCTTTCTTTCAATAAGACATAGAAAGTGCAAACATAAAAGAAAAAATGGTAAATTTGTGTATTAAAATATAAATAATTTGTTTGGCACATGACATCACAAACATGTTAAAAGCCATATGATGAGCAGGAGAAGTATCCAAAATATATACAACTGACAAAGATTAGTATTTAGAACAGGGGTTCCCAACCCCTGGGCTATGGACTGCTATCAGTCCATGACCTGTTGGGAACTGGGCTGCAAAGCAGGAGGTGAGTGGTGGGTGAGCAAAGCTTCATCTGTATCTACAGCTGTTCCCCATTGCTCGCATTACTGCCTGAGCTCTGCCTCCTGTCAGATCATCTGCATTAGATTCTCATAGGAGCGTGAACCCTATTGTGAACTGCGCATGCAAGGGATCTAGGTTGTGTGCTCCTTATGAGAATCTAATGCCTGATGATCTGTCACTGTCTCCCATCACCCTCACATGGGACCATCTGGTTGCAGCAAAACTGCAAGTTTTCCTGGAGTTCAGGGCTCCCACTGATTCTACATTATGATGAGTTGTATAATTATTTCATTATGTATTTCAATATAATAATAATAGAAATAAAGTGCACAATAAATGTAATGCACTTGAATCATCCTGAAACCATCCTCCCTGCCCCCTCCCTTCCACCTCTGGTCTGTGGAAAAATTGTCCTCCATAAAACCAGTCCCTGGTGCCAAAAAGGTTGGGGACCATTGATCAAGAATATGCCAAGAACTCTTATAAATCAATAAGCAAGAGACAAATAGTGCAATAGTAATGAATAAAATATATGGCTAGGCGATTCAACAGAGGAGGAATCTGAATGGCAGACAGACATGTGAAAAGATGTTTAACCTCATTGTCAGGAAAGTGCAACTTAAAACAACAATGAGATACTGTTTTCCATCTTTGTGAATGGCAAGAAAGAAGTTGAAACATATCAGGTGTTTGCGAGGACAAGGGGAAATGAAACTTCCATACATTGCTTTTGGAAGTATATGTGGTGTTTTGGTTACTTGGAGGCAAGTAACAGAGGATTCAGTCAAACTAGCTTACACAATAAGAAAATGTATTGTCTTACATTAGTCCTGAGGCAGGACAGGATCCAGGACTGATTCATTTGGTGACTTGATAATAGCTAAAAAGAACTCAAGTTCTTTTTATCTTTCCTTTTTGCCATCTTTAATGTTGGTTTCAGTCTCAGCTGGTGTATTAGTTTGCTAGGGTTGCCATAACAAAGTACCATAGATCTGGTGGCTTAAACAACAGAAATCTATTTTCTCACACCTCTGGAGGCTGGAAGTCTGAGACCAAGGTGTGGGCATGGGGGTTGGTTTCCTCTGAGGCCTCTCTCCTTGTCTTGTGGATGGCCATACTCTTTCTGCTTCTTCACATGGTGGCCCCTCTACGCAAGCACATCCCTGATGTCTCTCTTTGCGTACTATCCCTCTCTTCTTATAAAGATACCAATGGTATTGGATTAGAGTCCACCCTAAAAGCCTCATTTTTTTTTTTAAGAGACTGAGTCTCACTCTGTTGCCCAGGCTGGAATGCAGTGGCACAATCACAGCCTACTGCAGCCTTGAACTCCTGGGCTCAAACGATTCTCTCACCTCAGCTTCCCAAGTAGCTGGAACTACGGGCATGCACCACCACATCCAGCTAACTTTTAATATTTTTTGTAGAGACAGGGTCTCACCATCTTGCCCAGGCTGGTCTCAAACTCCTGGGCTTAAGGGATCCTCCCACCTTGGCCTCCCAAAGTGCTGGGATTACAGACGTGAGCCACCACATCCAGCCAACGTTTGAACTTAATCACCTCTTTAAAGATTCTATCTCCAAGGTCTCCACAAGTTGAAGAATTGAGGGTTAGGGCTTCAATATATAAATTTTGAGGGGATATAATTCCATTCATAATGATGGGTAACAGGGCCACAGAAGTTCTAGATGTGACATCTAGGCAGTTCAACATTCAGACTAATTTGCAATTTACATTCAGAAGCTATAGGTCTTGCCCTTAGAATCTAAGAAACATTCTCCAAAAGGCCCCTAATCAACTTTTCATGTCTTAATGGCCAGAAATGAGTCAGACATCCATTCCTGAAATAAGCACTGGCAAGGAGGATGGAATTTCCATGATGGGCTCAGGGCTTAGACTAATAATATGGGGAGGCACAGATGCTGGGTAATCAGACAAAATGTCCACTTTGGAGAACAATTTATAGCATGTACAAAATAGACAATGCACATATCATATGAACTTTTAGTTAAATATCCTGTGGTTATTTTTTTTTACAGGCATGGGAGGTGGGGAGACATGTACACCAATGTTCATTGCAGTATTTTTGAGGGATCTTTTGAACTATAATTTATAAACAATAAAATTCACCCATTTTAGCTGGACCTTTTGATGAGTTTTGACAAATTTGTATACTCACATAACTATCACTTCAATCAAGTCATAGAATGTTTCTATCACCCCAAAAGTTCCCTTCTGCCCCATCCCAGTCAATCATCCTCTCTCCCAGCCCCCAACCCTACCCTCAGGGAACCACTGGTCTGCCCTGTCACTATAGATTAGGTTTGTCTTTTTTTAGAGTTTCACAGAAATTGAATCATGCATTATGCATCTGGTTCCTTTTGCTCAGCATAATGTGATTGAAATTCTTCATGTCTTTGCATGTATCAGTAAGTGATTCTTTTTTATTGATGAGTAGCATTCTATTGTATGGACATATCACAATTTATTTATTCATTCGCCTGTTGATGGGCATTTAAGTTGTTTCCAAATTTTGGCTGTTATGAATAAAGTTGCTGTGAACATTGATGTACAAGTCTTTGTATGGACATCTGTATTTACTTTTCTTGGGAAATAGAAATACGCAGGAGTGAAATTGCTGGGTTGTGCCCTAACTGTATGTTCAACTTTTTTAAAAACTGCAAAACTGTTCTCCAAAGTGGTTGTACCATTTTTAATTCTCACCAGTAATATATAAGGGTTCCAGTTGTTCTGCATCATTGTCAACACTTGTTACAGTCTTTTTAATTTTGAATCTGTTCTAATGGATGTGTAATGGTATCTCTACGTGATTTTGATTTGCATCTTCCTAGTGACTAATGATGGGAAGCATCTTTTTGTGTGCTTATTGACCATTTGCATATATTCTTTTATAAAGTGTTCAACTCTTTTGGTGCATTTTAAATTATAGATTGTTCATCTTATTTTTATTGAATTCCAAGAGTTCTCTATACAACCTGTATACAAGTCTTTTGATATGTATAAAATTTTCTACTAGCTATGGCTTATCTTTTCATTTTCTTCATAGGCTCTTTTGAATAGTAGAAGTTTTAAATTTTGATGAAGTTCAACTTATCAATTTTTTTTCTTTTATGGTTCATGCTTTTGTGCCCTAAGGAATCTTTGCCATCAAGGTCATGAAGATATTCTTCTATGTTTTCTTTTAGAAATTTTATAATTTTACCTTTTGCATTTAGGTCTATGATCCATGTTGAATTAAGTTTTTTGAGTGATGTGAGGTAAGAGCTGAGGTTAATCATTTTCCAAGTGGATATCTTGTTCCAGCACTGTTGCTGAAAAGATTATTTCTCCATGTGATTACCTTGGTAATTTTATGGAAAATCAATTGGTCATATATGTGTAGATCTATTCCTGGACACTCTACTCTGTTCCATTGATCTATATATCTATCACTTCACCAATACCGTTCTGTAGTACTGTTCTTGATTACTGTAGCTTTATGGTAAGTCTTGAAATCAGGTAGTGTAAGTCTTCTAATTTTGTTCATCTGTAAGTCTAATTTTGTTCATCATAAGTCCTTTGTATTTCCATATAAATTTTAGAATTGGTTTGTCAGTTTCTAAAAAAAAAGCTTTCTGGGATTCTGATTGTGATTGCATTGAATGTATAGATCAATGTGGAGAGAACTGCATCTTAACAAGATTGAGTCTCCCAATCCATGAGTATGGTATATTTTCCCATTTATTTAGTTTATCTTTAATTTCAGGCATCAATGTTTTATAGTTTTCAGTGTGTATCTAAATTGCAAGTTTGTTAAATTTATACTTAAGTATTCCATATTTTTGATGCTATTGTAAATGGTAATGTTTTTAAATTTAAATTGCTAATTGTTCATTGCTAGCATATAGAAATACAATTAAATCTTGTATATAGACCTTGTATCCTATGACCTTACTAAACTCATTTATCAGCTCTAATAGCTTTTTCTATAGATTCCTTAGGATTTTCTATACATGTTACTATGTCATCTGCAAATAAATATAGTTTTACTTTTTCCTTGTCAATCTGTTCTTTTATTCATTTTTCTTGCTTTATTTCACTGGCCAAGACCCTTAGTACAATGTTGAATACAAGTGGCAAGTAGATATTCTTGCTTTGGTCCGGACCTTGGGGGGAAGCATTCAGTCTTTCCCCATTAAGTATGACGAAAACCACAGGTTTTTTCATAGATATTCCTTATCAGGTTAAGGAAGTTCCCTTCTGTTCCTAGATTGCCGAGAGATTTTATCATAAGTTGGTGTTGAATTTTGTCAAATGCATTTTTCTGCAGTCGTTTGAGATAAACATAGGTTTCCTCTTTTGTCTTAATTACAGCATTGGTTTTAATAGTGAAAAATTAGAAACAACATAAATGTACCTCAATAAACAAATCATGTTCACGCCATGAAATAGTATATAATAGCTAAAAATGATAAACATTTCTGTCTATATCAACATGGATAGACTTAAATACTCAATATATATAGTGAAGAAACAGGATAATACCTGTAGCAGACATTTGTGGTTATTTTTGGTGGGGAGTACTCAGTCTCTAAACACTCTTCCTCTTTTAGGGGAGTCCCTTTTTTCAACCAGAGAAAGAAAGCACACCAGAAATTTTTAACTGAGAGAATTTAATTTAAAGAATTGTCAATTAGGTATTGGACAACTGAAAGCAAAAAGGAGCCACTAAGGACTACCACCCCTAAGGATGGAAGAACCAAGGGAAAAGGCTGGAATCTTCAAAACGTAGAGGCTTGGAGGAGGAGCCCCATGGGGCATAAACTTGGACCTCTGAGGAGGATGAGGGCTGAATGCCTGGTACTGGTGTCTTTGAGCTCAGAGTAGGCATGATGAGCTGGTTCTGGGAGTGTTGGAAATATTGCAATCAGGAATTTACTGCTACTACAGGCATGAATCACCACTGCTGGGGTGAAAAAGCATTACTAAAGTAATGCTGACAGGCATAGGAAGTAAATAGGATGGAACAGTGACCTTTCTTTCTTCCCCAGACTTTTAGGGTCCTCTATTGGCAGAGTCAATATGGGGAGCAAGTGATGAAGGAGAAATGCAGTTTACAGAAAAAGAGAGCCTCAGCCCTAACATCACAAAGGGATATACAGGAGCCTGCGCTTGAAGCAGCAATAAAATAGCTTCATAACTGGCACTCTTCTATTTTGTGAGTATTTTTGGGAGACAGTGTCTTGCTTCCGTAAGGGGCTCAGATACGCCCTCTCCCTGGCCTTTGCAGCTAGAGTGCAACCTAGGCCACCTGAATGGACTTTGAATCTTGAGAGAGTGATGCTAAAATTCAGGAAGAGTTGAAAAAATACTCGTGGTTGAAACAGCACATTGAGAGGCCAGAAGCGGGGGTGTCTAATGTGCAGGGAAGGTAGGAGCGATGGTGGCACCTAAAACTGTTCCTGGGCGGTAACCTGGCTGTGCTTCCTATTGTCCAGCTGTCTTTGCACTTGCTCATCTTATGAAACCATCTCCAGACTTTCCTTCTATCTGCTACTGACTCAATAACCAGTAAATCCTTTTTCTGCTATCTTGCATCCAAGCACTCAAACTGAGAAAATATCAGGCATGCAGATGTTAACAGATAACTAGAAGCAAATATTATAAAACCTTAATTTTGTTAATAATAAACTTGTTAATTCTGGGTGATGGGGCTAGAGGAGTTTATGTTTTTCTTTGTATTTTTATAACTTTCTAAGTTTCTAAAAAAAATTAAAATTTTAACACTTGTGTGAAAATTACTTTTAAAATCTCATAAAAGGCAAAAATTGGCTAAATACCCACCTCTATTTTCTTTTCCTTTTCTTATATTTTAAAAAGATGCATCTAACTCTCAAATATATCTGAAAATTAATTGGTAGATATAGAAAGTGAGGCCTCTATCTATGGTTTTTTTTTCTAAATAATCAATTTTCCCAGCATCAAATTTCCCCGTCCCATTTACCAAGCAGTACTAACCTGAGCAATTTTTTAAAGTTGCTCTGCATTTCTGGTGCTGCATAGGTCTTGTGGTAATAGGTTTGGAAAAGTTTAGTAATACCAGCCAGAGCTACACACCACTTCAAACCCTAAATTCCAACTATTTATTTGTTTCCATATTCTCCTACTACAGGCTGGGTTCTCCAAGAAGCAGGCTCTGAGACAGAGTTTAGTGGGAAGGATGTTTATTAAGTGTGCCCTTGGGGCCAACACCTGTGGAAGGGAGGAGAGGAAACGAAGAGAGAGAAGTCGGCCAGTGAAGCGGGCCCAGCTCAGGGCCCAGCTCCCATGAGAGAGCTGGGCTACTAAAACGGCCCATCAAAGTTGCCCTGTGTCAAGCCTAAATGGTCAGGCCTTCATACTCCTGCCTTTCCAGGGTCAAGGCTGCCCTGGGAAGGGTGTGCCTTAGGGCCCAGGAGTCTCTCTGCAGCTGAGGCATCTCCAGAGGAGCCCATAGCTGGAGGCTGCCTGCTGACAGCATTTTCAGCAGCAGGTATGAGGAGCCCTCCACTGAAGGGGGCTCCAGCGATGAAGCTCCCATATTTACTGCATGCCTTAACATTCCAGAAATGTGCTCTGTGTGTCAGGCCTATGGTGGGGCATGTTCACATTTGTTATATCATATAATTCTCACAACACTCTGAGGTACGTATTGTGTTTTGCATTTTATGCGAGGAAACTTGGCTTGCGTTTGTTTTTCCCAATGAAAATCTAGCATGGGGCAATATTTCACAGGTGGCCAACTACTTGGAGCAGTCTTCCTGCTTATGCAGACGAAGAGAGCCAACTCTTTATCACGGAGTGTAGGAAATTTGGACTCGATGTTCCGCTTTTTAACTTCCTCTTGTATCTTAGGGTCATCACTCTTCTCTCCTTACTGTCATTCCTGCTTTCATGTTAGTTTATAATTTTAAAAAGATGTATAAGTCGAAACAAGACTAGTGAGAGCTATAAGGAATTCTCATTTCTCTTTTCCTGTTAAGATTTTGGCAATGGAGTAGGTTATCTTGCCCCGATAAGTATAAGTAGGATTGTACCAAGAGAATCGATATCTACTCCTCTGATTCCATGCCCCAGAGTTGCTTCCCTGCCTTTCATTGAATTTCTCATTAGTCAGCAACTGATGTCCCAGCCACATGGCACATAGAGGTGACTCAATTCGTTATCTGATGATCTGGAAAGTCAACACCAGCAGGGCAGTGCTTAAGTATCATTGAGAGAAGCAAATGGGTACCTATTAGAACTTTGGAAGACATTTCTGCTAGGGAAGTGGTGAACACAGCTTTCTCTTCGAGCAGTTTGACAGGGAGACTGAAGAAAGCCAGATATCAAGAGAAAACAAGTGGGAATGAGGCCAGCCCAAGGTCGCATGAAACACGAAGAAGATGACAGGAGCAAGCTTCAGGACTGGCTCTCACATCAATTTGTGAGACCGAAGTCAGCATTTTGGGCCACGGTTTCTTTCTCTGTAAAACTTCCTCAAAGCTCTGTGTTTCTACAGCGTCACTTGAAAAGAGAGGCAGAGCCAATTTTTTTTTTTTTTTTTTTAAACTACGTGCAATCATAAAAAGAGGAAGTAAAGGGATTGATGAAGTGTTCCTATTACTTTGGTTCTTTAAATCATGTGAATCTGCTAAGACAGTCAAATTTGTTTCATATTAAGATTTGATGATCATTTCTACTGATGAGGGGAGGGAGGATTGTTCAGTATTTCAGAAAATGAAGACCTCAAGACAGTTTTCTTTTGGTGAGTCTTATAAAGCTTAGCCTTGTGGTGGCCATCTTTATACTTGGAAAGGGTAAAACCGACATTTTCACAATGAAAGGAAGATTCTGAAGAAGTTGGCCCATTATAGGGAGAATTCTAAATTCCTGGATGTAGCAGATTATGGCTCACATTTAATAAAAATACTTTGTTGGCACAAATAAAATGACGACAGTATAGTAATTCAGATGAGCAAAGGCACAAGAGGTGGAATTAATTTTTTAAAAATACAAAGATGTGGACTTCACAGAGACTCTCTGCTATGATGATTGAAAGGAAACGGAGGCCTCTACTTTTTATTTAGTAAAAGTAATGTCAATGAGCTCAAGGACATTAGTGTGGTGCCCTACCTTCAGATTCACTAGCTCCCAATTTGCTAGCTTTGTGTCTTTGGGAAATCTACTGAAACCTCTTTGAGCCTTGGTTTCTGCAGCTTCAAAATGAAGATAATATTAGTACCTAGCCTTCTGAGGATTAAAAGGGCCTGAACAGTGCCTGACACAAAATAGCAGTTCAAAAATAGAAGAATATAAATCTGAAATGAATGCCTTCATTCTTACAAAGCCATTCTGAAAATGATAGCAATTACAGGGCAGATAGAGATGCAAAATGAGGATGTCTGACGAATGTAACTAATGTCATCTACAAATTGAACTGTGCAGATTTTAGCACAGAGAAGAGAAGCCAAGACTTGAAATTCCACATTCTAGTCATGATGCCATTTTATGCTGGAACTCCAAAGCTTCATTACTATTTCCTGTCATTTTAAATATTGCACTAATTACTATGGCCTCTAGGAATGCATTAACAAAATTTCCTAGATTTGGGAGTGTAGAAATCACCTTATTTTTACAAAGATTTTAAATGGTTACATTGTTGGCAGATACACAGACAACAGGATATTCACGTAATTGACTCTTTTATCTTAGAAAAAAAGTTAATCAAATGCCCTGTTTGATGAAGAGATAAAAAAAAAAAAAACAGGCCTTACTGTTTGTGTTTCTTTAAAAATGCTTTCTTGGCATTATCAGTTGGTTGATTCAAATGAGACCTTATCCTGTGGGCAATGAACCATATTCTTTCTGTCTAACTGAAGAAATAAAAATATATTCTTTTTTACCCCTTAGGGCCATTTTTGCTATTAAACTGTAGTGTTCTATGCTCTACCTATTCTGAATTATCCAGAATGGAAAGTTTCTTTTGGTGCTTTCCTTTCTGCCTGTTGCTTAAGTAGTGTTTTTTTTTTTTTTTTTGGTGTTTTGTTTTGTTTTTTGGTGTATAAATATGTATGCGTGACTGTGTGTACGAATAAAATAGTATAATAACACTTCTCCTCAAATGAGTGCAGTGATACAGCAAACTGACCTTTCAGGAACTTAGTAAAGAACTAACAAATAAGTAAAACAGACCTCTTAGGAGCTAAACCAGATAACACTCAACCCTTGCACAAAAGCTGATTCACTTTATTATAGATGCTTTCTAGACCTTTTTTTTTTTTTTTTTTTTTTTTTTTTTTTTTTTTTAAGACAGAGTCTCACTCTGTTGTTCAGGCTGGAGTGTGTGTAGTGGTGGGATCTCAGTTCACTGCAGCCTCTGCCTCCTGGGCTCAAGGGATTCTCCTGCCTCAGCCTCCCAAATAGTTGGGATTATAGGCACCCGCCACCATGCCCAGCTAATTTTTGTATTTTTAGTAGAGACGAGGTTTCACCATATTGGCCAGGCTGGTCTCGAACCCCTGACCTCAAGTAATCCACCCACCTCGGCCTCCCAAAGTGCTGGGATTACAGGCGTGAGCCACCACACCTGGCCCTAGACTCCTATTCAGAGCTTATTTATTTGTACTCAACACACATACAGTTCTTATCAACATTGTTATCTGCTTTCACTCCTATCCCCAACAGTTCACAACAGATTAGAAGCAGCAGTTTAGAAATGTTGTTTTGGGAGAGTATATCCACAGGGGGAGTCACTGCTGAGAGTTTATAGGAGGAGGGAGAAAGAAAAATTATAAGGCAGTCATAGAGACTCGAAAAGCACAGTCATCTAGGACCATTTCGTGTAGGGGCAAATAAACTCTGAGGGTATCAGTTTTCTACAGAAGAGAATAATCATTAGAATTCATAATTCTGTTCAAATCCCAGATCAATAAAGGTAAGATTATGCTTAGCTACAGAAAATTCAAGATGGCGTGTAATAAAATTTCAAAAGATTTCAATCCAAACTGATGAAAAGAAATAGAAACAGGTTTATTGAGGCATAATTTACCAGGTGTGTATTTCTAGGACTTTTGTACACTTTTTGTTCTGTAACCATAGTATGTAGTCCTTTGTCTGGCTTCTTTCATTAAGCATAATGCTTGAGATTCATCCATGTGAACCGGTTAAAATTAAAAGAAGAAGTTTTGTGCTTAAACCTGGAAGACACATCACCTAAGATTTTCTGATAACTGAGATTTGCTCTACAGGTGATATAAAAATAGTGAGTTCTCTTAAAATACATCCATACCATGGGAAAACAGGCAGCAGCGTTCACCTTTCTTATAGTAGCCTAAGTTTTGCCTTCTCCCCTCTTCTCCTTGTCAAACAAACACAACAGAAAACATATAAGCTCCCAGCATGTTGTCTGGCATTCAGTAGGTGTTCAATACATAGTCATTCCTTTCCTTTTCCTTTTTCTTCTGTTTATATCTCGCTTTCCCTTTTTTCCACACCCCTTGATATTCTCCCTTCAGGCTGCTTTACAGGTCAGCTAATATGAGTAATTATGATAAGAGTTGCTCATTATTGCCCCAGTTGCCTTGACTTCTAAGAAGTGCTGGGCAAATGTTAGTTTTTTACCAAGCCTCAGCGACTTAGTCACCTGTTGATGAGTTATCCAAAGAGAAATAGAGCTGACAGTCTTGGCCTTTCATACTATATTTATTTACACATATGTGTCACACCCATTTTGGGGTGCCAACCGAATTTCCTCTCCTTTGCAATTGCCCTTGCTGAAGGGAAGGGCACAGACAGCCATGTTTGTACTGTGTAACCCTTGGCCTCAGCTGATTGGGCTACAGACACCTGATTCAGGGCAGCCAATCATAAGGTAGGCTGGCTTAATCTCTCTTGATCATCTCTTTTGAGAACTGAAACAGAAGAACCCAGACAGAGACTCCATGGAGGACTCTTGAATTGAAAATTCATCTAGAGCTGGCTTTCAAAAGTGAAAGCTGAAAGAAACTGGGGTCTGAATCATTCTTGCTGAGAGACCTTTGGGACCCATGAGAGACTCCAGAATTAGTCTTTTTCTGACTTGCTGGTGGCTGCCTCCTCATGGCCTGATAAGACTATGCTTCCTCCTTGGATGTCTGCCCGCACTATTGCCTGTTATGTCCCTACTGTCATCCTTTCCCTTTTACTCATGCAAATGTGAATTGGTTCCAGTTTACTGCAACCAAGCAATGTCTATTAGGACAATGGCCTTGCAGTTCAGACTCTTTTTGGTCTTTTTTTTTTTGAGACAAAGTCTCTCTCTGTCACCCAGGCAGGAGTGTAGTGGTGCAATCTCTGCTCACTGTAACCTCTGCCTCCCGGGTTCAAGTGATTCTCCTGCCTCAGCCTCCTGAGTAGCTGGGACTACAGGTGTGCACCACCATGCCCAGCTAATTTTTGTGGAGACGGGGCCTACAAAATTTTGGCCAGGCTGGTCTGGAACTCCTGACCTTAAGCAATCCACCTGCCTCGGCTTCCCAAAGTGCTGGGATTACAGGCGTGAGCCACTGCTCCAAGCCTCTTTTTTTTTTTTTTTTTTCAATCTCTGATAGAAGTGTATTTATATATAAAAGTCTTTATGAAACACATACATATATCAAAATTGCAATTTAATGAGTGTATTAGTTTCTTATTGCTGCTGTAACAAATTACCACAAATCTCATAGCTTAAAACAATATTAATTTATTGTCCTACAGCTTCAGAGGTCAGAAATCAAGGATCAGTGTCACTGAACTAAAGTAAAGGTGTTGGCAGGGTAGAATTCCTTCCGGAGGCTTCAGGGGTGAATTCGTTTCCTCACCTCTAGATCACCAGAAATCATCTGCTTTCCTTGGCTCATGATCCTTTACTCACATCACTCTTAATTTCTTCCTTTCATTCAAACCTTTTGCCTCTATTATCACAGATTCTACTGTCTCCTTTAACCTTCTTGCCTTCCTTTTATAAGGACCCTTGTGATTGCATTTACGGCCCACTCAGGTAGTCCAGGATAATCTCTCCATTTCAAGATGCTTTGTTTAATGACATCTGCAAAATTCCTTTTGCTATACTGTATAAGGTAACATTCACAGGTCCTGGGGACTAATTTGCGGATATTTTTAGGAGTTATTATTCAGCCTCTTCCACTAAGTTTTTTTATGAAGTGTTACAGGGTCAAAGTATATCAGGAGGAAAGATGTATTACTGGGGTAAGTGGAGCTGAGTGAAAAATGGAGGAGGAATTAAGGGACAAGCAACCAGAGGGCAGATGTGGAGTCTTACAGATTCTGAGTGCCAAAGGCTAGCAGGGGGGAAATAGAAGTATACTGAAAAGTTCTTATGTGTAAAGTAGTCTATTACTTGAAGATAGACTGTGATAAGTTAAAGAGGTGTACTATTAACCCTAAAGCAAACAACAGAATAACGAATAACTTCAGCTAATAAGCAAACAAAAAAGAGAGAACAGCATCATAAAAAAACCTCAATCCCAAAGAAGGCAGAAAGAGAGGAAAAAGGGAACAGAGAAGAGATGAGACAAACAGAGGACAAATAGCAAGATGGTAGATTTATATACAACCATATCAATAATATGATTGAGTATAAATGGTCTAAGTAACCTCAATTGAAAGGCAGAAATTGTTAAATTTTTAAAAACTCAGCTATATCAGAAATATGAAGATAGTATGTCACTTGCATTCACTTGGTTTTTTATTATTATTTGTTTATTTTCAAATATGGTTAAGCATTCTAGATATAACTTGAAGTACATTTTGTACTGAAAATTTACTCATCAGGTGTAGTGTAGGTGTATATTTATTATTACAAGTTTGTAAAATCTGTTAATTTTAAATAAAATAATTATTAAGAATTCCAAAATAGTTTGCTGAGAAGGATGGTTTCTGCATATGTACCCTAGAACTTAAAGTATAATAAAAAATAAAAAAAGAATTCTAAAATAGATGAAGAAATAAGTGTACAGATGATAGGATATTAAGAAAATGTGTTAGCTCAAAACTTCAGGGACTTCATGATATTCTTTTTTAGTCAACAAATGTTTATGAAAATATAAATAATAATATAAGGAGAAAGTCTAAACTTATATATAACAGCATTTATGATATGTTGCCCTCAATCCCTACATAATGAAAAATACTAGGAGCATACAAATATGAGGAAATTGTGCTAGAAAAAAATGAATGACACAAAAATATCTTGCTCTTCTATCAGCTTCAAGCTGAAGGTGAGCATTTATTTAATATCCCAAATTGTTGTTCCTATATTATAATGGTGACTTTAAAACTTCGACTGCTAAAACTTTTAATTATAAGATTATAATTATAGTTACATTTTAGATAAAAGTTCTGATTTATTCTTGTATCCCTGAAGTTTATTCTGTGATAGTGAGATTCAGTTTCAGACAAGTATCAATTTTAATACTCAGCCATTTAACATTCATCTAAAACATGTATTCAGTGTGACTTTATGTGTGTCTATGTCCATATTGTTTATAAAACTAAACATTATCATAAAAATATGAAGTTCCCTAAGTCTCTAATATTCTTTTATAATGTGATTTTAAGTAAAATCAAATCATTAGACTATATCATAATTTAAATTATTTTATTGTTGGCCAGTTAGTTGCTTTCCAGATTTCTGAGTATTTATAAATGTGCTGAATATCTTGTTCATATATCTTTGACCTTATCTCTGAATTTTTTCCTCTCCAGAAACCTTGGGCTACTTTCCACACCTCCGTCTAATGTGTAAGACTGAAATTCTTATTTCAGGCCATTTTTTCTAAACCCTTGCCAATGCTGACTATTATTAGTTTTATAATTTCTGACAATTTGATAGGCAAAACTGGCATCTTATTATTAATTTAGTTTACAGTCTCTTTGGTTACTTGGTCCAATTTCTTCTTTTGTGAAGTTTCTATTTGTGGCCTCTTCCTATTGTCCAATTGGTGTTAGTGTTTTTCATGTTTATTTATAAGGGTTCTCTGTTTATATAGTAAGGATATTAACATTTACTCATTAAAAATGAAAAATACTAGCTTAGAAAAGCCTTCCATATTCTCATGTGCTAGCTACTTTGATAGGCTTGGATTGAGTGGGTGGAGAGAGAATGCGAGGGTGTTTACTGAGAACATTATTAGTGGGGAGCATGTTACAGTGAGCGGAAATTCAGTTCACCCTCTATACACCTCCAGACTGATTTTCCTAAAAATAATACTGTCAACATGCCTTCTGCTCAAAATCTCCCCGTTTGTCTTCATCAGCCATCTACCAAAGCATAATTTTATCAGCCAGGCACCAACATTTCTCCATATTTGGGCTTCATGTATTTATTTTCAAATTCTGTCCAACCCAACCCAATCCAACCCAGCTATGTCTAGACTAGTCTAATGTGTTAGGTGTTGAGGATACAGAGATGACAAGGTCTCTATCTTCAAAGTGCTTGCAGACAAGGAGGGAGGGACAAATAAATAGATTTGTGACATAAACCTCCTGTTAGGAATACATAAAAGGCATTATTGGGAAAGAGGGGACAGACAGCCTGGCTGGAAGAGAGGGGTCAGGAAATCTTAACAGAAAAGAGGATGGCTAACATGCATCTTGATGAATGGACAGTTTGTCAGTCAGTCAAAGACAGGTCATGGTGGAGGGGGAATAGTTTAAGAAGAGGGAAGATCAGGTGAGACTCAGTTCAGGTCAAGTGGAGGGATATGGGAGAAGTGGTCAAAGATGAGGTGGTGGGCAGGGTTCAGCGAGCCTACTGCATCAAGGGGGTTGCGTTTTAACCTCAGAGTAGTGGAGAGTAATTGAAGAGTTATGAACGAGGACTGTCTGATCAGGGTTATGCTTTAGACAAATCACCCTGGCTGCATTCTGGAGAATGAATCAGAGGGGAAATACTTAGAATGACTATAGGTCTGGGTTGGCCTGAGGCAGTTTTGATTTACACCTGTTGTCCCGGGATTCTGCCCAGTTTAGCATTTGTTATAGGTTTTTCATTTTTAAATCAAGTATTTTTATTAATAAGCATCAAACCAAGTTGGGGCAAATTTGGTAAACCTCCATTTAGTACTTTCATTTTCTGTCCTGGTCTTATCTAGTATTGAGATGAATATTCACTGAGCAGAGGTCTTTATCATGCAGTTAAATCTGAAATAAAACCAATGAGCCTGCCTCTCTTCTCCTTCCCTTTCCAGATGCAAGGTGGTTAATATCTGCCTTTCAATGAAGGGGAACATGCAGGTTGTTCCCTGATAAGACCAAGTGGTTCTGACATTAGCAGCGGGGGTGATCAAAGTCCTTCCGGTCTCTGGTGGTGATGGGAGAAATATTTGAAGCCACTGTCCCTGCCAGCCTCTTTGTCTACCAGCCAGTTGCTGTGACTCATGCTGCAGCCTGAGACATATGTGGAGCTGCATAGGCTACCTCTTGGCAGTGTCAGTGAGAAACGTGGAACAACATAGGTTAGATGTTTGTGAAGTATATGCAGGAGAGAAAGGCTGAGCAATTATGCTATGGAGGATAGAAAGAGTTATCTCAATGCTTTTCCCACAGGGGTTTTATCATTTATTGTACAACACGAACCTCTATCTATTTACTTATTTATTGTATTGTTAGCGAATGCTTTTTTTTTTGTTTTTGCAATAAATCCTTTTGGCAGCAATGAACTCAAGGCAATGTTAAGTGAAAAATGAAGTACTGAATTGTCACCTCTCAAGAACGTTGATGTTGAGTGTATAATCTGCACAAAGTGTTTGTGGACATTTATCACCTGCCATGGAGGCCATAGAAATGTCACTGACCACATGGAAAACAGAAGGCACAAAGCTGCTGAAGAAGCATTATTATCTGCTTCAAAAGTAGTTGTCATCGTGAGAAGACTGCCTGGAGATGGTGATTTACCACATGCAGCTGCAGATGGTGTGTTCTGGCTGCCCCTGGCATTTGTGGGCCCGGGGCAAGAGGACAAATGAAAGCCTACATTCCATTAGGTTTAAATATTTACAAGTTATAAATCAAGCAAGCAAGCTGTTAAATAAAATATGCTGTATACTCCTATCTTAACAAAAACACCTTCATTATGACAAAAATTTTAAAAAATGTGTAAAGCTATGGCTTTTATGTGGAGTTGGCAAAAACTGAAAGATGACTGAACTTAAATGTCGAACACATCTGAATGTTGTCTTGATGGCTTGGCAAAGTTTAGACGAGTAATACAAGTAAAGTAATATGTAATTCATAAATTAATATATATTTATTCCAGAAAATTTAGTGTTCTTTCCTTCATTTCAGCAAAACCATTAATATTTTTATATTCAAGATTTTCATATAATTTGCATTCTATTGACAGTAAAAATCTAAAGGATTAAAAACTAAAATCTAATTACATTCAAAATGTATAAATTTGAATTCATGTTCATCCAAATGTGTAAATTAAAGTTAATTTAAAATATAAAAAAAGTGACTTTTCATGTTCTTAAAAATATTTTTCTTGGAAAATATTAAAAATTATCAATTAAAATATAAGGTAACATACAAGTTATAATGCATATCATGAAATTTTAAAATCAAAATTAAATAAAGGTGAAATTTTTTATTCAATCTTTGAAATTGAAATTAAAATCCAACTATATTAAGGAATTTTATAAAAATAAAACCATTCAAAATTCTGAGGTTCAATGTCTATCGAGTTGCCCATTTAAAGAACCTGAAGCATGCTTCATCCATGTTACAGCTGGATTTATATATACTTATACATAAATATATAAAACTAAATAAATGTACGTATATGTGGACACATACATTTAAGAATAATATGAACTGTTTAATATTGGAAAAATTACAAATAGAAACTAAATCATTAGTATCTCTGGATTCAAGAAGTGGAACAAAAAGAAAAGCAAGGTGCTCAGCAATAATGGAAAATGATACTTGGTCATGCGTAAATCCATGGCATTCTCTCTCTCTGTGGGGAAACACATTTGACAAGTTAATTAATTTCCTTTTTCTCTTACATAAGTGTCTCCACTGCTCACCTCCTCCTTGCACTCTAAAACTGTTTCTGTCTCTGATTTCAGTAACAGCATTTGGATGCAGTTACTTTTTCTTTCTAGAACACTGGGAAGGAGTTGTGGAAAAAAGATTCCCGAGCTTTGAAAAGTATGTCTTGAGTGTGGACGTTTAGGGTGTTGGTTTGCAGTCTACCAGCACTGAATTTTGGCTCTGCAGTGACAGAACTGCCCACCAGTTTTTAAATGTACTTATTTTTTGATGTGTGTCTGTGATATGCAAGGCTCCCTAGAGTTCGGGACCCAGCAGGGGTCCTCCTTGTCCTTGTCTATGTACAAATCACTTCATGCAGCATATATTTTCATTGAGCTCTACTGGCTGAACTTTATTTCAGGTTTTTCTTGTGCACAAGAAAAAGCTCATCATCACTGGTCATTAGAGAAATGCAAATCAAAACCACAGTGAGCTACCATCTCACGCCAATTAGAATGGCAATCATTAAAAAGTCAGGAAACAGATGCTGGAGAGGATGTAGAGAAATAGGAATGTTTTTACACTGTTGTGGGAGTGTAAATTAGTTCAACCATTGTGGAAGACAGCGTGGTGATTCCTCAAGGATCTAGAACTAGAAATACCATTTGACCCAGCAATCCCATTACTGGGTATATACCCAAAGGATTATAAATCATTCTATTATAAAGACGCATGCGTATGTTTATTGCAGCACTGTTTACAATAGCAAAGATTTGGAACCAACCCAAGTGCCCATCAATGATAGACTGGATAAAGAAAATGTGGCACATATACACTATGGAATACTATGCAGCCATAAAAAAGGATGAGTTCATGTCCTTTGCAGGGACATGGATGAAGCTGGAAACCATCGTTCTCAGCAAACTAACACAGGAACAGAAAACCAAACACCACATGTTCTCACTCATAAGTGGGAGTTGAACAATGAGAACACATGGATGCCGAAAGGGGAACATCACACACTGGGGTCTGTCAGGGTGTGGGGGGAAAGGGGAGGGATAGCATTAGGAGAAATACCTAATGTAGATTATGGGTTGATGGGTGCAGCAAACCACCATGGCACGTGTATACCTACGTAACAAACCTGCACGTTCTGCACATGTATCCCAGAACTTAAAGTATACAAAGACAAAAAAAAAAAAAAAGAAGAAGAAGAAGCCAAGCAATAGCTGTCAATGTGTTAGCTCCATCTGAAGATGAAGTTCACGGATAAATGACACCAGTTTTCTATTAGTGTCTTCAGATGCTTTGAAGAAAAAATAATCAGTTCATTCCAATTATAATTTGATATTGTCATCCAACTCATGGATCTAAAACAAGCTTTTGGAGGTTCATTCTATCAAAGGTGAAACATCTGTTATTATTGTAAATGCTATAGTAAATTCATATTAAAAGTTCAACATTTGGGCCAGGCGTGGTGGCTCACACTTGTAATCCCAACACTCTGGGTGGGATCACCTGAGGTCAGGAGTTCAAGACCAGCCTGGCCAACATGGTGAAACCCTGTCTCTACTAAAAATACAAAATTAGCTGGGTGTGGTGGCACGCACCTGTAATCCCAGCTACTCTGGAGGCTGAAGCAGGAGAATCACTGGAACCTGGGAAGCAGAGGTTGCAGTGAACCGAGTTCATGCCATTGTACTCCAGCCTGGGCAAAAAGAGTGGAAGTCTGTCTCAAAAAAAAAAAAAAAAGAAAGAAATAAAAAACCAAAAGACAAAACAAAAAAAAAAGTTCAACATTTGAAGATAAAATTATTTGTTTTGAGGATGACGGTTAAAACACAAATTTTGGTGCAGCACTACATCATGATGAAAACGATGTTCTTACTAAAATTTAAAAATCTGTGGAAGTGAACTATACTTGGAATTAGTCATGGTGCATACATAATTCATAATTATGTACAAACAAGCTGCAATATTATACCAATCAAAATAGAAGCTGTAGTTGTCAAAATTTACAAATATTTCTATTTATACAATGTTAGAGTAACTGAAATACAAAAATTTTATGACAAAACTGATGTTGAATTAAAAACACTTAGCACGACAGTACGTGCGTCATCAAGTGGATTTTAGAAATGTTTTGCCTTTGAAGAACTACTTTGCAAATCCATCTAAGTGTCCTACATTGGCATTGAACAGTTTTACAAGTCCTCTAAGTCTTATTTCATTGTTTTCTCAAAGCCATTTGGAAATGTTTAATCAAAGTATTCAAAGAAAGCTCACATTTGAAGACTTTAGAAAAGTAAAATCATTGAGAACAAAGCTTTCAAACAGAAAGACATTGAGATTTATCCCTTCAAAACAAGAGGGAAACTAAATAAATTAGATAACGGGAGTTCAAATGATTTATAAGATTTCGTTTCACAGTTCTGTAATTGAATGTTAGAATATCTTAACTCTGAAGTGGCTTTTGATGAAGCTGCTATTTTTAATTGGAAAAATTTATAGTTTGTACCAAAATAAATTGAAATCGAGCAGCCTCTGAGTTGGGCAAAGCAGTAAAAAGATCATAGGGATAATTTATTTAATCAGTTTTGTCTCGTAAAAATATTTGTCAAAGAAAGGTATTCCAAATGGAGTAAAAAAGACACTACCTAAGAAAATATTTGGGCTTACATATTTATATATCAATAAAAAATAACTTGAGAATATCTTCCAGATATTCCACTTTATACCCACTAGGATGGCTATAATAAAAAACAAATGAGCAAACGAAAACTGAAAAGTAAGTGCTGGCAAGGATGTGTAGAAATTGGAACCCTCATACACTGGTGGTGGGAATGTAAAATAGTGCAGCCCCTATGAAAAGTAGTTTGGCAGCTCTTCAAAAAGTTAAACATAGAGTTACCATTTGACCTATCAGTTGCACTCCTAGGTATATACCCAAGAGAACTGAAAACATGTGTTCACGTAAAAACTTGTACATGAATGCTCATAGCAACATTATTCATAATAACCAAAATGTGAAACAACCCTTATGTCCATCAATTGATGAATGGATAACCAAATGTGGTCTTTCCATAGAATGAAATATTATTCAGAGATGTATATGGTGAAGAAACCAGTTAAAGTATGTCAACATGTGTATGTCAATATGTACCGAGAACGATTTCTGCTTGTGTGTGTTTAATGGTCACAGAATAAATATAGCTTAAGAGTTTTTGGTTTAATATGCCTAGATATACATAATTTTATTGTTAGAAACAATTTCACTTAAAAATAGTTTCTGAATAGAACTATTTTATAGTTTTATTCTATTGCAATATAATAATGCCAATTTATTGATCAAGTAAACATTTCTAAAATTACATAATTTTAATTCTTTTTGGTTATCCTTTTTACTCAACTGTCCCAATAAATTATCACACTACGGATGTTGGAAGTACCAAGACCAGTTAGGAGGTTACTGCCTCCAGGTAAGAAATGAGGATGGCTTGAACTAAGGCAGAAGCTGTGGGGATAGATAGAATTGGATAGGTCTGGAGATATTTAGGAGGTAGAAGTGACAGGATTTGGTGGCTGGTTGGAAACTGAAGCTGAAGGAAAGGAAAGAGTGTAGAATGATCCCCCAATTTTTGCTTTGGGTAGATGGTGGTATTATTTACTTTGGGAATACAAAAGGAGGAGCAGGTTTAGTGGGAGAATTCAGTTTTGGAGATGTGGAATTTACGATACTTGCTTAAACCTCTTCAATGATTTCCTAATGACTTTCCATTATCCTTAGAATTAAGATAGAAATCCTTTAAATCCTAAAAAACTGGCATATAAACAGACTTGGAAACAATTCATTCACAAGTTGGGGAAAAGAGCTGGGAACAAGGCAGTATTTAGTGGTCAGGAGATAATAACACAAGGCTGAGATGTGGTCACAGAGGAGGCAAAAGATAAGAATGTGGTGCTGGGATTGGCTAGGAATGTAGGACCCGCAGAAAGGGTTCATTTAAGGTTGGCAAGCAAGTGACTTAGTGTTACTTTAGGATGGTTTGTAGAGCAACCTTCGGAGCTAAGTGGGACAGGGAATCAGGCTGAGTAGGGATTCCTGATACACGTGCACTCCCCCCACCCACCCCATGCTGAAAACCAGGGCTGGTACTAGGGTGAAGCAAGAGAGCTGCCAAGGCACAAAATTTAAGGTGGCACTCACTTTCAGGTGTGGACAAGTACACCTGAGACCCCGAGAGTGAGTGTCTCCTTAAATTTTGTACCCTAGGTGCTTATCTTGCCTCACTCTAGTCCAGGTTCTACTGAAAACACTTTTCCTATACCTTAACATGAGTTATCAAATCTAGCCGAACGTCATGGTCCCCTAGGGAATTATTCTTAGTGTTGTTTCTTTTAAATGCAGATTTCTATATCCCCACTTCAAATATACTGAATTAAAATCTCTGAGGGTAGAATTCATCAATCTATATTTTTAAAAATGACTTAGGTGATTATTATACACGAGGTCTACAGGATCCACTGGTCTTTAGCACTTCCTTCATGCATCCGACCTCACATATTAACAGTAAGATCCTGGTGGGTAATTGGGTTGAGGATACTAATAGTACACACTCCTTGGTCATATGCATTGTGAACCAACTGAGAAATAGATGCAGGATCCATGTGGCAATTAAATAATAGCATCATTGGCCAAAGAAGAAACTGCAAGGGAAATTAGAAAATACTTGGAATTGAATGTATCAAAAATTGTGGGATGCTTGTAACACAGTGCCTAGAGGAAAATCTATAGCATTGAATGCTTACATTAGAAATTTTAAAAAGATTGTCAAATCAATGGGTCAAATTTCTACCTTAAGAAACTAGTAAAAGAAGAGCAAATTAAATCCAAAGCAAGGAGAATGAAGGAAATAATAAAAATAAGAGTGATTTTAGCACTTTGGGAGGCCAAAGTGGGAGGATTGCTTGAGGCCAGGAGTTTGAGACCAGCCTAGGCAGACCCCATCTCTACAAAAATAAATTAGCTGGGCATGGTGGCACACACCATGCTACTCAAGAGGCTGAGGAGGGAGAATCACTTGAGCTCAGGGGGTCGAGGCTATAGTGAGCTATGATCACACCACTGCACTCTAGCCTGGGCAACAGAGTGAGATCCTGTCTCAAAATAATAATAATAATAATAATAATAGCAGAAATCGATGAAATAGAAAACAGAAAAAAATAGAGAAAATCAATGAAACTAAAAGTTGGCTTGAAAAGATCAATAAAATTTATAAACTTCTAGCCAGACTGATCAAGAAAAAAAGAGAAGATACAAATTACTAATACCAAGAATTAAAGAAAGGACATCACTAAAGATCACACAGACATTAAAGGGATAATGAAAGAATACAGTTGGCCCTCTGTATCCACGAATTCTGCATCCACAGACTCAACCAACTGTGAGTATAAAATATAGTAATCACCGAATGCAGAATTCGTGGACACCAAAGTCAGACTTTTCATTTGGAAGAGTTCCACAGGGCCAACTGGGGGACTTCAGCATCTGAGTATTTTGATATTCCAATTACAAATGAGAATATGCAGTGTTTGGTTTTCTTTTCCTGTGTTGCTAAGGATAATGGCCTCCAGCTCCATCCATGTTCCCACAAAAGACATGATCTCATTCTTTTTAAATGACTGCATAGTATTCCATGGTGTATAGGTGCCATAAGACTGTTTTGTGGACAGCCTTAGGCCAATAAATTTTATAAACTAGATAAAAAGTTTTGAAAGGCACAAATTATCAAGAGCTCACCCAAGGAGAAATGAATATTAGGATCACCTTAAAGCTATTAAATAAATTGGTCTCACAGTGTAAAACCTCCCTCTCCCCTACCCAACAAAACTTTTTTGGGGAATTCTACTAAACACTTAAGGAAACAATAATACCATTGCTATACAAACTCTTCCATCAAATAGGAGTAAAATTTTCTCAATTTACTTTATGAGGTCAACACTACCCTGTTACTGAAACCACACAAAGACATAACAAGAAAAGAAATCTGCAGCCTAATATCCCTCATGAACACAGTTGCAAAATTTCTGAACAAAATGTTAGCATATCAGGCCGGGCGCGGTGGCTCACACCTGTAATCCCAGCACTTTGGGAGGCCAAGGCAGGCAGATCACCTGAGGTCAAGAGTTTGAGACCAGCCTGGCTAACACGGTGAAACCCTGTCTCTACTAAAAATACAAAAAATTAGCCGGGCGTGGTGGCGGGCGCCTGTAGTCCCAGCTACTCGGGAGACTGAGGCAGGAGAATGGTGTGAACCCGGGAGGCGGAGCTTGCAGTGAGCCGAGATCGCGCCACTGCGCTCCAGCCTGGGCGACAGAACGAGACGCCGTCTCAAACAAACAAACAAACAAACAAAACAAAAAGTAGCCAGGTGTGGCGGCGGGCACCTGTAATCCAAGCTACTCAGGAGCCTGAGGCAGGAGAATTGCTTGACCCGGGAGGCAGAGGTTGCAGTGAGCCAAGATAGTGCCACTGCACTCCAGCCTGGGCAACAGAGCGAGGCTCTGTCTCAAAACAAACAAACAAATAAACAAAATGTTAGCATATCTAATCCAGCAACCTATGAAAATACTACACCACAAAGAAGTGGGGTTTATTTCAGGAATGCAAGGTTGTTTCAATCAATAAAATTTGCCATATTAACAGATTAAGAAGAAAAATATTATTTTGATTGTTGCAAATTTTTTTTGACAAAATTCAACACTCATTTTTTATAAAAACTCTCAGAACACTAGGAATAGAAGGGAATTTCCTCAACCTGGTAAGGGGCATCTCTGACAAATCTACAGTTAAATTTAATGGCGAAAGGCTATGCTTCCTCCCTTGGATCAAGAACGATGCAAGTATATTGTGTCGGCCATTTGTATTCGACATTGTACTGAAGGTCCTAGCTAGTATAAGAAGGCAAGAAAAAAGAAATAAAGGCATACAGATTGGAAAGGAAGAAATAAAACTGTTTTTGTGAACAAAATGATTGTCTAGGTAGAAAATTTTAAAAAAGCTACTAAAACTCATAAATGAGTTTAGCAAGATTGCATGATACAATATCAAAATACACTATCCTAGCAATATATATATATATATATATATTTTTTTTTTTTTTT
>NW_026652282.1:17170177-17206466 GCF_009828535.3 Hylobates moloch
CCCGGCTAATTTTGTATTTTTAGTAGAGACGGGGTTTCTCCATGTTGGTCAGGCTGGTCTCGAACTCCCAACCTCAGGTGATCCACCTGCCTCAGCCTCCCAAAGTGCTGGGATTACAAGCATGAGCCACTGCACCTGGCCAAATTTTTTTTTTTTAAAGTTTATTTTAGGTTCAGGGCTACATGTGCAGGTTTGTTATATAGGTAAACTTGTGTCATGGGGGTTTGTTGCACAGAATATTTCATCAACCAGGTACTAAGCCTAGTACCCATTCATTATTTTTTCTGCTCCTCTCCCTCCTCTTACCCTCTACCCTCCTTCCTCAAGTAGGCCCCAGTGTGCATTCTTCTCCTCTATGTGTCCATGTGTTCTCATAATTTAGCTCCCACTTACAAGTGAGAACATGTGGTATTCGGTTTTTTGTTCCTGTGTTAGTTTGCTAAGGATGATGGCCTCCAGCTCTATCCATGTTCCCACAGAAGACATGATCTCATTCTTTTTTAATGACTGTATAGTATTCCATGGTGTATAGGTACCACATTTTCTTTATCTGGTCTATTATTGATGGGCATTTAGGTTGATTCCATGTCTTTGCTATTGTGAATAGTGCCACAGTGAACATATGTGTGCATGTGTCTTTATGTAGAACAACTTATATTATTTTGGGTATACACCCAGTAATGGGGTTGCTGGGTCAAATGGTAGTTCTGTTTTTAGCCCTTTGAGGAATTGCCACACTGCTTTCCAGAATGGTTGAGCTAATTTACACTCCCACCAGCAGTGTGTAAGTGTTCCCTTTTCTCTGCAGCCTCACCAGCATCTGTTATCTTTTGACTTTTTAATAATAGTCTTTCTGACTGGTGTGAGATGGTATTTCATTGTGGTTTTGATTTGCATTTTTCTAATGATCAGTGATGTTGAGCTTTTTTTTCATGTTTGTTGGCCGCATATATGTCTTCTTTTGAGAAGTGTCTGTTTATGTCCTTTGCCTGCTTTTTAACGAGGTTGTGTGCTTTTTTCTTGTAAATTTGTTTAAGTTCCTTATAGATGCTGGATATTAGACTTTTGTCAGATGCAGAATTTGCAAAAATTTTCTCCCATTCTGTAGGTTGTCTGTTTATTCTGTTGATAGTTTCCCTTGCCATGCAGAAGCTCTTTAGTTTAATTAGGTCCTAACAATAAAAAATTGGAAATTGAAATAAACAATGTCATTTACAATATTGTCAAAAACGTGAAATACTTAGGTATAAATGTAACAAAATATATGCAAGATTTTAATTCTGAACATTAGAAAATTTTGCTGAGAAAAACTAAAGATCTAAATAAATGGGGTGATATAGCACATTTATGGATTGGAAGAGTCAATATTAAGATGCCAATTCCCTCTGATCTATAGATTTAATGCAATCCCAATAAAAATCCCTGCAGAATCTTTTGGTGGAAGTCTGGAAGTTGATTCAAAAATTTGTATTCATGTGCAAAAATACAACATCAGCTTTGTTAGATAAAATAATGCCAGAAAACATTTATTGAATGTTTACTGTATGCCAGGTATTGCTTCACATACTTTGAGTGTATTGAGAAATCTAGTTTTCACAACAATCCTCTGAGGAAAGAAAACAGTCTTATCCCAGTTTATTGATATACAAACAGAGCACACAGAGTGAGAGTAACTTGTCTGAGTTTATCAGATTTTGGTTTGGAGAGTTTTCCATTGAACCCAAGCAATTGGAATCCAGAGTTCAGCCTTTTAATTACCTGTTATCACCAGTTTCTGTATCAGCTAGCTATTGTTGCAACCAACCACAAAATCTCAGCGGCAAATGATAATAAGCTTTAAGTTTCCACGTGTCTGCAGGTTGGCGGAGGCAGCTTTACTGATTTCAGCTAGACTCAGCTGGGCAGCTCTAACTGTAGGTTGAGTTGAGGGTTTCTTCACATGTCTCTCATCCTTCTTGAATTATTGGCTTAATCATGGTCTGTTCTTCTCATGGTGATAAAAGAAGCAAGAAAGAGGGCCTCCCATCAGAACTAAGGCCCACATCAATCTGTCTCCTATTTTGGGCTTTCATTGCCCAAGTTAAGGGAGGGAAAAGTAGAAAATGGAAGATCTCTTTTGCAAGGCAAGGAAGCCCCGCCCTGGTGTGCTCATAATAGGGAAAAGACTGCAAGGCCTAGGAGCTCCTCCCATAGGCCGGCTGGATCAAGAAAGTCAGATGAAGGGGAGGGGCATTTCTGCTCACTGACATTTTTGCCACCTGAGGAAAGATGAATGAATGTCAGACTTCTGTCTGTATTCATGAAATGGCTCATGGAGGAGGGGAGTGTAGGGTGAAAGCTTCTGTCTACCCCTTCTACCGCTTCTGAGGAAGTGTTAGGAGATCTTTCTATGTAAGGGCCAAGGAGGCACAGAAAGGCATAGAAGGCAAGGACTGGGTTTTTTACATGTTGGTGTCCCTCTTCTGGTGGTTAACCCAGAACTACTGACACGGAAGTTTCCTAACATGTGTAGTCGAACAATAAGTGAAATTCGCATTTTCCATTCCTGAAGAAGAACATCCAAAATTTCCCTCTCTGAAACCTTACTTCCTGGGGGTTCCACTTGGCCTGGCAACAGAAACCGTGTTTGCATTCTGAAGAGTATTTTGGCCATCTGTTTTGGTTGCCCTGAGTTACTCCAGTATAGCCGCGAAGAAGCTTGTCCTGCTGGGGTTTATCACTGATTGCAAAACTAACCCTGGCTAGCAAAACTGGGAAATTCTGCTTAGTGAGTGTGTGTTTTTGTTGTGTGTATGATGTGTGTGTGTGTGTGTGTGTGTGTGTGTGTGTGTGTGTTTTGAGCAGAGTTTCCATAGAAAAAAAGAAAGGCAAGATGTTGCCCAGCTGTATTGTCCTGGCAGGACTTCTTCACATAATTCTCCTGGAAGTTTCTGCAATGTTTCTTTCCCTTCCTGTCTCCCTGTTTCTATAGAACTGTGAAGATTTACTGAGTCTCTCCAGCTGTAGCCTAAATTCCTCACTGAGACAGTTTCAGACTGCCTGTTCTGAGGTGGGAAGGTGTAGGATGGGAGGTGGGGAGGCCTGTGCTCTTATTATATAAACTGATCATTATTGGAAGAAAAAAAGCTGAATCCTTCAGAAATGTTAAGACGTCTGCTTTGACCACACCCTCAGAAGCTAGCACTATTGCTCTGGGTCAAGGGCAATAACATTTCTTGTAAGCCAGTTTTTAACCTCTTTTGAACCCTCAGTGGCACAGAATTTCAGGGCTTGACTACAGTGGATTCTATCTGAAATGGCCTTCAAGAATTGTTCCAGAGAAATACATGGACGGAAATAGGTGTCCTTTTGTCAAATTCAGCGTGGGGAATTTTCAGTCTATATGACTCTTACAAAAAGTAGTCCAGAAATATGTAAAATGGTTTGAATTTTTCCCATTTAGTTCAAATTCTACTACTCTGTGAGCTCCTTAAGATCAAGAAATGTGCCTTGTGGTAATTCAGCACTTAACAGATACCTGGCAGAGATAATAAATGTGAGTGAATGAATGCATGAAATAATGAAATACCACATCCTCAATAAAGTTTTTTCCTCCCATAAATAACTAGCATTTCTGGGAATTTTGACATTAAAAAAATTCCGCTTCAATTGCCAACTACTATATCATTTATAAAATTATTACTGCACAGAAATTATCTATTTCTGTGTAAAAAACTACCCCCAAATTTAGTAGCTTCAAAATAATAACCATTTATTATTTCTCATGATTTTCAGGGTTGACTGGACTCAGCTGAGTAATTCTTCTGCTTCATGTGATATTGACTGGGCTGTAATCATCTAGGGGCTTGACTGGGCTGGACATCAGAATGGCTCACTAACATGGCAGATGGCTTCCAAAAGGGAGTGTCTTAAGTGTGACTATTTGAAGAGAGAAGAAATAAAAGTGGAAGCTGCCCAGTCCTCTTACAGGGTAGGCGAAGAATTGGCCCAGTACTATTTCTGCTGCATTCTGTTGGTAAGCAGCCACGGAGCCATCCCTGATTCAAGAGGGAGGGGAAATAAACTCCACCTTTTGAGGGGAGAGTGACAAATAATTTCTAGCCACCTTTAATTCACCCTATTGTCTATGTAATAATTGACATGGAGAATAAAACAATGGTAAGAGGCTAGAGTAAAGTAGGATGAGTGAAAAGATTGCATCAGGGAAGCGAACTAGTTAATTCGATTGGATGTTGGTAAACAATCTGAATTAATTCAAAGTCGAGCCTGACATGAATATTGTAAAAGAGATTGCTGAAAAATCAATAAACATCTTTGAAGAATTATGGAAAGCAGGGATGTCCCAGAAATCTGGAGACAGGTAAATGTCATTGCCATTTTCAAAAATGTAAAGAAAGTGGAATCACTGCAAAATTTGATTTTGATCCCAAGCAAGATGCTAAAAGATATTATTAGAATGACTAGGTTCAGCTGGATGTGTTAGAAATCAAAATAATAAAAGCATAAAATACGGAAGATTATTTTTCTCTCTGTGAAAATAAAACATAGATCACAAGGCTGATATGGTGGCTTCATGGAGTCATTGAGGACTCATGTTCTTTTTAGCTCATTATTCCACCAGCCCTATTTCTCATGGTCCAAAGTGATGGCTAGAGTTCCAATCAATGCATCTACATTCCAGAATTTTTTTTAAAAAGTGGAGAAGAGGAAATAATCCATCTAATCTTTGAAAGAAGTTTTCTGGATGCTGCCGTACAACCTCTGCTTATATCTCATTGACTAAACCTTAATTTTGGGTGGCCATGTGCTGCCCTAAGAGTTGGAAGTTTTATTACAGAGAAGGGCAGGATGGATTTTAGAGTAGGCAACTAATAGTATCTGCTCCAGATGCTTTGTTCCTTCTGGTAGAATCCAGCATGCATTTTCTAAGAAATCATGACAGAAATGCTAAGCTGTTAAGGATGGAAACGTAGTTCCCCCTCCTCTCTGGGTTTTGGTAAATGGCATATGAAAGTGCATTGTGTATCAGACCATCTTATCTTCCTCTTCAGATTCTCTCAGCCTCATTTGTCTCCTGGACCCTCTGTTATTTGTGTTGCCATGGCAATCGTCTCTGTATAGGCCTAAGTGGTCTTTTTCTTGAGCCTGGAGCCCAGACTCTTGGCTCCTCTCACCATTTCCCAACTCAAATACAACCTCAGGGTGTGGTATCTGGTTTTCCCAGTGACTGTTAGAGAACTCAGGAGATGCAACAGGAAAGTGCAGGTGAGTTAAGTCCACATGGGGTGAACTTTGACCTATGGGAAACAGCAGACAGGGGTTAATCAGCAGATACATTCCCTCTCCCTACCTCCCTTCCATGGACTATTCTGAGACACCAAGGTTGTGTTGTTTTGTTTCCTTCCTTTTTCCTTTCCTTTCCTTTCCTTTCTTTTTTTTGCAGGTCTCCTGTCCAGAGGTATCTTGCATGGCTAAGTGACTGGCTGTGTCTCTTTGAGAAGCGGTGTTAGCTCAGGAATGCATCATCTTTACATTGCTTTTCATCTTTCTCTGCCTCACTTCCCTGTTCCTTCACTGTCCTTGTCCTAGGATTGCACGTCTTGATAGTCTTAGCACTTAAGACTTGACTCAGGCTCTATTTTATTATATTTATTTATTTTGAGACAGAGTTTCACACTTGTTGCCCAGACAGGAATGCAATGGTGTGATCTTTGCTCACTGCAACCTCTGCCTCCTGGGTTCAAGCGATTCTCCTGCCTTAGCCTCCCGAGTAGCTGGGATTGCAGGCGTGAGCCACCACGTCTGGCTAATTTTATATTTTTATAGAGATAGGGTTTCACTATGTTGGTCAGGCTGGTCTTGAACTCCTGACCTTAGGTGATCCACCCACCTGGGCCTCCCAAAGTGCTGGGATTACAGGCGTGAGCCACTGCACCTGGCTTCGGACTCCATTTTATAAGGCAGATAGTCTAAGATAGTACAGTCCAAAGTTTCTTTTTTTTTCCCAACTTTTTTAAGTTCAGAGGTACATGTGTAGGTTTGTTACACAGGTAAACGTGTGTCATGGCGGTTTGCTGCACAGATCATCCCAGCACCCAGGTATTAAGCCCAGCATCCATTAGCTATTCTTCCTGATGCTTTCGCTCCTCCCACCCACCACCCTTCAACAGGCCCTAGTGTGTGTTGTTGCCCCCCGTGTGTCCATGTGTTCTCATCACTAGCTCCCACTTATAAGTAAGAACATGCAGTATTTGGTTTTCTGTTCCTGTGTTAGTTTGCTGAGGATAATGGCCTCCAGCTCCATCTAGGTCCCTGCAAAGGACATGATCTTGTTCCTCTTTATGGCTGCATAGTATTCCATGGTGTATAGGTACCATATTTTCTTTATCCAGTCTATTATTGATGGGCATTTAGGTTGATTCCATGTCTTTGCTATTGTGAATAATGCCACAGTGAACATATGTGTGCATGTGTCTTTATGACAGAACGATTTATTTTCCTTTGGGTATATACTCAGTAATGGGATTGCTGGGTCAAATGATAGTTCTGTTTTTAGCCCTTTGAGGAATTGCCACACTGCTTTCCACAATAGTTGAACTCATTTACACTGCCACCAGCAGTGTACGTGTTCTCTTTTCTCCACAACCTCACCAGCATCTGTTATTTTTTGACTTTTTAGTAATAGCCTTTCTGACTGGTGCGAGATGGTATCTCATTGTGGTTTTGATTTGTATTTCTCTAAGGATCAGTGATGTTGAGCTTTTTTTCATATGACTGTTGGCCGCATGTATGTCTTCTTTTGAGAAGTGTCTGTTCATGTCCTTTGCCCGCTTTTTAATGGGGTTGTTTATTTCTTGTAAATTTGTTTCAGTTTCTTACGGGTGCTGGATATTAGACCTTTGTCAGATGCATAGTTTGCCAAATTTTTCTCCCATTCTGTAGGTTGTCTGTTTATTCTGTTGATAGTTTCTTTTGCTGTGCAGAAGCTCTTTAGTTTAATTAGATCCCATTTGTCAATTTTTGCTTTTGTTGCAATTGCTTTTGGTGTCTTTGTCATGAAATCTTTGCCTGTGCCTATGTCCTGAATGGTATTACCTAGGTTTTCTTCTAGGGTTTTTATAGTTTTGAGTTTTATATTTGAGTCTTCAATCCATCTTGAGTTGATTTTTGCATAAGGTGTAAGGAAGGGATCCAGTTTCTGCATATTCAGGTCCTGAATGTTTGTTAATTTTCTGTTGCAATAATCTGTCTAATATTGTCAGTGGGATGTCAAAGTCTCCCATTATTATTGTGTGGGAGTCTAAGTCTCTTTGAAGTTCTCTAAAAACTTGCTTTATGCCGGGCGCGGTGGCTCACGCTTGTAATCCCAGCACTTTGGGAGGCCGAGGCGGGCGGATCACGAGGTCAGGAGATCGAGACCACGGTGAAACCCCGTCTCTACTAAAAATACAAAAAATTAGCCGGGCGTGGTGGCGGGCGCCTGTAGTCCCAGCTACTCGGAGAGGCTGAGGCAGAAGAATGGCGTGAACCCGGGAGGCGGAGCTTGCAGTGAGCCGAGATTGCGCCACTGCACTCCAGCCTGGGTGACAGAGCGAGACTCTGTCTCAAAAAAAAAAAAAAAAAAAAAACTTGCTTTATGAATCTGGGTGCTCCTGTATTGGGTGCATATGTATTTAGGGTAGTTAGTTCTTCTTGTTGAATTGAACCCTTTACCACTATGTAATGTCCTTCTTTGTCTTTTTTGATCTTTGTTGGATTAAAGTGTGTTTTGTCAGAAACTAGCATTGCAACCCTACTTTTTTCTGTTTTCCATCTGCTTGGTAAATTTTCCTCCATCCCTTTATTTTGAGCCTTTGTGTGTCTTTGCATGTGAGATGGGTCTCTTGAAGACAGCATACTGATGAGTGTTGCTTCTTATCCAGCTTGCCACACTGTGTCTTTTAATTGGGGCATTTGGCCCATTTACATTTAAGGTTAGTATTGTTATGTATGGATTTGTTTCTGTCATCATGATGCTAGCTAGTTATTTTGCAGACTTGTTTATATGCTTGCTTCATAATGTCACTGGTCTGTGTACTTCAGTGTGTTTTTGTATTGGCTGGTAACGGTTTTTCCTTTCCATAGTTAGTGCTTCCTTCAGGAGCTCTTGTAATGCAGGTCTGGTGGTAATGAATTCCCTCAGCATTTGCTTGTCTGAAAAGGATCTTATTTCTCCTTCAGTTATAAAGCTTAATTTGCTCAAATATGAAATTCTGGGTTGGATTTTTTTTTCTTTAACAATGTCGAATATTGGCCACCAGTCTCTTCTGGCTTGTAGGGTTTCTGCCGAGAGGTCTGCAGTTAGTCTGTGGGCTTCCTTTTTTAGGTGACCTGGCCTTTCTCTCTGGTTGCCCTTAACATTTTTACTTTCATTTTGACCTTGGAGAATCTGATGATTATGTATCTTGTGGATGGGCTTCTTGTGGAGTATCTTACTGGGATTCTCTGCATTTCCTAAATTTGAATGTTGGCCTGTCTAGCTAGTTTGGGAAGTTCTCCTGGATGATAGGCTGAAATATGTTTTCCAAATTGGTTCCATTCTCCCTGTCTCTTTCAGGTACTTCAATCAATCATAGATTGAATCTTTTTACATAATCCCATATTTCTCAGAGGTTTCATTCATTCCTTTTCATTCTTTTTTTTTATCTCTTCTTGTTTGGCTATCTTATTTCGGAAAGACAGTGTTCAAGCTCTGAGATTCTTTCCTCCACTTGGTCTATTCTGCTATTAATACTTGTGATTGCATTGTGAAGTTCTTGTAGTGTGTTTTTCAGATCTATCAGGTCGGTTATGTTCCTCTCTATACTGGCTATTTTGGCCGTCAGTTCCTGCATTGTTTATCATGATTCTTAGCTTCCTTGCATTGGGTTACAACGTGCTATTATACTTTAGCTCAGTGAAGTTCATTGTTATCCACATTCTGAAGCGTACTTCTGTCATTTCAGCCATTTCAGCCTCAGCCCAGTTCTGAACTCTTGCTGGAGAAGTGGTCATTTGGAGGAAAGGGGGTACTCTGGCTTTTTGAGTTTTTAGTGTTTTAGTGTTGATTCTTTCTCTTCTCTGTGGGCTTATCTACCTTTGATCTTTGAGGTTGCTGACCTTTGGATTGGGGTTTTGTGTGGTTTTTGTTTGTTTTTCTTTCAACAATCTGGCCTCTCTTCCCTAAGGCTGCTGGGTCCTCTCCAGAGTAGTCACCTTGGTTTTTCCTGTACCTGGCAGTATCACCAGTGAAGGCTATGAAACATCAAAGATGGCAGCCTGCCTCTTCCTCTGGTAGCTTCATTCCAAGGGGGTACTGACCAGTTGCCAGCCCGAATGCATCTGTAGGAGGTGGCTGGAGGTCCCGGCTGGGAGGTCTCACCCAGTCAGGAGGAATGGGATCAGGAGCCCGCTTAAAGAAGCTGTGTGGCTGTGTTTTGGTAGAGCAGCTGTGCTGTGTTAGGGATCCCTTCAGTCCCCGATCAGTTTGGGCTCTCCAAGGCCTGAAGGCAGGGCCAGCTGAGAAGCCCAAACAGCAAAGGAGGTGACCTGCATCACTCCCCTGGGCACCCCGTCCCAGGCAGAAATTGGAACTCTGTTGGCTGTAGGACGCAGGCAGGGATTGCCGGAGGCCCCAGCTGGGAGGACCTGCCCAGCAAGGAGGAATGGATCGGGACCTGTTTAAAGAAGCAGTCTGGCCATGTCTTGGCAAAATAGTGGTGCTATGCTGGGGAATTGCTTCTGCCCCATCAGCTTGGACTCTCTAAAGCCCACAGGCTGGAACAGCATCTAATCAACTAAGGTGGCAGTCCACTCCTCCCCTGGGCACTCTGTCCTAGGGAGAGATCAGAGCTCTGTCTGTAAGGGCAGGGGTGGCTGGAGGCCTCAGCTGGGAGGTCCCACCCAGTGAGGAGGAATAAATCAGGGTCCTGCTGAAAGAAGCAGTCTGGCCACATTCTGGCAGAGCAGTTGTGTTGCAGTGGGGGGACCCTTCCTTGTGGGGACCATTTGGACTCACTGAAGCCAATGGCTGGAATGGCTGAGTTGATCAAACAGCCGAGATGGTGGCCCACCCCTCGCCCTAGGGGCTCCATTCTGTCTTAGGCAGGCTTCACCCTGTTGCTGGTGGCTGGCTGGAATTCCAAGCCAGTGAGTCTTATCTTGTGAGGTACAGTGGAAGCAGGGCCCGCAGACCAACACTGCTCAGCACCCTGGATTCAGCCCCCTTCCTAGGGGTGTGTATGAACCTCCCACCTTGCCTGAGTTGCAGTCACTTTTGTTGGGAATCCCGGGGCTGAAGTATGTAAAGCTCCTGAGTCTCTGTGCGTTCCTGAGCAGCTGCTCTGCCGAGACTCCACACAGCACTGTGTGTCAAACCCAAGGCCCTGGTGGCGTGGGCTCACAAGGGGATCTCCTGATCCAAGGGTTGCAAAGATCTGTGGGAGAGGTGTGGTTTCCCAGGGTTGCACATTCACTCATCATGTCCCTTGGCTGAGGGTGGGGGTTCCCTTGGCTCTGCGTCATTTCCAGGTGGGCTGTTGCCCCGCCTTGCTATTCTTTGTTCTCTGTGGGTCAAGTTGTTTCCCTGATCAGTCCCAATGCAAGTACCTGGATGTTTCAGTTGAAGGTGCTGTATTCACTTGCTCCTTTTGTTCCTCTCCATGAGTGCCTCACTTCTCAGCTGCTTCTAATTGGCCATCTTGGCTCCCCCCTCAAAGTTTCTACAATCGGATAAAAGGAAGGCTTCTGGCTGGGTGCGTTGGCTCACGCCTGTAATCCCAGCACTTTGGGAGGCCGAGATGGGTGGATCACGAGGTCAGGAGATCGAGACCATCCTGGCTAACACGGTGAAACCCCATCTCTACTAAAATTACAAAAAATTAGCTGGGTGTGGTGTTGTGCACCTGTGGTCTCAGCTACTCGAGAGGCTGAGGCAGGAGAATCGCTTGAACCCAGGAGGTGGGAGATTTAGTGAGCCGTGATCGCGTCACCGCTCTCCAGCCTAGGCGACAGAGCAAGACTCTGTCTCAAAAAAAAAAAAAAAAAAAAAGTAAGGCTTCTGATGAATTGTGTGGCTAATGTGGCATCTACCTAAGGCTTCTTACTTCTTACCCCAAATGTATATACTTTGTAGGTACACATTCAGATATACCCATGGGGATCTGACTGCAGAGAGGGCTCAGTAATCAGCCAGCTGTGAAGACCAGAGGCCTGCCTCCTTCCTAGTCATGGCTTGGATAGAGTGTAATAGACAACACAGGTGTCCCACCATGAGGATACCTTGCTTGGTGTTCCTTCTCTATGAAGACAGGGAGTGAAAAGGTCGGCAACAGCTAGAGAAGCCCATGTTCCTGAGTCCCAACAAGTTGGAGGGAGAGAGTAATGAGAAAGCCCTGCCGGGTGGGCTTACATCATAGGAGCTGGAAGCAGAGGCAAGCCCTGGTCTCCCTATCCAATCCATAAAGTAGGCTTTCAAAGAGGCAGTGTGGAGCTATGTTCTCGTATCAGAGGCAGGTGGTCCTCCCCAATGGTAAATATTGTCGGGTTAGACAAGCACCACTCATATTCACCTCTCCTCTTCCTTTGGAGAAGACCAAGAGATTAAAATGGAAGGGGAGTAGAAAGCTCATTCTCTGGGCAAATTTGAAGACAAAAGGATAAGGAGTGTTCCTCTAGGAAGAGATAATCTCATTTCTTACTTTGAAATGGTAACTACAATTTTAAAAATAATCAGAGATAGATGTTAGAAACAGTGTATTTAGAATTCAACGAGACAAGTGACAAGGCCTCTCATGATATCCTCAGACCAGGGTTTGTCATCCTTGGCACTATTGATACTTTGGGCAGGATAATTCTCTATGGTGGGAAGCCATCCTGTACACTGTAGAATGTTGAGCAGCAGTCCTGGCTTCTACCAATTAGTTACTAGTAGCATTCCTCCCTAGATTGTGACAATCAGAAATGTCTTCAAACATTGTCTAATGTCCCCTGGGGGGCTAAATTGCCCCTGGTTAAGAACCAAGGCTTTAGATGTTGATCTGCCCACAATCTTATCTCTGATCATGTTTCTCTGTGAGTGCTCTTGGAGATTTAGTCACACTTTTGGCTTCAAAAATTATCCCTCTATGATGGTTCCTACGTCTATCCTGTAGCCCAGCCTTTTCTTCTGAGCTCCAGACTCTTAAATCCAACTACTTATTGGGGGTAGATTCTTGGATATAAAACATATACCTCAAACTGTGTGCTTAAAATGAAATGTGTTGTTTCCCCCTCATATCTATTCTTCCCACATCCCTTCTTGGTGATAGCATCACTATGTTACCAAATTGCCCAAGTGAGAAAAGAAATCATGTTGACAATTCCTTTCTTTCTCACCACCAGACTGAATTAGCCCCCTACACTGCCAATCCTGCCTTTTGAACAGCTCTTTAAGCATCTATTGTTTTTCAGCCCCAAGCTGACTGCCTTAGATCAGGCCTTCTTAATTTCTTGTCTGAATTCATCTTCCTGTCTCCAGTCTTACCTCCTTCCAATCAATTGTCTACAGAGTGGCAAGTCTTTTGAAAACCTAAATCTTTTTCTTAGGCTCCTTCACACTTCCTCATTGCCATCAGGATGTAATCCAAGTTCCTTACTTTTTTTTTTTTTTTTGAGACAGAGTCTAGCTCTGTGGCCCAGCCTGGAGGGCAGTGGCATGATCATAGCTCACTGCAGCCTTGAACTCCTGGGCTCAAGTGATCCTTTTGCCTCAGCCTCCTGAGTAGCTGAGACTACAGGTGTGAGCCATCTCATTGGGCCCTTGAAAATGAAGTCCCTAGTGCAGGAATAGAAGTAGGGTGAGGCCAGCAAGTTGCCTTGAGTGCAAAACCTAAGGAGACACTCACTCTTAGGATTGTCAAAGGCAGTGTTGGCATTTGAGAGTGAGTGCCACTTTAAATGGTAATCCCTAGATGTCTCACTTGTCCCATGCTAGTTGCTTTGCCTTTGCAAGGGCCCCTGCTCCCCTTTCTGGTCTCATCTCTCATCACATCCTCACTCAAGTCCTCCTTTCTAACACATGAACTGTTTGCAGACCCCTGAACTGCTACCATAACACCTGCCTTAGCAGCAGACTCCTCCTGGAGTGTCAGGGTAATGACAGAGTGACAGAAATCCAGATAGCATTCATCTCATGATGAATCACAAACATCAAGAGAGCTGTAGACGGGGTTTTTTCTTCCAGTTTTTTTTTTTTTGTGGTAAAATACACATAACATAAAATTTACTATCTTAACCATTTTAAGTATATAGTTCAGTGATATTAAGTACATTCATGTTGTGCAACCGTCATCACCATCCATTTTCAAACTCTTTTCATCTTGCAAGACGGAAACTGCATACCCATTAAACAACACTTTCCTATTTTCCCTCCCCTCAGCCTCTGACAACTACCCTTCTACTTTTTGTCTGTATAATTTTGACTATTCTAGGTACCTCATATAAGTGGAACCATATAGTAATTGTCCTTTTGTGATTGACTTGTTTCATTTAGCGTAAGGTCCTCAAGGTTCAACCATGTTGTAGCATGTCAGAATTCCCTGCTTTTTAAAGGTTGAATAATATTCTTTTGCATGTACATAACACATTTTGCTTATCCATTTGTCTGCAGATGGACACTTGGGTTGCTTCCACGTTTTAGCTACTGTGAATAATGCCTCTATGAACATAGGTGTGCAAATATCTCTTAGAGACACTGCTTTCATTTTTTTTTGAGATATACCCTGAAGTGGAATTGCTGGATCATATGATAATTCTACCAAATGTCATGTTCTAAGCCTAGCTCAATGGCATCCATTTTGAAAAAAGCTTATACATTTAAACAAACAAATCACAAAACCTATCTTCTGTTATTGTCATAACAACATCACATCTCATAGCGTACGGTTGCTGTGGTATAATTTACTTTAAAATGCTTCAGCAAAGCTAGCATGATATATATTTGTGCATTTAGTTTAATCTATGCCCTAGGGGCTGTTAGTTAACATTTGAAGTCCTCTAATTGAGGATATTCATTCCAGAGACTATTAGCTCTTGAGAGAGTCTAATCAGGAATCAACATTCCCAAAGCAACTACTATAAGCCTTCAAATATCAATCCTCAGCTCAATATCACAGACTTATTAATTAGCCTAATGGATGTTAGAAATGATTTCCACTGGTGAAATGAGTGTTATTCAAGAAGTGTGTATTGTTAGAAATATTGTCTAGGATGTCCTGCCCTTGCGCAATAGGGGTATAAGAATTCAGTGAGACCAATAACCCCCAGACCTTTAAAATGGCACTCTAGGCTTAGGATTCCAGACTGGTCCCTTGTTTAGCTATTTATTGGAGGACTTGATTGCCTGATTCTGACTAGAAGTTTTGGTAAATTCAACAGTTTCAATTAATATTGCACATTTATCTCATGTGAACCTTTCATGTAAGATATAGCAGGAGCAGCTAAAGGGTCACCAAGATAGAACATTGAACTTCCAGAACCGATTGGATGGCTGTCTAGATGTCTCTTTGCATGACTATTTGTATGAGTGTCAGAATTTGGTCTGATAGACTTGCTTTTATTATAGCACACGACCTGCTAGTGAGGCTGTTAGAGAGGAGACCTATTGTTCTCACCTATTTCTAACTCTTGAAGTCTACCCCTATGCATCCAAAAAATCCTAAAATGTGTGAATCACCAATTTGCTTAGGTTATTTTGTAGCAGGTACCCTATCAGAAGCAAATAGAAGGGTAAACCTGTGCATGCAATCTTTGTTTCGATTTGGAGATGCTTGCCTTCTTGTTAAGATCTCACCCAGTAATCCTATCATCCTTGGCCCTTAGCATCTTGTAATGTATAGCCCCTGCCCAAAATAATTGGGAAAAAAGTCATTCTTATGCAGCTGGGTACTCCACCACCTTGATAACCGGGATTTCGCTTTCTCCTATATACTGCTTTCCTAATGCCCAGTAATGAAGCTCAGGTAAATTTAAAAAATTATATATAGATGAAAGGCAAAGGTGAAATGTTCTGCCACATTTTCCTTCTATGGCCCTGGTCCTAGGAAATACAAGATATTAGATGTGCCTAAGCATAAGTGAAGAGAAACACCGTATGTATTAGTGCATTTTCATACTGCCATGAAGAAATACCTGAGACTGGGTAATTTATAAATAAAAAGAAGTTTAATGGACTCATAGTTTCATATGGCTGGGGAGGCTTCACAATCATGGCAGAAGGTGAAGGAGCAGCAAAGGCATGTCTTACATGGCAGCAGGCAAGAGCACATATGCAGGGGAACTTCCCTTTATAAAACCATCAGATCTCATGAGACTTATTCACTATCATTAGAACAGCATGAGAAAAACTTGCCCCCATGATTCAATTACCTCCCACTGGGTCCCTCCCATGACACGTGGGGATTATGGGAGCTACAAATCAAGATGAGATTTGGATGGAGACACAGACAAACCATATCACCATGTATTTAAAAGTGTATCTGATAGAAAAAAAAAGGTGCCACAGCCGAAGATCATTGATTATTTAAATAGAAAATCATAGAATTTTTGACAAATGATTAAATAGAGAAAAAACAATATTATGATTTGAGTAATAGCTAACATTTTCTTAAATTGTTTAAGCTGTGACTACAGTATATTTTATGAGCAGCAAATTACAGACTGAAAATTCATGATATAATTATAAGGCGAAAAGACTGATTTTCATATATTGCTCATAGAGTCTCATGGATTACTGTCATAATCAACTATAACTTGAAACCATATCAACAGGACACATGTTAATGATATGTACATATTTGCTATTATGCTGAAAGGTGATTTAGCTTAAAAGGTAAACAGATCACTTAAATGATGTAATTAGTATTACATTTACAGAGGTGTATAATTTTTTGTGCTTTTCTTGCTCTCATCTTCAAATTATCTCACATGCACACACAAAATGGCACCCACTTAAAGCTGAGGCTGGGCTGAAACATACCAACATGTGGGCTTCCATTGTCCCTCATTCATCACTCCTGTAGGGCCCAAGGTGGAGATCCTCAATGTTCCTCAAAAGGGTTCCTATGCTGCTGCTTTCCACCTTGAGGTTTTCAAATAGCTTTCAGCCTGAGTTGTATAGGCCAAGGAGGTTTTAAGCCTGTAAGGCTCTGGGTCATAGACTGTGGGCTTGAGAGTGGTGGCGTCATAGGAGGGGGTGTACCCTTGGGTACAGAGGTACTACTGAACTGTGAGGAACAGTGTGCCCAAGTGTGACTCAGGTGGGCCCTCTTTTCTCTCTGTTCTTTATCTTCCCAAACCATCTTGGTGCCCAGGGCAGGGAAAACAGGAACTGAAATTGAACATTCAGTGTACTGGCTTGGTACCAGACTGCTAGGAATAGCTGTTAAAGTCAATTTTTTATGTCAAAATGTTTTAAAGCTATTTGTGAATAGATTAAGCCTCCTTTGAGACTGCCAGTCTAGGCTTGTCACCTTCAGCTCAATGGCCCAGGGTCTACAGCCTCAAGACCTCCTTGATGCTACTACCTGAGCTGAAAGCTGATTCAAGGACCTCAGAGTGGGGAGTGGCATATAGTAGCACCTTTGAGGAGTATTGCGAGCCTTCACCTTGGGCCATGGAAGGCTGGGGAATCAGGGGCAAGGGAAGCCCAGGTGTAGATGTGCTTGAGCTCAGTCTTAGCTGTTAAGTGGGTGCCATTTTGTATGTGGAAGCGAGTATCATTAATTTTGTGCCTAGAAAAAACCAGATGAGATTCGCTTTGAAATCTGAGTTGCTGGAAGTCCAGAAGCAGAGTATGCTGATACTGGGGTAGAGGATAAAGAGGTGAGAAGAAAAGATAAAAGGGCATTTATATTTTGCCCTTTTGCCTGGGAACACCAGATAGAAACACCTGATGAAAACCTTCCCAGGAACTGAATTTAATTGCATGTTTTGAAGCTAGTAAGACATCCTGTGGTTAGTGGATTGAGCACTGCCTTTGGATTCAAATCTAACTAGATGACTTTGGAATACTTTCTTAACCTTTGTAAGCCTCACTTTAATCATCTACAAAATGAGGATCCATCTGGATTTATTTAATGAAAGAATAGCCCAAAGCACCTAGGACTAGAGTATGAGTGGAGTTGTGGTAGTCTATTACATCCATAGCCTTATGAATTATGTCTCCTTATATCCCTGCCCCTGCATAGTTGCCGTCCCTTGAACCTGGGTTGGCCTTGTGACTCACTTTAATTAGTAGAGTGTGTTCAAAGATTAAGCCTTAAGAAGACCTGCTACTTTCTGCTTTTGTGCTCTTGGGAGCTCTGAACCACCATATAAAACCCTGACAGGCCGGGCGCGGTGGCTCATGCCTGTAATCCCAGCACTTTGGGAGGCTGAGGTGGGCAGATTGCCTGAGGTCAGGAGTTCGAGAACGGCCTGACTAACATGGTGAAACCTCGTCTCTACCAAAAATACAAAAATTAGCTGGGCGTGGTGGTGGGCACCTGTAATCCCAGCTACTTGGGAGGCTGAGACAGGAGAATTGCTTGAATCTGGGAGGCAGAGGTTGCAGTGAGCCGAGACCGGGCCATTGCACTCCAGCCTGGGCGACAAGAGCAAAACTTTGTCTCAAAAAAAAAAAAAAAAGTTTGACTGTCCTGTTGAAGAGAACACATGAAGAGGCCATGTGAGAGAGAGGCAGACCCAAGCATCCCAGTGTCCCAGCTGAGCCCAGGCCCCAACCAACCTGCCAGCTGAATGCAGGCACATGAGTGATTGCTGGCAAGACCAGCAGAACTGCTTAGCTGAGTCCAGGCCGGATTGCAGAACTGTGATTAAATAAGCTATTTGTTGCTTTAAGAAGCTAAGTTTTGGAATACTTTGCTATGCAAGCATAGATAACTGAAACCTGGATCATGAATGTTAGGCAGATATTGCTTATGTAGTCGGCCCATGTCATTCATGAGGTATGTTCTAGGCCATTCTTGAATACATTATGACATTTAGACTCACTCATAATACGCAGTCAAGTAAAACTGAAATATTTGAGTGGCCCTTTCAGACTTACGATGATTTTAATACAGCGTATTTGTAGTCTGTTTATAAAATACCTTGCTGCTTCTTCACTTCCAGCACAAACATTAATAGTTGCTGCCATCAGAGAGACGCTTTCACTAAGGAACAAAGTTTGCCTTTTGTCACCAGCTTTCCATGTAGATGCAGGAGAGAAGAACAAAGCCACTCTGAGATGTGGCTGACAGGTGGTCACTAGGCTCATTTATTAGCTAAGTACCTTTTCACTGCTTTCTGGCTTTATGGCATAGGCAGTGCAATTCCGTGCCTTTGCAAAATTAAAAAGTATGAATATCATGGGTATTCGAGGTGACTCAGGAATGGTCAGAACCATGAAAGTTAAATCCATAAATGAAAGTGTAGTAAACTGGGGCAGCTTTAGTTATTGTCCACCTAATATCCTGTCCTTCCCTCCCCAACCTTCTTCTTGTGGAAGAACTTACTTTGTTCACAGAAAATCCATTCCAGATGGATTAGATGGAGATGATCTCTCCTCCTTACCACAGTGTTGGACACATGATTCCACCCGGCCTTTCAACAAACGTTGGCCTCTCTTGGCAGATGCTGGGAGCCTCTGGTGGCTAGCAGCAGGTGGAAGCCATGTGTCCTTTCCCCATAACCCCGTTCCCAGGTAGCATCCTACAATGAAAGCAAGTCTTAGACCAAATGCATGAGTATTTATTAGCAAGCAGGCCCCAAACACACCATTCAGTATGTTTTGTAGTTCTGGGAAGTTTCATTTTTACCTGGATACTTGAAAGAACACCTCGCATGAGAGTCTCTTGTGGATGCCACAATATTCTGATGGTAGGACGAGCCAGCCCTATAAGTGGACCAGGGGACATGGTTCTCCTTGAAGTAGAGGGATGCAGGAAAGTGGGGCTCTGGCCTTTAAGTGCTGCCTGTGCCATTAGAATGCCTGGCTTGCCGGGTCCTCATGCAAAGTGGGGGAGAGTGGGCTTCTACATTTTTCCTAATCATTTACTACTTTGAATATTACTCATTTCACCTATAACATTTTCCTAACATTCTTTATATTATCAATAATTAGGAAACACTCTAGGTGTAGATTTTGATAAGATATTTTAAGTGCTACATCCTCACATTTGCTACTGAATGTTTTCTGTTTGACTGTTTAGATGCAACTGCTTGCCTTTCTTCCTTTGCTCTCTGACCTGGGAGGCCCACGTATCTAGACCGGCTCCCTTACCCTCTGGCTTCTACTTGTGTTTGGCTAATGGTGAGCCCAGCGGATGATTGGACAGGGGAGGAGAGTAGGGTTAGGGTAATTATTCATTCAACCCCATCCCTGCAGGGCTGCCCCACTGGCACTGACGATCACGAAGGTCAAGGTTGTTGTCAAGGTGGCACTGTCTACATGACTTTCTCCTGCCTGGTTCTGGTAACTGTTCCTTTCCCTCATCCCTTTGGGCCTGTAAGTAGTAACAGCCCTGTTGTTACTAGTTTTTGAGTACTTCACTATCCTTTGTGATTTCTGTATCCCTTATTCACACTCCTCTTTGAATTATCCTAATTTGAATGGGCTGCCTTTTTCCTGCTGGGACATTGGGAAGGTGCTGATTCCTGATGAAAGTACTTCCATGCTAATTATCACCCCTGGGGTGTTGATTCCTGATTAGAGGATTTTAGATGTTAATCCCACCTAGGGTGGAGATCAGACTTGATTTATATACATATTTTACTTTGTTCATACCAAAACTTTTCTTTTTTGAGACAGAGTCTTGTTCTGTCACTCAGGCTGGAGTGCAGTGGCATGATCTCGGCTCATTGCAACCTCCGCCTCGCCAGGTTTAAGCAATTCTCCCGCTTGGGCCTCCTGAGTAGCTGGGATTAGAGGTGTGCACCACCACGCCAGGCTAATTTTTGTATTTTTAGTAGAGACAGGTTTTCACTGTGTTGGCCAGGCTGGTCTCGAACTCCTGGCCTCAAGTGATCCGCCTGCCTCAGCCTCCCAAAGTGCTGGGATTACAGGAGTGTGCCACAGCAGGCGGCTCATACTGAAACATTTTAAAAGTTAATGGCTATGTAGACAATTTAACACAAAGCTTCCTGGCAACAGTGATTGGCTCAAAGATGGAGCTATAACCCTAGATGGAGCTGTAACCCTAGCTCTACCCCTAATTAGAGCTTCTCCAAGAATTTTTGCTGCAACAAATTGTAAAGAGGTAACCCCTTTTTGCTGTGATTGCTAGATATAAGGGTAACTGTTGAACTTCTAATGGATATTCCTGCTACCCAGAGAGGAAGGCTTAACAGAGACTAAAAGTCAACAAGAGGAAGACAGAATTGAGAGATGGACAGAAAGGGACAAATTCCTGGTTATATTATTGGACCCCTGGATCCAGCCATGCCTGAAGCTGAAGCCTTCTCTTTGAACCTCTCAGTTATGAAGGGAAATAAATTTCCTTTTGGTTTGTGTATATAAGATAATTTGAGTTGGGGTTTATTTCACTTGCAACTGAATGAGTCTCAACAAACACGCCAAGGGCCTGTTTTCTTAATGCTCTTTTTTATTTTTATTTTTTTCTCACTCTGTCTTATGGTGCTAATCATAATATTCTTATATATATTGAGGAGAAAAGATGCACCAATAAAAGTACCTGAAATGAGTTCAATCAGTGCAGGCAACAGTTATATTTTGATGGAAGAGCTGGATATGTTATCAAGGAAGGATGGCTGGGTGCCCAGTCTGGGGTTTTAGTAGGCTGGTGTGTTAGGCCATCCTCACAATTCTATAAAGAAATACCAGAGACTGGGTAATTTATAAAGGAAAGAGGGTTAATTGGCTCACGGTTCTACAGGCAGAACAAGCATGGTGCTGGCATCTGCTTGGCTTCTGGGTAGGCCTCAGGGAGCTTTAACTCATGGCGGAAGGTGAAGCGGAGCAGGCATGCCACATAGTTAGAGCAGGAGCAGAGAGGGAGGGGCTTGGGGGAGGTGCCACACGCTTTTAAACAAGCAGATCTCTTGAGAACTCACTATCATCAGCACAGCACCAAGAGGATGGTGCTGAACAATCCATGAGAAATCTAGCCCCATGATTCAAGAACCTCCCACTAGGTCCGTCCTCCAACATTGGGGATTACAATACAACATGATATTTGAGGGGAACAAACATCCAAGCTACATAAGTTGGAGAGATCGTTATGAATGTGCATGTTGAGGCTTCAACACTGCAGCTCCAGAAAATCGATTCTGTTAGTGTGACCGAGGCTACCCAAGTTTGAGGGGTTGGCTTCTTCTAGCCAGTCTCATAGACACTGATGCGTAAATCTAAAGTGAATTCACAATAGAAAACCTCACTGCTGCGCAGACCAAAAAGTTTGTGCCTTCTGGTACAAACTGGTATAGTCTCTCTCTTTTGAATCTGCAAAAACAGCCAAATTATAATCCAGAAGGCTAACAGGAGAGCAAGGAATCAGAGCTGGGACAGCAGAGCATGAAGGGCCAAGGGGGAGGGATGAGAGGTCATTTGTTGAGTGTAATGGTTAGTGTCCTCAAGCTCTGACTGCCTGAGGAACTCATCCTGAGGTAGGGGGATTATATTAGTCCCCAGTAACCACTGCAACAAATTCCCACAAATTGAGTGGCTTAAAACAAGTAAAATGTATTCTCTAACAGATCTGGAGTTCAGAAGTCCTAAATCAGTATCATTTGGCCCAAATCAAGGTGTTGCTACACTCCCTTTGGAGGCTCTAGGGGAGAACTTGTTTCTTGTCTCTTCCAGCTTCTAATGGCTACTCAACATTCCTTGGATTGTGGCTGCATCACTGCAATCTCTGCTCCCATCTTCACATTGCTTTCTCTGTGTATGTCAAATCTCTTTCTGCCTCTTTCTTATAAGGATACATATGATGGCATAATTTAGGACCCACCTGGATAATACAGGAAAATCCCCCATCTGAAGATCCTTAATTTAATCACATCTGCAAAGTCAATTTTGCCATGTAAGTTAACATTCACAGGTTCCAGGGATTCGAATGTGGATATCATTTAGGGGGCCATTTTATAGCCTACCGCAGGGGAAGACCTGTTGAGTAGGGTGGGGTGTCCATTTTGGCTGTGCAGTGCCTTCACTCCTGGGTGGTTGCACTGATACCGGCTGATTCTTGCTTTCTGACTGAGCCTTCTTTTTTGACCCCAATATGAGCGTCCTTTTTCTGCCATTAAGATCTTTTATAAACATAGAACAATCCAATCAGCTTTGTAAAAGTTCTAGTTATATTCAAAATTTTTTTGATGGGATGTGGGTGTCCTCAAACATTTTCAGCCACAGTTTACATGGACTATACTGGTTATATTGGTAAGTAACACATCTGTTACTTAACCTCATCCATTCCTGGATGTGCCTAAATAATGTCACCCCCACCCCAATATATTGACAGCAACAGACGCTCTGGAATATCCACATGCGGAAATCTCTTCAAATCCGTTCTCCTGCCTCCCCAACCCACCCTAACGCATGCACGCGAGTGCAGGTGCACATCCCTCCCCCTCGCCCCACGAAGTTTCTTATATTTTTGGAAGCTTCTGGATAATTGACCTACTTCTGTAATTCTTTTGGCTTGTTTAGATTTGGGCAGAATTGAATCTTCACCTCTTATTAAAATGTTAATACAAATAAGATTTAGCTTGCTTAGTGCTCTCAGCCACCTTTGAATTAGTTGAGACTACCCGTGTATAAAACAGACACACTTGTTACATTCTGATTTTCTCTTATTTAGTGTAGAACATTTAAGATACCTATGATGCCGGGCCACTTTCAGAAAAATACAAATCCTTCCTTCAACTTCGGCAGGTATGACAGTCGTGAGTAAACTGTTAGCATCTATTTGAAAATGTGAAGGGTAGAGAATGGAACTCGTAAATTTGACAGGCTCTTTACGTTCCATTCATAAGGGCTAGCGATAAATGAATCTTGATTGAACACTTACTTGTACTGTTACTGGCTTTAAAAAAAGAAAACATTTTCTTGCACTCCGATTGTAGATTATGCTTCTTGGGACTCATCCCTCTGTTTAGCAACAGAGGGCAGATTTGATTCAATATTTACCATGTAAACACATGGTTCAGTCTCATGAGTGACCATTTCTGGTTACCCGGCCCCAGTTGAGTGCAGCATTTCCACTCCATCTCCAGAGATCTTTATGTTAGTTTAAGGCAGTTGAAGGCCTTGTGCAATTTTTTTTCTTTTTGCTACATATGATCTCCTCTATTAAGTAAATAACTTAAATTGTATTCAGGTTACCTTGGAATACGTAGTATAGTAGCATTTTACCTGTCGACTGAAAACAATTTGCAGAGGAAAGCTTATCTAATGCTACCTCCTTGCTGTGGCTTCTTACAGAATACAGGGTAAACTCATTTTCTTATATCCATGTCTCTCCACTACCCATCCCCAGGAAACCTCTCCAATCCTATCATTACCAACCATTTGCTATTATGAAAATGATCTCTGAGTATGCTTTATTAATTTCTACCTCCCTCTCTCCCTCTTCCTTCCTCCCTCCCTCATTCTCTCTTTCCTCCCCGTCCATCTCTTTCCTTTTTCCCTCCCTCCCTCCCTCTCTCCTGGCCTCTTTCTAGTGCATACTCATTAAGCACCTACAGTATGGTGGACTTTACACTTAGCATGGTAGGAAAGATGAAATCGACAATGCAGCCCCCAGCACTGCAGGGGATGTGGACAGAAGCAACAGTACTTACAGTATCTATAATGGTGAATGAATTACCCAACTTTGCTTGAGGAGGTCAGAGAAGTTTTCAGGGAAATGATGACTTGTAAGCTGAGTTTTGAAGGATAATTGGGGCTCACCAGGTAGACAAAGCCAATACATTTATGGTTCGCAGAAGCAATGGTACAAATGGAAGAGCAGAGGCAAGAAAACACCACATCTGTGCTACCTCCCTTCTCCCTTCCCTCTCTGCCTTCCTTGCACACATATTTACCGGGTGCTCATGTGGCAAGCATCGCCCTAGGTCTCCAGAGACAACACTAGACAAGAAGGACAATATTCCTGTCCTGGGGCAACTTATCTGCTAGTTATGAAATGACACATAATTTGCTGAGACTAACAGGTCCTATATGCCTGAACACTTCAAAAAATGTTTGGGACATGTTGCATTCTGAATGCTGCCTCCTGGAGTTTCACGGTGCACAATTTCACAGTCAAGGCCCTGGGAAGTCCTTCATCAAGAAATCTGTTATCTTCATTTACTGTGGTTCTCAAGTGCATTTAACCAGGGGAACTTGGTTTTAAGTAGCAATTAATACCACACAAAGCCAGTTTTCTAAAGGAGTCACTGCAGGAAATGTTTGAGTGTTCTTTTCTTCCAACCTCATTGCCTATTGTATCAGTTACGTGTTTTCACAATAATGCTGCATAAAAACAGCCACAGAACCTCCGTGGCATACAACAGTAAGAACTCAGTGCTTGCACCCCGGGGAGGTTGGTTAGGTGGCTCTGCTGACCTTGGCTGAGCTTGATCCTATGTCTGGGGTCTCCCTGGCTATTGGCTGGGACAACTGGGATGAATTGGCTGTGCCCTGCTTGCCTGGGCATACACCTGGGCATATTTTCCTGGTGGTGACTGAGGCATAAAAAGGCAAGTGAAACTATGTAAGCAATTTCTCAGATCCCTGCTTTGTGAAGAATTTTAATATCCTAATGTCCAAAGCAAGCTACATGGCTGAGTCCAGAATTAAAGTGGCCGGGGATGGGACACTACAAAGTTTCATGGCAAACAGTGAAGATACAGAGAACAGGGAGGAATTGGGGCCACTTAAGTACTTGACCGCATCTACCTAAGACCCCGACTCAGGTATCACCTCTTCCATGAAGCCTTTTCTGACTTTCTCAGACCCATATCCATTTCTTTATCTGAGACTTCCCACTGCACATCCAGTACCTTACTGCCAAGTTAGGAGCTCTCTTAAATTCCCAGCTTGCTTCACATTGGCTCCCCTACCTAGATGACAAATTCCTCGAGGGTAGAGACCATATATTTTCTGTGCGTGTGTGGTATTTTTTTTTTTTCCTTTTGAGATGGACTCTCGCTCTGTTGCCCAGGCTGGAGTGCAGTGATGTGACCTCGGCTCACTGCAACCTCCACCTCCTGGCTCAAGCGATTCTCCTGCCTCAGCCTCCCGAGTAGCTGGGATTGCAGGTGCCTGCCACCACACTGGGCCAATTTTTGTATTTTTAGTAGAGACAGGGTTTTGCCATGTTGGCCTGGCTGGTCTCGAACTCCTGGCATTAAGTGATCTACCTGCCTCTCAAAGTGCTGGGATTACAGGCGTGAGCCATCGGGGAAGACCATATTTCTTTTTTTTTTTTCTTCTAAAAAAAGAAAAGGGATACACGTGCAGAACGTGCAGGTTTGTTACATAGGTATACATGTGTCATGGTGGTTTGCTGCATCTATTGACCCGTTCTCTAAGCTCCCTCCCCTCACCCCCGATCCCCAACAGGCCTTGGTGTGTATTGTTCCCCTCACTGTGTTCATGTGATCTCAATGTTCAACTCCCACTTATGAGTGAGAACATGTAGTATTTGATTTTCTGTTCTTGTGTTAGTTTGCTGAGGATGATGGCTTCCAGTTTCATCCATGTCCCTGCAAAGGACATGATCTCATTCCTTTTTATGGCTGCATAGTATTCCATGGTGTATGTGTGCCACACTTTCCTTACCCAGTCTATCATTGATGGACATTTGGGTTGGTTCCATGTCTTTGCTATTGTAAATAGTGCTGCAATAAACATACGTGTGCATGTAGGGAAGACCATATTTCTTCCTGGGCCTGAGACTATATTTTATACTTTGTGTCTCCCAGAGCACCTAGCACAGTGCTAGGCACACAGTGGGCATTTGCTTAAGACTAAATCGAGGTCACAAGTTTCCTAGATGCATAGGAACCAGTGCTGAAAGTCAGGCTGTCTCCTGGGGGCTTCCCCTGAGGCTAGGCCCCTGTACTCCTGATTCCACCCAGATTTGTGCCTACAGGGCCAAGATCAGCTCGGCGGGGTTGGGGGTGGGGGGAGGGGCTGACACTTGTGTCAGAAAAATGCCAGAAAAGCTCTGCCCAAGAGCCGGAAGTTGCGTCTGTGTGTATGTACTTTGCTTTTGTTGTGTTCTCAGCACTCGCAGGGACTCTAACCACTTCCCCCTGAACTTCCGGCCGCCGTACGGGAACCTCACCTCTCTTGTGGTAGTGGTCCTCCTAAATTCGGGCCACTGGGCTCATTCCTTCCTGTCTCACTTTGTTCTTCCTGCCTCTTCTGTGCATGGGGGCTACATTACTGATGCTGCCGTTGCCCAGTTGGAGAGGAGAGCAGTAGTATGAGAAAAGCACCCTGGACCTGTGCCCCTCAAAGCGAGGTCCCTGGGCCAGCAGCATAGGCTTTACCTGAGAACTGCTTAGAAATGCAGACTCTCTGGTGCCACCCCAGACCTCCTGGATCAGCCTCTGTATTTTAACTGGACCCCCAGAGGCGTAGTCAAGCCTGAGAAACACCAGCATCTGGTCACAGCTCGCCAGCCCCTTAGCTCTACAACCTGGCAAGTCTCTTCGCTTCTCTGTTGGACACACTGATTTCCCCTGTGTCAAATGAGATGCATTTAATTATGTGGTAATTCAGATTACTTTGTTGCTTCATCAGAGAAGTACAAAGGTGTGGGAAGTGGCAGAAAATCATATTGTGCACAAAATCAAGAACTTTTAGAGCTGGAAAGAACTTGATTGACCACCTCCTCCAGTTCCCTCTTGTTTTATAGCCACTTAAGGTCAAGCCTTGCTAAGGAGAATGTCAGTCTCCTCCATCCTTCCAGGAGAAACACAGCCCCCGCAGTCAGAAGAGACAGGAAGGCCACATGAGACAGGAGGGAATGAGCCGATTGGCCTGAATTTAGGAGGACCACTACCACAAGAGAGGTGATGTTCCCATATGGCTTGAAGTTTAGGGGGAAGTGGATCCCTGATATGAAACTCATGGTCCCTGAACCAGTAGCATTACAGTCACATGGTAAGAGAGGCAGTGGGTGGTGTGTGAGAAATGCAGATTCTCAGGCCAAAGCTCATACCTACTTGATAAATAGAGTCAAAATCTCTATATACCAAGAACCCCATGTGATCTGTAAGCACAGCCAAGTTTGGGGAGCACTGGGCTAAATGACGCAGTCACTGGGAATGCTTGAAGACAAATGAAGCCCAGAATAGAAGCGTCATTTCCCAAGTAGTAAGAGTGCTGGCCCTAGAAGCAAAGAAATGTAGATTTGAATTTCAACTTGCCACTTCTAGACTGTGGTTTTGAGAAAGGTACTTAACCCTCTCTGAGCTTCAGATTCCTCATCTGTAAAAAGTGTGAAGCAATTAGCATGATGTTTGGCACTCAGGAAGTGCTTAGTAAATGTTAACACAACAGGGCTTCATGGCTAAAAGCACAGACTTTGCAGCCAGAGTGCCTGGATTGAGAATCCTGGCTCTGCCACTTCCTAGCTGGGTGACCTTCAGCAAGTCATTTAACCTCTCTGAGCTCCAGGTTACTCATCTGCAAAGTGGAACTCACAATAGGGTTGTGATGACAATTTCATGGGTTAATATCTGTAAAGCATTTAGACGCAGTCTGGCACATAGCAAGAGCTAAGTGTCTATTAAAAATTATATTGCTATTTTAGAGACTTGATGAAAGGAAGAGAGCCAGGCATACAAGTTTTTTTTTTTTTTTTTTCAAGCTTCAATAAGAGAGGAGTCTACTTCTCCCTCATGTAAAGAGAGTCAGGAAGTGTGCAGCCCTGTGTTGGCTTTCAGGCATCCACAGGACCCAGATTTCTCCATCTGACTCTGCCATGCTCATCCTGTGGGTTCTGTCCTTATGGTGGAGAGAGGCTTGTGCAGCTCTCACTCCTGTACCCAGGTACAAGGCCAGCAGAATGAAACAGCTGAGGGAGGTCAAGGGGTTCTGGATTAGTGGTGTATTGCTGTGTAATAAATTACCCCAACACTTGAGGGCTGGATATGATAAACACTATCTCACAGTGTCTGTGGCTCATCATCGGGAGCAGCTTAGCTGTGTGGTCGTGGCTCATGCTCTTACAGGCTGCAATCAAGGTGTCAGCAGGGGCTGCAGTCATCTCTAGCTCAACTGGGGAGGATCCACTTCTGAGCTCACTTCTGCAGTTGTTGGCAGGCCTCACAAGGTCCCCTTTCAAGCTCACTTATGTAGGCCCCTCCACAGGGCTGCCTTATGACATGGCAGCTGGCTTCTCCCATTAGAAATCCAGCCCACACTCAAGCAGAGGGGGTTGTGCGAGGGCCTAAATCCCAGGAGGTGGCATCATAGGGGCTACATAGCATAGGCCTCTTCCCAGTGACTCAGCTTCCCTCAAGCAGCTTTCCTGGAATTCCCACACAACACTTTTGTTTATAGCTCACAGGCTGGAACTTAGTCACATGGCCATACCAAGTTGCAAGAGAGGTTGAGAAATAGAATCTTTTTAGCTAGAGGCATTTTCACCCCAAATTAAAATCAGGGTTTCATTACTAAAGAAGAAAGGTGGGGATGGCTAGTTCATTTTCTATAGCCTTCCTATAGAGCTGTGGTTCTCAAAGTATGGTCTCTAGACCTGCAGCATCAGCATCACTGGGGAACTGGTTAGAAATACAAATGTTTGGGCTCCATCCCAGACCTGCTGACCCAGAAACTCTGGGGGTGAGGTCCAGCAATCTGTTTTCACAAGCCCTCCAGAGGATTCTGATGCACGCTCAAGTGTGAGAACCACTGCTACAGAGGGCAATTGACATTCATACGATTGGTATAATAAAACATGAAGTCTGTTTATAAGAACCGACAAAAAAATAAGAACCTACAACTTGGCGGTGTCTCTAGACAGCATCATCGTGAATGGAGAGGCTTTCAAAAATGAGGCGTGTGCTACCTAATGATTCAGTTACAATTCACTTTGCGGTTTCCATCCCGAGGTTGCACATAATTTTATCAGGCAATAAGCTCCATTGTACAGATAAAACTTGAGGGTATACTTGGCAAAAGAGATCATAAATGAAGATTTCTTTACGATGAGCAAGGAACTATAGATTCTCGGTGGCTAGAAATTCCATACTTAAATAGTAGAACCAAAGTTGGGTTACGTAAGAGACTACTTAAATAATCAAATCCAGCAAAGCTGAATGTTTTAATCAACATGCAGGAAACAATAAATCAGGGCAGGCTGTAAAAAAAGTGGAAGACTTCAATAACCCACAAGTAAATTGTTGGGAGGAGGCTGCCTGGTATGGAAGACAGCTTATGGAGTCTGCAGCCCAATTCCATTTGTCCATGCACCCAAATATCCAGTAAGTCTCAGGACCTCTGAGCTTCATTTTCCTCCTGAAGTGGGGATGGTAATAACAGTTTTATTTGGCAGATGACAGAAAATTCACTGATGTTAAAATTCAGCACTGTAACCCAAATCCCTGGCACATAGTAGGGGTCACACATGTGAAGTGGTCTCTCTTCTCTACTTTTATCTAAATAACGTACAGACAGATAGAGAGATGGTTCATAGCAATAATACTTTTAAGTAGTTTCAAAACTCACAAGGAAATTAAGAACTCTTGGTTCTGATTTCCTTGAAAATCTATATTTTGTTTGATTCCACTTCTCTTCCATCAAATTACATAATTCTTGCTCCATTTGGCGTTTACTATCAATCTTTATTTTTTCTTTATTATTGTTAGGCCCTTTTTTTGCAAATGGGTTTTGCAATTTAAACACTCCAGTTCTTTTTTGTTTTGTTTTGGTGTTTTGGCTTTCCTTTTAATTGAATATTCCTGACAACTTATTGCTTCTGAAGAGCTGAGGAGAGCAGGCAGAATCCATCATTTCCTAGGAGGGGACTGTTACTTCCGGGTGAGATGACACACTGCAGAGAACCGCCCTATGTCTTTCTACTCCTGTATGTCTCTGTATTGGGAGTGGGGTGGGGGCTTCTATGTGCTTAAATTCCAGCCCCCGCTTTTATTCCCCACTCACCTCTGCTTTAGCAAAATGTGTAGCCTCTCTTTTCAACTCCCTGTTTGCATTGCCTGCTGCTGTGGGGGGAGGCTCCCCAGCACCCCCACTCCAACCCAAGAAAGGAGCTATTCCTTTTGCTGAACACCAGTCTCCTCTCATAGTGGGACTAGGTAGTGGCACAGAGGAGCTGGGGGAAGTTCAACAGTGCGAAGTAGCAGGGCTTCTGAGGGCTCTGAGCCACATGTGGGCCAGCAACCCAGGGGCCTCTTTTTCTGGCCCTCTTCTCTGCCCACGCTTCCTGTCTGGGTTTAGCTTTGGCCCTTAAGCACAGCTGGCACATCCTCTGGGGTAAAAGGGGCCTCTCCTTGGGGGCTGTGAGGTGTGTTATTCTTTTTAGGCTTTCTCTGTGGTGAGGAGGGTGCAATAGAAAGTCATCTGGTCGCCCCTTGGGAGCAGCCTGTCCCTGGACTAGTTCTGGTGGATTACCTTGAGGTCTAATCAGGAGACAGAAGGCATACCAGGTATTTGAATAGTGAGGTTTTCATAGAAAGACATTGTTAATGAAAACGAAGTATAAAGTTGTTGTTGACTAGGTAATTGAAAGGGCATAAAGAGAACTCGAAGGTACTTCAGAGGTAGCAAGTGCAGGAACCCCACCCCTGAGGCTGAGGGAACAAAGGAAGAAGCTGGAAATATCAAAATCTAGAAACTTAGAGGAGGGGCCCCATACTGCTGAAACTCAGAGCTCTGAGGGTGGGCACCGCTCAGCTGGTGCTGAAGTCTCTGAGCTCAGAGGAGGGGCTGTGGGGCTGGACTCCTGGGAGGTGGTATCTGGCTGGCAGAGCTGAAAAAGGTGCAGCTGGCAAAGCAGATATGCGCTTTATAGAGCCCCGGCGTCAGCGTCACAGAACAGCGCATAGAAGAGCAGGTTTGGAGCTGAGAAAATAAATTAGTAACTGGACAACAACTTAAAAACTGGCACAAGTCCTTTTTTTACTATTGAGCCTGCCTTAGGGCAGCACTTCTCAACTCTAATGCAAGTATGAATCACGTGGGGATCTCATTAAAGTACAGCTGGTCTGGGATAGGGCCTAAGATTCTACATCTTTGACAAGCTCCCAGGTGATGCACATGCCTTGAGCAGCAAGAGCTAGGAGGCCTTGAAGAACCCGGTGCTTGCACCTTCCTGCTAGATGTGGACAGCTGTCTTCTGCATGAGTCCCTTGCTGGGTTAGCTGTGTCCTTGTGACACCCTTTATGCAGGCATGTGGTATGCCCTTCTCTCCCACGTTCCTTACTCCCGGACTTTCTCATTTCTTTCCTCCACATCAAATTTGTCAGGACTTTGCTAGCTGATGGGAATCTGGAGTGGTCACAGGTTAAAGCCTGGACTCTTCTAAGGGACATTAACATTTTCACCTGAGTCTTTTCACACCTTCGGTCAAATAGGGAATATAGGAAGGGAGCCCATTTGGGCTATTCTCAAATTGTTCCTCATTATAGACCTGAAGATGACGCCATACTGATGACTGCCATTTTGTGATAGCTGTAGAGGGTGTTTATTCTCCAATATTCTGTTGAGGAGGTGAGAAACAATCCCAAACATGTATGTACATGATTTCCACGAAGGCTCTCGGTACCATATCCATGTTTTCACAAGGGGATCATTTTGCCAAGTAAGTTTGACGAGAAACAATGTTGTCCTTAAACAGCTTGAATGACAACACCAGCCTTCATAAATTGAAGTATAACAAGCAGGGTGGCAGCCTCAGCCCAAAAGTGGAAACCTGGGAACATCTTGAGAAAACAGCAGCTAAAGAACAAACTTCAAGCGGCCATGGCCAGCACAAACTTCTGGCAGCTACCTATTGGGTCTCATGTTGGTGCTGGGCCTAGTAGCTCCCTGGGTGGACTCAGCCACCGAATTCCTTCTGCAGGGAGTATGTGAAACTGGCCTTATGCTTCTTTATCACAAGAGAACTCTCACATCTGGAAAGAGAGGGTATGAAGGTGAGTGAGCAGTTAAAGATAAATATTGAGATTGGAATATCTCAAGTGGAAGGTCTATTTGCTGCCCAGGTCATTTATGCTTTTCAGGATGATGCCCACTGGAAAACCATTTTCCTGGGATCTGAAGTTACAGTGTTTCAATACCTTTCCCCATTCATATATTGAGAATGTAATTTTATGTATGATCACTGTGACCTTCTGAAATACGGGCAAAAATGACTTTTGGGGGTTCTGATTTTACAAATGAGAGAACTGGAGCACAGAGATGGTAAGTGACTTTCTAGGGTCACAAGGTAGCCGAATTGTGATCCAGGCCCCTGACCTAGAGAGATATGTCCAAAGACCCCGGAAATCTGGCTGCTAGAGGCTGAGCGCTACACTTTGGTCAGCAAAGTTTTTCTGTATAGGTCCATATAGTAAATATTTCAGGCTTTGCAGGCCATAGGGTCTCAGTTGCAACTATTCAACTCTGCTCTTGTACCACGAAAAACAGCCATAGACGGTATGAAAACAAATACGTTTGCCTGTGTTCCAACAAAACTTTATAACAACGGGCAGAGAGCTACATTTGGTCAACAGGCTGTGGTTTGCCAACTCCTGCTATATACCAATGGCAAAAGTTGAAAACATGATACATGTACATGATTTAATTCTTTTCGGAATTGAGAAGGGTAAAGACTATGAGTTAGGAAGATAGGAGGTGAGAATAGGAGAGAAGGAGGAGTAGGAGATAAGATGGGTAAGGTAGGTGGAGGGAGACAATAGATAAAAAGAAAAAGAAAAAAAGAAGGAATAGGCATTAAGACAACTGTGATTTGAGGGGACTTACCAATAAGATAAAAGAAACATGAGTTTGGAACCTTACCCAGGGCTGTGTGAAAGACAGTACAATTTATCATAGTTTTTCTGTGCAAGATGAATTCGCTTTTCTCAGATGATTTTATTTTCAAATGACAAACTTAGAGCAGGCACAGTGAAGTTTGTGATATTAAATCACTGTCAAGTTATGCCTCTGTAAAAATAATTGTCCAACTGACTATCAGCTGAGTAACAACAATTTAAAAATACATAATTTATGACCAGGAATGATGAAATCTAGAAAATATTTCCCAGGAAAGAAATATGTTTTAGCTGCTCAATAGAAAAACAAGTCCTTTGTTATTAATGCACTGATGCTTATGATGTCTTCACTATCTCAGAGATTAAAGGGTTTCTTGGAGATTCGAGTGCCTGGTATGGCTAAAGCTTTTGGAAAGTTTTGCAGACAGATCTTATTGTTTTGCAAACATTTCCCCCTTCTACATACTTTGAAAAATGATTTCAGATCTCTTTCGAGAAGCTTTCTTCTTCATACTTTCCTTATTGGCTTTATTGCTTTCCTGTGCCAACAAGAAAACCATCTGAGCCAGCAACACAAAGACTTAAAAACATTTGAAGAAGCAATCACTGCTGCCACTTTAGGGAATGTATTTTTCTAAAAACACGGGAACCTGGGAGCTGGGGAATTGTATGACTACAGACGGTGAGCTGGGTCAAGTGGGACTACTTTAGAATTTTGGGGTACACCCTGTGTCTAGAAATCCTTGTGGGTGTTGAATGCCTCCCTTTGTAGGGCAGTGTGGTATAGTGGTTATGGGCACTGGGTTTGGACACAGACCACTTTGGCTTGACTCATATCTCTGCTACTGATTGGGTGGCCAATCCTAGACCAGTTACTCATTCTGTCTGTGGCTCACCCTCTTCATCTGTGAAATGGACATGATAATATCAATATCTATCTTAAAGAATCTTTATAAAGATTGAAAGAATTAAAATACATGCGAGCACTTAGAATGCCTGGCATATAGAAAACACTCAATAAATGTTACTATTACAATTAATGAGAGGAAGACAAGAATTACAACAAATCAGGTTTTTTTTGGTGTGTGTGTGATTTGCGAATTATTTCTGTTATTGTTTTTTAATTTTTTTAACTTTTAAGTTCAGGGGTACACGTGCAGGATGTGTAGGTTTGTTACACAGGTGAACATGTGTCACGGGGGTTTGTTGTACAGATTGTTTCATTACCCAGATATTAAGCCTGGTATCCATTAGTTATTTTTCCTGATCCTCTTCCTCTTCCCACCCTCCACCCTCCACCCTCTGATAGGCCCCAGTGTGTGTTTTTCCCCTCTATTTGTCCATGTATTCTCATCAACAAATCAGGTTTTCTTTTGAAATTTTGTTACCTGTGGAATGGTATATATGCATGTGTGTTTCCACCTAGGCTGTTAAATATTGGCAGTGGATAACCTTATAAGGTATACATGTAAATGCAAAATTGTCGTGACAATTTTTGTGCAGAGGTGATATTGCAGCTAATGAGATTTTAATCAAAGCACAATTATTGGTGATTGAAAGTTGTCATCAGCTTAGGCAACATAGAAAGACCCTGTCTCTACAACAAAAATTAAAAAAAAAAATTAGCCGGGTATAGTGGCCTAGGCTTGTAGTCCTAGCTACTTGGGAGGCTGAGGCAGGAAGATGACTTGAGCCCAGGAGTTTGAGGCTGCAGTGAGCTATGAGTGCACCACTGCACTCCAGCCTGGGTGACAGAGCGAGATTCTATCTCTAAAAAAGATTAAAAAGGAAGAAAGAAAGTTGTCATGACTGTTAATATATTGTTAGGTGAGATTAATCATATTTTAATGCTAAACTTTAGCTCAGACATCTCCTCTTAGTTCTAGACCCCTTTGGATTAATGGTACCTCAAATTCAACATATCCCAAACTTATCTCAAACTTGTTCCAATTCCTGCATAACCTAACTCAATAAATATATCAGTATCTATCCAGTTTCACAAACCAGAAACTTGGAGTCACCTTTGACCCTTCAGTATCTTTCACCAGATCCAGTTCACCAGCTTGCCAATTTTATTTTTAGTTTTACTTATTTTTTTTTATTATTATACTTTAGGTTTTAGGGTACATGTGCACAATGTGCAGGCTTGTTACATATGTATCCATGTGCCATGTTGGTTTGCTGCACCCATTAACTCGTCATTTAGCATTAGGTATATCTCCTAATGCTGTCCCTCCCCCCTCCCCCCACCCCACAACAGTCCCTGGAGTGTGATGTTCCCCTTCCTGTGTCCATGAGTTCTCATTGTTCAATTCCCACCTATGAGTGAGAACATGTGGTGTTTGGTTTTTTGTCCTTGCGATAGTTTACTGAGAAGGATGTTTTCCAGTTTCATCCATGTCCCTACAAAGGACATGAACTCATCATTTTTTATGGCTGCATAGTATTCCATGGTGTATATGTGCCACATTTTCTTAATCCAGTCTATCGTTGTTGGACATTTGGGTTGGTTCCAAGTCTTTGCTATTGTGAATAGTGCCGCAATAAACATACGTGTGCATGTGTCTTTATAGCAGCATGATTTATAGTCCTTTGGGTATATACCCAGTAATGGGATGGCTGGGTCAAATGGTATTTCTAGTTCTAGATCCCTGAGGAATCGCCACACTGACTTCCACAATGGTTGAACTAGTTTACAGTCCCACCAACAGTGTAAAAGTGTTCCTATTTCTCCACATCCTCTCCAGCACCTGTTGTTTCCTGATTTTTTAATGATGGCCATTCTAACTGGTGTGAGATGGTATCTCACTGTGGTTTTGATTTGCATTTCTCTGATGGCCAGTGATGATGAGCATTTCTTCATGTGTTTTTTGGCTGCATAAATGTCTTCTTTTGAGAAGTGTCTCATCATGTCCTCTGCGCACTTTTTGATGAGGTTGTATGTTTTTTTCTTGTAAATTTGTTTGAGTTCATTGTAGATTCTGGATATTAGCCCTTTGTCAGATGAGTAGGTTGCAAAAATTTTCTCCCATTCTGTAGGTTGCCTGTTCACTCTGATGATAGTTTCTTTTGCTGTGCAGAAGCTCTTTAGTTTAATGAGATTGCATTTGTCAATTTTGGCTTTTGTTGCCATTGCTTTTGGTGTTTTAGACATGAAGTCCTTGCCCACGCCTATGTCCTGAATGGTATTGCCTAGGTTTTCTTGTAGGATTTTAATGGTTTTAGGTCTAACATATAAGTCTTTAATCCATCTTGAATTAATTTTTGTATAAGGTGTAAGGAAGGGATCCAGTTGGGGTT
>NW_026652282.1:17216386-17217007 GCF_009828535.3 Hylobates moloch
TTTTACACTGTTGGTGGGACTGTAAACTAGTTCAACCATTGTGGAAGTCAGTGTGGCGATTCCTCAGGGATCTAGAACTAGAAATACCATTTGACCCAGCCATCCCATTACTGGGTATATACCCAAAGGACTATAAATCATGCTGCTATAAAGACACATGCACACGTATGTTTATTGCGGCACTATTCACAATAGCAAAGACTTGGAACCAACCCAAATGTCCAACAACGATAGACTGGATTAAGAAAATGTGGCACATATACACCATGGAATACTATGCAGCCATAAAAAATGATGAGTTCGTGTCCTTTGTAGGGACATGGATGAAACTGGAAAACATCATTCTCAGTAAACTATCGCAAGGACAAAAAACCAAACACCGCATGTTCTCACTCATAGGTGGGAATTGAACAATGAGAACTCATGGACACAGGAAGGGGAACATCACACTCTGGGGACTGTTGTGGGGTTGGGGGAGGGGGGAGGGACAGCATTAGGAGATACACCTAATGCTAAATGATGAGTTAATGGGTGCAGGAAATCAACATGGCACATGGATACATATGTAACAAACCTGCACATTGTGCACATGTACCCTAAAACCCTAAAGTATAATAAAAA
>NW_026652282.1:17217107-17236316 GCF_009828535.3 Hylobates moloch
AAAAAAAAAAATTAAAAAAAAAAAAATTAAAAAAAAAAAAAGAGGTGATTGGGTCATGAGAGCTCTGCCTTCATGAATGGATTAATTCATTCACAGATTAATGAGTTATCATGTGAGTGGAACTGGTGGCTTTATGAGAAGAGGAAGAGGGACCTGAACTAGCACATTCAGCCCCCTCTCATTATGTGATGTCCTGGGCCACCTGGGGACTCTGCAGAGAGTTTCCACCAGTAAGAAGGCCCCTACAAGATATGCCCCCTTGACTTTGAACTTGTGAGCCTCTATAACTATAAGAAATAAATTGCTTTTCTTTATAAATTAAAAAAAAAAAAAAAGAAATGTGTATTTCATTTGAGAGAAGTATATACAAGTATTCTATGCTTTCCCAAATCTATTTGGTTCCTGAGTTCAGATAGCGAGAGTTTGTATAACAAGTTCAGATAGTGAGGAATACTTCTTTTCTTTTTCTAAAGCAACAAGACTTTATTATGTGCGCCAGTGTCAGGCCGCACATATAGAATCATGGAAGTGCTGAAGGCATCCGATGGATTCACTTCTTGATCCAGCAAGCAATCATATGATGACCTTACTGAGAATAACTTCCTCAGGGAAGGGTTCACAGTAGTTGCACATTATGCTGCATGGTTAATATGTATTCTGCAAAAAGTAAAGCTTTTATATGCCAATATTTTCTTTTTGGCAAACGATGTATACTACAGCCTCCTTTTTTATAGCTTTGCAATGCCTACATACATTGGAGGCTTTGAGCAGTTCTGTAGGTGACAACCCAATTTAATCTCATCTTATTTGATCTTGGAAGTCTCTTTTTACTGACTGCCATCAGGGCCCTATGACCTGCTGCCACAGGGAACCACCATCAGGGCTGTCAGCCAACGTGTGAAACATGTCCAATTTTTTCTTTTAGGAAAGTGTAATGTAAACTCTGAACTTAATTCTTTGGCTCTAGCTTTCCTTGCTTTGTACCTTTGACAAATTCTTTTTCACCCTCCAAGCCTTCATTTCTTTATCTACAAAATGGGGTAGTGGGGGTCAGGGGGGAGTGATGGCTCACGCCTCTAATCTCACCACTTTGGGAGGCTGAGGTGTGCAGATCACTTGCGCCCAGGAGTTTGAGACTAGCCTGGGCAACATGGTGAAACCCCGTCTCTACAAAAAATACAAAAATTAGCTGAGTGTGGTGGTGTGCACTTGTGGTCCCAGCTACTCAGGAGTCTGAGGTGAGAGGATCAACTGAGCCTGGGAGGCAGAGGCTGCAGTAAGCAGTGATCACGCCACTGCACTCCAGCCTGAGTGACAGAATGAGACCCTGTCTCAAAACAAAACCAAACAAACAAAAAATGAAAAACAAAATAGAGCAGGTGATATCTATTTCACAGGCTTCTTCTAAAGACAAAATGAGATTATATGCATGCTCTATGGCAAACTGTAAAGTATCTCACCAACCCAAGGATTCTAGGCTTTTCTAAGGTCTACTTGAGGTCCCCAATCCTTAGGGTTGGTCATGATGCCTCTCTGCAGTGTGTCCTCTTGAACAAAATCTCAGTTCTGGAGCCCTTTCTCCTCCTTCCTGCGATTCAATACTTATCTGGGGCTTGTCACAGTCTTCTGGCTCCAGCTCTCAGGTGAATCCTGGAAGTCATAACTGATTAATTTGGCCTTGTCTGTCCCCCTCTAAACCATCCTAGACTCTGTTTCCAGAGATATCATTCTGAAACAGATTTCTGATCTTTTTACTTTCATATTTAAAATAAAACAAAACAAAATTTTCATCGACTCCCCTTTGCTTACCATATCAAATTCAACCCTTCTTAGGTAGATAGTCCCTTTTCTAATCTTATCTGCCCCTCACCTGTAGCATCAAAGTTCCTAGTCATCCAGTACACCCCTTGCTCTCTACTAAAACACTAAGAGAGCTGGGTGCCAATTCTGGCAGAGCTATTTATCAGCTGTGTGACCTTGGACATGTTACTTAAACTCTCTGTGCCTCAGTTTTCCTCCTTGGTAAATGGGGATAATAATAATACTTATTTCATGGGATTCCTTTTTAGGATTACATGAGGTAATGTGTATTAAGTTGTTAGTACAGTGCCTGGCATTATTAAGTGGGCAGATAATGTCATTTTTTTTACTATTCATATTTTTGTTACTATCAGACCCTCATAATTTCCTTTCTCTTCTCCAGCTCTTTTTTCATCCAGGGATGACTTTCATCTTAGCTTCGTCACTTAAAATCTTACTCATTTGTTTTTAATGTAACTTGGACAAATTATTTTAGCACTCTCAGCCTTTGTTTCTTCTTCTATAAAATACATAAAGTCATATTTACCTCATAGGCCTTTTCTGTGGGATAAATGAGATTATATGAAAGCTCTATGGCAAATTGTAAAGTATCTTGCAAGCTTTCTCCATAAGCATTCTTTGACTATTTTCTGACTACTTATCTTCACTTTGATATCCCCTGAATATGATATCCTCATAGGATTCTTGTACTTTATTTTTGGTATTTGTCATATCACAGCCTCGTGATAATTTGCCTTGTTATTTATATACATATATAGATTGAATACTTCTCAAAGTTAAGATGGATGTCTACAGCTGATGCAGTACAAGGCAGCAAAGTAAGTTTGCTTAATTGAATTGAAACCCAAATTTATAATTCAGCTTTAGTTGCTTTAGTCGATAACATGGGTTAGTATATTTTATTTGGGCGTTTCTTTACCCCAGGAACGGGATCTCCAAAAGTGGGATTTCAGCCTTCACTGAACAGGCTATTAGTATAGAACAGTGCTTTTCCAAGGGTGGTTTCCAGACCAGCAGCAGTAGCATCAGCAACTGGGTGCTTGTTAGAGCTGCAGAACCTTGGGGTCCACACCAGTCCTACTGAATCATATTCTCTGGGGCTGGGTAGGAATCTGTGTTTTAACAACCTGCTAAATTCTTATGCATGCTGAAGTCTCAGAAGCATCGGCATAGACAGTATGCATGAAGAAAATTTTAATTTTCTTCATTTGGCATTTTATAGAGGAGTGCCTATTTGTAACAGTCTGTTTGATCAAAGGCAATTTATTTTAGCAAAATGTACCATGTTTTCAAATAAGCAAAATTTCTTAGAATTTAACAGAATTTCCTCTAGTTCCTCAATGTGTGAGGAGTAGTAATTTTTATTGGTTTATCATATCTATGGCAAATTTTAATTTCAAAAAGACACAGAGAGAAAAAAGACTAAGAGGTAAAAAGGCACCGACTGGTACTTACTTAATCAATTCTATAAAACTGTGACTTGTTTTTGCAAGAATGTGAGGCTGTTGATCGTATCCTTCTTAGAAGGGCTATCCCAGACTGTTAAATGGAAAAAAATAAAAACATCTTAAGTGCCCTCTTTTTACACTTTGAAGGCCTTATCCTTCCATACTGAAAAATGGGGATTCTATATTGCAAACAGTAATGGTTCACGGCTGGAACCTGGTATAAATGTCGTCTTCCTGGCTGTGGGAATAAACACTTCAGAGCTTAGATAGTAATTATTGTCACATGAAAAGCAGGGAGGCATATTATGACTTCGCAACCGTCAGAAAGCCCTCTTCTTGCAAATGGCAGCACTTCACAGGGACTTTTACACTGTACCGTTTATAATTTTCATGGCTGACCTGTTATTTTAAAATACCAACAGGAAGATTAAGAATGTTGACAGGAAAGCAGTACCAACCAATGCCCTTTGGTCCTCCTAAACTTGAGCCAGAAAGCTCCCTTGCCTTTTAAGGAAGATTATAATCTGCTAAAATAGAAAAAGGAATGACAAAAGGATTATGTCCTATAATAAGTTTAGGACAATCCAGAATTTTCCTCAAGTAATTGCAGACTGCAGTGTGATTGTTTACATGTGTTTGTTCTGACTGGGCAATTTGGGCATAGATTGTTTCTAGTACAAGAGTAGGACAAAGGATTGAAGATATTTTTGCCTGAAAGTTTGATCTGTTCCTGAACTCTGGACTGTTTCGGGACCTCATCCTTTGGTAGATTGCCAATGAAATGAATCATACAAGACTTTTGTGAAACATGTATTACCTCAGGACATTGGGACTTCTAAGCAGATAGAACTAAATGGGATTAAGTAAATTAATACTTGTAAAGCACATTGCATAATGCCTGGCACAGGGCAAGTGCTATATAAATGTTTGCTAAATGGGACATTCTACTTTGAACAAAGAGAAGTTGTATCTGTATTTCTAGGAATATTTTGGATTAGAAAATGAATGGATCTTGAAAGAAGGGTATCCTAGGGTTCAGGTTGTAGAACCCCACAATGCAGTTGGCACCAATTATCTTTTTAGCTGGTGACTGCCATATATGCCAAATTTCTACTTAGGATTCCTTGTGGCAATGCAGAGTTGCAGAAAGCACATTGCATTTGGGGTCTCATTCTAGACATAGCATGGCCACCTATTAGGTAAGAACCCTGGGCAAGTCCCTTCACTGCTCCCTGATCCTCATTTTCCTTAGATGTAGAGGCTCACATTAAATATGTCTAAGAACTTTGTAAACTTGAAAGCATTATTCACATGGATGGTTTTATCCTCAGGTATTTACTTCTGGTATAACTGTGGAGTTGGGGCAGCTTACATATTTGGTGAGTCACCAGGGATGAATAGCTGAGTTGACATATTTTCCAGAGGAATGGCGGGATGCTACAGCAGGAATGTCAGGAAACTCCTTTTGAATGAAATGGCATGGTGGGGGAAGGAAGAGAATCCCTCAGTTGCTGCCACAAAAACTTTGTCAGAAATTAATGGAAAACATTTATTGTAATTGTCACAGCTTCTTGCCTATCTAGCATGAATTCTGCCTTATTTTCTAACAGAACTGTGCATTTTTTTTCAGCCATGTGTCCTGGGGGAAGCTAATCTCATCCACCTCTTCAGGGATGCCTGATTGACTTAAGGTTATTCCTATTCTCCTTAAATGGACACATGATCAACTCTGGCCAATGAGACTGAAGAAAGCTGCTGAGGGGACTTCTGGGAAAAGTTTCTTCACTCCCAAGAGGGAGCCACAAAAAGAAATAGTCTCTCTTTTACTTGTGAGCTGAAACCAGCCATCCCAATTGACATGGGACTTCCCATAGATTATCTTATCAATCATCACAGCAGTCTTCGGGATAGGTGGTGTTGTCCCCACTACATGGAATGAGGAAACCAAGAGGTTAAGTTGCTCAGGGTCACCCAACATCTAGGTGGAAGATTTAGACTCAAATTGAGGTCTGTTCAACTTCAAAGGCTGTGCTCAAGTTGTTGTTGTGGTCTAAACTTCGCCTCAGATGAAAACTTGTCAAGAGGCAGTATATTTACTGTGCTGTGGCCATGAAGCTAGCAGAGACTGGGAGCTGGATGGTCTAAGGGTTTGTCTTTCTTTTTTCTTTCTTTCTTTCTTTCTTTCTTTCTTTCTTTCTTTCTTTCTTTCTTTCTTTCTTTCTTTCTTTCTTCCTTTCTTTCTTTCTTTCTTTCTTTCTTGTGTTGGCTTTGCTGTCCAGCATTTGACCTTTCTGGACCTCCATTTCATCATGTGTAAGACAGTTAGACCAGATGTTTATTGAGGTTCTTTTTGGCTTTGAGATCTTTCGAAATGATGCTTGGTAAACAACAGGGAGGGATAAGAGAAAATGAAAAAACATATATTTGGTATCTTGAGAAAGGGCACCAGGCAGGATTTCCCCTTTCAGTCTGAGGTTCAGGGTTACAATGCATCAGTGACGTTGCTGAAGAACAGCAGAAAGTTCCGCATGGCATTCAATGGGACAAACCAAACCAGCTAAGGTTCTTGCTACAATAAGAGGAACAGAGCTAAAAAGAGGCCAGATAAGGGATATTTTCTGTAGGATCCTCCTCATCAATCCAGCCAGCTTGATGGCTGAGTTCCTGAAGAAGGAGTTAGGCTCTGAGGAGCATTTGTGCTTTCACTTCCTTCCATTCCCAGAGTGCTTAAAACAGGGTGGGGCAGGGGTATATGAGGCATTTTTCAATACTTGACTTCTGTTTGCTTCCTATTGCTGGAAAAGTTTCTGTGATGTTATCACCAAAGATAGCAATAGTGCTTAGAGGTTCTTCAGCCCTGAATCATGAAGGAGGGGCCCCTTGCAGGAGACACTGCAGCTCTCATCTGGGGCCAAGAAAGGAGTGGAGACTCTTGTAGATAGCATGAGTCCATTAAGCCCCTTTCCGATCGATGTTAGTTTTCTAGGGCTGCTATCACAAAGCATCACAAACTGGGTGGCTGAAAACCACAGTTTATTGTCTCACAATTTTGAAGGCTAGAAGTTCAAAATCAAGGTGTCAGCAAGGTCATGCTCCCTCTGAAACCTGTAGGGGAGAATCCTCCTTGGCTGTCTCCTAGCTTCTGGTGGTTGCTGGCAACCCTTGGCATTCCTTGGCTTGTAGATACATCACTCCAGTCTCTGCCTCCATCATCACATGGCCGTCTTCTCCCTGTGTGTCTCTTCTCTTCTTATAAGGATACTAGTCATATCGAACTAAGTGTGCACATAAGGTTATATTCTGAGGAATTTGGGGCTAGGAATTCAATCTATATTTTAGGGGGACATAATTCAACCATGCAGCCTTCCAGGTAAACTTCTACCCATACCTAATTGAGTTCTTGCTATATGAGGCAGTGAGTTTGTCTATTTGGGGTTGCTTTTCAAAGCCAGTCTTTATGGTTGTTGAAAAATGGTTCTATCTTCAAGAAATTATATGGGGCGAAAGAGGAGCTGGATGTTCCTGGAGCAGCAGCCTAAGGATGTGGTCCCCCAGATCAGAGCTTCTCAAATGTAGTATGCACACAAATCCCTGAAGATCTTGTCAGAAAGCAGATTCTGATGCAGTAGGTCTAAGGTGAGACCTGAGATTCTGCCTTTCTGACGAGCTCCCAGGTGATGCTGATGCTGCTGGTTCCTGGAGTGGCAAGGCTCTAGATCTAGAAGAGATGGTGGTGATGTCTGTTTATGCAGAACAACTAAAATGTGTCATTCATGGGTAGTTTCAAAACGTCAGCTGTATACTAGCCAGAAAAATTCCCAGTAAACTAAGTCAAAATATCCCAAAATGGGAAAGAGCAATTCAATTATTTATTTTTTCATGTGAGAATGAAGTCAGAAACATCTGTGTACATTCATCTAGATGGATACAGTGATTCTGAACTTCTGGACCACGCTGAATATTTGAGACGTGCATGTCAGAAAGATCGTTAGGAACAGACCGACTTCAAGATTTAGGGCAACCAAGCAACTTTTACCTCGGTATGCTAGGAAAACATCATTTGGAGAAGCTTCAGGCCAGTGTTGACAGGGAGTATCTCCTTCTTTGAGAAGTCAAACAGCCAGATTTCTTTGGGTTCAAATCTTGTTGGGGGCTCAGTCTCAGGGCCCACCCAGATGATCTCTGAAGACTGCAGCTGTGGCTTTGCTCCCACCCACACCCATAACCCTCCTTGCTTGCCACTTCCCTTAGCCCCTCAATGATTCCCAGATGCTCCCCATCCATGCTAGTCAGAGGCTGGACCAGCATGTAGAAGGACCAGGTGGCGGAGCCAGGGTGTATCCCTTGGAGGGTCCAGCCTCTGGATGAACTTCTGCACAGCAGCTTCCAGAGAAGAGAAATCCTTTTGTGATGTCAGGGGCTGGCAATCTGGTTTTCCAAGTTCAAGAATGACCTGATTATTTCCAGCTCGAAAACACCCATGCACTATTGGATATCTTAGAATACTTAGTTGGAAGTTTCTAGGAAGATAGTTGTCTGAGTGTTTGGCACGGTGCATCTTTTGGGTCAGAATGTTAGTTTGTTTCCATGGTCAGTACTGTGACTATAGGATTTGTAATGAAATCCAACTGTGTCAGACTACAAACCCATGTAATGTCTTCTCATAGTTGAAAGAATGGGGAGAAAGAGAACAGCACAGAGAGTTTTGGTTACCTATTGCTGTGGAACAAACTGCCCTAAAACTTAGTGGTTTAAAGCAACTACTATTTTACCTGCTCGTGATTTTGTAGGTCAAGTATTTGGAGAGGCACGGTGAGGGTAGCTTGTCTCTGCTTCACAATGTCTGGGTCCTTGGCTTCGGTGGCTTGAATGGTTGGGAATTGATTGAGATGGCTCAGTTAGGGTTATATGCTCGGGTCTCAGTTCTTTGCCATGTGGCTTCTCTATGTGGCTAGCTGGGCCTTACCATGGTGGTCTCAGGATATTTAGGCTTCTTATAATCAGACAGTGGAAGCTTCCAGGTTTCTCTGTGGCTTGGTGCTCAAAGGCTTGGCTCAGAGCAAGCACATTGTCATTTCTATCATATTCTATGGGTCAAAGCAAGTCACAGGGCATGCCTAGATTCAAGGGGAGGGAAAATAGACTCCAGCTTTTGATGGGAGGAGTGGCAAAGAATCGGTGGACACTTTTAAGCTACACAGAGACAGAAGTGGAAAGAAACATTTTTGTTCATGTTCTATCCAGGTTCTAATCAGATTAGTTCAGCTCAAGCAGTCAACAGAGTCCCCTGTGATTCCTGGCCTCAAACTTCAAGTGGCCAATTTTTAACTTTAGGGTAGAGTCAGCAAGTGGCCTTTGAACCTTCAGCTACACACACTCACTTGGTCTTTTCATTTTTATTTTTCAAAACTTCCCTTTTGCTTTTCTGCCTTCCAATAGCAAGTCGTTTCTAGACGAAGGCTTTGTTCAAAAAAATTGTTTTATTATGTATTTTTGTTGTTTTATAAAAATCATCTAAGCAATACATAAATACCTTTTCATTTGCAAAATTATGATGATGTGGCAGTACACATAGTAAAATGTAAAAGCGCCTCTTCACTTTCTCTCCATCTAACTCACCTTCCCAGAAGCAGCAACCGCAGTTTCTTGTCTCCCTTTATACCTTTCTCTATACACATATATTCAAGTATACGTACATATGCTCATACACAGCTTTTTTTCTTAAATAAGATCTACACTGAATTATTCTGCAAGTTACTTTTTCCATGTACTACTATGTCATCGTGATTGTTCTGTATTAATATACCCATGCATTTCTTTCTTTTAAATGGCTTCATATTATTCTATTGAATTGATGTGGTATAATTTATGTAATGACTCCCCTGAGAATGGACATTTAATTGTAATTTAAAAAAAATGGCAATTGAAGTATTTTTGCATCTCTATGTTTTTGTACATGTGCATATATTTCTATACTTCTATATGATAGATGCCTGGAGGTGTAATAGCTGGGTCAGATAGCATGGGCATTTTCACTTTCAATAGATACAGACAATTGATCCTCAAAATCTGGAATACCAAATAATACTCCTGCAATCCATTTCTCCATACCCTTGACAACAGTGAGGATTACTAATATTTTTAATTCTTCCAGGTTGATTGATGAGTAAATATGTCTCACTATTGCACTTCTTTCATGTAATTGTTGGTTATTTATATTTTTACTCTGAAATATCCTCTGTCATCATTTGCGAAGTTAAAGAGTATGCTCTTTTTATTTTTGCTAAATATTTATGGGAGCTCTTTATGTATTAATCCTTTGTTAATTCCTAAAATGAAATTCCCAGGTGTGAAATTGCTGGGTTAAGGGAAGGCTTTTGACATTTCCTAGTTGAGTTTTAGGGAACCTTCTCAAGTCTTCCTTCAGATTACACTCTTGAAAGGGGGTAATCCCATCTCATTGAAGAGTTGAATCTCATTTCTTGACAGTATACAAGCTTTCTGTATAAAAGAAATAAAGCTGTGAACTGTACACTACTATATTCTAAGGCTGTTGAGGACCAACTGTGATTAGCTACTTTGCAAATAATTAGCAAACTTCTTGAATGTAGCTGAGCTGATGGGGGCTCATTAGCCACTACCAGAGCCAAGGAAGACCTTTTATTCAATGATAGTACACTTTTTCTTGTTCCTGAAGATTTATGAGGAGAATCTAGACTCCGGTTAGTTGCTGAGCTGTTTTTTTTGAATACCTACTATGATCTAGGCACTGTTGTAGGCCCTGTTGCTTATTCTTATGATCTAGAATCTCCAAGGAAGAGGTCAATTTCCGAATATGGCAGTACAGTTTGAAAAGGCCATTGGCAGTTCCAGATTTTTCTTTTTCTTTTTTGGTGATTTGAATTTTATGTTTTATGAGGCTGAGTTACAGAACTGTATCATTTAGCCACTAAATTTAGCTGACCACTTAGCCTCTGAACCTCAACATGGTTCCTGTGTTCTCTATTCACGTCAGGTACAAAGCAGTTAAAAATGTTGCTTTGTTAGACACAGCCATAAGTGAAAGAGAAAACATTGGTACAAGTTGAAAAGGCAGATAACTTGTGGTGTGTGGACATGCACAGGAAATAAGCTACTCTTAAAGGAAATATGATTTAGGAGATAGCCAGGAGCTTGCACAAACATTTGCCATTTGAGAGTTTAGAAATTTGCAAAGGTTGCAGGCTATACCTTAGCAGTCTTCTGCACATAATACAGTTTAAACACATTTCATTAAAAAGTGGTGCTACAGAAACAGTTGTGGTTAATTTGTGTTTCAGTTGTTTGAAGCTTTTACAATCCAGAACACAAAATTGTGTGCCATGAGTGACTGAAGAGTTGTAACTCTTGGAGGTGATTTTCATTGTTGTTTGTTCGTTGGATAGACTAGTGACCAGTTGAAACCTTTGAAGCAAATGTGGGTACTTTGCACATGCATAGCATGGGTGTGTTGGCTGTCGGTGCTCTCATTAATTGAAGGATCATAGCTAATCATAGTGTGATGCAGGCACATTGGATTTAAAGTATGAAGATTTTTGAGTCCTAGCTCTCTTCCTAATTGACTCTGTCAGCTTTGGGAAGTCACCTAATCTCAGTGCTCCATTTTCTTGTCTGCACAACTAAAGATGCTGGTCACAGAATTTTGTAAAAACAACCTTTAGATGGGACCCCAACAACCTTTGGAAGGGAAGGTAGTTCACAAACATAAAAAGGCTCTTTCGGCTGGGTGCGGTGGCTCACGCCTGTAATCCTAGCACTTTGGGAGGCCGAGACGGGTGGATCACCTGAGGTCAGGAGTTCGAGACCAGCCTGGCCAACATGGTGAAACCCCATCTCTACTAAAAATACAAAAAATTAGCCAGGTGTGGTGGTGGGCACCTGTAATCCCAGCTACTCGGGAGGCTGAGGCAGGAGAATCGCTTGAACCCAGGAAGTGGAGGTTGCAGTGAGCCAAGACCGCACCATTGCATTCCAGCCGCCTGGGCAACAAGAGGGAAACTCTGTCTCAAAAAAAAAAAAAAAAAAGCTCTTTCAATGTGAGTTTATTATTTTGTCATAATAAAAAGAGGGGAATTGTATGCATGCATGCATTTATTCATCCATTTTTCCATTAACAGTTTCTGATTACCTGCCATGAGCCAGGCATTGTGCTAAGTGCTGGAATAACAAAATAAACAAGACCAGGTTTCTGCCTAGTAGGAGTTTACAGGCCAGTGGAGATGGTTGTCAAGATAATGTCTAGTCCAGTCAGTGCTGTGCTGGAGCTGGCTCATTCAGGCTTACAAGAGCTGACTGTTAAATTTTTAGAAATTCTGTCAGTGGGTTGTTAAACATGGCCATTACTAAAAATTAAGTTATACGGTAGTTGACTCCTATTATTTGTGGATTCCACATTTGTGAATTCGCTTACTCACTAAAATTTATTTGTAACCCCCAAATCAATACTTGTGGTCATCTGTGGACATGTGCGTGTGCAGAGTTGCGAAAAATTTGAGTTGCCCGATGTGCACGTTCCCAGCTGAGGTTGAACAAGGACTTCTTGTTTCAGCTTTCATACTATAAACAAGCGTCCTTTTCGTGGTATATTTAGTGCCAGGTTTTTCACATTTTTCCGCTTTTTGTGGGTGATTTCACTGTTTAAAATGGCCTCCAATTACGGTGCTGAAGTGCTGTCTAGTGTTCCCAAGCACAAGAAGGCTGTGATGTGCTTTATGGGGAAAACATATGTGTTAGAGGAGCTTCATTCAGGCCTAAGCTATAGTGCTGTGGGCCATGATTTTGATGTTAATGAATCGGCAATAAGGTATCTTAAATAGAAACACATATAAAATATAGTCGGTTGACGAAAATGCTTTGACCAGAGGCTCACAGGAACCCAACTCTGTATGTCTTCTAGAAATGTTGATTGGATATTTGCTGATTTAGTGTTTGCAGCAACTTTGTAGAACAAAGGTACCATGAATAATAAGAATTTACTGTATAAACTTACAGTCAAATAAATTATATTATACAAAAGGTAATAAATACTAAAAACTCTTCACTTCCTAATTATTTTGCTACATACTACTGTTATCCATGATCTTGAGATTATTTCTGTTTTATCTGTATAGTAGAAATACTATATAATGGGGGGTGCTACTGTGCATTTCTTCCCAAACCCCCACGTTCAGTGACATCAAATCAGTAGTTTGACATTGGTCAACTACATGATGTAAAATCAGTATTTTACATCATGGAAATGGGTAATGGCTACAAATCAAGGCTTTTTCTCCCAGCTCCCACCCAGTTGTTAAACATTTACCAGTACACAACTGCCTTCAATTTTTTTTTTTTTTTTTTTTTTTTCAGACAACTGTTCTTTGGCTCTTGGAGCCAACTTTCAGGCACTAGGAGAAAACCTAAAGTTATAGGGAGTTTATCTCCTTGTACCTCCACCTCAATGACTGACTGGTGTTCTCATGCCTCAGGGTGGGATTCACACTTCAGAGCATCCCTGGGGATCCAGATGAGCTGTGAGCCTCAAATGCTTGAGATCATACCCTTGTTTGGCTTCCTCCTCTTCCCTGCCTTGCTGTTTTCTTATCCTTACTGGTTTCTCCTGGGAGCTCTTCCTTGATAAATCATTTGCACACAGATCCAAGTCTAGGGTCTGCTCTTGAAGCACCCCATCTAAGACAGTACTCTAGCAAACCTGGGAAGGAAGTCATGGGGTCTGCAACCTGGGTGTGTGTAGCTCAGGTTGGCCCCAAAGCTTGACTGATAGATCTTGATTTTCTGGTTCTAACTCCTCCTTAAGAAGCCTTTGCTTTCTGATTTTATCCTTCAATTTAAATGTTTAAATGACTTTTAACAGGCATGAATTCAAAGTTTTTCAAGTTTTGTAGTTGCCACTTATGTGCTCAAGACATTCACATTTTGATAAATTATGAAAGATTACTGGAATATTCTTTACTCAGCTTAGCTTCTTGGTGGGTTTGCCTCTGCTGAGCTCAGCCAGTGGCCTTGAACTCTGACATGCAATAACAAATCAAGTTTTCATCAAATTCTTCTTAGCCTGTTCAGAAACAAAAACTCATAAGCAATGCTCCAATAACTTCCTTTGAAATTCTAATTGGCTCCATTTTGATAAAAATGTGATAAGCACTCAAGAAGCCCACTGTGCTGTTGTATGCAACTGGAATATGATTCTCTTCATAGTTTTTTTTTAAATTTTTAAATTATTCTTGCTATAGAGTTAGCAAGTGCCAGTTTGGATGCATGGTCTGGGTAATTGTGCAGTAATTAAATGCTTGCCTGGGAAAACAATTTTAGAACACTGAATTGCTTTATTGCATTTTAAAAGGCTGAAAGGGGCATTCAATCAGGTAGAGACTATGTGTTTGTCTTCTAAACAAGACTTATCATAAATTATTCACATGGGCAAAGACTGAATTTGAAAAGGAAGAAACTTGGGGGCATAGGGCAATTATTGCTCCAACAGTCATTGTAGAGTTTAGTAGGCCTCATAAAAGGAGGCCTGTCTCAAAGATTCCAGGCAAGGTTTTGAGGATGAGGAAGAAGTGCTTCCTTAACTAATCTGATTTTTTTAAACCGAGACTGCTGGGAGATTTTGCTTACTCTCCTGGATGCCCCTGTGGCTCAAACAAATCTGTAGAAGAAAGGGTTACCGTCAACTTCCATTCAATTATATAATTCAGAGGAAAGCATAAAAATGTGACTTTGCAAAGTGTGACATAGGTGAGAGAAACGTTAGTATAAACATCGGGCATCAGATGCTTCACAGGGGGCTTTTAACTATATTTATAATTTTATATTTGCCCTGGAATTCTTTTTATTAAGGAATAATTTACCTACAGTAAAATGCATAAATCTTAAGTGTATAGTTTGATGAATTTTATCTATACACTCATGTAACTACCACACAAATAGATACAGAACAATTTCATCACCCCAGAACATTTCCTTATTCTCCTTCCCAAATAACATCCTCTCCCAGAGGTAACTACTATTCTGATTTTTAAGATACAGATTAGTCTCTTCTGTTTTTGAAATTCATATAAATAGATGCACTCTATTTTTTGGTCTGGCTTCTTTCACTTATCATAATATATTTGAGATTCATCCATGTTGTGTGCATCAATAGTTCATTTTTTTTATTGCTAGGTAGTATCCAGTCGCATGGATATATCATAGTTTGCTTATCCAATCTCTAATTGATGAATTTTTCCTCAGTTTTTACTTGCAATGAGTTAAACTGCTATGGAACACAGTTTTATACAACAGGGCTGTTTGGGTACTTCTTTTAGATATATACCCAGGAGTGGCATTACTGGGTCTGCCTTTGACATTTACTAAAAAGAAAAAAAAAAAGGATACCAATAGGAAGAGTGCAGAAAAAAATGATTGTCTTTCCAAAATCTGTTGTTAGCAAGGTGAGAAAGAAATCTTGTACTACCTGGTGGCATTGTTTCAGCATTTAGACTTGGACTATCTCAAGTTATTGCTTAGCCATGGGGGATTAGAGAAACAGAATTCAGGTTCTTTCTTGATGAGATACAGGCATCGTGTGTCTGAATGGATGGAAGTGTTCAAGAGCCCACGCAATGGAAGGCTTGGTACCTTGGAGAATTGGATTAATTAGAGACTTGTCACCTGGAAACAGGACTGTCCGGTTCACCTTGGGATCACCTTTGGCCACGGATAATCAAACTGTTTAGTGGATTATGAAACCTCAGTGCAGCCAAAGTGCCATGGGGCCACCAGAGGTGACCTGGTTGGTCCCCAGGTGATCACATTTGAGATTTATTCTTTGCCATCAACCCCATAATGGAACAGGGCTGCAGACCAGCCTAACCACACACAGAACAAAAGGCTGACAGACTTGTGAACAAAGGGCTGACAGACTTGTGAAGGGGTTATAGCGCCCCCTGGGGGACACTGAAATGTTCCTCTTGTAGACCTAACTTTCCGGTCTGGGGTCAAGTTCAACTTGTATTGATTGAGTAACCTCTAAGACATCACTACTTCAGTAATCTTCTTCAAAGGTTTCAAAATAAAGTATTTGCAATTTTATTGGGAGCAACTCAATTCAGGGGAAGCTGAAGAGGAATACATGTGATGTGTAAGTTCTCCCAAGATGGGAGGGGGAATCTTCTCTGGTTTATTTTGTATTGTTTCTGGTAGAAAGGCTTTACATGATTGGGTAATTTCTAATATTTACTTTGTTAATGAAGGTGATAGGATAAGATGACAACTCCATCTGCAAAGTTCTGCAGGCAAAATGCCTCTCCAAAATGGCTGTGAGCCTTTTGTGTCTTGATTGCTCGGGGTGTAAAATGAGCAATTCTCAACCCAAATCAGTACCACTCTCCCAGTGAGCAGTTGGAAGTGTGTGGGAGCATTTTTGATTGTCAGAATGACTGGGGTGCGGGGGGGTGATGCACTACTTCCATTTGCTGAGATGGAGGAGGGAGAGAAAACTTCTAGTATGAAGGAGAGTTGTCCTATCCTAAATGCCAATAGGGCCCTTGTTGAGAAATACTTTACCCCCCTCCTCAGGTGATCTGGAGACAGTTGTATGCAATTCATATTCAGAAGGTTTAACTACACAAACAAAATATGTCAAGCAAGTGAAAGTTAGCAGATTTAAGGAGCATCTTCAGAAAGAAGGGTAGTTAAGCCTGTTTTTGGACATTTAGAGAGCATGATCACTTTGCCCAAAACTGAAATGGGGCACTGGCCAAGTGGAATATGGAGGTGGAGGAATTTGTTTTCCAGGCTCCCCAGCATTTCTTTCTTCATCCTCTTCCAAACAATCACTGATCCTGCTCCCCTTCTCCCTTGCTTCTTGGGATGAGGAAGCAGCTGACAAATCCATTAAGTCGTGAGAATTTTCTCTTACTCCTCCCAGCAGGATATCAGGAAGAGAAGACTCTCAAATGTTGAAATTTCAGATGTGGGCGAGGAAGGTAGGTGTTTTTTGGCTGTGGGATCTTTCTAGAACTTCTTAAATTATTCCTGGGCAAGTAATAACTCATTTTCTTGTGGGGCTGGCTTTAGATGTGGAAACCAAAGTGTTAGCGTTTGCTGTAACCATGGCAAGGAGAGGGAAGAAGGATTGGATACCTTTGTAAATTTATCGGCAAATGAATGAGCTGAACAAGAATCCTTTGGAGTATATAGTTTGGAATGTGCTGTGTGTGACATTGCTTTGTAAACTTTAAAGTACTATGCAATTTTGATGTATTTTCATTATGCCAAAACTTCCTTGAATTTCTCAAAACACTAAACTCAGAATCTTACACAAAATATCCGTTCAGTAAATGTGTCCCAAATGAAACAAATATTAGGTATAAGGAGTGGCAGTGGAGGTTATGGAACAGGGTCTCATGTTGCCATATCTATCAAGGGCTAACATGCCTCTACTTGGATGGGGCTATTCACTGATAAGGAAATCTTGCTACAGTATTCTTTTTGCTTCTATTAAACGTTTTATGGGAGGGAATTCTTGCTATTCTTTTGTGAAGAAGATTGATGATAGATCTCCCTCAGGCTTCTGAATAACATGAAATTATCCTGTATCTGTTTAATGTACAAAGGGAGGACCGGGGGGACTACCAATAGTGTCATCATTATCCATGAGAATCTAATTATAGGAACCCCTGGGATTGTTGAACTCAAGACTGCAGGATCCAAATGTTAGGGATATCCTGATCACTTCCTTCCTCGCTTGGGAGAGAATTAGAAATGACAAGATCTTAAACATCTTCCTACATTTATTGAGCAACCATTGTGCCAGCCACTATACTATGCACCAGGGACATGAAAGTGAGTATCACACAGCCACTGCCTTCATGGTGCTCACAGTCTGGGGAGGGTGCTGGCCAGGGAGTCTCAACCTTGGTTGGAGATTATAGTCTCCCTTAAAAATTCCCACGCCCAAGTCAAACTCCCAGTTCAATAAAATCAGAATCTCTGGGGGTAGAACGCAGACTTCAATATTTTTTAGAGCTCCGCAGGTGATTACAAAGTGCAGTCAAGGTTGAGAAACATCGAGAAAGAAACAAATCTGTATTGGGAAATTTTAGATTAAAACATGACAAGTGCTTGGTGTAGATAAAAACAAAGTACAGCTGGAGGAGCACAGAGAAGGAAGAAACTCTTGCACCCAAGAAAAGCTCTCCGTCTATGTCATCAAGAGAATTAGAAGAGCGCTAGAAAGTGGTGAATTCTGGACGTAAGAGTAAGGGTGGCATCTGAATCATTTTCTGATGAAACAAATTTCCCTTTGCATATTAATCATCATTCATGGTGGCGGGGGGGTGTGAAAGCAAGGGTTGATAATTCGTGCACTATGCTTCCCACTCCTTTCTTCTTTTTGCCTCCCTGCCCTTTCTTTATTATAACCTGTGGCACATATGTGGTACACTGAACGTTAGGTAAAGGTTAGTTGTTGCTAATATATTAAAAAAAAAGGGAAAATGAAAGCTTACTGTTTCTCTCTGCTTGTGAGAAAAGCACACGAATACACTATGTGGTGTAGTCATGTGGCTAAGCCTAGACCTCAAAATAATAATCAATGGCCTTAACATATTAAATTGATAACTCTAAATATATTAACTGTGGTCTTCACAACACCCCTCTAAGAGAAGTATCTCTGGTTCATGGGTGATGAAACTGAGGCCCAGAGAGGTTGATTAACTTGCCAAAGCCCATGTCTATTTGGTGGCACACGTGAGATTAAAATCCATGTCAGTCTGACTTGAAAGGGCTGCTTCTCAATTTGCATGTGAGCTTGTTATGGCATGTGGGCATGTTGATAGATTTGTGGGATATATCTTAATATCACAGTGAAATAATAGAGCCGGTGGCTAATTTAGTGTTTTTACCAATACCACTATCACCACCTCCATCACTGAGTGTGTGGATCTGTTGGATGAACTCTTGAATCAATCACAATGGAAAAGGGAAATATCTAGTAGGGAAAAGTGATTTGAAGGTTCACTGGGGTGTAAGATTACAAAAATCATGAGAGTTATAGAGTATCTAATGGAGTTTTTAGTAAAAAGCATGGGGCAGCATTTAATTGTGCATTTTAGAGGAACAAGCTTCTGAAATGTGAAATCAATTGGCTACAAAGTAGAGACTCAATGCCACAAGATCCTTAAAGTGATCTGAGTGTCTGAAAAATAAAAACAGAATGAAAAGCCAACTAGACTCTAAAAAACAAACAAAAGACAGAAGCCTGGGGATTACCCCATTTCCCCCGTCTCTTGAAGAAAACTAGAGAACTTAGTTTTGAAAGTTTTGTTTTAAATTCTTGTAGTGGAGTAATATTTAGATGGTAACCCCTGTGTGATCCATCCACAGGAATTCCATTTACTTCTCTTTCTTGCACCATTCAGGCAGCAGTGAAACCTTTCTCTACAGATTGCTTCCCAAGGTAAGGTAGTTATAGCAGGAAAATAGAAAGAAATGACTTTTCTTTTGGTGTTTTAGACATGAAGTCCTTGCCCACGCCTATGGCCTGAATGGTATTGCCTAGGTTTTCTTGTAGGATTTTAATGGTTTTAGGTCTAACATTTAAGTCTTTAATCCATCTTGAATTAATTTTTGTATAAGGTGTAAGGAAGGGATCCAGTTTCAGCTTTCTACATATGGCTAGCCAGTTTTCCCAGCACCATTTATTAAATAGGGAATCCTTTCCCCATTTCTTGTTTTTGTCAGGTTTGTCAAAGATCAGATAGTTGTAGATATGCGGCATCATTTCTGAGGGCTCTGTTCTGTTCCATTGATCTATATCTCTGTTGTGGTACCAGTACCATGCTGTTTTGGTTACTGTAGCCTTGTAGTATAGTTTGAAGTCAGGTAGCGTGATGCCTCCAGCTTTGTTCTTTTGGCT
>NW_026652282.1:17236716-17275904 GCF_009828535.3 Hylobates moloch
TTGTAGGGACATGGATGAAACCGGAAAACATCATTCTCAGTAAACTATCGCAAGGACAAAAAACCAAACACCGCATGTTCTCACTCATAGGTGGGAATTGAACAATGAGAACTCATGGACACAGGAAGGGGAACATCACATTCCGGGTACTGTTGTGGGGTGGGGGGTGGGGGGGGCGGGGACAGCATTAGGAGATATACCTAATGCTAAATGACGAGCTAATGGGTGCAGGAAATCAACATGGCACATGGATACATATGTAACAAACCTGCACATTGTGCACATGTACCCTAAAACCTAAAGTATAATAAAAAAAAAATAAAAATAAAAAAAAATAAAAAAATAAAAAAAAAAGAAAGAAATGACTTTTCACAGCTTTTGAGCTTCGAAGTAAATTTTTAAGGTTTTGAGCTTTACCGGCATAGTTTTAACACTATCAGAGCCAAAATTTCTGCTATAAACCAGTAGTTCTCAATCCTCTCCTTGCATTAGAATCACCTGAGGATGTTGTAAAGCCTAACAGTGTCTGGACTCCACCTGCAAAGACTCAGTTTTAATTGATTTTTGATGGACATTCACATATATATACTTCCCAGAGGATGCATTGTGCAACTAGGATGGAGAGCCAGTATCTTAAACACTTGTTTCCAAACTTTGTTGCACATTAGAATCAGCCTGGCAGCTTTTAAAATCCCCAGTGGCAAGGCTACACCTGTACCAAATCCCCAATGCCAAGGTTGTTCCCAGACCAATTAAGTTAGAATGTGTGGGAGGTGAGAGCTAGGTGCCTTAAACAATATATTTGGGAAATATTTCTGATGAGAGTTCTACTTTGACATTTCCAGAGGCTGGCAAGTAGAGGAAGGTAGAAAGGAGAGACAGAGAGAGTAGCTTAGACATTGGCGTGTCCTTAAGAAGGGGCTCAGTGACCCCTGCACCACTCCCTGTCCCGGTCAAGTTAAGATGTTGGCACAGGCAGTGATGTGCTGGTAAATGTTTAAAAGATGGTTCTTCAAGGGGAAAAAAATCCCCTAATTTGCAGTTTGTCAATTTTTGGTGTAAATACTCCCACTATGGCCAGCTTCAAGTTACCATCGTGACATCATTGATTGTGAAGTTGGAAAGAGATGCACACAATTTGCTCTAGGAAGCCCGTATGAGCTGGCTCCAGCATGCCACTGGGTATGAGTATGATAAACCCTCAGATAGGTTTGGGGATCTGAGGGTAGAGAGAATCTTGTGCTTTATTTTCAGGCATGAGACAGAAAAGGGATGAAAAAGTCTAAGTTCTCCCCACAATGTATCATCTAGAGTGGAAGTGGGGGCACATCTAGGAGAGTCTAGGTAGGAAGGGCATGAGACCAACTCTCAAGTCTCTTGTTGCTTTCCAGTGGTATCAGAGAAGATCCAGATTTTTCTGTACCCCTGAGAGCATTACGGAAGTGGCTAGGCATAGGTTGGGAGAATTCAAGGGGCCTTGAGGTTAGAATGAGAAAGCCATGAAGAGTTGTGGATGATTGGCTACAGATGCAAATGTTGGAGGGTAGCAACAAGGATAAAAGCCAATAGCAGCTGAGAATCAGATGCTGCCTCTTGATGGCACGATGCTACTAACCTCTACCACCCTTAGAGAAGTGACAGAAAGGTCTGAGGAAACAGAAGACGTGGTGGCTGTTATTCATTGCACTAATTAGAGGTTATTACAGGGACTGCAGCCAGAATCTCTCTCTCCCTCTCTCTTTTGTTATTCCTGGTAGAAGCCAAAATTTCATCTTGTTAGAGCTATTGAAATAATGCAGTAGGATATTTTTCTTCTTTCTTGTTTCGGGAAGAAAGAACTGGCAATATTTTGCAAATTCACTTTGAAAAAGAACAGCATGTCCCAACTTCACTGAGGCGACCTTCCTGAAGGTTGATGTAAGTAGGACAAGATGGAACACCTTATAAAAGTGCACACGCAAACATACCGCTTAGGATAGGGGTGTCACAGGAGACTCTTTGTCCTCTCTTTGGGGTGTGCATTGCTGAACCTCTCTTCTACAATTTGTGGATGCCTAATGGGTAGTGCCCTTTGGGGGCCTAGTGATGTTTACACTAGTTCTGGCCTTGTGCCCAGTGATTCTCACATACTCTCAGTGGTAGGACCAATGTTATTAGGAGAGACTGAACAGCAGAATGAACACCAGAGTGGAGATCAGGAGATCTAAATTCTCATCCTGGTTCTATACCAGTTGTGTGATCATGAGCAAATCCTCAACCTGTCTGAGCCACTTACTATATTATCAATGATCCCTTACTGTGATGTGCTTATTGAAAGAGCACATAAACCTGCTACTTTATTTCTTATTTTCTAGGTTTTCTTTTGACCATTCATCTCATCCCAGGTACTTCCCCATTTCTCCACTCACCTTTGCTACAAAATTCCTTGAGAGAGTTATGTCTATAATTGGTGTCTTCACTTCCTCACTTGACAGTTTCTCTTGGGCTAGCCTTGTTCTCCTCTGCTCCACTGAAACCCCATTTTGTGGAGGTCATCAATAACTTTGATGTTGCCAAATCCATTGGTTAATAGGCCTCATCTTGTCATCTCAGCACCTTTGACTCAGGTGTTGACTCCTCCTTTCTTGAAACATCTTTTTGCTTGGTTTGTGTAACACCACACTCTCCTGGTTTTCTTTCTACCTCACTGGTGGTTTCCTCTTCTGTTGCTGGTTCTTCCTCCTCTTCCAAACCTTTAAATGGCACATTGCTATAAAGATACTACCTGAGACTGGGTAATTTATAAACAAAAGAGGTTTAATTGACTCACAGTTCCTCATGGCTAAGGAAGCCTCAGGAAACTTACAATCATGACGGAAGGTGAAGGAGAAGCAGACACCTTCTTCACAAGGTGGCAGAGAGAGAGACAGAGCGAGCAGGGGAAACTGCCACTTTTAAACCATCAGATCTTGTGAGGACTCCCTCACTATCACAAGAACAGCATGTGGGAAGCCACCCCCATGATCCAATCACCTTCCACAAGGTCCCTCCCTTGACGTGTGGGGATTGCAATTTGATATTAGATTTGGGTGGAAACACAGAACCAAACCATATCAAGTGCCCTCAGAGCCTGGTCCTCAGACTTCATTTCTTTTCTAACTAATCTCCCACCCCAGGTGCTCTCAATCAGTCCCATGATTTTAAACACTATCTATGCTCATTATTGTCAAGTGATACCTGCCTCCAGGCCTCTTTCCTGAACTCTGGATTCATATATCCAACCTCTTACCAATTACTTCTACTTGTACGTCAAATAGGCACCTCAAACCTAATATCTCCAAAATAAACGCCTGATTTTCCCTCAGTTGCAGATGGTATTGTTGTTCCCAATTATTCACTGCTTTCCCTGTGAGAGAATTTGATATTCCTGCCCATTGCCATCTGACTTGCAGGCCGTCCCCATGGAATGAGTATATCTCCCTGTCTTGTTGGCTGGTTTGCCTATGTGACTTTCTTTGCCTAAGGAAATGTGACATATACCATGTCTGAGTATATACTTTAAAACATGTTGCATAGTTCTACAATTGCTCTTTTTATTTTGCCACTAGACAGGAGTTGTTCCTTCAGCTGGGTTCTGGAATAAAAAAGACATGGAGCATAACTGATGTTGTTCTGCAGCCAACATATACATGAGTAAGAAATGAAAGTTTGTTGTTGTAAGCCACTCAGACTTTGGGTCATTTGTTATCACAGCATAACCTAGTGAAAGCTTACTGACACACCTCACTTCAGCATCTATTGCTGAGTAAAAATCCACCCCCCAAAACTTAGTGGCTTAACACAGCAACAATTATTTGTTTGCTTACAACATTTAAAGTTGGGTAAGGCTTAAGCCAGGCGCTGTGGCTCATGCTTGTCATCCCAGCACTTTGGGAGGCCGAGGCCAGTGGATCACTTGAGGTCAGGAGTTTGAGACCAGATGGTGAAACCCCATCTCTATCAAAAATACAAAACTTAGCCAAGCATGATGGTACATGCCTGTAGTCCCAGCTACTTGGAAGGCTGAGGCAGGAGAATCACTTGAACCCGGGAGGTGGAGGCTGCAGTGAGCCGAGATCACGCCACTGCATTCCAACTTGGGGGACAGAGCCAGATTCTGTCCGTCTCTCTCTCTCTCTCTCTCTCTAAAATAAAGTTGGGTAGGGCTTTATGAAGACATCTCATCTTTGCTCTATATGGCATCAGCTAAGGTGGCTAATGCAGCTGGGAGTACTACCTCCAAGATGGCTCATTCTTACACTGGCCACTTGATGCTGGCTATTGGCTGTGAGCAAAGCTAGGACTCTTGGCTAGAGTTCTCAATTATTCTCCTTGCAGTCCTCTTCGCTGGGTGCTTGAGCTTCCTCGCAGCATGATAACTAGGTTCTCAAGTATGAGCATTCTAGAGATAAAGGCAGAAGCTTCACGGCTTCTTATAACCTACTCTTAGAAGGCATACAGCCCTACTTCTGCCTCATTTCATGGGCCGAGTAAGGCAAAAGGCCAGCCTAGATTCAAACGAAGGGCAAATAGACTCTACTTCTTCAATTGAAGAGGGCGTGGCAAAGTCATATTACAAAAAAGCATGTAGTATATTGTTGTGGCCATCTTTGGAAACACAATCTGCCATAGGCCACCTACACCCCATCTTGAATATCCTGCAGGCTTTTTCATCTAAGCCAGGTGTAGGCAAACTACCTGTTTTTGTAAATAAAGTTTTACTCGAACACGGCCATGCCCATCCATTTGCTTTTTATCTGTGGCTGTTTTTGTACTACAATAGCAGAGTTGAGTAGTTACAGCACAGATTGTGTGGGCTGTAAAGTCAAAGATACTTACCATCTGGCCTTTTACAGAAAAGTCTGCTGATGCCTGATCTAAGTTAATGGGACTATAATCCACTCAACTATTCAGGTCACAAACTGGAGTCACCCCTGATTACTCTCTTTCTCTCATACTTCTAAATCCAATTTTTCAGGAATCCTCTCAGCTCTCTCTTAGAAAAATATTTGAATTCTGATGTCTTCTCACCATAATCCACTGGTCCAAGCTACCATCATCTCTCTGCTTTTCATTACCTTCTCTTGCCTGGACCAGTATCCCTGCTTTTACTTTTGTTTTGTTTACAGTCTTTTCTCAACACAGTAGGTGGGCTGATCCTTTACAAATGGTTCGATTATGTCACTGCCTTGTCTAAAATCTACAATGGTTTCATGTATTTTTTTTTTTTTTGAGATGGAGTCTCACTCTGTCGCCCAGGCTGGAGTGCAGTGGTGCGATCTTGACTCACTGCAAGCTCTGCCTCAGCCTCCCGAGTAGCTGGGACTACAGGTGCCCACCACCAGGCCTGGCTAATTTTTTTTCTATTTTTAGCAGAGACGGGGTTTCACCATGTTAACCAGGATGGTCTCAATCTCCTGACCTCGTGATCCGCCTGCCTCGGCCTCCCAAAGTGCTGGGATTACAGGCGTGAGCCACCGTGCCTGGCCTGGTTTCATGTAGTATTTTAAATGAAATTGAGAATTCATATCATGGCCTCCAAGTCCCTATGTAATCTCCCCTGCCCGCAGCCTGCACATCCCCACTATGTGACTGACTTCATCTCCTTCCACTCTTCCTTTCCTTCTCCCCGCCTCAGCCACACTGGCCTCCCTGCTGCTTAACTCTCCAAATACGTTCTTGCCTCAGAATCTTGGCACTTGCTGCTCCATCTACCCATAATATTCTTGTCCTGAGTACCCACGGGCTGACTCCTTCATTGCATTCAGGTATCTGCTTGAGTGGCATCTTGGAGAAGACTCCCTTGACTGCTCTATCTAAAATAGCACCCCCGTCCCTCTCTTTGCTTACCCTGCTTTTCCTTCAGAGCAATTATCTATTGGTTATTGTCTAATTCCCTTGTAAGAATGCAACTCTAGATACAGTATCCCAAGCACAGTGTTCAATAAATGTTTGTCTAGTGAATTTGTTGAGTGAATGGGCCTCAGTTTCCTCATGTGTAAAATGAATGAGAGGGCCATCTGGCTGGAGCATCTGTTACTGAACTGGTTGCCAGGATAGTTTCCACTGATCTGACTGGCTAAGTGGGTGTTCCTTTTCTCCTTATATCCGTCCCTCCCTAAGCCTACCGGTGCAATGGAGTCTTCCTTTTCTTCGGGCAAGGTTATCTGAGTCCTGATGCTTGCTTGCTGGAACCTCAAAACAAGTTCTTTTCTCACGAGGGACCACCACAATAATGCCTTTTCTGCCTCTTTTGTAAGTATTGTGAAAATCAAATGGAATAATAGATTTGGAACAGTGGATGTGAGACACAGAAAAGAAGCTGACAACAAAATAGAGCAGCCTTGGGAACTTGAGGTCAATAAGATATTTATTAAATTCGTAAAGAAAAAATTAAAGAAGGAAACCCAAATGTTTCTAGCTTCAGGATGTGACTAATCTCTCTACCTTATTGGGCTCTAGAACTGAAACAAAAACAACCTCCCTCCCAGAACAAAACAAAACAAAAACAAAACCACTTTCATCAGTCTAGGATTCTTACAAAAGAAGTTTACTTGTAATTTACCACTTAAATAGTAGTAACTCAAAAGCCCAGAATTCTCATACGATATTTAGATTATTGGAACACCACATTCACATCTAAGTTGTTAATCACTTGAAGGTAACTTTGACTTGTTCCTTAGCTGTCTTTTTCCAGATGTACCTCATGATAAGGATGAAGGCTTGTCTCTGGGTTTTGCAGTGAGCCAAAGAGGCAATTGAGTAAAAATATTGGTGCATTTTCAGCCGAGCTTTCTGGTTTTCAGCTGGTGCAGGCAGCTAATAATCATTTAACTCAGGCATTTTTCACCTAGGCAACAGTAATGTATGTTTTGGATCGTATTTTTTGGCTTTATTTCTGTCCTAATGAGAATAAAAGACTGAGTATTTTCAGTATCTAATGGAATGGAGCTGACTGAAAGCTATTTTGGGTTCACTTCTGACGTGAGCTGTATTCAGAAACAATAAAGAGACACTAATAAGTGGGAATGAAAATGCCACTTGTTTGATAGATAGGGTAACTGTGAAAAGATCAAGAGTTGTGGCCTTCCACAAGTTTCTGGCTCCCCAGTTTTTCGAGGTCTTGGTTTTTGTTACCTTCTCTCTAGATACAAATCCATATGAGGAATGATCGTGGGAAACACATCACTGAAAAATTCTGGTCAAAATATGATTCTATCTTCATCTTGAACTTCATAGCATGGTGATGAAGTGCTTGAGCTGTGGAATCAGACAGATGCATGAAATTCAGCTCTGCCACTTTATGAATTTATATAAGGTACTTAATTTCCCTAAGCTTCAGTTTTCTAATCTGTAGAATGGGGGACATTTAGAATTATCTAACTTATAGGATAATTTGCAGATTAAATTAGATCATTGCATGTAAAACACTTAGTCCAGTGCCTTGTACACAGTAATCACTTGATAAATGTGAACTAATACCTATAATATTATTCATTTTAAATTTAGAATAAGAGGTTTGTCCAGTATATTAGTTTCCTGGGGCTGCTGTAACGAAGTGCCACAAACTTGGTGGCTTAAAGCAACAGGAATGTATTCCCACAGTTCTGGAGGCTAGAAGTCCCAAATCAAGGTGTTAGCAGAGATCTGAAGGCTCTAGGGGAGGATCCTTTCTTGCCTCTTCCTAGTTTCTGGCAGTTGCTGGCAATTCTTAAGTGTTCCTTGGCTTATAAAGGCATCATTTGAATCTCTGCCTCCATCATTCCATGGGGTTCTCTCTGTGTGTCTGTGTCTAAATTCCCCTCTTCCTCTAAGGACCCCAGTCACTGGATTAGGGCCCAACCTGCTCCACTACGACCTCATCTTAACTTGATTACATCTGTAATTACTCTTATTTCCAAATAAGGTCACATTCTGAGGCTCTGGGTGAACATGAATTTTAGGACACTGTTTAAACCAGTACACCCTGTATGGAAGGTGTTAAGTGCTGGAAAAGATTAAGAGTGGACTTGTCGAGCTCATTATGAGCTAAGCAGAACTGGGCAGGAAAGGAAGGGATGTGACAGAAATGAGTCACAGAGGGCACTGTCTCCCTCACCCCCAGAAGAATTGTGCATATTTAATGGGCGACTGCTTTATTCCACTGAGTGCAATACCACCTCTTGTGACCGGACTCCCCTGCTCAACTCTGGAATTGAAAATTGGGAGCAGCTAGAGGTTGAGTCCTGTGGGCTCAGAGGCTAGGTCCCAATCCATTTTGGGGTGGAATAAAGCATATCAGTGCACTGAGGGATGGGGGACAGAAGCAATTGACATTCCTGTCACATTCTTCAGTGGTTTCTCATATAGGAAGACACATGCTCAACAGCACTTCTCAAACTACAGTGTGCAGAAGAGTCACCTGGGGATCTTGTTTAAATGCAGATTCTGATTCAGTAGGTCTGGGATGGGGGTTGAGACTCTGCATTTTTAACAAGCCCCTGATGATGCTGATGTTGCTGGACCATGGACCACACTTAATTCTAGGCTTGGCTTATGCTGCACACCACTCTAAAGAAGCTACTAAGTATGCACCTTTTAAAAATATCTTGGGCAAAATAACATTATCCTTCTTAAAGTTAGCTCACTTAGTATTATTTAATATCCAGTCAATAATCAAATTTCCCCAATTATTTCCAAAATGAATGAATGAATTATTATTGAATCAAAATCCACTCTAGGACCACCCATTGCATGTCATTATTTCCCTTACATCTCTTTTATTCCAAAACAGTCTTGTATTCATGACTCTGACTTACTGGTGGACAAGCTACCCACAAAAATATTTCACCTTCTGGATTTGCATGGTTGCTTCCTTGTGGTGTCACTTTGCTGTATTTAGCTGTATTTCTTGTAAACTGGAAGTTGGCTCTAAAAGCTTGATGAGTACACATTAAATATTTGTGGCCAGAATTCATCACAGAGGATGGGTACATTATAATGCATCATGTCAGGTGACACGTGATATCTGCTTGTCTTACCATTAGTGATGCAAAGATTGAGCCCTGAGTTAGGGTGATGACAGCTTGATCCTTCGGTCATACACTTAAGTTTTACTCTTTGAGACCAGAGAGTAATCTTCTTTATTTTTCTTTGGCACTATATGAGTGCCTTGATCCTCATGAATCATTCCCCTAATAGTTTTTTTTCATTTTGAAAAACAAAACATTCCCACCAGCAATATATAAACATTCTCTTTTCTTCACCCTCGCCAGCATCTGTTATTTTTGACTTTTTAGTAACAGCCATGCTGACTAGTGTGAGACAGTATCTCATTGTGGTTTTGATTTGCATTTCTCTAATGATCAGTGGTGATGAGCATTTTTTCATATGCCTGTTGGCTGCATGTAACATCTTCTTTTGAAGTGTCTGGTTCATGTCCTTTGCTTTTTAGGACATGTCAATACAGAGCCAGAAAACATACACACATATGTATATGTGTGTGTCTAATGACTTCATATCGATATATTCAATTTGCTTTAACATTACAATTTTAAATTAATTTCTTTGATTTTATAATTCTCTTTTATTCTGAAAATCTTGATTCTTAACATAATTACTTGTTTTATTTCTCTTATACTAAAAATAGTTTTTGAGTAAGAATATCACTATTACATATTACGGTAACATTACTGAATAACTTAAAATTTCTTTATGACTCTCTGGCCTGAGATGAAATTACCCTCTTTCACCAATTTCCTTAAAGCCAAGAACTGAGTCTTGATTAGATATTAGAAACTCTGTAAATGTTACTTGAATGAATAGTTTGAGTTCTGGTTCCTAAATATTTCATGTGACAGAACAAAAATGTCTTGGGAACATAGGGTGAGTTATCAAGTGAATTCTTTAAAGTAAAGTTCATTTGGGAAGTAATCAGTAGGTATTTGAAATTCGTAAGCCTGTTTTCCTAAAATTTTCATTTCTTATTTCAAATATATTGGACCAATTTAAGAAGATGGCCTATACAGAGTCCTGAGTTTGGACTGAATTCTCTTTAATAGTACTAGATTGGAACTTTTTCCTTCCTCTTCTCTATTCTTATTAAAAGACATGAAGAAAAGAGCAAGGAATCATGGGAGGTTGTGAAAGACCTGGGCAAGTTTCATCCCCTCAAAGTATGAGGCATGGTGAATGATGTGCAGCCTGCATATTCTTCGGTTGTCCATTTCTAACTTCATGAATGAGTTAATTCTTGCCTTACTTCTCCTATAAAATGATGCTGATATAGTTAGGATTTGTGTCCCCACCCAAACCTCATCTTGACTTGTAATCCCTAGGTGTTTAGGGAAAGACCAAGTGGAGGTAATTGAATCATGGAGGTGGTTTCCCCCATGCTCTTCTTGTGATAGTGAGTGAGTTCCCATGAGATCTGACGGTTTTATAAGGGGCTCTTCACTCTTCACTTGGTACTTCTCCTTCCTGCTGCCTTGTGAAGATGGTGCCTTTCTTCCCCTTCACCTTCTGCCATGATTTTAAGTTTTGAGAGGCCTCCCCAGCCATGCAGAACTGTGAGCCAATTAAACCTCTTTCCTTTATAAATTACCCAGTCTCAGGTATGTCTTGATTAGTAGTGTGAGAACGGACTAATACAGAAGCTCAAGCATTTCAACATTGGTCTTATATAGAAATATTAGCTCTCACATGATAGAGGAGAAGAAAGGAGATAGCTCTTTCTTCTGGCCCATAAGGATCTCCAGGAGTCCTAATATTGTCGAGGTGTCAGATATTTTTCTTCCTGTATCTAAGAGGTCAATACTCTAAAAATTGTTTTTTATTTTACTCTGCTCTGACTCAGGAAGGATTTTCATAGTCATATCATTCATGCTTCATTTAGCAATAAGGTTCAAGAAAGGAATGCCAGTTTAAACATGTAATTTACCTCTCTTTTCCCGACAATAACCAATGAGTGCAATTTATTCATCACACATCAATACTCCTAACTCATAATAACAGGAAGGTTACTGAAGACAGTCATTTGAGAATTAAAGGAGTCTATACATGCTGACAGGACAAGCAGCTTGAAGCATTTTCTGTCACTTTACCATTGACCCAATGGTTCTTTTGAAAATCCCCTACTCAGCAAGAGAAAATTGGAAGATGTGAAAAAGAAATTGTTTGTGGAGGCAATATAGAAGCCCTTTCACACTGAAAGGTTTTGAGTGGATTTACTGGGCTTGAGGCATCTATACCCCTTTCCAAATTTATACTTTCTTTGCTTCCTTTCATAAGTATAACCTGAAGTGGGTGCAGTCATGAGCTGTGCTGCTAATTAGAGTAAGAATTCATTTTATGTATCCCAGCATAAATGTTAGAGCCTGACCAGGATAAAAATATACTGTACTCCAAAAATTTTCTTCTTTTTTTTTTAAAAATAAAAACAATGTTTTTATTGTGTCTTGGGTTGTTGCTGTTTAAGTACATTGCCTGAAAAAGGCAGGAACTCTGCCTGTTTCTCATGCTTTCAGAGTCCTTAGCATGATGATAGGTCACGTAGTCAATATTCAGGCACTGAAAGGTTCAAAAGTGAGAAGTACATCTTGAAATTTAAGGTCAGAAAGAGCAAGTGCTCCCTTCTTTTCTTGAGACAAATGTCCACCCAAGGTGAGATTTCTTACTTCTAAAACTCCTTCCCTAGGAAACATTCCTACAGTGAGATTTGGAGATAGCTTACTGCTGAGAATCCAGCATTTCATTATATGCACTGTGACTATATTTCCTAAGCTAAAAATCAGCACTGGAATCTGGCAAGATGATAAAATATTTGAAATCAGGACCATTCTAGGGATCATCCACATATGGCTGCCATACCTTGATGTCTTGAGAAAACCCTCCCTTAATTGGTGTTTGATGGCATCTGGGTATCATATGATATCTTACTGTTTGAAACCCTCAAAAGGAAATTTGGCTTTAAAAAATTTGAGTGTTAACCACCATCATATAGAACTCACAAACTCACAATAAATAGAATATGTACATCTGTAGTGTCCTTAAATTATTTAATTTTATTTTTTTGGGTATATTTGTTTTACACATTCAATTATCTTAAACTTCTTTTGGACATGCTATGGTAGAAAGGTAGACTTTACTGTTTGCTGACATAATACATATACTTTTCAGTATCTACCCTATATCCCCAAATGCTCAGTGACCAGAATTTCTAGCCAGAACTGTGTTTTAGGGCATCATCCTCTTCTGATATAACTTCACTATAACAAATGCAAACAGCTTATAGAGCTTATTCTAGTAAGGTGGCTTTTAAGTGCAGGCTGAAACGTAGCTCCTTTTAGAGGAAAGAGTCTCTGCATAGATTAGGCCTTTGGGGCAGCTCGTCTTTGAATAAATGTCCTTGTCACCCTAGCAAATGTATTGTGCTTATAATAATGCATAGATGGAAGAAATAGGATAGAGCTGTTAGTCATCCATTTGGTGCTTTAGGCAGTTAGCAGTGGCAACTGTTGGTACAAGACTTTTCTATTAGGTGTTTTGAAATGTCAGACACAGATGGAAGGCAAGGTGTGGCACACCTGCCTCCATTTATGCTTGACAATATTCATTGCTTTCTTTCTTTACAAGAAACTGAACGAGAAGTGAAGACAGCAGCATAATGTGCCTTTGTGCTGATGTTTTGAGCCTGGATGGGACAGGAGATGAGAGGTGGGAGTCAAATGTTTGAAAAATCCAAGTGTCTGTGATGCAAGAAAGAAGCTTCAGCATGTGCAGGAAGAATTCATATGAGCCTGATGAATGGCAATTTAATGTTTTTATTAAAGCTTCACTGAAAGAGATGTACTTGGGTTTAGTTTACCTCCTATTCCTTGTGTCTTGGATTATGCAGAGAATTTGCTAGTCTACATTCAGGTTAATGGGAATTCAACATTGCCCAATTGAGGTCAGCTGGAGCTTTGGGAGAGCGAACTGATGAGGGTAAGAAAGGGGGTACAGAAGATGTTTGGGAGTGTCATTAGATTTGTTTGGATTCTGTTCTACAATGAAAAAACAAAGTGAAAACTAATAGATTTTTTCTGGCTATTAGATTGAAAATTTAAAAATTCATGTTTTTTAAACTTTCAGGAGACATGAAAATACTCATCATCTCACTGCCCCTTCCCAGAGATGGACTCCTCAACCTCAACAGACAGGCACATTTTCTTTGTTTTCCCTGAGTTGGGTGACATTTCAATGGAGAACATTGATTGATCTTTGTGTGATCTTGAGAAAGCAACGTGGGTTTTATTTGCCCCATAAAAAGTACCAAATGTGGAAAATGTACTTAGCATATGCGGATGAGCATGCAGTCCTGCAGCAACTTGGTTTTTCAGTCTGAGCAACTGTATTTAGCTGCTTCCTGTGGTGGATCAGTAGCTTCATCTGTGAAGTCAAAAAACCCAACCAGACCCCCAGCCACATCACACATGTGTTGGAAAAACCTCGAATGATTAAAAGTTATTTCAGGGAAAGGTGGTATGTAAATGAGGTAATGGAAAAATTTCGAGTATTATTAGAACATGTAGAGCAGAGTTTCTCCACCTCAGTGCTATTGACATTTGGGGCTGGATCATTCTTTATCATGGGGGCTGTCATCTGCCTTGGGGGATGTTTAGCAGCACTGGAAACCTAACTGCTCCTGGTTGACAACTACTGATTTAGAATTAGATATGGAACAAATGGATGGTTTCAAAGGCAAGTGCCTCGCCTGAGAGACTTAAAGTTTAGAAGGCTTGTTTAATTGATGATTACCATTTGTCTTTGCCAAAACCAGCCTCTTGCTAAGCATAAGTAAATAGATGGATAATTTTATTTCAAAGGCTGAGAGTTGACAAGAGGCTGTAGGATGCATTAATCCGGGCAAAACATCACTTGGTTAGGCACATGACCTTGACACTACCTTTGAGGGAGAGCAGACTCATCTCTGCCTTGTGCTCAAGGTGAGAGGCAATACTCACCGTGGGATTGCTTATGGAAACACATTCTCTTTTAGTTTGCTTATCCCTCTCACCTTTTAAGTCAGCTCTCTCTTCTTCCCGGCCTCTATTTCCTTTCTTTTCTTTTCAGTAGAGATGAGGTCTTGCTATGTTGCCCAGGCTGTTCTTGAACTCCTGGCCTCAAGTGATCCTTCTGCCTTGGCCTCTCAAAGTGCTGGGATTACAGGCATGAGCCACCGTGCCTGGCCTCTAGCATCTATTTCTTGAACAAAAGTTGGGGCTATGTAATTTGCTTTAAAAGTGTCATTTCACCTGCTCAACTTTTGGAATTGGTGCTGTTAATGGTTCTGAGTCTCAGAGTTGTTCCTTGGGCAAAATTTGATGTCAGAAAACTCCATGTTTTCCCAGACTTCATTTTTCTTTGCACTTTACCCTCCCCTCAACTCATGCCTTTCCTTCACCACGTGTTACCTCCTCTGCAAATCCACCTCCAGGTGCCCAAAATGCCTTAATTTTTCTTCCCTCTTGCTTTATATAAATCACATTTTTTGGGGTGTCGGTGGGGGGGGATCTGATTGCCCTTCTACATTACAGCTAAATACACATCTCTTTTATTTTTGAAACTGGCATGCATTGTCTTTTTAAAAATTTTAAATTGACATATCATAAAATTGTTTCTCTTGGTACCCAGTTCTATGAGTTTTAACACAGGCATGTTTGTATAATCACTACCACAATTAGGATACAGAACAGTTCCATCACTAAAAAACTAAAAAGCCAAAACAAACCTTTGGGCTGCCGCTTTGCAAAACTCTCCTCTCCACTTCCAAATCCTGGCAACTGCCCATCTGTTCTCCATCTCTAGTTTTGCCTTTTCCAGGAAGCCATGTAAATGGAAGCAAACAGAATGTAACCTTTGGGAGTGTCTTCTTTCACTCAGCACAATGCCTTTGAGATTCATCCATGTTGTTGTTTGCATTGATATTTCATTCCTTTTCTTGCTGGGTAGTATTCTATGGTATTGATAGCCACAGTGTGTTTATTCACCCATTGGAGGACATCTGGGTAGTTTTCAGTTTTTGGCAATTATAAGTAGAGCTGCTATTAAGCATTCCTGTACCAGTCTCTGTGGGAATGTAAATTTTCATTTCTCTAGGGGTGGAATTTCTGGATCATATGGTAAGTATGTCTTTTTGTTTTCCAGAGGAATTTTTACTTTAATTGGGCCCAGAAATGAATTCAACACTTAAACTGTAATGATTCTGTAAGTGTGGAATTTCAGATTGGGTTTTTGAGATCTGGAGTAAGGATGTGTGTATGAGTGTTGTGTGTGTGTGTGTGGTTGTGCTGGGAGTGTTCAGAGTTGGGAGCCCTGAAATCACTTCAGCTCAAATGGGTGGCCTATTTTTGCCCACCTCATGCTTGTGGGTCAACATGCCAATTTTTCTCTCAATTCTTTAATCCTGACCTATGGTATCAGTACAGGAAGAGCCATTTAAAATGGGTGAATGTTTGACAAACAAACGTCTGTTCCTGATGAGTGGATTTCCTTCCATCTCTAAATCCCATGACTATGACTGTGACTCTTATGCTTGAATCATTCTCTAGCTACATCAATTTCATGGTTGTCAGCAATGCCTAATCCATCTTCCGTAGTCTGGAACCACTCAGGCGGCAGACTCCCTTGAGGTGGGAGTGCTCCTTGTACTCACTTGTGTTCCTGCCATCCTCGGGGTGCCTACAGTTAATATGTGTCCAGAATTATTTCATTTTAATTTCGGCTGCAAGAAAAGCCTTTAGTGAAAGAAATATGAGCAATGCATTAAACAATTCTATTGATATCACTTCCCTGTCTTTTAAAAAATGGCTATTTTCATTGTCTGAGGTTTTGTTCTAAAGTTCCAAAATTCAGATTTTGCATATACGACTATACATCCTCATATCAAATACCATTGTCATGCATGGCTTACAAACATTTCAGTAAATGTTTGTTGAAATGAATGAGTAAAGAAAATAATTTGGTGAGAAACAATAAGATCTATATAATTTTCTTCCTTTATCATTATTTATACTACAGCAATCACTCTCTTTTTTCTGAGCAAGACTTAGCTTTAGATGCCAAAAACATTTATTACCTATGATTTTTGATTAGGTATTTTATATTGGAAGCTTCAGAGCTCACTTGTCTGGGAAAATAGTGACCCCTCTGAGTATGGAAAAATGGATCCATTGATTATTTTATAAATTTGAATATTAATTTAATAAATTAAATATAAATACCCCAGAGTTACCAGGCAATGCACATGCCTTTGCCTTTAAACTCCATATCAAATGCCATCTTCTCAATGAAATTTTCCCAAACCATCCCATGCAAAATTGTTCTGTTTTCCATACACCACAGCTCTGTTAAAATTTATTTGATTTCAGGTCCTTCTCTTCCAGGGGTCTGTGAGCAACTTGAGGGTGGGACACATGTCTCATTCTCCTTCGTGTTCTTAGTGTTTAGCACAGTTTCTGGCACATTTGTGCTAAATAAATTATTTGTCATACCAAATACAATTCCTGTGGTATGATGATAACCTTGCCCAATATTTTAGTTTTTGCACGTATTTATATATGTATATATGTATATGTGATACACACACATATATTTTTAGAAACTGATAGATAGTGGAACTGAATGAAAACAACCCTTTTCTGGAGTTGTATAGACTGGATGGCTGAATTTTTTAAAAAACGGAGCTGATAAATCAGCAACAAGAACAGTGAGTTTTGGAGCAGTTTGTTATTATAGAGGGTAAGTAGGTCTTCTTTGATCACTTTGAAAAGAGAAGGGCCACAATTTATCCTGCCAATTCAATTTCAAGAACTCACTGAGCATATCTTGAGTCAAAATTTCTTCACGAAATGGCTTTTTAAATTGCAAAAATAATTCTGTGGCCCTAACTCAAAACTACTCTGAAAAATGATGAAAAAGTTAGCTACCTGGAAATCTTTGCACAATAACTGTGGACCTCGGGTTAGCAGTGCAAATTGTCTTTCTCTCAGCTTTATTTTACAGCTCGAGTTCACAAAATTCCTTATGAGATAATAGGTCTAAGGGCTACATCAAATTATTTCAGCTGAAATGAAGTGGGAGCAGTAACAATTTAGTCCAACACCTGTATATTATTGCTTTTTATTCTAAATGGAGATTTAGCTTTTAGCACTAGCCTTTCCCAGGTGGCTTGCTATGATGCAGATGTCTGTCTGATATGACCTTGGACTGGCATTGAGGCTGACTGGGTACTTATGCCAGGCAGCTGGCCAAATCATCTTAGAAAGAAGTGGTCTGGTCAGATTCCTTCTGAAGAAGACCACACACAAAAAAGCATATTTATTTTTCTTACTGGAGGGTGACTTTTGGTAGCATGCTGTAGCAGGCTGTTGGTGTCCTTATTGAGCTGTGGCAGTATACTGTGAAAGTTGGCTGCTTATCAGCCCATAGTTGTACTCTTCTCTGGAGAATTATACTCAGCCAGTTGGAACTCCTTGTGGGATCAAGCTGGGCTAGACTTCAGCTACACTACATCTTTACTGCTTTTGTCCTATTCTGCTTCCTCCCTTCCTTACTCCTGAGTGCTCCTGAAAGCACTTCTTCAATAAATTGCTTGTAGAAGAATCTTCGTTTCAGTTTCTATTGCTAGAGAAACTGACAGAAGTTAGACACATGCCTCCGCCTAAATGACCTGGCACAACAAGGTACTGGAAGGATCATCTTCACAGATACTGAAACTTCCAAGAATCATGAGAGGAGCACGTTGGAGAGAAAAATAGTGATATTGGTGTTAAAAATTATTGAGGATGAGGCAGAGGCCTGGGGAAAAAGGACTCTGCCTACCCCACAGTTGCACCGAGAAGCTTAATGTGGTTGGAGAAAAACCCACACCTGTGCCAATGAGTTGTGCTTTGAGTTAGTGATTATAAAAGTCTTGCAAGTTCTAGATGCAGCCTGGTCATCATACTATATTTCCCAGTCAAACTGCTGTCCAGATTGTCTGTATTCATTAATTAACATTATTCTAGTTACTGAAAAGATCAAGTTCAATATCAGTGACTTAGTACAGTAAAAGTTTCTTTCTTCTCTTGCAAATTCTCAAATAATGTTTCCAGTTTTCAGGCTGTTATACTCCATGTGATTCAGAGATTCGAGGTTCTTACTCTTTTGTGGTTTTGCCATCTTTAGCTCATAGTTTCCAAGGTTCCATCTTGGAGAAGGAGCATGGAGAATCACACATAGAAGGATTTTATGGGTGTACATCATTCTCACATTTTGTTGGCTAGATAATGACTACATACCAGATCTTCCACTGACTGCCTGATGGTATATAAGTCTCCCATATATTTGATGCAACTCTGGAGAAGGGATGGTGCAGAAGTGACTGGAATTAATTTTCCACCATTAAATAAATAGAGATGGGAAAAGGAAATTAAGTTTACCCACGGAAAATAAGTTAAATGGCTTGGCAACCTGGGTTTGTGGCCTGAGATTCATACGTGCTGCATGTGTTTAAAATGATATCTGGAAGGGTGAATTTGTAGTCAAGGGGGATAAATGGAAGTAGAGAGCATGGAATTGAAGAACATGATAAAGTTTAAAATTGTATCCACTGGATGGACCATGACACAGTAGTAGCTTTTGAACCCTTTCCTGGTGAATCTTGAACAAGGTTCCACTAGCCCATGTAATGCTTTTGTTAGAAAAAGGACACACTCCATGCCAGGGTGCATGGCTCTGGGGAGTGGAGTGTGGCTGTATTCCAGCTTCCACCCTCCCTTTCACCAGATATTGTTGTGGAGGATACACCTGCACATCAATATGGGGTAGTGCTGATCTCAAAGCAACTGCTTCTGCTCCTCTCTTGTTGTGGATTGACTTAACGACCCAAACGTTTTAAAAACTCCTTTCTGTATCCATACCCCTTGCCATATGACTTTGTAGTTCCTCCCACTAAAGAGGTGGACTGTATTTCTCTGATGCTTGACTCTGGCCATGTGATGAGCTTTGGCCAATGGAATGTTAACAAGTGTGACATGAACAAAAGTAGAAGCATGTGCATGATTTGTCTTGCCCCCTTATACTTCTGCCAGTGCCTTGAGATGCACACGCCCAGGCTAACCTCTTGATTCCAGAAAGAGGATGAGAGCTATGCAGAGCAGAGCCAAGTCACTCAAGCCAAGCCCAGACCAGATCCATTGATCTCCAGTCAACCCCACATCTGCATAAATAAACCCAGCAGAGATCAGCAGTCACTCAGTCAAAGCCCAGTCTAGATCCCCTCAACCTCTGTTGACTTGTACACTCATGTGCCAAATAAATGCTTATTGTTGTTTGCCACTGAGATTTCGTGGCTGCTTGTTATACAGCATTTTTGTGGCCACAGTTAATAGGTACACCTCTTTCTCCTCAAAGCCCTAGGAGTATGGAACATACAGATTGTTGCTTCTACCATGACTGCTTTATGCCATTAGGAATTTGCATTCCTTTTCAGAATCAATCTCTTTTCACCTTTCCATCAGCATTGTTTAAAAGCACACGTTAGAAAAGATTTAGGGATGCTCCATTTAAATGGTTCTGATGAGAAATCATCAAAGCTAGCACTAGGTCCTAGACCTGGAGGAAGATTATGGTTAGACAATTTAGATAAAATAAGTGTGGGTGGTGGAAAGTACGTGGAGGGGAAATATGTTAACCTCTTTCTTCTTGGTAATGAAGATTTCTCAGTGCAGTAGCATGTCAATTCATAGCTCTCCTTCTGCTCTTTATAATTCCATTCATATAGGATTTGGATAAACAGTATAAATTTTGCAGGCCATAATTTTAAAAATATAGATAGGAGATGTCATTTTTCACCTTGGTAGCATATGGGAAATGAATATATCTAAAATCCGTACACATAATGAAGAAAAGTAAAGGGACCCAATAATTTTTGATGTGTGCTGCATTAAGATGTTTTTATTTTCTATTTTCTCTGCTTGCCTACACTTGCAAATAAAAGTTGATAACATTTTTTGTCAGTGTTCACATTAAAATACATCTCTATCTTTCTATCTAGTGACATTGAATAATTTTATTAGCTAAATAAACATTTTAGTCATTAGTGAAACTCTTCCAGCAGCAGATAAGCTAGATTAAATTGTTAGGTCAAAAGAGTGCACACTGTAATAGCTGTCATCACTATAGAAAATTTCAAATAATGACTATTTTTTCTTTTTTTAATCTCGAATGCTTTGGGGACCAAGCAGCAAGTCCACCCACAGCTATTGTCAAGCATATTTCTTTCTTCATCAGTAATAAGGAGTGATCCTTCCCATGCCTAAATTTAGTCATCTTAGAAAAAGATCTAGAGATTCGTGTTGCAATGTTGAATTCCTAGTGTTTTATTTTCTTCTCTTTGACATCTCATATTCCTAATCTGGTCAGAACCTCTAATTCTAACATTAAATGGGAATGTTTAGACCTTCTAAATATTTACTACATTGAATTATTTTCCAATGTTTACTACATTGAATTTCCTTTCCTATAAGATTTGATTGTTGAGATATGTCTTAAAAATTCCCAGTTTTCCTGCTTATCAGCCAGCATAGCTCATGAGAAGTGATGGTTATGTCCATAAAGAACAGTGTGCTCTTCTTGGCTAGCAGGTACCTTAGATTAAATCTCCCTGAGTCTACAGTCTGACCACACTCAGATGGAATCACATTTAAGCTGAATGAGCATAAATATTTTTATTTCCTTACACTAAGTGATATAATGCATAGCAACGCCATTGCAAGCTGGGTTTCCTGGGAAGCATACAATGAGATGGAATTTAGTGGGTGAGATATTTATTAAGTAGTGCCCTTGGGATCATCACATTGCCACTCCATTTCCCTCTCTGCCTGATTTTGCTTCCTTCCCCTCCTTAGCATTCATATTTCACTAGTTTATATAATATTTAAAATTAAATAACATGCCTACAATTATAAATGGAATAAACAGATTTGAGAACAAAAACCCAATAGTTGGTTTTTTAAAAAGCATACACCTTAAAAGATGGGAACTGAGCTATGGGGGTGGATTAGCAAGGACCCTGCCAGCTGTAGGCATTCTGAATGCCATGAACTGGGGTCACTTTGCTTTACAGAGAGAATGAAATGGTCAGTCAAGTGGAAGACTTGTCAGGGGACTTCTACCTTACTGTCACTTCAGAGGTAGGCTGTGTCATGGTCTTCGGCCATACTTATGCTTGGGTACAATATAAGGCACTCATAACACAATCTTACCAGTTTCAAAAATTAATTTTTGTAACTGTTGAATAGAAATTCTTGAGTCAAGGAGGACTGTAGCATCTGATGGGGCCATGGACTGGAAATAAAAGGGAAGGAGGAAGACCTTTCATGGAAAAAAGCAGAATGGGATAGCTTGGTGAATTGGCTACGCCCAAACGTTCAGATGGAGTTGAGTAGCAAGGCAGAGACATGTAGGATCTTAGAGCTGGAAGAATCTTGATGAGGATGTAGGCGAGTGTTGTGTTTATAGGTGGGTGAGTGGAGAGGTGGGTTGTAGGGGGAGAGACTTTAATTTTTTAATTTCATTCACGTCTAAATTGTTTGAGACTTGTAGGAATAATCTGCATTAATTTTCTAATTAAAGCTAATTAAACAGTCCCCATGTTTAATTAAACTGAGTAAAAAATATGCATTGACTGTGAGCTCACCAAACCAAGAGTGTGGGATAGAATCATTGCGTTGACAATGTCAGCTTAGGCATGACAGCATCAGCTTAGGCAATTGACAAGAAAGCACAAATGGTGGCCATAACGGCATTCTGAATACATGTGATTTAATTTGTTAAGTGCATTCTCTGAAACACGCATTTAAATTAAATGATTATGAATACAATCATTTTAGTACTGAACTATTATCTTCGAGATTGGTTTTCACAAGAAACAAAAAGCCTGAGAAAACGTAAAATTCCATTAAAGGGATTTCCTGATATCAAGGAAATCTTTATATTTCGTAGACAAGCAAATACTTTTCCAATTAAGAATTAGAAATAACACAGAGGTCAAATGCTCTCTCTCCTGAAACTGCAGTAATGATGCTTGTCAGAGAGATGGGGAGGGAAAAGCTGTATTGTATTTGTATTCTGAGAGAGCTGCTTTCAACAGCTCTTTTCCTTAGAGCTTTCCTTCTCACTTAGTGCCCTTTGAGTCACCTTTTTTTCCAGGTGGCAAAGCCGCGAGTATTAGCATAGCCTTTCCTCTCTACTTAGTAAAGGTGTATTTTTGATGAGTTTGTTTATCCTCCTCGTCAGCAGAGAGAAGCAGTAAAGTCACCGGAGGCAAAATGTAAAGGATGCAGAGAGCAGCACAGGGCCTGGGATAGGGGAAATAGGGCGTAGGGTAGGTAGATATGGAGGGGAAAAATAATACTCTGTGCTTAACTGCTCACCCCAGGGACAGGCATTGCATTTACTTTGCCTCATTCAATCTGCCCAAGAATCTTGTGATCTAAGTATTATCTCCATTTTACAAATGAGGAAAATGAGCCTCAGGGTGTTTAAGCAACTTGTCTAGGTGCACAGGAGGCATCATTATCTGCTACAGATCAAAAATTCTAAGCCAGATGGATCTGGTCTCCAGCACATCCTCTTACTACAGTGAGATGCTCTGGGGGAGAAATGAAGGGGGGCAGACAGATAACACGTGTATATGTGGGGCTGGGTATTTGACTAGGCCTCACCTAAAGTAATTTAAAGTCTAATGTTTTAAAAACCCTGTGAAGATTAAACTGAACACATCTGCAGAGCTGAATTCGCACCAAGAATTAGCATGCAACTTCTGCAAATAAGGTTTGAAAGAAAAATTATACAGTAAATGCTAAGTTCACTACTTCTTGTCTTAAGCTATTTAAGGAACAGGATGGGGAAAGGGGTAAATAAATACTGGGAAAATGAGAGAAGGCAGCTTTCACATTGTAGAAATTACTTAGGGCAGAATATCTTGTCATATTTTGAACACACATTCAGTGATATTATACAGGCTAATGGAAAAGGGGTGACAATTTCCAAGTCACTGTCAATGGCTCTTTTATTTCTGAGACCATTTGATATAACAAAGTTTAAGTAAAAAATAGTTTTGACCTATGGAACTTGTTATAGTGAATATCACTTATACCAACCAGGGTTACTCAAAGTGTGGTCCCTGGACCAGCCCAAGTCCACAAATTGTTACTGGTCTGTGATAAGTACAGGGATTGAGAATAAGCACGTGGAAACTTCTATAGCAATTTGACGTTACTGCATTTTGTAGTTGGGTTTGCATTTTGTAAGCTTTTTAATATTTTTCTTATAATTTATTTTCATTGTATTTTATAAAATTATTGATCTGTGAAAATAATAGTTTGAGAAGCACTGGCCTATGTAACATTTGAATGAAGAGGATATCAAATTTTTAACCCAGTGCATATGAAGCCACATGAAGATGCATGGCTTCTGTCTCTGATTTTTAAATTCTTTATTTTATTTTTATTCTTTAAAGAAAAAACGAGTACTATTAGGAACATCAACTCTTGGCCGGGCGCTGTGGCTCATGCCTGTAATCCCAGCACTTTTGGAGGCTGAGGTGGGAGGATTACCTGGTTTGAGACCAGCCTGGCCCACATGGCGAAACCTCGTCTCTACTAAAAATACAAAAATTAGCCAGGCATGGTGGCACGTGTCTGTAACCCCAGCTACCCGGGAAACTGAGGCACGAGAATCACTTAAACCCAGGAGGCAGAGGTTGTGGTGAGCTGAGATCAGGCCACTGCACTCCAGCCTGGGTGACAGAGTGAGACTCTGTCTCAAATAAATAAATAAATAAATAAATAAATAAATAAATAAAGTATTTTTTCTATTGACTGATTCAGTCTTCAATGTGATAATACAAAGTACAGCCATGATGGCACACCACCAGCAAATATGGCAGGTAAATTGGTTCAGTGTATTTCAGAATAGAGAAATGACAGCTATATGCATACCCTAACAACCATAATCGTGATAGCCTGAATTTAAAAAATATTATAACAATGGAATATTCTAACTCTTAAACAGTTTTTTGTTAAGTGCCTTGAATGGTTCTTGTGTTTCCCTTATGTTTTTAAAAGGAATTTTATTTTTATTTTGAGTCTGCCTGGAATAAATACTTTATATTTACTTCTTTAATTTCATATATTCCAATGAATGATTTCAATATCCATAAATAAAGCCCTTTGCTGTTCAATTGTAACACAGAATTAGGTGATTTCAAATGATTATGTGAATTCATAGCTAAGTGGTCCCCAATTATGTTAAAAAGTGTATACCTTAAATATACACAATAAAATGTATTTTAAAGAAATCTCAGAAGTTGTTCTAAATTATGCCTGCACCATTGGCGGGCCTAGCACCAACCATTTCTTGTCTCATAAAACTCGAGAGCTATTGGCTAATGTGCTGTTCTGGCAGGAAGAGGGGTGATCCAGGGCTGGGGCAGAGGAAGATGGCTCACCCAGAGGCCACTGAGTCACAGCAACCTCTTTGGTGGCTCTTCTCCAGTTAGAAAGATGCCCAGAAAGGTCATGGAGCAACCACTAGTCCTACCTCTGGGCCACTTCTAAGGGACACCATGTATTACTGCATTTATTTTATTTTTTCCCTGAAGCCTTTGTTTCATGTATAAAGCTAGCACATTCTTGAGAGGTCTCTACCAAACTGGTTGAGGGCTTAGGTGGGGTCTCCTCAGCTTCCCACCTTCTTATTGTTCTTGAAAGTAAGTGGTCTGGTTCTTCACACTTTAAGGGTCTTACTTGTCTCAGGACTCATTGCAAAGCGTTATCCAGAAGCTGTAATGTCCCCCTGTTCATCCCCTAATCACCCCTTCTGGTCTTCTTGTCTGGGGGGACCTCTTCCTCTGTAAACCTCCTATTAGCACCTTTGATTTGTATATTTTCTAACTAAAAATAATTTTGATGTTTGATAGTGAATCTGTCTGGATCAATGATAATAACATTATATATATAATGTTATTATCATATATATATCATATATATATATCTATATATACTGAAAGCAGTCCACTGTTTATTTTTTGTTTCTTATAAACAATAACAGCATATTTTAATTTTATTTTGCATGGTATCTGTTTTCATAGTAATTATGTCTAACCAGCTTTCCAGTCTCTATTAACCTTTTAATGCAATCATGATACATTTATAATATAGGAACAGATGAACAAACACTGTGGTACTTGCAGTATTTTTTAAGTGGCTGTAACTGTTAAGAATCAATGGGTATATTTTAAAAAATTCTCTGGAAGGGAATTATATGATATCTGATTATACATTGAACTCTGTTGACCCATCAGAGTAAAGGACACAATTGTACCAAAGATGTGTGTTAATCATGGGTTCTACTTTTAGAAGTCAGGGCACCCTGGTAAAACAGTTTCTGACCTTCAGATTGTCATGTTTTATTTACAAGATCAGAGTGTGGCATACTTAGCTGATATTGCTTCAGGGACTTTGGGGCCTGAACACATGAAGACATAACACAAAGAACCTTTTCTTTTAACCAATGATCTTTGTATCCTTAGTAAGTATGCCCAGTGCTCAAAGCCATTGCAATTTCTCTGGAATCTGTAAAACAAATCAATTCCATAATTTAATTCAGTGAAGAGGAAAAATGTGTGTTTAACATGTAGTGATTCAAGTCAGATTAGAACGTTAATCTTTGGGGAAGAGCTCAGAGTTATATTTTTTCCCCTCACATTGAAAGGCCCAGGATTTTAAAATCTAAATTCCTGAGTTTCCTTGAACGATCATTATATATAGTATAAATAATGGATTTCAAGGATTTATCCAGCTAGTTAGATGACATATTCTATGAGGTAAACTGATGTGCATTATTCAGGTATTTTAGAGGTCTTCAAGTAAATCCAACAGATGATATGAAAATACAGCTTTTCAGAACAGAAAATATCAAAGTTGTTACTCAAGTATTTGTCAGCAGAAGTAATTGATCACAGGATTATTTTTTATCTTGGCCTTTTCAAGGAGCTGCATTTTGTGATCATTCTTAAAAGCTTCTGCCATGAGCATTGTTACTTTAAATGGTCTGCTTGCTATGTTTAGCTGCAAGATGCCTGACAAAGAACAGTGCACATGCTTGATAAACTCTTCATAAATTTATTATAAAGCAACATCCATTTGTCAGCTCTTGAGTCATTACTTTTGACATCAAGCAAAGATACAAATGGAAGGCGAACATAAAGCCCCTTCAATTATTTTAAATGACTAATATATATCATAAGGAGGGGTTGTTAATGAGGGTAAATGAAATAACATTTGCTGGCAATATGATGATTGCTTTTATAAAACCAAGAAGGGGTGGTTAAAATGTGAAGTTGACTAGAGTCTGCTAAACTACAGGTGATGAAATTATGTCAAAATAAATCTAGATTAAAAACCATTTTCACTGTGATTTTTTTCTAAATATCATTATGTATCTTTTGTATACAATTTAATCAAATTTCTCATTTGCAGCTTCTGCTAAAATTACACTCAAATAATATCCACTGACTATGCTTGTGCTAGGCATTGCTAAGGATATGATCTAATGCTCAGCAAACAGAATTTGGAATATATGGTTGTGATCATATGTTTAGTGATCTAGGGAAGGACCTGAATTCCTATTAAAATTCAACTCCCATTAAGATCGGGTTTTGTGGTTTCAATAAATCACTTTACAGATTATTGAGCTAATGTGGCCACATCATATATTATCCACCTCCACTGGTCTCTGCCCTCCAGGATCTTAAATGTAATTGGGAAGACAAGATATACAGATATGAAAATTTAAATAATCGTTCGAGACAGTGATATAAGAGCTATCACAAGGCAATACATGATTGAGCACCAAATGATGCCTTCTGTCTCCGAACCAGTGACATTTATTACTGTACACAGAAGAGAATGAGCCAAGAAGTGCTGCAGGAGTTCAGAGGCAAGAGAGAGGAATGTGGCCTGATACGCAGATTTCATGAAGGAGGTAGGGCTGGAGATGGTCCTTTAGGGTGGGTGAACTTTGCAAAAAGGAGAGAAAAGCTAAGCGTGTCCAGTAGCTCTATGGTTTGACCCCAGGATCTCATTTATATTTCTTCTTGATTTTGTTCTTATCCTGTTACTATTCTGTCTATTCCTATAGAAGAGTCTGCTGACTGCTTAGCAAAATCCACATTCTCCTCTTCTTTCTGGGCTAGACTACATTCCCCAGCCTCCTTTGAAATTATGTATGACTGTGGCTGATTTCTATCCAATGAAATGGGTGGAAATCTGTTAATTATCTATTGCTGCATAACTGATTACCCTGAAACTTGGTGGTTTAAAGCAACAAACTTCTATTATCTCATAGCTTGAGGGCCAGGCATTCAGGAGTATATTAATTAGGTCAGTCTGGCTCAGAGTCTCTTATAAAGCTGCAGTTGAGGTGTGGGCTGGAACTACAGTCATCTGCAGACTTGCTAAAGGCTGAAGGCCCCACTCCTAAGATGGCCCACTCACATGGTTGTTGGTAGGAGGGAGGCCTTATGGGTCTCTCCATGGGATTGCTTGAATGTCCTCATGATATGGCGACTGGCTTCCCTTAGAGCAAGTGATTCAACAGACTAAGACTCAGCCTTGGAAGTTACACACTGTCATTTCTGCAATATCTTATCTGTTACACAGGTCAGCCCCATTTGCTGTGGGAGGGGGACTATATGTGATCATGAATACCAGGAGGCAGGATTCATTGGGGCCATCTTGAAGGCTGGCTACCATAGGATGTGCCATCTGCTATTTCATGCTTGGTCCATACAAATCTCTCATGTGCTCCTTCAATCTCCTTTCCTGCTCTAGCTGGCTGAAATGCAATGATTCCCAGGGAAACTTGGAACCCATGTGTTAAAGGTGGTAGCACTTCCATCAGCCTGGGTCCTGAATGCCTGCAGGAGAATATCCTGTTGATCCATGTACCTGCTGAGGACTGGTAAGTGAGCAAGAAATAAGCTTCTACTGTTTTTGAGTCATTGTACAGTTTCAGGTCTATTTGGTTCAGTAGTTAGTCCATCCCGAGCAGTATAACTTTGATGCAGGGAATCTTTACAATGTCCTCCACTGAAGCAAAGTCAAGTGCTCTAGAATGTTGAGGTAATGAGTGACTATCTGTATTGCCTCCATTTGTCCTTTTTCTTATGGCTTTCTTTTTCAACAAGTATCTATTGAGTGCTGATATAGTTTGGGTATTTGTCCCCACCCAAAGCTCAATTCAACATGATTTGAGATGAAAAGTAATGGCAAAACCAGCAATTACCTTTGCACGGACCTAATAATCCCCAGTGTCGGAGGCGGGGCTTGGTGGGAGGTGTTTGGATCATGGAGGTGGGTCCCTCATGAATGGTTTGTGCTATCCCCTTGGTGATGAGTGAGCTCTCACTCTGAGTTCACATAAGAATCCGGTATTTTAAAGTTTGTGGCACCCCCCTCCCCACTCTCTATTTTGTTCCTGCTTTTGCTTTATGATGTGCCTGTTCCTGCTTCACCTTCTGCCATGAGTAAAAGCTCTCTGAGGCCTCCCCAGAAGCTGAGCAGGTGCTGGTGTCATGGTGCTTGTACAGCCTGCAGAACCGTGAGCGAATTAAACCTCTTTTCTTCATAAACTACCCAGTCTCAGGTATTTCTTTATAGCAATGGCCTAACACACATGCCTACCATATCAGGCCTTTTTCTAGTTGCAAGGGGCACAGCTGTAACAAGACAAAGTCCCTGCTTTACGGAGCTCACATGTGTAGTAGATGCCTCTTGATGAATGTACCCAAAATTTTAACTACCAAGTTACCCCTGAATATGAACATCAGCAAACTGGTTATTCAGTAACAAACTTATTACTTACTTACGTGTTACTGAATAACCAGTTTGCTGATGTTCTTTTTTAGGGGTTCAAAAACCACAAAGGCATTAGTTGAATCTTCTGACTCCATGGGAGTCTAATAGATTTGTGTTTCCCTACTTGTGCTCTAAGCCAGCACCCACACTTCTAAAACTCTAATGTGCACACAAATCAACTGGAGGTCTTGTTAAAATGGAAAATCTGATCAGCAGGACTGGGGTGTTGCTTGAGACTCTGAATTTCTAACAAGCTCCCAAGTGGGACTGTTGCTGCTGGTCCATCACTTTGTGCAGCAAGGCTCTAAGGAACATTAGTTACTGGATGGTAAAGAAATCCTATGTGAAAGGGATTTTGAGTTCAAATAAATGAGAACATATAGCCAAAGGGAGAGGCCAGGTCCAGTTGCCCTGGTTCCTGATCACTCTCTAATTTCTGGTGGCAGTCCTACCAGAAGCCTAACATTACTTTTTTTTTTTTTTTTTGAGATGGAGTCTCACTCTTGTTGCCCAGCCTGGAGTGCAATGGCACGGTCTCGGCTCACAGCAACCTCCGCCTCCTGGGTTCAAGCGATTCTCCTGCCTCAGCCTCCCGAGTAGCTGGGATTACAGTCATGCGCCACCACACCCTGCTAATTTTGTATTTTTAGTAGAGATGGGGTTTCTCCATGTTGGTCAGGCTGGTCTCGAACTCCCAACCTTGGGTGATCCGCCTGCCTTGGCCTCCCAAAGTGCAGGGATTACAGTTGTGAGCCACCGCGCCTGGCCAACATTACTTTCTACCATGGGTTCTGTGAGATAACCCTCTACCCTTAATAATAAATTTACTTTTTAAAATTTAACGAATTTAAGAGGGCTTCTGTAATTTGTGCCCCCCACCCCCAGAAAAAAAACCTAGAGTAAAAAGAACCAGGCACAGGGAATGAAGGAGAAACGTAGCTATGCTGCAGAGCTGAGGACAAGGTCAAGAACGATCAAGCTGTGAAGGTAACATGAGGCAGATGCCCCAGGAGCCCGGAATGCCTTACACACTTCTGCCCCCACTAAGCCTTGGTTTCTTCATTGATAACAAAGGATTTTCTGTGAGAATCAAATGGAATGATGTTCTTGGATTACATAGCAGTGGTACTTTAATGAATGTGGTCATTATATTTTTCTTCTGTAAAATATTACCTGCATGCTAGGGGTTTGTGAGGATAAAGTGGGATAATGACCATAAAGCAATTAGCAATTGGTTGGACACTCAACAAATGTTATCTACTGGAAACCAAGCTGGATTTAAAGGAGAAGAATCAAATGTATTTTCCCCCAGATAGAAGAGAGCTGTCATGCTTGAAAACAGAAGTGAAGATATCCCTGGAGAGTTAGTGAAGGTCATTGATGGAAGCCCCAGGAGAGAGTGGGGATAATGGAAGGAATAAAGTTATCCACATCTCATCTTAAAGCTAGCATCTTTAATACAGTATAACCAAGATGATTCCTGAAGGAATACTCCACCTCGACTCAACAGTAGTTGCTTACCAAGAAGAAGCAGTTCAATTGTTCCTAAAACATATAATTTGTCTATCTGTATAGTTCAAATTTTAGATAAGGATTATAATTTTCAAATATTAACTATTTTCCATTTATGTATCTAGAAGGAACAGCTGAACTAATATAAAAGCATATGTTTTGTGGACATTGTCACATAATAGTTTGCCTATCCACCACAGCTCAAATTTCCAGGAAAAGATTGTTTCAGTTTTCAACCATTAACTTTATCTTCCATGCCTGTGTATCTTAGCATCTCCAAATCTTAAGCAAAGAGAGAAAATTAAAAAGGATGTAAGTTGTTCTCAAGGACATAATCCTTAGGGTGATGAAAATGTTCTGTGTCTTGATTGTAGTGGGAGTTATACAACTATATGTGTATGTCAAAATTCATAGAGCTGTACAACTAAAAAGGGTGAAATTTACTGCCTGCAAAGGATGCCTCAATAAATCTGATGTAAATCAAAGCCAAAAAAACAAAATTCTCGAACACCTCCTCTGACATTGTGGTAGGGTATATAAGCAGATAAAAAAACAGATTTCAGCCTTAAAGACTGACATATGAAAGTAAAGTTCCAGTGTTATCATCTAAATTACCATAGAAAAATTTTCCTAGGACACCACGTTTCTGTTGTGCCTTATCAGTGACAGCTCTTTGAACACTTCGACCTGACCAGTTAGGAAAAGTCCAAAGGAAGGGCCCTATCTTTTAGCCATCTTGTTGACTGGATGCAGAAGGAATACTTCCGTTAACCACTGGGGCAACAGTTAAGTTTGCTCAGATACAATCTCATGCAGCATGATGTTTTTAAGATAGTCTCTGCGATTTTCCAGACTCTAGGTTGTGCTCGACAGAAACTCAGCTCCTGCCCAGACCCTTGCCTAGCTTGCATCCTTGCTTCATTCAGGTCTCTGCTCAAATGTCCCTTGGCAGAAAGGCCTCTCTTATCAGCCCTATTGCAGACCATGTTTGTGAATTGGCTGCCTCTCCCACTAGACTGGAAGTTCCATGACGGCTTCATCTTTTCTCTTAAGTTCCACAGCACCAGCACTAGAGCAGTGTTTGGCATACAGTAGGTGTTCGCGAACCATTTATAGAATAAAGTGAAGAGGAGAATCGATTGGCCTCCGAATCTAAACCCCAGTAAAAGGGAGGAATAATTAGAACTAGGGACTTGAATGCACTCAGGTTCACTTTGGTCATTCACCTGCCATACTCTCTGGTGTCTCCTTCCCACTCTCAGTGATCCACATAGTGGCTGCCTTGGAACCTCCAGGCTTATCATATCGCAACTCCACAATCAGAGGGGAAAGGGTCTTTCTTGCTCAGCTCCAGGTTGCATAACCCCGGGAAATGTTCTGATTGGCCTGTCTCCCAGTGACCTACAGAGGAGGCCAGGACAGAGCCACAGTGTATCTGCTGTTTTCCTCATTTCTCACTCTCCAATCCTGCCTGCTCCATCTATTTTGGTGATGTTGCCCCAGTTTTAATAATGATGTTTTACAGCCCATTGCAGATGCTGTTAGAACTCTGCCATTATCCCCTTGGATCCCTTTAGTATTTTTGCTCACACCTGCTTCCTGTATGACATGCAATCGCTCTCAACAGCAATACCTGCCGATCCTTGCTGGAGGGCTGCCCTAGGCTACTAGCACCTGCTTTACCTGTGCAATGAGAGCGTTCGAAGTGCCTCTAGGGGTAGCCCTTGACTGATGACCGACAGCCTAGGAGTATAAACGCTGCAGTCCCTGTATTCATGATGGAAACAACTCTGAGATGTGACCTCCACATGTCCCCAGAACTCCCTCAGCATGGAGCCTAAGTTACCCTCCATGGGGATTTGCTGGATGCTGTACCCTTGCTTGGCCTCCTTCCCAACCCAGTCCCACTTCCCATTCCCTACTTGGGAATATCTACTAAATAAATCACTTTCACATGAATTTGCAGTCTTCATCCAGAGAACCCCACCTACAACAAGCTCCATCTTTGCCCCTAGCTCTCCACCTATTTGTCATAAGATTTTTTTTGAGGGCAGGTACTGTGGCATAGTTTCCTGCCTCCCCTCCACACATATGCACTACAGAAATGTTTACTTATTTGCTTTTAATATGTTCCTATCCTTAGAGTTCCTTCCTATTTTCCAGGTTTCCCTGTTTCAACTATCATTGCTTCTCAGATATGCTAATCTTCTTGCTTTGCTTATTACTGATCGCTTGTCTATCTGCCCTCTCTAATTCAACATGTTAAACATTCCTAAGTCATAAGTCAAATACCATATGTTCTCACCTATAGGTGGGAGCTAAGCTCTGGGTATGCATAGACATACAGAGTAGTATAATGGACATTGGAGACTCAGAAGGGAAGGGTGGGAGGGGGATGAGGGATAAAAACTATATACTGGGTACAATGTACACTATTCTGGTGACAGGTACAATAAAATCTCAGACTTCACTGCTATACAACGCATCTATGTAACCAAAACCCCCTTGCACCTCAAAAGCTATTGAAATTAAAAAAAAAAAAAACTATTACTAACATGGAGACAAACTAATTTCTTTGAAAAATGTAAACCATTTAAAAGGCAAATATTACCAAATCTATTCGCTATCTTCCTTATCTGGCCTTGAAAGACTATTTATGCACTATTTAACCCAGCTGACCTGACCGGTTGACCTGGTTTTCCATTGAAATGGCTAGATCCTTTGAAGTTAATGTTGGACTTGATTTTTTAAAAGCAGGCCCTGAAAAATTTTAAAGGACTATATGTCCAGAATATTATAAAATCAACAAAAAGAAACATTCCTCGTATTTTCCTCTTATTTTCTATACCTTTCTTCTATGTTTTGCATTAGGTGCTTGCTCAAGATCTCAGTCATGCTTTGACTCAGTTTAACAGTCAAATCATTACTAATCACACCACCTTTTCGTGGTTCACACTTCCAAAATATTAACTTGTAAAAGAAGGAATGCGATAAAGCCATCAGAACACCAAGTGGTGTCTTTATTTCTTAATCATTTTCTAAAACATTACTTAATTCAGTTGAATTCAGTGAAACTTTCAGTAATTCTTATCAGATGAATTTATATACATACCATTGTGGAAAATAAAATAACTTGTGAGCATCTTTGATTCAGCCTCAATCAACATTGATGTTGAAACCAGAGGCTATAAGGTTCAAATAGCAGTTTATGAGAAAACACGGAGAGAAATTTTAAGATGTTGATGTGAACACTTCTGACAATGTAAAACACTCGGCTAACCATTGCCCTTTGCTTTGACAGATAAGAAGTTTAGCAAATATTTACATACCAGTTTTCACAACATTTAAGCTAAATTTTTACTTCTATATATTGTCATTATAAGCTTTAACTTCTAAGACTGTTTACTAAAAAGGGCAAAGAGCATTTTTATAATATTGCAAGGTCTGTCTTAATAACTCCAAAGACTGCTGACTTGTAACCATGAGACTGAATGTTTATTACAGGAAACTGCATGTCAGAATGTTTGAGGTAGAAAATTGTGCTTGTTTGCTTCAACTTGTAAACTACGTTTTTCATAAGAGGTTGATTTTACTCACCAACTCTTTGATAATTGTCCTACCATTTTTGACCTCACTGATCCAGCTCTAATTAACTCAACAAATAAAAGAGAATGTGCAGATTAGTTTGGAATTAAGGACATAGCTGAAGACATTCCTTGGGAAAAGTGATTTTGCCAACAAAATAAATACTCTAACAAAAGAATGTTAAAACACCAATACAGATCACATCACTCTTCATAAAACCCCCAAACTGGAAGCTATCTAAATACTGCCTGACAATAGTAGGTTGGATAAATATACTGTGGTATATTTATATATATAAGCAGGCTCGGTCCTTAAAGACCTTGTGGTATGATGGGAGAGTGGCTTCAACATAAGGTGAATAAAGTAAGCAGAAGCTGCTCGGGTGTTGCAAAGGCGGTGCTGCCTTACTTAGTCTGCAGATAGGAAGGGTCATGGAAGTCTTCCAGTAAGAGATGATGCTTGAGCCATGTCTTAAAGGTTATGTAGGCATGAGCCAGGCAGAGAAGGAAGCAAAGGAGGAATTTCAGAGGGAGGAATTGTGAATGGGCAAATTATCGCAGGACATATCTATAACTGGATATGGCATGAATGTTGCATACAAATAAAGAAGTAAAAAGGTTAGCAGGGGCTTGATCCAGAAGAAAACTGTGCTCATGAGCTAAAGGGGTTTGGACTTCACTCTAGGATCAGCGGGAAATTATTGAAAGGTTTTAAGCAGAGGAATGTTGTGGTCCTATTGGCATTTTTGAATGATCCTTCTGGTTGTGAGGAACCTGGTGCATTCTTCTAGGTGGCTGGGTGAACTTGAACAGATACAACAACACTCAAACAAGAATAAAAACAGAAGATCTGAGATATAACATGGTATGTGGGGTGAGGCAGGGAAACATTGGAAACACTTATTGAGAGTCTTATGTGATTAAAAAAAAAAAAACTACTCTAGGTCCCTATGAAAGATATTAGCAGTCCAGGTAAGCCTACTGGTGGTCACCCAACACAGCAGTGTTACAATAGTCTTTTGTTCTAGTTTTGCTTTAAGCTTATATCATTTACTTAAATATATCCATGGAAGCCTTCGTTGCACAATTCTCCCGTGAGTACATCCAAAAATTCTGACCAGCAGAGCTGTGAATAATTTCAGTTGTCTCCAGAGTCTTCATTTGTTTCAGGTTCCCAGCCCATGACCCTGTGATTCAGTATAGAGATGCTTCAAGCACCTCAGGAAACAGCAGAAGCATGTCATCAAGTATTTTTCCACCCTCTAAATCAGTGGGTGAAATGTTAACCCACCAAGCTCGGGCTGTGAGTCCAGGAGGCTTGGTCTAATTCTTTGTCCCAATAGTACTTAGCAAGTTATCTGTCAAAAAATAAATCTAGTTGAAGATGATTCCTGTCTCAAATATGAGGGAGGGTGAAATAGAGAACAACTTTTTACCCAAAGGCAATGTTAGAATTTACAGTTGGGTGCTCTCATCATCATATTTAGCAAAGGTTATTATTATTTTTTAACAGCAAAAGAAAGACTAATCCACAGGGCTTTAGCTAGGCATGATAAAGCAAAACAGAAATTGTGGTTTTGAAATCCAAGGCAAATAATGTTTTGATTTTAATGCTTTTGCTTGCTTCTACAGACAAAAAAGTTTGCTGAGAAGTTAGTGATGAAAAACTTCCTTAGGTGTTAGGGTAGGAATAACATAGCTCTTCTCAGGTGCTTTGTTCCTCTCAAAACCAGGCACTCTATAGCCTATATAGGCTAAGAAATTCTGCCCATTCTTAGTATACCAAAAAGCAAAATCCGCATGGAGAAGTGTGACATGAATCAATGTATTTTTGCTAAGGAGCATCTACCCCATGAAGTCATTTTTTAATTAAACTTTGAGTGTAGTCAGTGTTTAGTATGCAGAATGAGAAGGAATCAATGACTTACAAAAGTTGATTTGCAGCATGGCATTTTGACAATAGCTGTCAGTGGTTTAAAGATAATTGAGTCAACCTTCTCATTTCCTGATAAGAACACTGAGGCCCAGAGAGGTTATGTCACATGGGCCCAAGTTAACAGCAGTCATGGGGGAGCCTGGACCCTAGTGAAGTGGCTGCTGGGCCCTGGGTTATTAGGTATGCAAGAGTGTTATAAATATTGAAGCAAGCAAGACAGAATTTCCCCTGCTTCCCTTTCCCTTCCCCTTCCCCTTCCCTTCCTTCCCTTCCCTAACCTTTTCTAATCTTCCTAACCTTCCCTTCCCTAACCTTCCCTAACTTCCCTCCCCTCCCCTCCCCTCCCCTAACTTCCCTCGCCTTCCCTCCCCTTGCCTCCCGTCCCTTCGTCTCCCCTCCTCTTTTTTCCATAACAGCTTTGTCGAGATATAATCCACATACCATACAATTATTTAAAGTGTACGATTCAATGGTGGTTAATATTTTCATACAGCTGTGCAGCCATGCCACAATCTATTCCAGAACTTCTTTATCATTCAAAAGGAGACCCTGAACACATTGGCAGTCACTCTCCATTTTCCCCGCTCCCCAGCCCTTGGAAGCTATTAATTTCATTTCCATCTCTTCATAGATTTGCCTATTCTGGACATTTAATATAAATGGAGTTATACACTATGTGGTCCTTTGTGATGGTATTCTTTCACTTAGCATAATGTTTTCAAAGGTCATGCACATTGCAGTCTGTATCAGTACTTCATTGCTTTTAGTGAACTAATAATATTCCATTGTATGGGCATACCACAATTGATGGACTCATTTATCAGTTGATGGACATCTGGGCTTGTTTCCACTGTTTGGCTATTATGAATAATAATGCTACAAACATTTGTGTACAAGTTTTTTTTGTAAACATAGGCTTACAATTCTCTTGGGTATATCCTAGGTGTAGAACATCTGGATCGTATGGTGACTCTATATTTAAACTTTTGAGGCATTGCCAGATTGTTTTCCAAGGTGGCTGCACCATTTTGCATTTCCAGTAGTACAGTATGAGGGTTCCAATTTCTCTACATCCTCTCCAACACTTATTATTATCTGTCTTTTTGGTAGGTGTGAAGTGGTATCTCATTGGAGTTTTGATTTGCATTTACCTGATGTCTAATGAGGTTGAGCATCTTTTTATATGCTTCTCAGTCATTGGTATATCTTTTTAGGAGAAATGTTTATTCAGATCCTTTGCCCATTTAAAAATTGTATTATTTGTCTTTTATTATTGAATTATAAGATTTCTTTATATATTCCAGATACAAGTTCATTATCAGATATATGATTTGCAAAAATTTCCTCCCATTTTATGGGTGGACTTTTCACTTTCTTGATGATATCCTTTGAAGCACAAAAATTTTTAGTTCTGATAAAGTCCAGTTTATTTATTTTTTCTTTTGTTTCTTGTGATTTTGTTGTCACAACTAAGAACCCATTGCTAAATCCAAGGTTATGAAGATTTGCCCCTAGGTTTTCTTCTAAGAGTTTTATGATATTACCTCTTACATTTAGGTCTTTGATCCATTTTGAGTTAATTCTTATATGTAGTGTGAGGTAGAGGTCCGACTATTCTCTTGCATGTGCATATTCAGTCATCTCTGAACCACTTGTTGAAGACTCTTCTTTCTCCATTGAATTGTCTTGGTATTCTTCTTAATCCTCTGCATCTTGATTATGCCTTAGGGTCCTGGGAACTTATGAACACCCTATGCAAAGTGATTCCCCAGGATCCTGTTGAGAGTCTAAGTCATCAAGTGATGGGGAGGGGGTTTGCTCCCAGCAGTATTGAGAGAAGACCCTTCCTGGTGCGATCACCCGGGATGGGTTAGAATGCAGCTTTTTGGGGTTCGTCATTTATTGATGACCTGATGTTACTAGCATCTGGACTACCCCCAATGTGTCCCAGTACAGATAGTGCACTCATTGAATTAATAAGTGACTGTCTTCAGTATTTCCCAGTGGTCATCTTAGACTTCTCCCTTATCTCACCACCTGCATCTAATTAGTGACTAATTCAGGTGATTCTGTAGACTAAATATTTTTAAATTCCATTTTGCCTCTCTATCATAGCCACTCTTTTGGTTTAGACATTCATAATTTATCCCTGAATTACTACAATCCTTTTAATATATCTTTCTATAAGAATTCTCTCCTCCATCCAATCCATTCTTCACACTTCAGCAAGAGCTTGCTTTCTATAATTCATACATTTAGTAATAAAATTATATCATAATAGCTGTTATTTATTGTTGCTTACTAGGTGCTAGGCCTTAATGCTAAGAACAGTATGTACATTTTCTTGTATAAACCTCACTTCAACTCTTTGAGTTAGGTATTATCATTCCCATTTTACAGATAAGGAAACTGAAATAGCCCTACCTCTTTGATCACAATCAATCAGATATGCTGTATTCAGGACTAATTTTAAGAGCTAAGTTAAAAAAGAAGGAAACTGTTCACTCTGATGGTAGTTTCTTTTGCTGTGCAGAAGCTCTTTAGTTTAATTAGATCCCATTTGTCAATTTTGGCTTTTGTTGCCATTGCTTTTGGTGTTTTAGACATGAAGTCCTTGCCCACGCCTATGTCCTGAATGGTATTGCCTAGGTTTTCTTGTAGGATTTTAATGGTTTTAGGTCTAACATTTAAGTCTTTAATCCATCTTGAATTAATTTTTGTATAAGGTGTAAGGAAGGGATCCAGTTTCAGCTTTCTACATATGGCTAGCCAGTTTTCCCAGCACCATTTATTAAATAGGGAATCCTTTCCCCATTTCTTGTTTTTGTCAGGTTTGTCAAAGATCAGATAGTTGTAGATATGTGGCATTATTTCTGAGGGCTCTGTTCTGTTCCATTGATCGATACCACAACAGAGGTACCAGTACCATGCTGTTTTGGTTACTGTAGCCTTGTAGTATAGTTTGAAGTCAGGTAGCGTGATGCCTCCAGCTTTGTTCTTTTGGCTTAGGATTGACTTGGCGATGCGGGCTCTTTTTTGGTTCCATATGAACTTTAAAGTAGTTTTTTCCAATTCTGTGAAGAAAGTCATTGGTAGCTTGATGGGGATGGCATTGAATCTATCAATTACCTTGGGCAGTATGGCCATTTTCACGATATTGATTCTTCCAACCCATGAGCATGGAATGTTCTTCCATTTGTTTGTATCCTCTTT
>NW_026652282.1:17276249-17315456 GCF_009828535.3 Hylobates moloch
ACATATGTAACAAACCTGCACATTGTGCACATGTACCCTAAAACCTAAATTATAATAAAAAAAAATTAAAAAAAAAGAAGGAAACTGAAGGAGTAATAGTAAAGTATAAAGAGTAAAGTGGTGACTGCTTTAAGTACATTTTCACAGAACCCATTTGAATAACTCTCTAAATTGGGCTTGAGACTAAGTGACCTCAGTGATTGGCTCAATGGTCTTCGTGGACATAAGATTAGTTGTGAAAGTGACAGTGGAATCACCAGCCTCTGGGCTCCCCTCTAGGACAGGCAAGCAGGAATGAACGCCAGAACATTGACACTACATAGGCCCTTGGTCAGCTCATCCCTGGCTCCAACAACTTCTAAAGCAGGAGGATCTTATTGAAAACACATATTCCTGGGCCTCACTCTAAATCTGTTGAACTTAGAGTTCCTGGGAGATGGGGGCTAGGAATCTGCAATTTAACAAGCTGCTCAGATAATTATTTCCCCCATCAAAGTTTGAGAACTATGGCTCCAGAGTCTCTACAACCCTTAGAGGATCAGTAGAACAGGTAGAAGCAGAAACTGACAGTCACAGGGCCAATGCCACTGCTTGTTATTAGGATGTCGCCTTCTCCCACCCCCATCCCTGTGTGCCAAACCTCATTGTATCATGCCAAAACTGGGCTTATAACTTAAATATGTAATCCCATTTGGCATAGTGTTAACTATGTAACTGGAATTTTAATGTCTGTGTAATTGTTTTGTCTCTCATGAACTCATCTTCTAAATTCATTTCTCCTTACAAAATGGAAACATTTGATGTTTCTGAACTCTTCAAAAGATGATGCTGAAGATTAAAAGTTGACATTTCGTACGATCCTTTCGTTGCAAGACATTTTTTTTCTTTATTTACCTTTCATAGCCCTCTTGCACACATTTTCTTCTTGATCGTTGATCATTGAAAAATAAAAGCATCAATGAACCAATCTATCTGAGCAGAGTAATGTCCCCTGTGGTGGGCACCGAGGCTGGAATGCAGGATTGTGGCAGCTGGCACATTGTAGGCACAAAAAACTGTAAAGTATTCCAGCCTCCTTCATACCCAGGTGAGCACAGTGATTCTTCATGAAATAGGTTCAGGGTCCTGGTTTCATAGATCCATGTGAGGATCTATGCATGCAAGGATAAAAAGATAGCAATATCTTTTTTTGTTTGTTTTTGAGACAGTATCTCGCTGTGTCGCCCAGGCTGGAGTACAGTGGCATAATCTCAGCTCACTGCAACCTCTGCTTCCTAGGCTTAACTCAAGTGATTCTCCCCCTTCAGCCTCCCCAGTAGCTGTGACTACAGGCTCATGCCATCATGCCCGGCTAATTTTTATACTTTTTGCTGAGACAGCGTTTCACCACGTTGCTCAGGCTGGTCTCAAACTCTTGGGCCCAAGCGGGCCTCCAGCCTTGGCCTCCAAAATGCAGGGATTACAGGCATGAGCCACTGTGCCTGGCCTAGCAGTATCTTTTGCTAGTTGGCCTGGCATGTACCTGTGTGTATGCTAGGGAATGGGTCTGCCTCAGTATGGGTAGAGAAGTTTTATTCTCTTCTTCCAGTAGCAAGCCACGGTTTATCACCCTGTCTTTAACATATGGAGTTAAAAAATGGAAACAATCCCAGTTTTTATAAGTGACAGAGAGGATTTTTTTTTCCACCAAGATTAAAAGTGTGCAGAGGGCAACAAGCAGCTGAGGAAACTGCTACAGCTTAGGATCATAACCTTAGAGCCAAAAGATGGTGGTTCAAGGTAAGGGAAAACTGGAGGCAGAAACCCAGGGTGGGGATGAGGGTGCGGACTGCACTACAGTTGGGAAACTGTAGGAAGTGGAGGTATTTACAGGACTGGGTTTATGGGGATCTGTTTCCTTAGACAACTTGCAGATTTAATGTTTATGATATTACTGTCTGTTAATTAAATCTCTCTCTGTAACTTTGAGCTGAAGAGGCATTTTCTAGGAGCTGGGTACCTGCCTGAAAAAAAGTGAAGCATAAGCTAGACTCCCTCTTCTACAAAAATAACCCAGACCTTTGGTGCCAGAGGATTGTTGAAGCCAAGGTTACACTGGTAAACAGTCTCAGCCCTTGAGTTCTGAATTTTAATTCTTTTCTTAAACCAGATGCACTATTTCTAAAAGTCATTCCCAGCTTTACTATTTGACCTAAATCAATCTTTTGGTTTTTGGGGATCTCGGCCATTCTCTTCATCCATATGACAGATTCATGGCTCATTTTGAAGAGATTCAGACTGGATGAATAATTGCCTTGAAAAAACCAGAAGTGGTGACTCATCATTCTAAAAATCCATACTGCTTGGCATTTACAGCACTCCTACTCTGTATCGTAGGAGATGAAAAAAGAATTTGCTGTTCATGCCCTCTGAAGAATGAGTCTTCTTCCTATCTCTGGGAAAGTAGATGCATTATCAATGGAGCAGGTCATTTCAGAGAAAAGCTCTAGTCCTTTCAAGGACATTGGGAGCAGGAAGTGTTAATACATGGTACTACAGGCTTGAGGCCTTGAGCATCTCAAGACCTGCATTTGTGCCTTTGTGTATATGATGTGAGGGACCCAGCAATGTCTCTGGAGGCAGTGCCATGATTTAGATCCACATCTTTTGCCTTCTGCTCCTTAACACTGGCCTGACTTCAGAATCTTCTCAGAAACTAGAGGGATTAGCAGAATTTTAAAAATCAAGAGAATAAACATAGAGGTTAGAACCTGGAGTTCACTGGGGAAACATTGCCCTAGCCAGAAGGGTCATAAGGGCCTCTCCATACCTCAGCTGTGGTAGAGAAAGGTCAGTAGGGAAGAGGAAAATAGATGGACCTCAAATGGCATTTGTGACAGAAACTGACTAGCCCATTTCAAAAAACCCTTTTCTTTGCACCCGACTAGACTACGTTTATTAGTCTCCTTTGCAGTTAGGTGATGTCACATGACTGAGTTCTGGCCAATGGAAAAAAAAATGTGGATAGAAAAGCCACATATGCCACTTCCAGGCTTGGCCCCTTTGAAATCTCCTATGCAAGCAGTTCCTCTTACTCTTTTTCTCTCTCTATCTCATCCCTCCCTGCCATCTGCTGACTGAATCCATGCTCAGAGTAATCTTGGAAGCCACATATTGAAGATTTTAGAGCTTCTTCAGCCTGTGGTCCTGAATGACTGTGGGAACAGAGGCCCCCAGCCCCAACTCCCTGTACCAACTGTACTTTTTATGATTGAGAAATAAACTACTTTGTTAAGCCAAGGTTATGGGGTTTATGTATTATAACAGCTTCCTTTACCTTCACTAATACAAGATATAACGTCATACAAGTGCTACAGTCTGAATGCTTATGTCTTCCCCAAATGTATATGTTGAAACCTAATCACCAATGTTATGGTATTAGGAGGTGGAGCCTTTGGAAGGTGATTAGATCATGAGGGTAGAGCCCTCATAAAAAAGGCCCTAGAAAGCCTTGGCCCTTCCATCATGTGAGGACACAGCAAGAAGACACCTTCTACGAACTAGGAAACAGGCATTCACCAGACACTGAATCTGCCAGTGCCTTGCTCTTGGACTTTCCAGCCTCCAGAACTCTGAGAAATAAATTTCTGTTCTTTAAAAGCCACCCAGTCTATGGCAATTTGTTATGGCAGCCCAAATAGACTAAGACAACATAAACACTTTTGTATCATTGTTGAAATTATTCTTTGCACCTACTTAAACCTGTTTACATGTTTCTTAATATAGTTTTCTACTGTGATGACATAGTTCTAGATATGTATGACTCCCCAGGAGTAAGGGTTTTCAGACCCAGGCTAGGTCCAAAGCCTTAGCACCTGGAGGATGGGCACATTTCTTTGAATATAGTCACATGCCACAAAGAAAGAAGATAGGAGGTCACCTCATTTCTCCTGATTACAGAGATGCAGGAAGAAAGGGTGGTAACCCCTTGAAATTTTTAAAAAGATTATTCCCAACTGAAACAAGCCTATATTTAGAAAGTTTGAGAAGTATATATTTTAAGTGAGGGTTTGAAAAAACTGACATAATTAGAAACATATGATTCTGACAGATTCTCCTCAAAAATTAAGCTGATATTCAGTATTGAGGTTTTGTATTGAATTCCCAGAGACTTGTGGGTATACAGTATGTTTCTCTCTCTCGCCTTTTTTTTTTTTTTTTTTTTTTGAGACAGAGTCTCACTCTGTCACCCAGGTTGGAGTGCAGTGGCATGATCTCCGCTCACTGCAACCTCCGCCTCCCGGGTTCAAGCGATTCTTCTGCCTCAGCCTCCTGAGTATCTAGGATTTCAGGTGTCCACCACCACACCTGGCTAATGTATTTTTAGTAGAGATGGGATTTCACCATCTTGGCCAGGCTGGTATTGAACTCCTGACCTCATGATCCACCTGCCTCAGCCTCCCAAAGTGCTGGGATTACAGATGTGAGCCACCGTGCCCAGCCATGTTTCTCTCTTTCATGCCGTCAATTAGAAGCTGGGCTCTGCTGGTCCAAATTGTCAAAATCACACTCATTTGTCTATCTTGCTTCAAGGTACCTGCATATCAAAGCCAGACCATAAGAACTACCTCAGAAGCTACCCAAGGCAGCCTATTTGGGACTTCTTCAGGCCACCTAGAATGGTCTATCCATTCACATCACTTTTCCTGGTTTCTTGGTCACTTTTTAATTTAGTTTCTCAATTCTCCTTTCTGCCTAGCTTTCTTGGGTCAGTCATCTAATAGTGTACTTGCTTGGCCTCTGGTGTGAGCCTAAAACAAAGTTCAATTGTCAACCAATGTCCAATTGTCAAAGCCAGAACATGGGATGGGCCAGTGGCGATATTTCCATGTGGTCATAGCAGGACATGTGGCAGCAGTGCTGGTTAAAATGAACTCGAAGACCACACTCAGGTTGTGATACTCCAGGCATATCTCAGTGTAAAGAGCACTAGTCATTTACAGAGATGCCCAAGCCTCAATTCTGGCCATTAACTTTATCCAACAGCTATCACCAGCCTTTTAGCAATGCTATTACAGGGGAGTAGAACTGCTACTTTAGTTTCTGGTGTTATACCTTTCAGTCCTCACTGTAACAGATGCTATCAGTACCCTTCCCATATCTCCTTGGCATTACTGCTATTTACTGGGAACACATGTGATTCTCTGCCCGAGGATGTTTTTCATGGTATGGTTGCAAAGAAAACTTAGTTTGAAGCACTGAAGAGTAAATGCCTCCAGAAGTAGCCCTTAGCCAAGAACCAATGGGAAGTTGGTGCATAAGTACCCTAGCTTCCTCAACCCTCAGGTGGAATAACTCGGAGGTAAGTCTACACAGTTTCCTAGAGTAGGATTGAGCTCCAGTTGCCCATACCAGTAATTGTCTTGCTAACATGCTGTTTTTTTTTTTTTTATACTTTAAGTTCTAGGGTACATGTGCACAACGTGCAGGTTTGTTACATATGTATACATGTGCTATGTTGGTGTGCTGCACCCATTAACTCGTCATTTACATTAGGTATATCTCCTAATGCTATCTCTCCCCCCTCCCCCCACCCCACAACAGGCCCCGGTGTGTGATGTTACCCATCCTGTGTCCAAGTGTTCTCATTGTTCAATTCCCATCTATGAGTGAGAACATGCAGTGTTTGGTTTTCTGTCCTTGGGATAGTTTGCTGAGAATGATGGTTTCCAGCTTCATCCATGTCCCTAGACCTAAAACCATAAAAACCCTAGAAGAAAACCTCGGCAATACCATTCAGGACATAGGCATGGGCAAGGACTTCATGACTAAAACACCAAAAGCAATGGCAACAAAAGCCAAAATTGACAAATGGGATCTAATTAAACTAAAGAGCTTCTGCATAGCGAAATAAAATACCATCAGAGTGAACAGGCAACCTATGGAATGGGAGAAAATTTTTACAATCTACCCATCTGACAAAGGGCTAATATCCAGAATCTACAAAGAACATAAACAAATTTACAAGAAAAAATCAAACAACCCCATCAAAAAGTAGGCAAAGGATATGAACAGACACTTCTCAAAAGAAGACATTTATGCAGCCAACAGACACATGAAAAAAAGCTCATCATCACTGGCCATCAGAGAAATGCAAATCAAAACCACAATGAAATACCAGCTAACATGCTGTTAATTGGCTTTCTTCCCTTCTCTATCTCAGTTCCCCAACTCCCCTACTGATGCTTCTTGGGATCATCTTCCAAATAAACCACTTGCATCCAAATCCTTGTCTCAGGCTTTGCTTATAGAGATACTCAAACTAAGAAACCCATTCTCTTCTGATTGTAAAATGAAGCAGAGAAACGATCCCTAAAAAGTTAGCAAAAGAAGGAGGAAGCAAAGGCAGAGTTCTAAATATTCCACAGAACAAAAAAATGGAGCCCCTTGATAGGGACTATTTGTTAGTCTAGATTTGTGCTGTCCAGTATGGTAGCCACTAGCCACAATGTGGCCATTGAGCACTTCAAATGTGGCTAGAACACATGAGGAAATAGATTTTTAATTTTATTTAATTTTAATTGGTTTAATTTTAAATAGCCATGTGTGACTAGTGGCTACTGTATTGAACAATACAGAATATGGAACATGTCCATCACTGCAGAAAGAATTTCTACTGGACAGTACTGGAAGAAGGGGAGGAAAATTTCTTCAACAAAGGGCCAGATAGTAAACATTTTAGGCTTTGTGGGCCATATGATCTCTATTGCAGTGACTCAACCCTGCTGTTGCAGTGTGAAAGTAGCTATAGATGGTAGGTAGGTAAATGAATGAGTATGGCTATGTCCCAATGAAACTATATGGACACTGAAATTTTAATTCATATAATTTTGACATGTCACCAAATGTCTTTTGATTTTTTTAATCCATCCAATTGAAAATGTACAGCCATTCTTAGCTCATGAGACTGTACAAAGACAAGTGGTGGGCCATTGTTTGCTGACCCCTGTTCTAGACTAACATCATCATGAACCGTTACTAAGGGGATCATTATTAAGATGCCCTAGTGATCCAATGCAGATTGTGACACCAGTGACCAAAGTAGCAAGTGAGCTGTTTATTCAAAATGAAATCAACTTTTGGAGACAAAAAACTTTGTTTAGAGTGTGGATTACTCATTTTTTGTTTGTTTTTCAGATGGGGTCTTGTTCTGTCGCCCAGGCTGGAGTGTAGTGGCGCGATTGGCTCACTGCAACCTTCGCTTCCTGAGCTCAAGTGATCCTCTCACCTCAGCCTCTCGAGTAGCTGGGACTACAGGTAGATGCCACCATGCCTGGCTTTTTTATTTTTTTTATTTTTTGTGGTAGAGACGGGGTTTTGACATGTTGTCCAGGCTGATCAGAGTGTGGATTACTCTTAACCAAAGTTGGCAAGGGGAAATTTTTCTCTGATGTTTACAAGGTTCCTTCCATGGTGGTCACTGAGAATCGTTAGGACTGCTCTTGAGAAAATAATCGAAGCCTAGAATGTTCGGCTATCCCTGCCCTGATTCATTTGGCACCTCACAACAGCATTCTCCTCGCATAGAGAAACCCAGGAGTGTCCTCTAACTTCTGGATTCCTATTTGTTTGCCCTGCCTGCTACATTTCTTTCTCCATCTCCTTCCCTTGCCACAAAGATCAATACTTAGGCCTGGCAGAGATTCACTCAAAGCTTTCAAATGGCTCCTAGCATGCTAAAAGGTTGGTTTTCAAAAAACACAGTGTTCTCAGAACATGAGGCCATCAAAATAGCTAATTTAATTTTGGGACATCAGGAATTAAAGAAGTGTTATCTATGTGACACAGAGAATTCTTTATTTTTGAGATCTGTTTCAGAGCCAGCTCAAAGCAAAATGGGGAGGGGCTGGAAGTAGGGCTGGGAATGTTTCCAGTTAGACAATTCAACATGACAGATCTCCACTGCAACTCAACAGAGAATTGGCCACATCAAGCTAAAGGATCAAAAATGAGGTACCTGGCAGGGATCAATAAAGCAGTAGGGGAGAGTCATTTCTGGAAAAGACTGAGCTATCAGCTCAGTTAGTTCTCAAGGGCTCCCCAAAGAAATGATGGGCACTGACGTTTTGTCAGCTTTGCCAACAGAACCCAGAGACCCAGCTGGTGTCTCTGATGCTAGCTCTTGCAGCAGTCAAAGGTCTTGAGGCAGTGGAGAAGCAGGCTTTTTTGCTTCCCTTTAAAAAAATGATGCATGGTGTTTCAGCAAAAAAAAAAAAAAAAAAAAGTAAAGATAATATCCTCTTCAGCTGGGGTTTAAAACAGCCACTGAAAGCTCTTTGTAATCAATAATATAGATCTCATTATGGGTCCTACATTAAAGAGGTAGGAGCTATGTTAACTTTACAACTTCCTTGTGGGAAGAACAAGCAGAGATTGACCATGTGTATTTTTATGTTTCTCAAACCAAATGCACATACTACAACAGAAGCAGCGCACTTCACCTGTGCTTTACCCTTTATTATGTTATCATTTAATTCTCACAACAACACCATGCTTATTTCTTTTAGAGGTAGGAAACAGAGCCTTGATGAGGTTGATTTGGCCAAGTCTCTCAATGAATGAATGAGGGAGTCAGGCTGCCATCCAAGTCTTGTATCTAATTCCAAAGCCAGTGCCTTGTTTTCTCTTTCATGCCAGCTGAGAGATTTTGTTGAGGGCAACAGTGAAGGCAGGGCCTAACTTAGGCGCAGGTGCTGGTGAAATGACACAGGCTTGCCTAGAGAGCCTGGCCTGGATGCTCCTCAGCTAAGCCCTCAAGGCGTTACAAAGAATTCCATAAACAACTGAAAAAAAGTTTTTGAAGCCCGTAGCAAGGCCAGATGTCCAGAGTGACCACTCTGTTCATTGCCGGCCAACTAGTCTAACCTCATAAATGTGTAACAAGAATCCCTATTCCCAGGCTACCTGCAGGTTTTCCCTCCCCCTGTCCCCATCTCTTATAAATACTGTTTTGGCTTTGACTCAGTCCATCAACTGATTCCATCACATGCAAGGAAAAAATTTGCATAAAATTAAATATCTTTGGGTTATTCTTCAACATAGCTAAACCATGTCAGGGGCACCAGGATTATACACACTCTAAAATTAGGTACTGTTTAAATTTTTTTTCCCATTGAGCATGTGTTCCTTTTTTTTAAAATGAAACTTTTATTTTGAGGTAATTGTAGACTCACTCACATACAGTTGTAAGAAATAATAAAGAGCTCCCTTGTGCCCTTTACCTAGTTTTCCCTGATGGTACCATCCTGCAAAAGTAGAGTTCAATTGTATTTACTTTCATAATAAATGAAAAATTGTTGCATTGCTAAGGGGAGGAAATAAATAAGGAAGCAGCTGGAGATGAATGCACAGTCAGGGGAATGGATCTGTTGATTAATTTAAAGGTGAGAGATAGTTGAACAAATGTAAATGATGACAGGGAGTAAAGAGAGGTGAGAGAGGCAACTGAGTCCCCTAGGCCAGCTTGCTGGGCTCTGGTCAGACACTTTTCTGCCACTGTGTATATTCTGCACATGCTCTGCTCAAATTGCAAAGAAGAGTAGGGTATGTTATTTCATTCCTTTTTGGGAAAAGAGAGACTTCCTGATTAGGAAGTCTGTAAAGAAATTCCCCATTGGAAAGAAACATGGATGGGATACCACTTCCAGTGTGCTACTGTCCACATCTCTCTTTTCTGTCCTCCTCCATTGACATTTCAGCTCATAGGTGAATTTATTCAGCCACATCATGCCCAAGTAGGTGACATATGGTGGACCAACTTTATGCCACTGAGTTGCATACAACTACTCCTAGTTGTCTTCTAAATTATATCTCAATTAAAAAAAAAAGAACAGGCACACTTTCTGAAATTTTCTTTTCTCCTTTACCTTCACACAGAATATTTCATTAACTCTTTTATTCTTGTGATATAAGAACAAACAAGGGGACTACACCAATTTTCAGGGGAGACTTGATTATGTGTTTCATTTCTTCATCTTTAGTCCTAAAGCAAGAGAGACCATAATGAACAACTTTTTACTTTCAGAGGCTACTGTAATGATTACTCATTTCTTATAGCATTTTCTTGTTTATAAGGCATGTAAATATCCCCTCTGGGTATATAAATATTCTGAACAAATACTCCCTCTCACAGGAGGGTCACACTGGATAGGAGTCATTCAGGAAGCTTTATTCCGATCTATTTTTGTGGATTTCTTCTACATATTCTACACTCATTTTAATGTGACAATTCCCCTGTGGTTTAAAATAGGATATGCTTATTCTTCCTAGAATTGAAGGACACTAAAATAAATTTGACTTAAATAGTACTACCTGAAAAAAATGCACTGAGATATCCAGGGATAGTTGTATAGGAACAAGATTTTGAAGCAAATCATAGTATATACCTTTTATTTCTTCCAAAATTCAATACAGATGAAATCTAGATGACATCCAGATCATTCCACCCCAGGCTCTGGAAACACCACCCTCCGCTTGATAACTATGAGTACAAGAATCCACTTCCCTCTCTTCACCCCTCATCTCATTTCGCCTTTCCTTAGCTCCGTCACATGGTCACCGATGGCACTGGGGTGGTGGGAGGCAAGATTGGATTTAGGGGTGAAGGGTAAAGGAGAAGCACAAGACCCAGGGCAAGCACCTTAATTTATAGTATGCCACGAATTAGGGGTCCCCAACCCCTGGGCCTTGGACTGGTACTGGTCCGTGGCCTGTTAGGAACTGGGGTGCAAAGCAGGAGGTAAGCGGTGGGGTGAGCGAGCATTACTGTCTGAGCTCCGCTTTCCATCAGATCAGTGGGGGCATTAGATTCTTACAGGAGCATGAACCCTATTGTGAACTGCACATGCGAGATATATAGGTTGCAAGCTCCTTATGAAAATCCTTAAGAAACAAACGCCTGATGATTTGAGGTGAAACAGTTGCATCCCGAAACCACCTACCCTCTTACCGTCTACGGAAAAATTGTCTTCCATGTAACTGGTCCCTGTTGCCAAAAAGGTTGGGGACTGCTGCCATGAATAACTCTGATGTGAATTCCCAAATGAAAGCTTTAAATCTACTCTTCTTAACCATGGATTTTATAGACAGATTGAAGGGAAACAAGGGAAAAACAATTGTATCAGTTAGGATTACATTGGCCTGCATGTAATAGTAACTTCTTATAATGTTAGCAAAATAAGAAGTCTAGAGGTAGCAGTGCTACTAGGGACACAGATCAGATTTATTTCATCTTTCCATTCTGCCATCGTTGGGCTATGGCTTTCATCTTGAAGGTTGCAAGATGGCTGCTTCACCTCTAGGCTTCATGCCCACATTCCAGAGAGGAAGAAGGTAAAGGGTAAAAGGGAAGGTGAAGCTGGTTTGCTTCCTTCTGTCAGGAGGGCAATAGCTATTGGGAAGCTTTACCCAGTGGATATCTGTTTACATTTCATTGGACAAAACTGGGTCACATGGACACTAGCTGTAAAGGACTCTGGGAGGTATTTTTTTTCTCTTTAAAATTCATTTTTAATTGACAAATAAAAATTATACTTATATACAACAGGATATATATACTTATACACAACAGTATATATATATATATATATATATATATATATATATATATATATATAGTAGAATGGCTAAATTGAGATAATTAACATATGCATTACCACACATACTTTTTTTGTGTGGTGACAATACTGCACATACTTTTTTTTTGTGGTGAGAATACTGAAAATCTATTATCTTAGGGATTTCCAAGAATACAATGCATTGTTACTATATAGGCACCATGTTGTACAATAGATCTCTTGAACTTATTTCTAACTGAAATTTTGTATCCTTTGACCAACATCTCCCCAACCTTTCCCCCATCAGCCCCTGGTAACTACCATTCTACTCTCTGCTGCTAGGAGTTCCACTTTTTTAGATCGCACATATCAGCAAGATTATGTGGTATTTGTCTTTCTGTGCCTGGCTTATGTCACTTAGCATAACATCCTGCAGGTTCATCCATGTCATCGAGAATGACAGAATTTTCTTCTTTTTAAAGGCTGAATAGTATTCCATTGCGTATATATACCACATTTTCTTTATCCATTCATCTACTGATGAACACTGAGGTTGATTCAATATCTTGGCTATTGTGAATAGTGCTGCAATAAACATGGGAGCGCAGATATCTCTTTGATATACAGATTTCATTTCCTTTGGGTATATACCCACAGCAGTGGGATTGCCAGATCATATGGTAGTTCTGTTTTTAGCTTTTTTGAGGAACTTTGGGGAGGTATTTTTAATGGGACACATTGCAGCCCTGAACAATGATAGGCTCTCGTCAGTAGAAAAGGAGGGGGAATGTAGTGGTAACCATCAGTATTCAGTAAAACAGTTAACGTAAATATCTGTCCTTATATCTACAAATTTGTAAGGTCAAATACAGACCTTGCACTGATTCACTACAACTTCTGGGAGACATGGGGAGCAGTAAAATGCAGAGTGTCTAGAACTAAGACTTTAGACTCCAGAACAGGTGTATCTGAATCTTAGGTGTTATCAACTGTGACCTTGAACAGATCACTTTATTTTCTCACAAGTACATTTCTTATGCCCACATTACAGGGCCATTTAAGGGTAAAATGAAATCACATTTTCATGATGCCCTTCCCACTATTCCCCTACATTACAATGTCCAGCACACAGACCCCAGCAGGCCCACTCATAACTTCAAAGAGGAGAACAAAATTATTAGCAGCCCATAAACAAGAGGAGAGTTAGATAATTTAGCCCTTAGGTTACATTGTCACATAGTGTGAAGTCAAGTAATGAGACATTGTGAAATGACAACAGCATCTATATCTCACAAGGTCTAGTCTCTGTGTGTTTTGATGCTGTGCAGAAAATGTTTAGCTGAGGATTATTTCTAACAAAACTTTTTCTAACAAATATTATGACATGATATAGTACCCAGGTTAAGGGCACAAACATTCCTCATCAACTTCCATGCACCTTTTGAGAATGACATTGAATGAGCTGATAGAGGAACACTTACCAGGAAAACCAAAAAACTGACATGAGTTCTTGAAATGTCCTCAATGTCTTTGTTCCTCAGTAACACATTATGTGTTTAAATACGCATAAAACCTTAGACTGCTTTGTTACATATAATCCTACCACTTCCGAGTTCCTTATATTTTTACATTTCTATTAATCTTATTCTACATCATAGTTCAAGAGATGGTTTGCCTCTGCATTTTAAGAAACATTCTTTGATGGCATTTTTGTTAAATGATTGAAATTGATTTATCATTTTGAATAGTCTTGACAAGGTTTCCCATGGCTAAAGAACTGTCTCTCCGGGTCATGAATTCCATAATCCACAGCAATGAACAGTTATGTCAGAGCAGCTATTTGTGGTCACCCATAAGCTAAACACTGTTAAGCTCCTCTAATGGAGGTGTCGGATAGTGTGTGTTCTGTGTATTTGTCACACCAATAAGTAACACTGTGTTTAAGGGTTGGATCAAACTTTAAGAGTTTTTTTGGTCGATTTGAATGCATCCAGGCTGGGTCTGAAAGCTATATCAAGGAGCAATGATTGAAGAAACTAGAGATATTTAACCTAGGGAAGCAGAAACTAATGAGAAATATGATCATGATCTTCAAATATTTAAACAACTATCAGACTTGGAAGGATATGGTTTTATTCTATATTGTCTCAAAGGTCGGAAGTAAGGCTGATGAATACAGTTACCCAAGCAGGGCATTCAGTTCATGCTAAGAAAAAAAAACTGTTCCAACAAGGAAATGAGCAGCCTTATAAGAATTAGTTTCCTGTGCATTAAATATCCACCCAGAGATGTGGTGATCAGCTGTCAGGGATATTGCATTAAGTGGGAGGACAGATGAGATAAATCTAAACATCTCTTCCAACCCTGAGTTGATTCTAACAGCCACAGCACTCAGAAATTCAGAAAGAAAACGTCTTGAAACCTGAGATGGGAGCCATAAAAATCTTCCTTTGTTTTTAGTATACTTTAGGCTTTGAGGAGGTTAGAAAGATTACTGTTAAGATTTTGTGTATTCTAGTGGTATAAATAAGTTTTCTTACAGAAGTACCCAGAGCCCTTTAAGAAGGGCTGCTCTGTTCTCATCACTTTTTGGTAAACACTCCTCTTTACCACATGATCCATGGATGTCAAGGTCACAGTTCCAAAGGTGTGTTTAAAGAACAAAGGATTTTTTCCATCCACAGTTCCCTTTTCCATTCCCACTTTTCTGCTTGCTACACTATGCTCTGAAGGAGAAGGGCAGGGGGCACCTCACCTACCAGGGCTTCACATCTTATCCCTTGACTCATAGCTCCCTGCTACAGATGTATGGCATTCCCTTCTGATCTATAACTTGACCTACAATGGGCGAGGAAGGACTGGGTGAAACAGAGACTAGAGGCTGTCAGCTCAGAACTCAGACTGTTGCCCCACTCTCCCTTCTCTTCTAGGCTCAAAATGTTTTTGCTGAAACAGAGAGGATACATATTCTCAGTAACATTAACATAGAATGCCAAACATGACATGTATTATACATGCATTTGTTGGATGTGAGCATATGAAATCACTACAGTGTAAAAGGCATAAGTAACCTTGTCTCCTGCCACCAAAGAAGTGGAGAGTGAAAATCCTTTAGTGGTTTGAGCCAGATCAATACTGAACTCTTAGGCAGGAAATTGTGGTGCTCTCACACAGAAAGCTACTCAGACATTGCCCGCACCAGACTTGGAGCCAGACATCCTGACAGAGGCTAACATAATGGCTCATAAGTGGTGAACGGCTCCTTAAATTGCAGCCTAAATTCTCCCACAATATCCCCAATTCAGAAGCCCCTTTGCAAAGGAAGTCCAAGATGAAAGAGCACTAACTATCTCCAAACCAGTTTTTAGCCTTCTGATTTGGGTGAATTACATCCCAGGGAACTAAGAGAGCATGCAAATGAGATGACAGATCATTGTTCATTTCTTCGGGGAATTGGCGCTATATAAAGTTACAAAAAACTGAGACAGCAAAATAGAATTTTCATTTTTGAAGGGTGAGAGAAGATAGCTTTCGTGTAGTGTGGCTGGATGAGTTTAATATTGATTTCCAGAAACATTCTAGAACACATTAAAATAATAATTTATGAATACTTAGAAAACAATGTAAGAGTCCCTGGGACCTGCAGGAATTCATGAATAACGAGTCGAGTGAGACTAATTTGTTTATTTAATCAGGTTATTACATTATTATGATAAAACAGGGAATGCAATAAGCAGTATTTTTTAAAGTCAACTTTATGGAGGTGTAATTCACATAAAATAAACTGCACCTATTTTAAATGTATAGTCTGATGAATTTTGACAATGTGTACACTCATGAACCATCACCATGATCAAGACAGAACATTTCCATCAGCCCTGAATGTTCCCTTGTGCCCTTTTATAGTCAACCCTCCCCCCATTCCTGGCCTAGGCAAGCAGCAATCTGCTTTCTGTCACTCTAGATTAGTTTCAGTTTTCTAGAATTTCATATAAACAAGATGGTACAGTATGTAAATTTTTGTATCTGGCTTCTATCACTCACCATATTGTTTTTGAAATTCATCGATGCTGTTGGGTGTTACTTTTATTATGAGTCAAATTTCACTGTGTGGCTACATATTTTGTTTATATATTCACCTATTGATAGACACTGGAGGTTGTTTTCCATTTTGGAGGTATTATGAAAAAAGCTGCTGTGAGCATTCATGTACAAATTTTGTGTAGATGTATGTTTTAATTTCTCTTAGTTGGCAATGATGTGAATGCTAAAGGCATTTAGCAGGGTCTCATATGCAACTGTGAACAAGATAGAAATATGTGAACCAAGTGCAAGAATTTTATATATAAATGATATATATATATGTAATAACATACACACTATATATATCATAATAAAGTAACTTTGTTTGTGGCTGTACTCAGAGGGTTCTAATTAATGGATCAATGCCAACATGATAAGAGGTTTCTGGTGATATGTTACAGCCTCTGTCCTCAGTATTCTTCTTAATTTAAATTTTTTAAAAATTAACAGATAAGATTGTATATATTTCTTGGGTACAACAGGATGTTTTAAAATATATGCACATTGTGGAATGGCTAAATCCAGCTAATTAACATGTGCATTACCTCACATAGTTGTCATTTTTGTGGTGAGAACACTTAAAATCTACTCTCAGCATTTTTCAAGAATACAATACACTGTTATTAACTATAGTCATCGTGATGTACGATATATCTCATGAACTTATTCTTCCTATTTAGCTGAAATTTTTTGAAACAGTGAGGAAGGCTTTATTCAGGACTATTTTAATTTTTTAATTTTTAATTTTTGTGGGTACATAGTAGGTGTATGTATTTACTTGGTACATGAAATGTTTTGATACAGACATGCAATGTGTAATAATAACATCATGGAGAATGGGATATCCATTCCCTCAAGCATGTATGCTTTGAGTTACAAACAATCCAATTACACTCTTTATTTTAAAATGCACAATTAAGTTATTGACTGTAGTCACCCATTGTGCTATCGAATAGTAGAGGTCTTATTCTCACAGTTTTTTGTACCCATTAATCATCCCACCTCCCCTCAGCCCACCCAGTACCCTTCCCAGCTACTGGTAACCGTCCTTCTACTTTCTATGTCCATGAGTTCAACTGATTTGATTTTTAGATCCCACAAATAAGTGAGAATATGTGATGTTTGTCTTTCTGTGCCTGGCTTATTTCACTTAACATAATGATCTCCATTAACTTAAATTTTGTAATTGTTGACCAACATCTCCCAAATCCTCTTCCCCATCACCTCCCCAGACCCTGGTAACCACTATTCTACTTTCTGCTTCTAGGAGTTTCACTTTTTAGATTCCACATATGAATGAGATTATGCGGTATTTGTCTTTCTGTGCCTGGCTTATTTCATTTAACACAGGGTCCTCCAGGTTCATCCATGTTGAGAATGACAGAATTTCCTTCTTTTAAAAGGCTGAATGGTATTTCACTTTGTATATATACACTACATTTTCTTTATCCATTCGTTCATTGATGAATCCTTATTTTGATTCCATATCTTGGCTATTGTGAATAGTGCTGCAATAAACACGGGAGTGCAGACATTTCTTTGAAATACTGATTTCATTTCCTTGGCATTAATTTCCTTCAATTCCTGAAGTAGGACTGCTGGATCTCCAGACAGTTTGAAAGAACTGGATCCAGTAGTTCCAGTAGCTGGAACTACTGCTGGTAGTTCTATTTTTAATTTTTTGAGGAATCTCTATACTGTTTTCCACAATGATTGTACTAATTTACATTCCCATCAATAGTGTGCAAGGGTTTTCTTTTCTCCACATCCAATCTTGTGGTCTTTTGTCTTTTTGATAATTTTGTCTTTTGATTCCACAAGAGGTGTGAGGTGATATCTCTCACTGTGATTTTAATTTGCATTTCTCTGACATTGACATTTGATTAATGACATTGAGCATTTTTTATATAACTGTTGGCTATTTGTATGTTTTCTTTTGAAAAATGTCTGTTCAGGTCCTTTGCCCATTTTTAAATCATGTTATTTGTTTTCTTGCTGTTGAGTTGTTTGAGCTCCTTATATATCTTGGATATTAACCACGTATCAGATGTATGGCTGGCAAATGTTTTCTCCCATTCTGTAGGTTGTCTCTTCATTCTGTTGATCATTTCCTTTGTACATAAGCTTGTTAGTTTGATGTAATCCCATTTGTCTATTTTTACTTTTGTTGTTTATACTTTTGGGGTCATATCCAAAAAATCATTGCCAAGACCAATATAGAGCTTTTCCTCAACTTCTAATAGTTTTATAGTTTCAGGTTTTACATATAAGACTTTAATCTATTCTGAGTTGATTTTCGTATATGGTGTGAGACAAGGGTCCATTTTATTCTTCTGCACATGGATATCCAGTTTTCCCAAGGCCATTTATTGAAGGGACTGTCCTTTCCCCATCGTGTATTCTTGGCATCTTTGTTGAAATTCACTTGGCTTCTTAGTATTCTTGTATTTCATATGCTTATCATGTCAGTAGGACCAAGATAATAAAATTTGTATATTCTGTGAAGCTAGAAGTGTTAGCTAATCATTAGCAGATTCAGGATCCAGAAAAATGTTAAAATGATTAATGCTTTTAACTACTAAAATTAAATTCAACAAGGATAAATGGGAAGTATTGGGTATAAGTATGAAGAAACAACCAACCAAGTTCAGCATGAAGGAAATATGACTTAGAACCATATGTCTAAAAAACTTGATATTTTTCCAGTGAATAATAGCTTCAATGTTAGTTGACAGTCATACCACCAAAGAAACCATGCTTATTTGGGACTGCATTAATAAATGTTTTATATATATATATATGAAAAAAGTAATATTTCTTCTCTACCCAGTTTTCGTTAAAGTGTATGTAGAGTACTGAGTGGAAATTCTAAAACAACATAAACTGAAGTACATAAAAATAAAAGAGGCCAAGATGGTGGTTATTCAGGACTGTGTTGTATGAAGACAGATTGAAAGAACTGAAGATATTTGTTTTGGTATAAAGAATTTATGGTGTGGGGGGGTATGGTTATAACTGTCTTCAGAAACATGAAGAACTATCCCACATAAAAGAAAGTAGACTTATTGTAGACTCTGAGGGCTAGAATCATGGTTTGAGAGAAGCTACCAGAAGACAGAAGAGATAATACTCCAACTACTAGACCGGTCTAAAGATAAATATGTTTTCCTCAGGAGACACTGCATTTTTCGTTATTAGAGGTGTTCAAATATGGATTCACTGACCTGGAACGTCACCTCACCAGTATAATGAGTGTAATGATACCAGTATATGTAGACTGAGGATAATGTGAGTGAACATACCTCTATTAAAGTAGTTGTACCATTTCACTAGGCTTATTGATTGACATGTCTATCTTAATTAGCTAAAGAATGCCTCAAAATCAAGGACTACATCATCTTTTTTTTCTGTAACATAAACCATGGTATCTAGCTCATGAAGGCATTTTTAATAAATGTTTTTGAATGACTGGAGATAATAGATATAAGAGTACTTTAGAAATAAATACAGCACAACACTAATAATACTATTGTTAATATTAATAATTTCTTCCTAAACGGCCTGTCAATTTAGGTTGTCTATATTCATAATTATAACAAAAATTTATACATGCCATATGGTTTTACTGGTGAGTTCTTTCTTTCTAGTAAGAAACATATAATTTTCATGCCATATGAACTGTTCAAGAACAGAATAAAAGGACAAAAGCTTCCCATTCACTTTTATTGTCAAACTTATTTTATGAAGTTAGCATTAAAGTGATACTAAAACCTTACAAAAAACTCAAAACAAAAATTATGGTCTAATCTCAGTATGAATATAATGCAATAAAATAATATAGTATCAAATCAAATTTAATAGAATATTAAAAGAATAACTCACCAAGTGGCATCATCCCAGGGATATAAGAATAATATAATATTAGCAAATATATTAATATAATGTATCATATCAGGATGACAAATAAGAAAAATCACGATTACTGTAATAGATGCTGAAAGGAAGTTGATAATTCAATAGTCATCTCTATAAACCTATAAATAGCCATCTTTATAGAACTATAAGTAGTTTTATAAAAGGAAAGAAAAACTGGCATAGTAATAACAGTATTAATCTCAAAATTGTAGTAAATAGGCAATTAATTGTGATACACCAAAAGAATTATTATTTAACATTGTTTTAGAAGTTCTGGAAAACCAAAACTCAAACAAAACTCCCAAACAACAAAAACAGAAGGGCTGGAATAGAAACAGATATGAAAGAAAGGAAGAAAAGAATCAACAAAAATTGTTATAATTAATGAGATTTCAGAGTAGTGCCTGGGTAAAAAAAAGTACAAAAATAAGTAGATTTACTCTATAACAGAAATAACCAGACAGAAGAGATTATGGATCAAAAGAATCAATCTGAAATAGGAACTAGAACATAAATACTAACATAATCTTAATAAGAAAAGTTTAGAGATCTTTGTGAGATGGAAAACAAGAGACCAATAAATTGAGAGACCATATGTTCATTCTTCCCTAATATTTAAATTTTATGTAATTACAATATATACATTGGGATTATTTTTTGTAACTTGATACAATGATTCTAAAGTTTATATGGAATAGTAAATAGATGAAAATAGATAACAAAATATTGGGATAAAAAAGAATTAGGGTACTGTTACTTTGAGAGATGTTAACAAAGCTGCAATAATTAGAACATTGTGATCCATTAGAAAAGGAGATATATAACAATGGAGACAATAACTCACTAAATAAAAATTGGCCAACAGGGACTGCAATTGGGGGAGTGAAGAAATCAGTTTCATGTCATACTTTACTGGATTAAAAAGAATGTAATGCAGAAATACAAATGATAAGACACTAGAAGAAAAGATAGGTGAATATTTACCTGGTCTCAGGATAGGAAAATACTTTCAAAGCTCAAATGTAACAGAAATAATCTCAACGAGAAAAAAGTTAGATTTGACTTCATAAGGCATTTAAACTGTTGTGTGTCAAAAATTATGAGAAATGGAAAGGACAAATGGCAAGATGGGAATTTTTTCCACAAATATAATAAAGACCTGCTGGTAATTTTTAAATACGATAGCAAGAAATACCACAAGAACCAGTAAGTTGTGTGAATAGTTGTTTACAAATAGGAAAGATAAATGCTCAACAAATAGGTGAAAAAAAATTTACTCTCACTGGAAATCAAGATAATGAAAATGAAACTGACAAGTGCAATTTCTCTTATAGATTTAACAAGTTTCTAAAGGGATGAAAATATTCATTGCCAGCAGGGGTGTGGTGGATGACAGTATTGCATTCTCTTGGTATGAGTGTGAATTGGTACAGCCTTTCTGGAAAGCAAGATACATTAAAACCTTAAAATGTTATTGTCCTTTCCAAAAGGGATTCCTCTTCTGGAAAGAATCTAAGATGCAGATAAAGAGTTAGATATAGAGCTATTGACTTCAGCATCTGTTACAGGAGTAAAGAAAGGAAGCAATACAAATGTTCAATAACAAGGGAAGGGTTAAGCAAATTTTGGTAATCCACATGTCAGGACCATTATCTAGCTTTTAAAATGGATTTATAAAGTTTTTTAATGGCATGGGGAAATGCTTATAATGTTAAAAGCAAGATGCAAAATTGTACACACTCATATATATGCATGCACATATGCATGCACAAATACACACAGTATTTTCTCAAGCATCTGAAAAATATATTGACAATTAGGCAAAAGGAGATGCCTACGGTGTCAATTCTGCATGGTGGAATTATGGAGAATGTGACTGTAATCTTTATACTTTTCCATATTTTGCAAAATCCTTATGAGTTACTCTTATTACCAGAAAAAATAATTTCCAAATAAAAATTATTCTTAAAGTGAAGACCCAAAAAAGCTGTCAAAAAGGAAAAAAGATAATCATAATGCATCAAGGTTTCTTCAGACCTTCTGATAGGTTCATTTTGAACTTGTTGCATCTGAGATGCCAGTAGAAAGCTGGCAAGGACACCAGCTGACAAATGGACAGACTGGTCTAGAACTCAGAGGTGCACTATGGGTTGTAAGTGCAGAGACATCAGCATATATATGTTAGCTAAAGTCACTAGTGCTACAACTTCAGCTAGTTTAGCCCCTCTGATTCCCAGTTTCCTCCTCAATAAAATAGGAATGATAATGGTACCTTGAGGGCTGTTGTAGGGATTACATGAGCTAATATAGGTAAAACACTTGACCTAGTACATAAATGTTAGCTACTGTCATTGTTAATTTTATTACCGTTGATGAGAGTAACCCAGGGATAATGATTAAGTTGAGGAGAGAACAGGGGTTGTTGTAACATTCTGTGCACATCAGCCCAACTTCCAGTCATTGGTGTGTGACTCTTTGCCTGAGGGTAGGCTAGATGTATCAGGTAATTAATGTAGCTCTAATTCCACTTCCAGGAGCAGCCTTTGACCAATGACTAACGGATTGGTGGATAAATACTTCAGCTCTCTTGATCCACAAGCAAGATAATTCTGAGGCTTGTGTTCTGCAGTGGGACTATGCTCCAGTTACCCACAGTGGTAACTGGCATGATATCACACCCTTTATTGGCTGCCTTCCCTTCCCAGTCTTACTTCCCCACCCTCCTACTGGGATCATCTTTCCAGCAAATAATTTGCATGTAAATCTTTGTCCCAGGGCCTGCTTCTGGGAGAACAAAAATTAAGACAGCCAAGGATGAAACCTGTTCTATAATAACATTCAAGGGATGGTTGGCAAAAGAGAAGCCCATGACGGAACTAGAGAAGGAATAGAGAGAGAGGTAGCAAAAAGCTGTGGTCTAAAAACCCAAAGTAAAGGACAGTTTCCTGAATGAGGTAGGAGGAAACAGCATCAAATGCTATGGAGATGAGATGCAAAAAGAACTGGAAACTGTCCATCTGAGTTGGCATCTATGAGGTGCTAGGTGACCTCTGCCAGCAGATTTTTGGTTTAGTGGTGGAAGATGCCAGATGGTAGTGGGTTGAGGAAGTGAATGGGAGGTAAAAACGTGGAGGCAGCAAATACTCATTTAGGAAGTCTGGCTGTGAAGGGAATGAGAGAGAGAAAAAGAGACAGAGAGGGAGAAAGGAAGAGAGAGATGGTGGGGAGGAGATGGTGGGGAGGAGAGAGAGGGAGGGAGAGAGAGGGAGAGAGAGAGAGAGAGAGAGAAGGGAGAAAGAGACTTGGCTAGTTTGATGATGAGAGAAAAATAACTAGTTGAAACGTGATTGAAAAACCATATCCTTCTTGATATAATGCTTCAACCACTACCATATTCCAAGAGTTTCCCAATATTCTCATCTTCATCAACACCCTTTTATTGAACACCTGCTGTCTGCGAAGCACTGCTAAAGCATTGAGAAAACAAAGAAGTATAAGACACTTCCTGATCTCACGGAGATTATACTCTAATAGGGGAGGTGAGGCATGAAAAGGTTATTAGAAATGTAAGATGGGATATAATGATGATAAAATCAGAGGTACCATTTAAAAAATTTACGTAGCCATTATTTCACTGTGTATATGTGTATCAAAACATCATGTTGTATACCTTAAATATATACAATAAAAATAAATAAGTACTTTAGCAGTTCAAAGGCAGGATGGGACAGGTCGGGAAAGCTCATGGGTTCAGAGTGTAGGAGTAGTGAGACATAGGTGCAGACTATGTCCAGCTCAAAGACTTAGAGAGATAGAGGGGAAGTCATGAGCCCAGATGATTTGGCAGACAAACTCACTTGGGGAGAAGGGTTCAAAGGGAGGAATTTAAGAGAGAGGTAGAAGTTGGTAGCAAACAGGTCTGGAAAGGGTTTGAATGCTGAACTAAATTTAAAAGCTTGGATTTCATTTAGCAGGCAAAAAGGAGCCATTTGGAGTCTGAACAGAGTACAAAGCAGTATTTTGGAGAAAGTAATTTGAAAAGGGTGTGCAGCATGGTTTGGAAAAGAAGAAAACAAAGGCAGGAGGGCTAGCTGAAGAGGGAGGAGAATGAAGCATGGACTAGGCTAGGGGAGGATGAAAAGAAAGGACAGAGGAAGGGACTTTTTGATGTTATGTATATTAAGTTTGCCTCATTTCATCTTTCAGATTATAACCTACTTGTGCTATGCCTTGGTCATAACAGGAGCCCGTATCACGCCTTGAAAAAGTTCTACTACGTAACTGTTACTGAATGATTAAATGAATGAAGTAACAGATAAATAAATGAATGCACATCAAATGAATAAGCATTACCAAAGATGAGCCACCAAGTGGATCTTGAAGGAAAAAGAACTTTTAATCAAAGGATTAAAATTTCTAAGTGTGGCTGATTAGGGAAGATCAGAGCATTGTTGATTGAATTGCCTGGCACCTAGTAAGTGCTCACTGAGTGTAATCTTATATATGTATGCTAGTGAAAAGAGACAAATCTGGAAGGCACTGAAAGCCCACTTCACCCTTTTGGTAGTTTAGCAGAGAGCTAGCCCAGCAGGTCTGTGTTAACTCAACAGGTGCCAGTTACTAAGTTCCAGAGGCTCTTTCTTTCTAACTAGGCCACTTTGTCAAACATCAACCTTTTATTGTTACATAGTTCCTAAGAATCCCTTATTCCCCATTTTCTACAAATATGTCGGGTATAATGGGAGATAACATCTCTCTCTTGGAACCCTGTGTGTCTAGCCCAGCCACGCCTGGCCTAAGTACACCTCTCTTTGACAGTGACGGATTGTATGCACTCTCTACTTCTCTTGTGTAAGTTTCCCCCCTCCAAGAAAACCTTATTATATATTTTACATCATGTGGTCTTAGTGTGAGGGACTGAAATATTCAACATATCATAGTTAATATACAACACACTTATAGTTGAGATTTTAGAGGGGGGATGTTATGAAGGAAATTTTAATTTTAGACGTGATCCAGAGAGCTATCATCTGTAAAAATGAACATCAATTTGATAGAGATTATAAAATGCTATTTAAATAGATTTGTAGATACTTAAATCTTTTTAATAGAAATTCCACAAAACTTTTTTAATGGAAAATACTCATTAAACATGAACTTCAGATCAAATCAACTGATACCTCTTTACTGAGTGCAAGCTTGTGATTGGCATGGTTTCGTAGCTAATAAATGCAGAAGGAATGACAGAACTAAAAAGTATCAATTTACACATTCTAATGAAAGAGTAGACCTAAAAAAACCCCAAAATCAGTAGATGTTAAAATCATTAGGTCTGAGGTTACCAATATTGGCTGCTCATTGGAATCAGCTGGGGGTTTTAAAAAATGCTAATGCCCGTATCTTACCCCAGTGATTCTGATTTAAGTGATAAATGTGGCCATGGCGCTGTGATTTTTAAAATCTGCACAGGTGATTCTAATGTGTAGTCAAGGTTAGTGAAAGGTCACTGCAGTCCATAATGGAGGAATTAAGCTAAATTCAATCCTAGAATCTTCACAAGTGGGCAATCAGAAATTACACATCTCACAAAGGGATGAAATTGGATGCTCCAGCATCACCTAGGAAGTCTTCTTTCCTAAAAAACATTGAACGTACATCTAATCAAGTGTCTAAGTATAGCCAGTAATTTATATGAAGTAGCCTGATAGAAATAATAAATAACATAATGCAATACACAAACCATTGTTGTATAGAAATTATACAGGAAATAAAGGAACTATTTAAATGACACGTAAAGGAAGCAATCAGCCAAATCTCAAATGTGAGACAAGGCCGAAAAACGCGGTTTCTCTGTTAATGACATATTAAATAAATGAAAGGAAGGTGGGGGCTGTTAAAGAATAAAAGAGCCTTAAGAAACATAATACCCAAATGCAATGTGTAGGTCTTGTTGGATCCTATGCCAGATATCTTCTTTTTTCTCCTCTAGGTTTTCTCTCTACACTTACTTCTCCCTAGTCTGAGAAGCTGATCAGTATGGACTGTGCCTTCAGGCTTTCTTGCCCTCTGGCTTTTGGTTGAATTTGGCCAATGGGAAGCCCCAGCAGGAAATCAGAAAGAGGTGAAAGAGGATGCTCTGAGTATTGATTCCCCTGGCTTCCTCCCTGTGTGATCACTTTGGCTGGCTGGATCCCTCAATGGAAAGACACTGTTCTTCTGGAGGAGGCCTTCTCTGTAGACTCTTTCCTTCCAGTTTTAGCAACCTTGATCTGCTCCTTCTGACTCCTTCACATCTAGGGGTGGTAACCGCTCTGTTATCACTAGCCAAGTGTCACTGCACTATTCTCTGTGATTCCCCCACATCCCACCCATGCTTTTGTAAATAGTCTCTTTATACATAAATGCTCCTCGAATTATTCTGAGAATACTGTTTCCTGCTGAGTCATTGGACCAAATTATTTCTCCTTTGAGACAATGGAGAAATTTTGAACATGAAGTAAACATTATAAGCTATTAAGGAGTTATTGTTGATTTTATTGGGTGCAATAATGGTATAATTGTTATATAACAATAATCCTTACCAGTTAGAGATACACACTTAAGTATTTATTGAAATGACATGTCTAGGAATTATTTAAAAAATATTGCATTTAAGAGCTGGGTGCCAGGTGAGAAATAACAGAAAAGTAGGGGAATGGATTATCAAATATTACCAAGATTATCAAATATTATCAAGATTATAGAAATGTTGATAATTAAAGCAGTGATGGGTATATGAGGGTTCATTACACTATTTTCTCAATTGTGTGCAAGATGGAAAATTTCTATATGTTAGAACAACCAATTTCTTATTTTTTTCTTAGATGAGATTTAGTTTGCAATTTTTCATGAGAGAGATAGGTACACAAAATCTGAATTTACGGCAAATAAAAATTTTAAGGGTGTGTTTAAAGTGTGGCAATGTAGATATCTTTCTACATGCTATTCTTTCTTGCAGAGAAAAATTGATGAGGAAAGTGCAGAAGTAAACTGGATGTAACTTTTTTCTCTTTAGATATTCAGGTGGTCACTCAATTAACTCCATCAATCTGCCTGTGGGCACCTGCTGAGGGAGGTTGGAGACAGTCTGGGGCGAGGAAGAGAGGGGCCATGAAAGGTTAAATGTGCTAGGGCTCGAGTTTCTGTTGTCTGCATCTTTTGCGCTATTCAGAGTCAATCTGCACCCTCAATGAGTGAACTGTTATTGCTTAGAGCTTTTTGTATTTTTTTTTTTAGTTTTTGGTAATAAATCCTAATAATGGAGCAAATTATGCATGAAATTGTCCATTATTTATAATTACTTCAGGAGATTTAGTTGCTCCTGGGGCAGTTTAGGAAGCGAACATTACAGTTTCTTCTGCAATAAATATTGCCCTAACCGAAGGAAGTAAGGTACTGGATTGGTTCTGCTTCAGTAGCATTTTTGCTTCTCAAACACCATAGATAAGAGAATTTTGTAGATATTCGAGAAGAATGAAAGAATACAAATTGAAAGACATACATATCTTGCCACCAAAATAGTCTTCCTTTTATTTGAAGCAAGTAGCTTACAAAAATAAGGAAACCTGTGTGCAAAGAATTCAACTGCATGCTCAAAAATAAAATCAAAATAAAAGTCAAAGTGTAATGCCTGTTGGATTAATAAAGTTTGTTTCCTTATAATAATAGAAGTTGGCAGGGCTCCACCTACATTAAAGTATTTCCTGGCATAACATTCTTCATTTTGGTTCCCCTTCCCCCACACCCCGCTTTGGTAAGCTTGTCTTACTGACATTTCTGTTAATTGATGGCTACTAGATATAACCACAAGGCAGACAGATTAGGAAAGAAAAGTTGAAGATTGTTTATAAAACAGGAAAATCCTGCCTTTTAAATTGTATTAGCCCAGGAATCTCAATTCACCAAGATAAAAATTGAAGGTACTGCAGTTATGATACAAGTCGTAGTAAATGGTGACAATAGGATCAATATTGGGGTAAACAATAAAGTTGATTCAAGGGTATTGTAAAGCATTCTTACTCTCCTAGAATGAATCTAAAAGAAAGCCTATCTTTAAATTATTCCTGTACTAAATATCGTTTTCAAATGTTGACTAGAAAGTGAGACATGGTAATATGGACTTTTGCATTTGGTGAAGTTAGTAGCATAAAAGTTAAGAGCAGAGACTTTGGAGTTAGCTTGCTTGGATTAAAAATATGGCTCCATGACTCAATAACTATATTATTGTTGGTGAGTTACTAGAGCTCTCTGAAATGCTGACTAAACTTCTTCATCTGAAAAACAGGGATGATGATAGGGTTTCTGGGAGAATTCAACAAAATAACTTAGACCATCACTTGACACATGATGTGTTAAAAAATATAAACTATGAGGTGATGATGACATGACTTCTGATCCTCATGAAGGTACACAATACAAAAAGTTAGAACAAATTGTTTTAAAGAAATGCCTACTTAGTTGTTTGTTGTTCAGAGGTTAAAACTATTGTTTTGTTTGTGGAACAAGTTGAGAAATAGGTTAAGTAGCCAACAAACCAACAGAACAAAAGAGACCAATCAGAACTGTCAATATGTTAAAACTAACAACAGTTCTGAAGGCTGATCTCATGAGAAGATCTGTTTCTCTTTCTAAAAGAAAATGGTCGATAGCACTGATTTTGAAGTTTTTTGGCATCAAGACTTGTGGAATCTCATCAGTTCAGTTAGTCATTAATTGGGACCAGCAGCTAATTTGAAATTGAGGTTTAATACCAAACATGATGGACATTCAGGCTGAATCTGAATCAGGAATGAAGTCATCAATCACAGTTACTTTGAATGTCCTGCTGTCATTATTAAACTCGAAAGAGGATTAACATTGAGTCAAATTACACTAAGATATAAATGTCAACACCAAATGCATCCTGATTCACATTAATTTTCCAGTTCTACATTCACTCTGCCTTTCCACATCGGGACCAAGACATGATTCAGAGGCAGCCCACTGATGAGTCATTTTCTGCTTATGTTTGGATGGGTCAGAATGCCCTGTGTGGGTTGAGGAGGAGGCAGAGAGGCCAAGGGTGTGACATAGCACAAGCCCAGGGGCTAGGATCTAAGTCCCAGGACCCAGGAGAGGGACCTGCCACAAAATGTCCCTGGTTCTCAGAGGACTGAACTTCCAATTGACTCAACTCTCCCTGAATGAGGCTTCCATGATGACTAAAGAATGTATCAGAGTCCTTGGGCAGAGAAACATACAACTTCAGACCTAGAGGAATAGTCTTCTCCTCCCTAGATGGTCCTGGTTCTTGATATTGCAGAAAGAGAATTACAGAACAAAGAGCACCCAAGACACCATAGCTGAAAGTCCCAACTAGGTGATAAACCCCACCTGGTGCTAAAAACCATCCAAACAAGCACTCAAACTAATATACAGGTCCTCTGATAATGATTCCAGTTGTTGCCTCAGATTCCAGCTTGAAATTCCACCTTTCATCTTCCTTTCCCCTTGATCTCCTCATTATCATACTCTAGTCCATACTACCTCTGCCCAGTGGCCCTGTTCTCTACAATTATCTCCCTTTCTGCCTATTTTAATGGTGAACACCCCCAAGTTCTACTGCTAGCTCATCATCTGACTCTATACCAGGCCAACCTCTCTCTAACATCTATTCATATTGAGAGGCTCTTGGCTGATGAGAATTTACCATTCCTCCTTGGGTCATACACCTAGGTTAAACCAGTCACCTTCATAGACAATTGAGACAAGAGGAACATCCTGCACCTCTACTGAATCAGGCAAGAGAGAGTGCTTGCTATACTGGATTCAGGATTCAAATAAAGATCAAGATATTACAATACCTGGCTTTAAGAAACTGAACTCTGAAAAGAGAAAGTTTTTACAGCCTCTAGTTTGAATGGTCTTTGCAGTCATGGTTCAAGTTTTTCAGTTTCTAAAGGCCATGTACAAATGTCTGGGACTTTTGAGACTTCTTCATATTCCACCCCCTGTACCAGCACCCAGTAGAGCATCAAGCCCACAACAGGTAGTTGGTAAATTATTTTTGTGATTCAACATAATCTATCCTTGAGAAAATAGTTGTATAATATCTTTTCCATTATAGAAACTAGACCAGCCATGAATTATATGTATTTACAGATCACTGGCCTGGAAAAGCTCAGGTCAATAACTTGTTGCAGTATTATGAGAGTTAACTACTGCTGCATCACAAACCACCTCAAATGTTGGTGGTTTAAAACAACAATGACTTATTATTGCTCACAAGTCTATGGTTGGCTGGGATGGGCTGATCTAGCCTGGGCTCTGCTGGGGAGGCTCAGCTTCATGGGTTGTACCCCCAGGCATGTTCCTAGAAGATGGCAGAGCCACAGGATGGCAAGAAGAAGCAGGCAAACTTCAAACTGGTGCCCTGACACTTTTGACCACATTCCTTTGACCAAAGGAAGTGACACAACTTAGCTCAAAGACAAGGAGGCAAAATACACTCTGCCTTTATGGAGGAAACTCCAAAGTCACATAACAAAGGGTGTAATACACGGCGGGGTGAAAAATTCGAGCTGATCATGCACTTTATCACAAATACAATTTCTGAGAATGTGGACAATTTGATTATAGAGGAGGGCTTTGTTGATGTTAAAATAATGAGCTCTGGATGACATTGGTTTCAAGGTACTCACTTCCTCCAAATGCTTACTCATTTGGTTCTTACTACTTCTAGGAGGGTCACAATGGTTGAAACTAAAATTAGCTGTGTTCAAGTAAATGTGACTCATAAGAGAGCAATGAGGAAGCTGGTTTCATATGGCATTCCCTCCCTTCCCACCCTCACACACTAGGTAATACAAAAGAAATTAGCTTACTTGTCCAGAGATGGGTTTATCTTGAAATCCCTAACTTCATGCAAGTTCCAACCAGTAAATTAGCTGCGGTGGCTTTTCTATAATTTGTTTAATCAGAAACCCATGATAATCAAAATCTTTGAAGTATTTTTATTGATCTTTTCCTAGTTTAACTAAGTCAATGTCCCTCATGGTCACCCAAATTAACAATACAAGTTTATGTTTCTTGGTATTGAATCTACAATTCTGATATACAAGAATCTTTACTGAAGCACGCAACAAAATGCAAAGAAAGCTCTCTCCACAGAGAGTTTTTGTGGTTGGTATTTTCAATTTCATTAGAAGATTAAATGTGAAGCAAACTCTAATTAAAGTATCTTCAGAAACATATTGTTTTGGCTTTGGCAATTATATAGCTACCTTGCTTCTGATGGCAATTAGAATTTTATATATACCAAAAAAAATATTTTCTCCCAGTGCTCTAATTTGAAAGCTCTGTGCTCTATGTGAAACAAGCAAAAGGTGGTCTATGTTGATTAATTAGGGGTTAGGATATTCAGAAATACTACAAAGCAAATTATCAGGGTGACTTTTCTGTAAGAAGCAAGTTTATAAACCTCTTGCCTAATTTGTACACACAACAGAAAAAGCACTTTAGCTCCACTGTACCCGTGTTCTTCCCTTGAGAAGGATGCTTCTGCAATAGCACACAAATTTCAGGTAATAGTAAAAGATCATCAGAATCATCCTTTAGCAGAAAAACAAGCCAAAATACCCACCCACTCAGTTTCTCCCAGAGCGCTTTACTTCAGGAAGATAAACACGACTGCAATAAGAAATTGATGCAATAAAGAACGTACTTATGTTACATTTACAGCCATACCCAGGGAGACAGCTAATGGCACTCTAAAATTGGTCATTTTGTCAGAGCTTTAGTGTCGATTATTGATTACACACAGGAAACAGTGGCTTCAAATACCCAGTGACAGCACAAACAGCACCTGGTTAGATCCTGTGCACGAACATGGTACACAGATGACATTTGGTACACAGATATACTTGGTTTATTTGATTAAAACTCCTGTTATCAGCAGGGAGAATTATAACTAGTCAGCTATTTTTTTTTAGTTCAGTATCTAAAAATCGATTTCCATGAGTGTATCCATAAGGGATGAAGAAAACACTGATCAAAATTCACAAGAGGTCTTATACAGCCTGGTGGAGATACAGAAAGAATGCTGGGCTGAGAGTCAGAGCACAGCTGATAACAATAGCTAGCATTTAATTAACACATCTCATGGTGCCTGGTACTGTGCCAGGTGTTCTGTGAGCATTAATATATTTCATCCTTTGAACAGCCCTATAATGTGGGTGCTGTTGTCATCCCCATCTTGCAGATGAGGCTGAGAGAGATGTTTAGAAACTGGTTCAGTCTCACAGCTAGCAGATGGCAATACCAGCATCCACCTTCAGACCCAACCCTTCTCCATTGCACCGCCAGGTCAAAACGTGCTGGACTCGAGTTTCCCTGTTTTGCTAACTTGAAGTGCATCCTCGAACAAATCCCTTTCCTTCTGTGGGCCTCTGTGTTTTCATACAAAAATGAAGTAGTTGGACTAAATCAGTGGTTTGCAACCTTGGCTGCAAACTAAGATCACTTGGAGTGCTTTTATAAGGCAATTTGCTGAGTATTTACTCTATGCCAAGCATCTCATTCGATTCTCTCAGTAGTACTCTGAGATCTCTTTGGGGAAATGAAGAACACCTGATCTCATGGAGGAAAAATTGAGGTTCGAGAAGTTTGGTAACTTGCCTAGCTTATACAGTTCATAGTCTTCAGTTCAGACACACAGGCCAGTTACACAGTTCAGGTCTCCGGCATTTCTGAGAGCCATTCCTGGGCTTTGGGTCCTGGGATGAATTATTCTCATCCTTTAGTGACTTGAGACTGCTCTCCCTGTCTCCAGGCTCATCCCTTTCTAATCTGTGGTTCCCATCGTTTCCTAAATGCTTCTTCTAAACTTGCATCTTACTCCCCCCACCCTGAAATCTGACATTATGTCTTCAGGGCTCTCTGGATATTTTGACCTCCTTGATGGAGTGCACGAGGCACTTCATGATCTGGTTAGTTCTCCAGTCTCATTTTCTGCCAGTGCCTCCCCTGCCACCCCTCCCCTGGCTGCACTTTGTTCAGACAAAGTGTGTCATATAGTTCCTTCTTCACATATGTGGCCGTTTCTTCCCAGAATGCCCCCCGCAACACCCCGTTTAATTCCTGCTCCTCCTAAGCTCAGCTGAAACACCTACTCTTTCTTCAAACTGCTCTGGCCACGATGGGGACTCTCTCAGGCCCTCTTTGTTTCCCCAGGACCCTTCTTTAAGATAGTCGGTTTGAAGCACCTCTTTCTTCTGAAGCATTTTCTAACCCTCTGATTTATAACTGACTCTTTTCTCTGAAGTGAACTGGAGAAGAGGGGATGGACTGGAAAGGGAGCAGGATAGGGTGATTTTCTCAGGGCTGACTCCACCTCTGCGTCCTGCCCTCTGGTCTGAGCTCTATTAGCTCACCCCTAGATTATTACAATAATTGCCTCCTGACTGCTCCCCTCCCTTCTACCCAACAGGCTCTTCCCGACACACAGGGCACAGTGATCCTTTTATATATAAGGCAGATCATGTGACTCCTCTGCTCCAAACCCTGTGATTCACATCTCGTGCCTAGTCAAAATCCAGGTGCTGACAAGGGCCTATAAGGCTCCCCATGGGTGCTTCTTAAACTTTCACGTGCATATGAATCACCTGGGGATCTGATTAAAATTCAGACTATGATCCAGTAGCTCTGGGGGCAGGGCTGGAGAGTCTGCATTTCTAAGCAGCCAGCAAGTGAGGCTGAAGCTGCCGATCCTAGGACTCCACTCTGAGTAGTAACCTCTCCATGATCTGGTTTCCCGTTATCTCTCTGATCTCCTTTCTATTCTTCTCCTTGCTCTCCCCACTTCAGCCACACTGGCTTCCCTGCTGCTGTTCAAAGAAAACACCAGAAATGTTCCCTTGCCTTAGGGCCTGTACAACAGCTATTCCTTTTGCATGGAATGCCCTTACCCCAGATAGCCACTTGGCTAACTCTGTCGCTTTCTTCACATCTTTCCTCAAATCTCACCTTTTCAATGAGGTCCACCCTGAACACCCAATTTAATATTGCAATCTTCCCCCTGCTGTCCCCAACCCTTGGTCTTGCACTCCTGAAATTCTTTATCTTGATCTGTTTTTTTAATACCTGTAATCACCTTTTCACATATTATATAAACTTGTATTCATTCTACTGTTATCTAGCTCCTCCTTAATTCCAGAAAGCCTGTTCCTCACGAAGCCCCTGTTTGTGTGTTATGTCCATTGCTGTTTCCCAAGAGTCTAGAACAGTTGCCAACAAATACCATTTGAATTTTGAATTTGAATGCAGTGGGTGAGTGAGAAGAATTAAGATAATGTGGTGCAACTCAGTGTTTATATTCCACTGAGTACATTTTCCCCGAGTGCATTTTGCAAAGGGCTTGGCATATTGATGTGAGGCATTGCTTTGTACATTCCAAAGGCTTTTCTTGGTCAAGATGCAGCAAAGCGCCTCATGCTCGAGACATTTCATGTTTTCCTTACTTTATTTCCAGATGACTCAAATTAAAATGTTATTTTCTTCAAACTCTCCATTATCTTCAGAGATAAATTTCAGGGAAGAAATAAATAGTATTTGTAATTACTGCCTTGTATCTTACCTATGACTCAGCTGGGTAAGTGCCTCTTCTGTACTTCATTGTCTTCAAATTTAGTAAAGCAATTAGCTATGTCTTTTATGATGGCAGAAGTTGATTCCCTTTTAATTCTATCAGTCATTTTATCCTCCTTCTCCCTTCATTTTTCTCAATCCTCCTACATTACGAAGCTTTAACTAGGCATTGTTTGACTGACATTATAGTCAGTATTTTTTTACATAACTAAAGATTATATCATGGGATAATGACACAAACTAACTTCATTGATTTAGCTCTTGAATTGATCTTGGGAACCGTGCACACAGATCAATAAGTTGCCTTGACTTTTTTTGAATTGGATTTGATACTGGTCCATCCTCCAAAAAAAAAATCTCCTGAATATTACATTGAACCATAGGAAATTCCTATTTTTATGAGTGAAAATGGTTGAACATTGGCAATTTTCTATGATTCAACCTAAATATAATCAGGAGGCTTTCTACCCACCTCCCTTCAGAGAACAACCAATTCCTCAAAAAAGAAGCAAGCCTTGTAGGTTGCAGAACAAAAAGCTTGCTAGAAAATAGGGCACTTAGGCTTGGTGAAGGGAGATCACTCTTGCTGTTCATATGAAGTCTCCATCCTGATAGCTGGGCTCTTTGAGCAAGCTCTGGGCTGGGAAGACTAGCTGACACACTGGATAGGTAAGGCTGTGGGGGCCTTCTGGTGACCATTCACACTGGATGGAAATACTCCTTTTCTCTTAAGCCCCCTCAGAGAAATCCATGCATACATCCTTTCCCTGAACCTTGTCACCAGTCTTCCAATTTTGTTTCCTTCAGACCATGTTTCCCACTTAGATCTTTAACCGCTGCCAAGGAATTTTTCTCTTTTTTTTTTCCTAAAAGCTTTTTATTTTATTTTATTTTTTTCGACAGGGTCTCACTCTGTTGCCTAGGCTGGTGTTCAGTGCTGTGATCAGGGCTTACTGCAGCCTCAACTTCCTGGGCTCAAGTGACCCTCCTGCTTCAGCCCTCCAAGTAGCTGGGACCACAGATGTCTGCCACCATGCCTGGCTAGTTTTTTTGAATTTTAGTAGAGATGAGACCTCACTCTGTTGCTCAGGCTGGTCTTGAACTTCTGAGCTCAAGTGATCCTCCTGCCTTGGCCTCCCAAAGTGCTGAGATTACTGGCATGAGCCACCATGCCCAGTCTGCCAAGGAATTTGTGTAGATGCTGACGTTGGGCAATCTCTCTCTCCAGACAAAGCAGATAAAGAGATGTGCTGCTTGACATTCTATTATGAGAGGATTTCCCTTCTTCACTATCCTTTTGGGCCATGCTTGAGTGAGGCTGTGTTCTGGTTCTGTACCATTGTGTAACAAACCACCCCCAAACACTGTGGTGTAAAACAACTATTTTATTATGCTATTGATTCAGTGGGTCAGGAATTCAGGTGGGGGACAGCAGAGATGGTACCAGGATGTCTGAGGCCTCAACTGAAACACTGAAAGCCTGGGTGTTGGCTCCATGGCCGGGGTCTGGAATCATTTGGGGGCATCTTCACTTACATGTCTGGTGGTTGCTGCTGGCTATCAGTGGGGCCTCATCTGGGCTATTAGCTAGAATGTCTACACATAGTCTCTCTATGCACCTGGGTTTCCTCACAGCAAGGTGGCTGGGTTTTAAGAACAAGCAACTTAGGAGAATCAGGTGGAAGCATACCACCTTAATGACCTAGCCTCAGAAGTCACAGAGCATCATTTCTGCCATGGTAACAAGTCTGCCTATATTCAAGGGAAGGAATATAGGTCCCTGCCTCTCGATGGGAGGAGTGTCAAAGGCACACCAGGAAAGGAATATGTGCGATAGGCAATATTGTTGCAGCTTATGAATGTTAGCTGTTATTGGGCAGTTCCAGCCCATCTTGTTGAATGCAAATTAATTTTCACTTATTAAGCCTTTTAGTAAGTACCATGGGGTGGTTTTTGCAACCTTTTATGTGCTATTAAGCAGTTTTGCTCATTTTTCAGAATTGAAGCAATGTTTGTCCTCTTATTTTTAAAATTTCTAATTCATTGAGGACATGTATGTAGAAGTATCAGCTATTGGCTGGAAAAGTGGCCTGCCATGGAAGAAAACTGAGGTTTATTTTTCAGTGAATTCAAACTACAACTAGCTACATTGATTACTGATAGCCCAAAGCCCATGACAATCATAATATGAGTATTAATATTTAGATCCAGTTTTTCTGCCTGTCTTAATATCTGGGAAGAGATTTCTGTGTCCTGTCCAGCAGCAAGGCAAGCATCAGCTCAAGCTGTCTTCAGGCCGACAATGTAAGGCATCCTAAGCTTGCCCTTGCATTCACATTGTGGTTGCATGTGCTTTGTATTATAGCTTCAGTCCTGACAGCAAACACTGTAAGAATGCTGGCCAAGTAATGCCAAATATGGCTAAGAGAACTTTAAATATAAAATAAATGTTTATGCAAAGATAATAAAAACATTTTAACTAAATTAAATGAACAATGATGGTTGAAAATTTATTTTTAAAAGGACAAAAAGGAAAATGAGAAGGTAGGCAAAATTACTTTCATAAATGTGTTTAAAACTGTATGCAATTATTCTAGGTTGCAAAGAAATTATAAAAACATGGATTGGATATTGTAAATATTAATTCTTATGCTAATTTGCTTTAGACAATTCATTTAGAGCTAAAGACAAATGTAACAAGGCATTTGAAAACCAGCATAGCAGGAATAAGTGGATAAGAACGAACTATAAATAAAAATGTAGTGTGTGTGTGAGGACTCAAACTTCTGGAGATAAAATTGATAAATATGTTTTAAAACACTTAAAGGATTGAAACTCACCCCATGCTGTAATCGCTATAAAGAAAGACACCATGTTTGTCTCATTCAACATTCGATTTCCATTCTATTAATAGTTCTTTAATTATTTAATGGTATATCAAATTACCAGCCAAACTTGGAATATTCAGCTTAATTTTTAATCAATTTGTTGCTTTGACTAATTGTGTTCAACCCAAACATTTTCAACCAACTTATTTTCTGTTAATCTGAAGCTATGCTAGGAAAAACACTATTATAAATAAAATGAACTGTGAGATACAATTCCTGGCTTCATTTTTTTGGGTAATGTATTTGAGGAGAAAATGTGTAAGAAAATTTCTTAAGATTTAAATAATAGGTCAACACAACAGAAGATCTGTTGCAAGGCTTTGTGTGAACAATTATTGAATTGATTGTAAATTTCCATTTCTTATAATGTGGTGTATTAGGTAATGTTAACCACTCTGTAAAAAATGAAGACCTAATGGATAAAACATGATAAATACCTTTTCAAAAATACAAACTGAGATAACGAGAAACTAAGGGAATTTCCTCCAAGAACCAAAAATGAAGGGGAAGACTGAAAAAGCAGAACTATAAGGGTGGAGTTAAAGCTCTTGTTGCTCAGGATTGGGGGGTGGGGGGTGGTGGGTTTGGCTGGTCTCTGTGAGTAAGGGGGTTAGGTTTCAAGTACCAAATGGGGACGAGCACCTGTACTTCAGGCAAGAATAAAGCCAGAAAGTTATGACTGCATATAGCCACTATGAAAAGGTGGAACAGAAGCAAAACCTATCCACTGCCAGGGAGATAACCCCTCTGTTCTCCAGGTCTTCAACCTGAAAAGTTGAGACCTTGGTTCTGCTCTCAGTCGAATTTGTGGTTCAAATATATACTCCTTTTATTGTCCAGTAAAGTACAACCTGTGAGATGAACATAAAACGTGGTCCCCTTCCAGTGATTCCCCCGGTAGAAGTAAATGGCAGTCTTGTCTAGAAAGCCACATCCTCAACTCAGACCACAAGGGATTCATGTACATAAAGCCCTACTAAAGATGAGCTCACCATTTTTTTAAAAAGCACAAGGATACATGCCACCACAAGTGAGAGGCAGCCAACACAACCAGCCCCTGGATGAGACCCTCGTATCCTTTAGATGATGAGATTAAATATATACTGTGAAATATGACTAAACATATTTTAAAAAGGAAAACGTGATAAAATATCAAGGTACTACCAAAAAAAGACCAGGCAGGCTTGAAAAAGAATCAACTGATTTGCCTTGAAATGAAAAAATGTAGTCATTTAAATACAAACTCAGTGGACAGATTAAACCACAGATTACACAGAGCCAAAAAGTGAATTACTGAAATGGAAGATAGAGCTGAAGAATTTACCCAGAATGCAACACATTCTAGGAGTGTGGGAGCAACCACTTCAGATTGGCACAATTGGAGAAAGCATTGTGAAGGAGACGAAATTTTAGCAGAATCTTACAAGATGTGTAAAATCGGGTAAGAGAAAGCATTTCAGAGGAGTAGCATGACATGGCATGAACCAAATTTCAGAGGCTAAATTCAAGGCTTGTTTAGGTCACAGTGAGTTGACCACTTTGGCTGAAATGGAGAGTTTGTGTAGGGAAGTAGAGAGATTAAGCCTGATGAAGAAGGTTAAGGCCGATGCTTAAAGCCACATGAAATGTTGTAATAATCACATAAAATTACTTTGTTTAAAAATAAAGCAGCCATACACACACACCACCCCAGCTTGGCTGGCCTTGCTCTACAATGAAGGCGTCATACCCCCTACTACTCTCTACACAGAGGTACATTTCAAAAGCTTTCGGGTTAAAGTTTATTAAAAAGAGAAACAAAGTTTGTGGAACCTGTAGTTCTGCCAAGTTGGGAATGATGCTAAAAGCAGTTTATAACTTTTTCGTTGTTGAAAAAGCCTATATATTATCTTCTCCTTAAACTAATTTCCAAAGGTGTAGGTTTGGTTATCTCTAATTCCTTTCAAAAGGGGTGGTAAAATGAATCCCAGCACTGGAAATTTAATAAGCCCTCAGAGGAGAAAACAGATTTCAGATTCCCTAGCAAGATATTAACTCAATTCCAGGTGAATTACCTCGTTCACCTT
>NW_026652282.1:17330322-17411600 GCF_009828535.3 Hylobates moloch
TTGTGCACATGTACCCTAAAACCTAAAGTATAATAATAAAAAAAAAAAAAAAAAGAAGGAGAAGTGATTTAAGAGGTAGAAGGAGACTCAGCATGTGTAGCCTCACATGTTGAGAGTGGGGTTTCAAAAGCAAGAAGCTGCCGAACAGCATGAAAACTGCAAAACCATCGCGTGAGATGAAGACTGAGGGAAGCCTATTTGTTTTGATGTGTTGGTGACCAACAACAGTTGCTAGACTGAGAAAACTCTCTAAATTGCAGGAGGTGGAAGAGACTATGAAATGGGAAAAGGGGAGAGAATGTGACCAAAAAGCTTCTCAGAGGATTTTGATAGTGAAGGACTCTTCACAGCTGAACCAAAGCTAGAAACGGTGAACCAGGATTGTTTCTCTCTCTAGAGCCAGCTTCTTTGTTGGCCTCTGCTAAGTGCTGATTGGCCCTATTGTCTAAATCTATCAGGATCAAGAGAGAGGTTGGTGGGCAAAACAGGATCAAGAACCCCCAGGGCAAAGAATTCTGCCAGGCACTGTTGCAAGAAATTGTTTAAAAAGTAGAGCAAGAGTATACAAAAGTGTTTCCTACTTGTGTGAACCAAATTTCCTTTTGTTCCTCATCACAGAAGAAAAAATATAACCGTGCCTTAAATGCTCAATTCTGTAAGCAGGAACATAATTTCCATAAATAGCCCAGGTGATGTCATTGGGAGAGTTGTACCTGAAGACTTAATGAGAAAATTTAAACAGATGTGATGGAAGTAGTAAAACTAATGTTAGCCTTTACAGTCACTCAATTCCAGGCATAGCATTTTCTTCTTTTATAAATATGAAGAGAATTTGATAGCTAAATTAAAAGGAACAGGCAGTCCAGGTATTGGGGTAGTGGTGAAGTACTTGACATTATAAGAGCTAATGATGAGAGAAGTATGCACTTATTTGGGTAAATTAAATTTTAGGGAAAATATCGGTTTTCCAATTTAATTTGACCAACATTCTCGGAGTGCTTGTGATATCAAAGGCACCATGCTTTCAGCACTGGGTAGGGAGTGAGTGTGGGCTAAAGAAGAATGAATATGTATGAGAGTAAAGTATGATCTCTTTACTAAAGTGGTTAGATTCCCTACCCTAGATGTCTAGTTCCCAATCAAGTCAAATCTCATTTCTGAAAAATATTGAGATAAGCCATAGTAAAAGCTTGTCTTAAGAAATGAATATCTAGACAATGATTGTCAATAGCTACCATCTTAAAAAAAGAGGCAACCAGACTTGAGATGCCTTCTACTGTAGGTACAAAATACCACCTATGAAGTTAACATGTCAACATATCAAACCAGAATCTGATCAAGCCTCTAGATTTAACTACCAATTTATAGGGTACAGAGGAATGTGTTAAATAATACCATAGGGATACAATTAGCAGAATCTAGACTATCAAAACTCTAAGGACAAACAATATGCTTTCCTCAACAAAATTGCATTGAAAAGTGTGTGTGTGTGTGTGTGTGTGTGTGTGTGTGTGAGAGAGAGAGAGAAGGAATTAGAGGCTAGAGATGATTGCAAAATCTTAAAAGACATATCAACTAATTGTAAACTGTGGGCCTTATGTTGATTCTAACTAAAAAGAGAGAGAGAGAGAGATAAGGAGAGAGAGAGAATTAGAAGCTAGAGATTGCAAGAATCTTAAAAGACATATCAACTAATTGCAAAGTTTGGACCTTATTTTGATTCTAACTCAAATTGTAAAAATATCAGATTAAGAGGAATTTAAATATTGATGGGATATTTAATTATATTAAAAGGAATAATTATCTTTAGTGGAAATAATGACATTATGGTTATTATTTAGAAAAAGACTCATTATTTAGAGTCACATGCTGAACTACTTAAGGATAAAATGATATAATGTTTGGGATTTATTTCAAAATAATCTAAAAGGGGGAGGGAAGTGGGTAGGGGTATATAAGAAGCATACTTGGCCATGAGTTGATAACTTTTTTTGTTTTAACAAAGTGATGGGCACATTGGGGTCCTTCTTTCTATTTTGTTTAAAATTTTCCATAATAAAAAAAAATTTTAAACATTGATAAAAAATAGGTTTAGCATCATTCAAGATGGTGAAGTATTAAACTGAAATGTTTTTCCTCAATCAGTGTACTAGTCATAGAACTACTATGTGGCAGGTATGAGGCACTTTTGTTCACACAGAATAGGAAGAATGACAAATTTATCTATGTTTCCCATGGCTTGAATTGAGACATCACTGGCATCCTTTTATCTGTTTTTCCTTTCATCTTGAAAATGTTACTTCAGATGTTGATGTGAATTTTGGCATCGAGTGGGCTGAGCACAGTGTTACTCTGTGGCAAAACAAATTCAGAAACGGAGTATGAGGAAAAGAGGGGGATGCTGTCTGTGCCCTCATATTGTTCCAGGTTTCTTTCCCCTTAATTTTTCTGGGAGACCATCAGATTCTTTAACTACCATAAGAAGGGAACATTTCAGTCACTTAGTCTTAGGCTGAAGATGCTTATAAAATAGAATAATAATAATAAAATAGTAATGATCATTTATTAAGTGATTCCAACATGCTAGAATGTGCTAAGATATTTTACAGGCATATTCTAGTTTATTTCCCACAGCAACTCTATGAATTAAAAATTATTAGTTATTATTTCCATGTTGCAGATTTGAAGAAGTGTCCTGTGAAGAGCCAGGTTTTAACCTGGATCTTTCTAACTCCAAAGCCTGTGCTATTTCCTACAACACCAAATGCTTCTTAGCCTTTCTTTTCTATGTCTTGGGAGTTCTGATGATGACAACCCAACAGACTTAGAGGGTCGCCATTGCTCTAATTTTTCTCCTTTACATTATTTGTAAGTTCTCCAAGTCCTATTTCAATAAAGAAACACTGGCTCTTTGAACAGAAGTCCCCAGAATCTCTGTGTGGTACTCAGCCATTATATGAACATGGCTTGTACATTGCATGTGAATTTTCCAAACTTATCTTTGGTCCAGCATGAGGCTCACTGCTCAGGAGAAACCTCTTAGTTTGTGGTATGCTCGTGGTGTCCAGGCCTTGGAAATCTAGATGCATCTAACTGGCTACAGAATTGCCAAGGCACTGAGGACTTCCCTTGTGGAAAAGTGGCCCCCATCATCTGCATTTGAATCTGTGATGTGTTTTGCATACTTATATTTATATAATGAATCTAATATGTTATCATTAGAATTATACAGTCTAAAAATGTGACAGTAGGCGATGATAGGGTTTAGAATATAGGCTTTGGAATCAGACAGGTTTGGTTAAGACATGTAACTTAATAGCTCTATGGCCTTGGACAAATTATTTAACTTCTCTGAGCTTTAGTCTTTTTATCTGTAAAATAGAGATAATAACCTACAACATAATTGTTGTGAATATTAAAGGACATTCTCTGGTGCCTAACACATAGTAAGAACTCCATAAATGGCTGCCCTTGTTGATTTCAATATCACTCTTTGCTGTTTGTGATTTCCTTGGCTTCTGGCCAATTACTCTAAGACTGAGAACTTCCTCTGTGCAAAGAGCCAGACACCCAGGTGTGAAGTATGGGGATGGAGGATAGCGTTGGGGGAAATGTAAGAGAGAAGGACAAAGACAAATTTAAGAGAAAGGTTAAGAAGAAAAAATATGGCTCAGTAACATTGGGGATTCTGATTTAGCCAGGGAGAGCAAATTCAGGATAAACCAAGAGAGTATCCTGTATGACCCCATAGGAGGTGAAGTTCCCTTACTGCCTCCCTCCATGATTGTTCCTGTAAAGTACTATTTGGGGAAGAACATTAAGACAACTTAAATCAATATTAATTTGGGATGTTTATACAGGCCTCTTGGCAGATTGGATAAAATGAAAGGAAATAAATATAAACACTGATTTAGTAATTATAACTGGGGTCATGACTCCATAGCAATCATCTGATATTATAGTAAACAAATTTTTAGCTATTGCTTTATAGAGCAAAATATTAAAATGCTCCATTGAAGAGGTGGTGATTATAGTATCCATAGGATAAATATTTTAGAAGGTGTGCAAAGGGCTACTTTTAACTTGAGATAAAATTCCCAGTGATCTCATCATATATGAAATCAAAACATGCTATATGTCAATAGCTCAGAAGGAATTGAAGATAATATCATCAAAAATAACTATAGTGACACTGATACATAGCTATATAAACCTGTCCAAGATGAATAAATTATTTTCTGACTTATGAGTTTGGAAAAAGGCAATATTTTAATACCACATTATTTTTACTTAATTTGTGATATGCACATATGTGAAATTTAAACAGTAAAATATTATAAGTAAATGTCTGACTACTTAATCTATGGCTCTAAAAGTTTATATATTGAAATTGTCTCCAGTTTTGGGGGGAAGGAATTTTCTGTTTGGGAAACTAAGGGGTTGCTCTAGGTTTGGGCATATGAAGTAAACAGATGTCTTGGTGTATATCTAGGGGAAAATAAAAGCAAACACATTATATTGGTTGATATGGGGAGTTATATAGGGCCTGAGTATTCCCAGAAGAAGAAAGACAGCAGAATGTAAGGTCCAGAGCATGGATTGTGGAGCCAGCTGGCCTGGACTGAAATCCCTGCTTTGTTATCTACCAGCTCTATGATGTTGGATAAGTTAATTCTTCTGTGTGCCTCAGTGCCTCAATTTCCTCACTTATAAAATTAGAATTTTAAAAATGCTTATCTGTTATGCTGTTACAAGAATTAAGCTAGTTAAGAGGTTTTTTTTTTTTTTTTTGAGATGGAGTCTCACTCTGTCGCTCAGGCTGGAGTTCAAGGGCGTGATCTTGGCTCACTGCAGCCTCTGCCTTCTGGGTTCAAGTGATTCTCCCACTTCAGCCTCCTGAGTAGCTGGGATTATAGCCATCATGCCCGGCTAATTTTTGTATTTTTGTAGAGATGGGGTTTCACCATGTTGGCCAGGCTGGTTTCGAACTCCTGACCTCAAGTGAGCCACCTGCTTCGGCCTCCCAAAGTGCTGGGATTACAGGCATGAGCCACCGCACCCAGCCAGTTAAGAGTTTTAAAGAGTTTAGAACAGTGCTTGGCATATAGTGAGAACCTGTACATTTGTTACATAGATAGATAGATAGATAGATAGATAGATAGACAGGCAGACCCTGTATCTTCCCTTGATATAGTGGCTTTACCCAGAAAGAGGTCTTGCCCCTGCTGTCTGGTCTCTCTCTTTTAAAAAGTTTTAAATTCTGGGGGGTACATAGTGGGTGTATATATTTATGAGGTATATGAAATATTTTGGTACAGGCATATAATGCATAATAATCACATCAGGGTAAATGGAGTATCCATCACCTCAAGCATTTATCATTTCTTTGTGTTACAAGCATTCCAATAATACTCTCTTTTTCTGGTGTGGTTTTTTTTTTATTATACTTTAAGTTCTAGGGTACATGTGCACAACATGCAGGTTTGTTACATATGTATACATGTGCCATGTTGGTGTGCTGCACCCATCAACTCATCATTTACATTAGGTATTTCTCCTAATGCTATCCCTCCCCCAGCCCCCCACCCCCCAACAGGCCCCCGTGTGTGATGTTCCCCGCCCTGTGATCCATTCCTCAAGGATCTAGAACTAGAATTACCATTTGACCCAGCAATCCCATTACTGGGTATATACCCAAAGGATTATAAATCATGCTGCTATAAAGACACATGCACACGTATGTTTATTGTGACACTATTCACAATAGCAAAGACTTGGAACCAACATAAATGTCCATCAATGATAGACTGGATTAAGAAACTGTGGCACATATACACCATGGAATACTATGCAGCCGTAAGAAAGGATGAGTTCATGTCCTTTGCAGGGACAGGGATGAAGCTGGAAACCATCATTCTGAGCAAACTATCACAAGGACAGAAAACCAAACACCACATGTTCTCACTCATAGGTGGGAATTGAACAATACTCTTTTAGTTATTTAAGAATATGCAATGAGTTATTGTTGACTGTTGTCACCCTGTTGTGCTGTCAAATACCAGATCTTATTCATTCTATCTAACTATATTGTTGTACCCTTTAACCATCTCCACTCACCCTCCAACCCCTCCCACCCTTCTCAGCCTCTGGAAACCATTCTTTTACTCTATTTCCATGAGTTCCATTGTTTTAATTTTTAGCTCCCACAAATGACTGTGAACATGTGAAGTTTGTCTTTCTGTGCCTGGCTTATTTCACTTAACATAATGTCCTCCAGTTCCACCCATTTTGTTGCAAATGACAGGATCTCATTCTTCTTTATGGCTAAATAGTACTCCATTGTGTATTTGTACCACATTTTCTTTATTTGTTTGTCTGTTGATGGATACTGAGGTTGCTTCCAAATCTTGGCTATTGTGAATAGTGCTGCAATAAACATGGGAATGCAGATATCTCTTCAATATACTAATTTACTTTCTTTTGGATATATGCCCAGCAGTAGCATTGCTGGATCATATGGTAGTTCTATTTTTCGTTTTGAGGAACCTCCACTGTGTTCTCCATAGTGGCTGTACTAATTTACATTACCACCAACAGTGTACGAGGGTTCCCTTTTCTCTACATCCTCACCAGCATTTGTTATTGCCTGTTGATATGGTTAGGCTTTGTGTCCCCACACAAATCTTGTCTTGAACTGTAATCCCCCTAATCCCCACGTGTCAAGGGAAAGACCAGGTAGAGGTAATTGGATCATGGGGGCAGTTTCCCCATGCTGTTCTTGTGATAGTGGGTGAGTTCTCATGAGATCTGATGATTTTATAAGGGGCTCTTCCCACTTTACTCAGTGCTTCTTCCTGCCACCCTGTGAAGAAAGTGCCTTGCTTCCCCTTTGCCTTCTGCTATGATTGTAAATTTCCTGAGGCCTCCCCACCATGCTGAACTGTGGGTCATTTAAACCTCTTTTCTTTATAAATTACTCAGTCTCAAATATTTTTTATAGCAGCATGAAAATGGACTAATACAGTAAATTGGTACCAGGAGGGGGGTGCTGCTATAAATATACCCAAAAATGTGGAAGTGACTTTGGAAATGCATAACAGGCAGAGGTTGGAACAGTTTGGAGGGCTCAGAAGAAGAAAAGAACATGCTGTAAAGTTTGGAACTTCCTAAAGACTTGTTAAATCGCTTTGACCAAAATGCTGATAGTGATATGGTCAATGAAATCTAGGTTGAGGTGGTCTCAGATGGAGATGAGGAACTTTTTGGGCACTGGAATAAAGGTAACTCTTGCTATGCTTTAGCAAAGAGACTGATGACATTTTGCCCCTGCCCTAGAGATCTGTGGAATTTTGAACCTGAGAGAGATGATTTAAAGTATCTGGTGGAAGGAATTCTAATCAGCAAGTGTTCAAGAGGTGACTTGGGTGCTCTTAAAAGCATTCAGTTTTATGTATTCACAAAGAGTTTGTTTGGAATTTTAACTTATATTAAAGGGAAGCAGAGCATAAAAGTTTAGAAAATTTACAGCCTGACAATGCAATAAAAAGAAAAACCTATTTTCTGAGGAGAAATTTAAGCCAGCCGCAGAAATTTGCATAAGTTAATGAGGAGCCAAATGTTAATTGTCAAGACAATGGAGAAAATGTCTCCAGGTCATGTCAGATGTCTTCACAGCAGCCCCTCCCATTACAGGCCTGGAGGCCTAGAAGGAAAAAATGGTTCTGTGGGCCAGGCCCAGGGCCTTGCTGCTTTGTGCAGTCTCAGGAATTGGTGACCTGCCTCCCAGCCATGGCTAAAAGGGGCCAACTTATAACTCAGGCTGTTGCTTCAGAGGGTGCCAGCCCCAAGCCTTGGTGGCTTACACCTGGTGTTGGGCCTGTGGGTACACAGAAGTCAAGAATTGAGGTTTGGGAACCTCCATCTAGATTTCAGAGGATGTATGGAAACACCTGGGCATCCAAGCAGAAGTTGCTGCAGGGGTAGAGCCCTCAGGGAGAACCTCTGCTAGGGCAGTGTGGAAGGGAAATATGGAGTGGGAGCTCCTATACAGAGTCCCCACTGGGGCACTGCCTAGTGGAGCTGTGAGAAGAGGGCCATCGTCCTCCAGACCCCAGAATGGTAGATCCACCAATAGTTTGTACCATGCACCTGGAAAAGCCGCAGACACTTAATGAAAGCCTGTGAAAGCAGCCATGGGGGCTGTATCTTGCAGAGCCACAGAGGGGAGCTGCCCAAGGCTGTGGGAGCCCACCTCTCGCATCAGCGTGGCCTGGATGTGAGACACAGAATCAAAGGAGATCATTTTGCATCTTTAATATTGAGTGCCCTATTGGATTTTGGGATTGCATGGGGCCTATAGCCTCTTCCTTTTGGCCAGTTTCTCTCATTTGGAATGGGTGTATTTATCCAATGGCTGTACTTCCATCGTATCTAGGAAGTAACTAACTTGCTTTTGATTTTACAGGCTCATAGGCAGAAGGGACTTGCCTTGTCTCAGATGAGACTTTGGACTTGGACTTTTGGGTCAATGCTGGGATGAATTAAGACTTTGGGGGACTGTTGGGAAGGCATGATTGGTTTTGAAAGGCAAAAGGGACATGAGATTTGGGAGGGGCCAGGGTGGAATGATATGGTTAGGCTTTGTGTCCCCACCCAAATCTCATCTTGAATTGTAATCCCTATAATCCCCACATGTCAAGGGAGAGAACAGGTGGAGGTAATTGGATCATGGGGGAAGTTTCCCCCATGCTGTTCTCATGATAGTGAGTGAGTTCTCGTAAGACCTGATGGTTTTATAAGGGTCTCTTTCCCCTTTGCTTGACATTTCTCCTTTCTGCTGCCTTGGGAAGAAAGTGCCTTGTTTCCCCTTCACCTTTCACCATGATTATAAGTTTCCTGAGGTCTCCCCCGCCATGCTGAATTGTGAGTCAATTAAACTTCTTTTCTTTATAAATTACTCAGTCTTAGATATTTCTTTATAGCAGTGTGAAAATGGACTAATACACCTGTCTTTTGGATATAAGCCATTTTAACTGGAGTGAGATGATATCTTATTATAGTTTTACTTTGCAGTTCTCTGATGATCAGTTATGTTGAACACCTTTTTACATGCCTATTTGCCATTTGTATGTCTTCATTTGAGAAATATCTATTCAGATCTTTGGCCCATTTTTAATGGATTATTAGATTTTTTTCCTATTGAGTTGTTTGAGCTCTTATACATTCTGGTTATTAATCCCTTGTGAGATGGGTAGTTTGCAAATATTTTCTCCCATTCTGTGGGTTGTCTCTTCACTTTGTTGATTGTTTCCTTTGCTGTGAAGAAGCTTTTTAAGTTGATGTGATCCCATTTGTCCATTTTTGCTTTGGTTGCCCTTGCTTGTGGGGCATTACTCAAGAAATCTTTGCCCAGACCAATGTCCTGGAGATTTTCCCCAATTTTTTACTGTAGTAGTTTCATGGGCTGAGATCTTAGATTTAAGTCTTTAATCCATTTTGACTTTTGTATATGGTGAGAGATAGAAGCCCAGTTTCATTCTCCTACGAATGGACATCCAGTTTTCCCAGCATCATTTATTGAAGAGACTGTCTTTTTCCTCAGTTTATATTCTTGACATCTTTGTCAAAAATGAGTTCACTGTGGATGTATAAATTTGTTTCTGGGTTCTCTATTATTTTCCATTGGTCTATATGTCTGCTTATATGTCAGTACCATACTGTTTTGCTAACTATAGTTCTGTATTATAATTTAAAATCAGGTAATGTGATTCCTCCAGTTTTGATCTCTTTGTTCAGAATGGCTTTGGCTACTCCAGATCTTTTGTGGTTCATGAATATGAATTTTAGGATTATTTTTTCTATTTCTGTGAAGAATGTCATTGATATTTTGATAGAGATTACATTGAATCTGTAGATTGCTTTGTGTAGTATGGACATTTTTGCAATATTGATTCTTCCAATTCATGAACATGGTATTTCTTTTCTTTTTGGTGTCCAATTTCTTTCATCAATGTTTTATATATTACTATAGTTTAGTTCTTTGTTGAAGTTTGTTTGTAGGTATTTTATTTTATTTGTAGCTAATGTAAATAGGATTACTTTTTGGATTTCTTTTTCAGATTGCTCACTGTTGGCATATAGAAATGCAGCTGATTTTTGTATGTTGAGTTTACATCCTGTAACTTTACTGAATTTATTATAAATTCTGATAGTTTTTTGGTGGAGTCTTCAGTTTTTTCCAAATATAAGATCATGTCATTTGCAAACAAGGATAAGTTGACTTCTTCCTTTCCAATTTGGATGCCCATTATTTCTTTCTCTTGTCTGATTTCTCTAGCTTGGACTTCCAGTACTATGTTGAGTAACAGTTTTGAAAGTGGACATCCTGGCCTCATTCCAGGTATTAAAGGAAAGGCTTTCAGTTTTTTCCCATTCAGTCTGATATTAGCTGTGGTTCTGTTGTATATGGCTTTTATTGCATTGAAGTATGTTCCTTCTATACTTAGTTTTTTGAGGGCGTATATCATGAAGGGATGTTGAACTTCTTCAAATGCTTTTTGAGCATCAGTTGAAATGATCATATGGTTTTGCCCTTCATTCTGTGGATATGATGTATCATATCAATTGCTTTGCATATGCTGAACCATCCTTGCATTTCTGGGATAAATCTCACTTGGCCATGATGAATAATTTTTTTTAAACGTTTTGTGAAATTTGGTTTGCTTGTATTTGTTGAGGATTTTTGTATCAATGTTCATCAGGGATATTGGTCTGCAGTTTTTTGATGTGTATTTGTCTGGATTGGTATCGGGGTAACACTGGCCTTGTAGAATCAGTTTGGAAGTATTTTCTACTCTTCCATTTTTCAGAAGACTTTGAGTAGGATTGGTATTAGTTTTTCTTCAAATGTTTGGTAGAATTCAGCAGTGAGGCCATTGGATCCTGGGTTTTTCTTTACTGTGAGACTTTGTATTATTATGGCTTTGATCTCATTACTTGTTATTGGTCTGTTCAAGTTTTGGATTTCTTCATGGTTAAATCCTGGAGCTGCTAGCTATGTTGCCTGGGGTTGGGGGAGGAATGGTGCCAGCACTCTCTTGGTTGCCCCAGCTGGTTTCTCACTGGGCTGTGTGCACCCCAAGTCCACTGGCTCTGAGCCCAGCACAGCATCAGAACTTTCCCAGGAATTGCAGTCCGTGTGGCCTACATGGCCTTTGAAGTTTATTTAGGACCACAGAGTGCTTTAGCCCATAGTAGCGGGGCTAGCCAGAACTTGGTTTTGACAGCTGGGATGGACAAATCCCCTCTAGCTTGGGCTGGTCTAAATGCCCCCTCTGTGAAAGCCTGCTGAATTCTGCCATGTGTTGCTTTCCACTGTGTCAGGGAAGCACTGAGTTCCAATCCAAAGTCTCACAATTGCTGTGCTGTCCCTCCCAAGCAGACAGATTCTCTCTCTGCACCTTGTGGCCAGTTCTGTGGGGGGTAAGGGAGTGGTGATGTAGGCAATTCAAGACTGTCTTTCCTACCATCTTCAGGGCCTCTTTCCTTAATATGATATTCAAACCAGGTATTATAATTGTTCACCTGATTTTTGGTTCTTATGAAGGTGCTTTCTTGTGTGGATAGTTGTTCAATTTGGTGTTCCTGTGGGGGTTTTGTGATCTCTGGAGGGTTCTATTTGGCCATCTCACTCTGCCTCCTCTCTCCTGTTTTATTTATTTGCTTTAGGAGACCCAAAGTGACTTCTTTTGCATTGGAAAAGATTGCACATGTGCATGTGGCTGGTCTGATGACTTACTGGGGATAAGGTTGGGAACTGTGCTTCTGGTGTCATGCTTGAGCCTCCACAGTCCTCAGGTGTTCTTTTTGAAGGAAGAGATCTGGCAGTCACCCAGAGACTGGGCCCTGAATCCCTGCTGGCCTCTGCTCGAAGCCATACTGTCCTCCATCAATGTGTTGTCAAAAGGTTGTCCTGTAGAACATACTGAATGCTGGCATGGATGTAAGGTGGCAGGAAGGCTCATATGTTGCTGATGGCAGGGTCAAATGGCACCACCACTTTGGAAATCAGTTTGGCAGTATCCGTGGAAACTGAGCATATGCCTACTAGATGACCCAACCATCCTGCCCCTGGTATGTTCCTAACATAAATATGTCCACACATTCACCAAAAGTCATGAACACTGCTCATCATATGTAGATGTCCCCAAATCCTGAAATGGATAGACGCATTTTGTAATATTTATGAAATGGAATACTACACAGCAATGAGACTGAACTACATCTCTGAATGACGATATGGATAAATCTCTTAAACATAATGTTGAGCCAAAAAAGCCAGACACAGAAAGAAAACATACTGCATGATTCCCCTTATATAAAGTACAAAAACAGGCAAAACAGAATCTATGAGACAAGTTAGGACAAGGGTCACTCTCAGAGGAGACTAGTGACTGGAAAGGGGCAAAAGGGGAGGCTTTTGGGATGCTGGTGATGTTGTTTTACTTAATCTGAGTGTTGGTTACCTGGGCATGTTCAGTTTCTGAAAATTCACTGAGCTGCAAAGTTATGATGTGTGCACTTTTCTGCATGCATATCAGACTTCAAAAATGTTTTGAAAAGAGAACGCAGGTAACTTTTTCACATTCTGCAAACTGGGCATTGAATATACAGAGTTATTAATCCAGATCTTGTATTCTAATTTTGTAAGTGGTTGTTTTATGTTTATGTCTTGTTTCTCTAATTAAATTTTAAGCTCTTCGACGGGGATGACTGTGTCTTATTTTTCTTTGTATTCCCACAGTGGAGGAACAGTGTGTGTGCCCCTTAAATATTTGTTCATTTATCAGGAAGAAAAGTAGTCTTGCCTAGTTACTTCATGGAAGGGTATGGTTTTCATGCCCAATTGTAGCAGAATCTTTTAATAATTATGTTCCTTAATTTAAGACAGTCTTGGAATAGGCTGGCTATTTTGAGCTCTTAACCTTGTGTTTTAGACAATCTGATGTGCCAAATGCTTTGACTAAATTCTCCTGAGGTAAAGTGCCAGCTTTGGAATATATTTTCTGAGAAGCCAACTTTGAGTGCTGGCAGAATGGAGTGGCTGACTGCCAGCCGGGGGCGGGAAAACTTGCTCTGAACTTTGGTTGACTACCTCATTAACTTTACTATGCCATGGATGAACTCTCTCTGGCTCTCCAGGGCCTGGGGAGAGAGAGGGAGTGAGGGAGTGAGGAGGGAGGGACGGAGGGAGAGAAAGAGAGAGAGAGAGAGAGAGAGAAGCTTATTTGAGGAGCAACTCCAGGGCTTAAGCCACAGTGGAAAATGGTGCTGGCTTAAGACACTGTTGGTGAAATGAGTCAGCATGTCAGCTTAGCCATAGGACAAAGTCTCCACAAGCGAGCTATAATTGGAGAGAAAATTTACATGAAACTGAAAGTAAGCACTCATCCTCCCCCTTAAAGTAAAAACAGGCCTTGGTGGAAAAATTTTATACCATAAATAATGCACATGGAGTTATACTTGTAAAACCATGGGACCTATAGGTAGGAATTTTTAAAAATCTAGTTTTCTCCTTTTCTTTTTCTTTTGAGACTTTGCTCTGAAAATAAAAATGGTTGATTGTTTTTAAAGTGACATGTAAAAGAACTTTCTAGACCCTAGGTTACTAAATGTTTGTGCTGAAGAAAAATGTAAACAAATATATATTTTTCTGCAACCTGTAATTCTTTTAACTGATTTCAATTTGAGATGCTATTGAAAGTCTAGTATTATATTTTTCCACTTGGAAACTCAGAGCTAACTCTGCCTGCTTTTGTAATCAGCTTGTAGGAGCAGCAGAAAAAAAGAAGAATGTTGTTTAAACATCATTAAACAACATTAAACATCATTAAAACAACATTAAAAATCAATGCTGCATTGATTTCTTAGTTTTATGGACATCACTTTTGGTGCACGCTGACCTCACAATTTAGTATTTCTTTTTCTTGAAAACACACAGACACACACACACACACACACACACACACACACGCACACCCCCCTTCAAGGCAGAATCAGTGTCAGCAAGAATTCAGTTGAAATTGAACTTCTATTTTCTGAGATCCAGGGAAATTCGTAGAGTGCCCCAATCTTGAACAAACTTCTAGGAGTCCAGAATATTCTAGAAGGCATTAGAGAAGGCAGAAGTGAGCTGCAAGTGTAGCAAGAGTTAACCTGCAAGTGTGTGCAGCTAATTGACACTGCCTTCCCATTCTTCTACACCGAGAAAGTGCTTGACAGTTACTAGGCCAAGTCTCACTACTAACTGAAGGTAACTGCTCCTGCATTTAAGAAAAGGGGAACATCAGCTAATTTGGAAACACTTATGAACTCACACTGACTTATTCTTTATAGGTATAGGAGAGATTTTAATTGATTCTTGAACATCTCTTTCCTAGAACTTTCAAAGCTTACCAGACTTGTGCCCTGATGTATAGTTTTGGGTCCTATTATTATTCAGAGCCATATATATAAGGAGCTGTAATTTTGAAAACTATCTTTCAAAAGAGCCTATTGTCACCTCTGTAGTCTTAAATGCTAATGAACGGGGCAGTTGCGTGTGCTGAGGAATAGTTATTTATAAAGCTTCATACAAATAAAGCAAAGATATGACAAATTCATCAATTTAAACAGCTTAGGATTTCGAATGTTCAACAATTACTAAGGAACTTCTGGGATTGTGGATTTCATAGTAGGTGAAAAACTGAGATGAAAGAATAAATTTCAGTGAGTAGTGGCAGGTTTTCCTTTATCTTTAGGAACTTTTGAGATAGGGTGTAGGGACACAGCATTTCTGTACTTATCAGGGTAAAGAACTTGAAGCAACAAGATGCCTGGTGCACCCGGCACAGAGGCCTGTATGGAACAATGGAGAGTCTTTACTGGTGTCATGCCTGTCTTCAACTCCCTACCTCACACCTTCAGAAGGAATGTACTGATCCTGGGTTCCTTTGTACTTTCTCTCTGTTTTGGTTTCCTACCATCCCTCCCTTCTAAACCCCCACTCTTCTTGCTCCTCAGTCCTTATCTGTTTTCAAACTTACCTACCTCTCCTGCATGATTCCAACAGAGTATTCAAGCATGCAGCAGCTTCAGAGTTATTTAGAGAGCTTTGCCATCTAGTTTCCTTGATTATGGAATCCGAAGTCACAGAAATGTCTCCAAAAATAACTATCCACAAAGCTGAATGGGTTTCCCATGCTACTTTTAAGATTTAGATGACATTGACACCCATTCCATGCCATAAGGATATCCAGAGTAAGTAATCTTCAAGATCCTAGGGGCTTCAGGATTGCTATGAACCAGTGAATGCTATGTATTTTTTAGTCTTCCTTTTCCTGAATGGGAATGTCTATTATGGTCATCCTGTCTCATTTCACCCATGTATGGCATTAATTCTGAGGTATGTTAATTAGGGCAGGGATCAACACATTTTTTTTTTTTCTGTAAAGGGCCACATAGTAAGTATTTTAGGCTTTGTGGGCCATATGGTCTCCGTCATAACCACTCAATCTGCCATTGTAGAATGAAAGCAATCATAGGCAACAAATAATGGGTAATGCCGTGTTTCAGTAAAACTTTCTTTACAAAACTAGGTGAGAGGCTGGATTTGTCCTGCAGGCTGTAGTTTGCTGACCCCCACACATTATTTTTTCTTTCTGACACTGCTATTTTCAGGATTTCGTCACTTTAACCCTCCATATTACTTAGTTTTTGTTTTATATATTTTTTCTTATCTTTTCCTGTTGTCTTATGGAAACATACTTCAGTCTGATCTCTAGCTTGGTAATTTGGTCATTAGCTATGTCCATCCTGCTATATATCGTAGCTGTTAAGACTTTTATTGCTATGATTATATTTTTTTATAATTAACATTTTCACTTGGCTCTTTTTAAAGTCTTTTTACTGCTTCATCATTCAAATAACTTTCCTTATCTATTTGAGGATATTTAATATGCCATCTATTCCAGTAACTGCTCCATGTGGTATACATTGTTTAATTTGCTGTTTTTCTTTTGTAGCTGTTGTATTCATCAGGGATAAAATTATTTTGTCCAGCATGGCCATATTCCTTGGGTACCAGCTACTCTCTCTAGTGATGGATATTAGGAGTGGATGAAACCTAGACTCTGGTTGTTTATAGCCCTCATGATAATTTTAAGGAGAGAAGAGTGGATGAACTCAAGTATGGAATAGCTCAGAAACCACAGAACCATTTGTTACCACTCCACAAGGCAACACTTCTAATCCTTCTAAATCCTTTCTTTAAATACTTAAAGAAGGACACATTAGGAGGTGGTAATCTCCTTAAACTGCAGTCTACCAGCTCTGGTAACTTAAAGAGGAAGAAGGGAGGAGTGATTATCTGGGTAGCTCTCACCAATCCATATCTGTGTTGTTGTTGTTTTTTTTAAATCAAATTCTTACTGCAAGGATACTTTTGTGCTACTTTAAGAGAGGCCCATTGATATTGGCACTCTAGGCTGTTGTCACCTTTTCTGTGTGTGGGACCTGATTATATTGGGAGAATGTGGAGAAAGGGTAAGAGGAAAACCTCAAGGGTCTCCCCCAGTGTATTGAATCCCTACTGTGTTTGCCTGCCTGCTATACCACACTGCCGCCCTTTCTAGATGTACAAATTCATGACTGCTTATGGCCTCCCAAGGCAGTCTGTGGAAATTTTTATTAGTTCCTTGGTTCTATCCTTTCTTCTCACTTGTTAAATTCCTCCCTGGTTGACTTTGGTAGAGGGGAGCTGGCAGCTTGTGTTAGTTCTTCACCTTGTCAAGAATGAAAAACTTTCTGAAGCTATGCATAGTTTTATATTCACCTCAAGACCTGTCTTGGCCAACTAATCAATTAAAAAATGTGTGACAGCTACAAATAATTAAACAAATAAAACATAAGGGTACAGAAAGGTTGCAAATGAGAAAGATGAAAGGATATACCAAGTAGGTATCAACCAACAGAATCTGGGACAGTAGTCTTAATATCTGATAAAATAGAAGGTGTTTGTATACAAACAAAAGTTATAATACAATCAGAAGGAAAAAACAATCGTGAATGTGTATGTATCTAATAATATAACCTCAAAATGTATAAAGCAACTACTCACAGTGTCATGGGTAAAAACAAAATTTTCAACAATTATTTATTTGGACATTTAAACAGACTTTTTAAAATTAATAAGTTAAGCAATAAAAAACAAATAGACATGGGAAGTCTGAATATACAAATGAATTATCTTCAGCCATTAGATATTAACTAAGTTCAACACATCCCTTTTGAACATATTTTCAAAAATCGACGATGTAGTAGGCCACAAAGGAACTTTCAATAAATTCCAAAGTATCAATATTAAACGCCTATGTTCTCCTACTATAATGTAATAAAATTAGAACATAAAATAAAAGAATTGCTAAAAAATCTGGTGAGGCTGGGAACTGAATGGTATAATACTAAAAACCCTTTTGGTTAATAAGTAAAACATTAAAATGAAATTCAAGAAAATTATAATGAAAACACTACTTGTCAAATTTTGTGGGACACGAACAATGTCCTCAATTAGGGAGAAATTTATAGCTATTAATGCATTTATCAAGAAACAAGAAATGTTGAAATGAAATGAACTACGCTTTCAAGTCAAGAAGCTTTAAAACTACAGGTAAAATAGAGACTAAAAATAATAAAAGATAAAAATAATAAAAGAGCAAGATGAATGTATTAGGGTTCTCTAGAGGGACAGGACTAATAGGATAGATGTCTATATGAAAGGGAGTTTATTAAGTAGTGTTGACTCACATGATCACAAAGTAAAGTCCCACAATAGGCTGTCAGCAAGCTGAGGAGCAAGGAAGCCAGTCTGAATCCCAAAACCTCAAAAGTAGGGAAGCCGACAGTCACCTTTGGTCTGTGGCCGAAGGCCTGAGAGCCCCTGGGAAACCATTGAAAAGTTCTTCAGCTTTTGGACTCTTGGTGTAAGTCCAAGAGTCCAAAAGCTGAAGAACTTGGAGTCTGATGTTCGAGGGCAGAAGGCATTCAGCATGGGAGAAAGATGAAGGCTGGAAGACTCAGTCTAGTCCTTCCATGTTCCTCTGCCTGCTTTTGTTTTAGCCACGCTGGCACCTGACTAGATGGTGCCCACCTAGATTGAGGGTGGGTCTACCTCTCCCAGTTCACTGACTCAAATGTTAATCTCCTTTGGCAACATCCTCACAGACACACCCAGGAACAATACCTTCCATCCTTCAATCCAATCAAGTTGACACTCAATATTAACCATGACAATGAATAACATTAAGCAATTACCTTTGAGAATCGGATGAGTATTTTCTGGAAAAAAATATTTTAAATGCTAAAATCTGCTTAAGAAGTTGGTGAAAAGTTTGTACCCTTTAACCAACATTCTCCCCTTCCCCCACACCCAGCCCCTGGCAAACATTGTTCTATTCTCTATTTCTATGAGTTTAACTTTTCCAGATTCCACATATGAGTAAGATTATGCAGTATTTCTCTGTGTATGGCTTATTTCACTTAACATAATGTCCTCCAGGTTCATCTATGTTGTCACAAATGGGACAAAGTTTCAGTTGTGCAGGATGAATTAGTTCTGGAGCTCTAATACACAGCACAGTGACAACAGTTAATAATGCTGTGTTATATACTTGAAATTTGCTAAGAGAGGAGATCTCAAGTGTTCTCACCAAAAATAAAAAAGAGGTAAATATGTGGGGTGATGGATAGATTAATTAACTTGATTGAGGGGATCATTTCACAAAATAAAGGTCTATCAAATCATCACATTGCACACATGAAATATATACAATGTTTGTCAATCATACCTCAATAAAAACAGAAGGTGAAAAAGAGCAGGAATCATTAAAACAATTTTATACAATTAAAAACTCCCTTATCCTTTCTAGGATCATATGTTTTTATGCATACTTTCTATCGAACTTTAAAGGAATAATTTGTATCTTAGATAAATTATACTGAAAGATACAAAATAGTCCACTTCACATTATGAGGCTAAACTCTGGTTTCCAAAACTGGGCATAGACAACTCAGGAAAAGAAAAATGATTCATAGGCCTATCTCACTTATGAATGTAGATGCCAAAATCCTAAAGGAGGAAAAGAATATATTCTCTCAGCTGATGCAGAAAATGTATTTGATAATGCAAAATCTTTTTATGTTGTAAGTCTTCACAAACTAGGAGTAAAAAGGGATTTTCCTTATTGTGGGAAAGGTTATATGCCAAATTCTTGCAGCAAACACTGCATTTGATTGAGAAACCTTGGAGAAACTTTTAAGATCAGGAATGAGGGAAAGATACCTCCATCACAGCTACTGTTGAATACAGTGCTGGGACTCCAAGACAAAGTTATAAGAAAGAAAAACAAAATTAGATTATAAAAATTAGAACATTAAGTGATAAAACTATCATTATATGTAGATTGTATAAATATCTACCTAGAAAAACCAATAGGATCAAGAAATGAGTTTGCCAAACATAAGATCAACTTACAAAATCAATAGTATTCATTTCTGTACACTAACAACAACTGCCTCTAAATTATTTTTGTAAAAGAGATACCAGTTATAATAGTAAAATAAAACCTAAAAATGAAAATTAAAACAACAACAACAACAACAACAAGACAGCACAATAAACCAACAAACAAACCAAAAACCCTATAAAGCTGGGGTTGACAAACTATGGCCAATCAGCCAAATTCTGCCAACCACTTGTTTTTGTAAATAAGGTTTTATTGGAGCCCAGACACACCTGTTACACATTGTCTGTGGCTGCTTTCATGCAACAGTGAGTGAATTGAGTAGTTTTAACAGAGACTGCATGGCCCACAAAGCCTCAAATATTTGCTATCTGGTCCTTTACAGAAAAAGTGTGCTGATCCTGCTCCGATGTACCTAGGAATCAACATAACCAAAAATATGCAACACCTCCATGAAAAAATCTTAAAGCTCTATCTCTATTAAAGGAAAGGAAAGAAAATCCAAATAGTTGTGGAGACATCCTTTCCTCTTAGAAAATATTTTATGTGTTTTCTATGGCTGCTTTCAGGCAACCATGGAAGAGTTTAGTAGTTTTAACAGAAACTCCATGGTTTCTGTATGATAGAAAATAATTGTTTAATGAGAACACATGGACACAGGGAGGGGAACATCACATACCGGGGCCTGTCAGGGAGTGGGGGGCAAGGGGAGGGAGGGTATTAGGACAAATACCTAATGCATGTGGGGCTTAAAATCTAGATGATGGGTTGATAGGTGCAGCGAACCACCATGGCACATGTATACCTATGTAACAAACCTGCACATTCTGCACATATATCCCAGAACTTAAAGAAAAAAAAAGAAAAGAATTGTTTATATTCACTAATTATGAAATGTAACAAAAATCTAGAGTGCATCTAGATTCTTGAGACACTCAATAACTTTACTTTAAAATTAATATGAAATAAAATTCTGCAAATAGCTAAATCACCTTTGGAAAAGAAGAACAAAGAGAAGAGTTAACCACTCAGATATTAAGGCTTACTGCAAAGCCATAGTAAGAAAAATATGTTGTGGTACTGGCACAAGAAGAAATACACCCATGGAATGGAACAGAGAACTCAGAGACAGCCCTTGCATATGTGGGAATTTAATATGATGAAAATAACACCAGAAATAAATGGGAAAAGGATAGGCTGTTTAGCAGATGGTATTAAGAACACTAACTCACTAAATGAAGAAAAATAAAATGGGGACCCTACTTAATACCATGTTCAAAGTGGACTCCAGATGCATGAAAGATGTGAATGTGAAAGATAAAGCTATAAAGTTAATAGAAAATAATGCTGGAGATTTCTGTGTGGCTAAAAGGAATGGGACATCTTAAATTAAACTCCAAAACAAACAAAAAGATGAATTTGATTATATGAAAACTAAGGATTTCTGTTCAATGGGGAAAATATGGACAAAGTAAACAGTCAGCTGATAGACTGGGAGAAAATAAAACTCCCGCAAATAAATAAGAAAAAACTACTACAGTAGAAAAATAGGCAAAAGGAAAAGAAATAATAATTAACAGAAGAGGAAAAAAAAAGACTATATCCAGTATATGAGGATATACTCTTAGTCATTAGTAATTAGAGAAATGCAAACTAAAGCAAGGCATATCATTTTGCACCTATCTACGGTTAGCAAGCATTAGAAAGGTGGATCACATCAAGCTTGTGGGAAAATAGGAATTATTATACGTTGCTGAAGGGAATGTGGAGTGTAGACTTGTGACCACTCTAGTGAACAATCTGGCAACATTTAGCTAGATTGTAAATTAATAATCTGTATACATTGTATCTCAGCAATTCCATTTCTAGTTAGGTATCCCTGAGACATTCTCATAGAGGTCTGTAGGGTAACAGTGTTTGCAAGATGCCCATCACAGCATTATTTGTACTAGTAGGAGGAGGGGGCATCCAGATGTGCAGCACCAGGGACTGAGTAAGTAAAATGTCAGGGGTGCAACTCATGGAATACTGTGCAGTGATTGTAAGTGTCTGACTAGTTGTACACAGTCACACAGATATCTTGAAAATATAGTGTTGAGTGGGAAAAAATTAAGGAGGGAATATGAATGAGCATGGACACTAAGACTAAAGGAATAAAAAATCACAAGAGCTGGGCTTTGCATGGACCAATGATGACAGCATGCCATGAACACAGGAATATAATTAACTCAATCCTCCCCCACCAATGTCCTTAGCTGAATGCCTACTGCCAACTTCTCTCAGCCCCACTGCCTCTGACTTTGTTCCTCTGCTGAGCTTCTATGGGAAAAGTCTCCTTGAAAGGTCTGTGCTTTTCCTGGGATTGGAAAGGGTTATAATTTCCTAGGCTGCTCAGCTCTTTTGGGTATCACTGTCAGTTTGATCCAATTGAATTTATAGCTACCAGATATTTCTTTCTTTTTGGATCTATTGCTGACACCCATCACCAACTCCCAACAGACTGTGGAATGATTATTTTGATATTTCTTCTTCAGTGGTTTTTGTAAGGAGAGGTAAATGTGTTCACTCACTCAATTATCTTGAATCAGAAGTCTGAAAGATTTATTATTTACTTTTTAATTTTGTGCTTCAACACTCCTAATCTAAATTTCAAACCCAGGGTTGTTGAAATAGCTTTCTTAAATATTTTAAGTCTCGCTTCTGAGAAAATTGCTTTAAACTCAAACTCCAACAAGTTTAGACAGATCAACTATTTGTGAGTTTTCACTATGCCCTCATGGTTAACATCCTAGGTGCAAATTTGAGAACACTAAGCTGTCTTTAAATTGTTTCAGTACTTGAAGTGAAATTAAATTCATAAATCAATAAAGAAAAAATGCACAGTAACTGTGATTTATTTATGCATAGATGCTAATTTTGACACATCTTATACTTTTTTAATTTCAAGAATTTTCTGCATTTGATTATTTTAATCTTATTGCCACTGTGCTTGTAAATTTAGTTTTTATAAATTAACTTTTAAATTAAAATATAACATTTAAAAAGGTGCACAAATTATAAGTACACAGCCCAGTGAATTTTTAGAGTAAACAGACATGTACAATCACCAACTAGGTCAAGAAATAGAACTTTACTAACACCCTAGAAGAATGGAATCAAGTAATACATGTTCTTTTGTGTCTGGTTTCTTTCATTCAACATTATGTTTGTGAGATTCATCCATGTCACTGTGTGTAGATGTAGCTCATTAGTTTTCTCTTGCTATATAGAATTCACTATAAACAATGTGCTGTAATTTGTCTATCCTTATAACATTAATGAATATTTGGGTTATTTCTAGTATTTTGTTATTGAAAAATGTGCCATTATAAATATTATTCTGCACTTCTAAAATTAATATTATTTTTAATTGACAAATTATAACTGTACACATTTATGGAGTACATGTATACAATGTAGAATGATTAAATCAAGTTAATTAACATATCCATTACTTCACTAACTTATTTTTTGTGGTGAGACATTTCAAACATACTCTTTTAGCTACTGTGAAATATATGGCTCATTATTATTGTCTATAGTCACCCCACTGTGCCATAGATCTAAAACTTATTCCTCCTGTCTAACTGAAACTTTGTACCCTTTGACCAACAATTCCCCATTCCCTCTCTACCCCAACCCCTCTCACCCCCAGCCTCTGATAACCACCATTCTACTTTGTACTTCTATGAGTTAGACTTTTAAAATATTCTTGACATGTCTTTTGGTGCACACATGTACTCACTTCTGTTGGTTATGTATCCAAGAGTGGAATTTATGGGTTATAGAGAATGCATATGTTCAGTTTTAGTAGATGTAGTTTCCCAAAGGGATTGTATCAATTTACAGTCTCACTAGCAGTGTATGAGCAGTTCAGTTTCTCCACATCCATGCCAATACTTGATATTGTTAGTCATTTTATTGAGTGTTTAGTTGTATCCCATTGTGGTTTTAATTTGCATTTTCTGTTGACTAATACAATTGAGTACACTTTTACATTTTTATGTTAATTATTTGACTATATACTTTTTTGAAATGAGTATTCAAGTCATTTGGTCCATATTTTCCATTATATTTTTTTCTCTTATGAATTGTAGAAATCTCTTTTCTTCTCTTTCTTTCTTTTCTTGTTTTTTTTTTTTTGTCTTCTAAAAATATGCTTTGGGTATTAATCCTCTGCCATTTGTATGTGATGAAAAATATTTTCTCCTGGTGTGTGGATTTCTTTTCACTCTTTAAATGATGTAGAAATTCTTAATTTTAATGTAGTTCAATGTATGGGTAGTGGTTTTCTTGGTTATGTTTAAGAAATTTTTTCCTATTCCAATGTCATGAAGATATTCTTCTATGTTATTTTCTGGAAGGCTTATTGTTTTATCTTTAACATTTAAAATTACAATCCATTTGAAATTGTCTTGTTTTGTGTGAGGTAAGAGTCAAGTTTTTCCCCCCTCTCTCTCTCCATCCTTTTTTCCCTTCCCTTCCCCCTTCCCTTCTCCTTCCCCTCCTTTCTCCTTCCCCTTCCCTTCTCCTTTCCTTCCCTCCTCCTTCCCTTCCCTTTCCCTTCCTTCCCCTCCCTTCCTCTTCCCCTTCCTTCCCTTCTCCTTCCCTTCTCTTTCTCTTCCTTCCCCTTCCCTTCCTCTTCCCCTTTCTTCCCTTCCCCTTCCTTCGTTCCCTCCCTCACTTTTCCTTCTTTCTTCCTTCCCTTCCCCTTCCTTTTTCTCTTCCCTTCCCTTTCTCTTTTCCTCTCCTACCTCCCTCCCTCCCTCATTCCCTTCCTTCCTTTCCTTCCTTCCTTCCTTCCCTTTTCTTCCTCTTCCTCCCCTTTCTTAATTTGGATATTCTGTTGACCTGGAATCATTTATAAGAATACTATTCCATCCCCATTTCTTTCCATGTAACTTTGTCATAAATGAAGATGTGTGAGTCTATTATGCCCATTAGCTTTTTTTTTGTCCATACTTGTATATAGCAAACTGTCATAATTGCTGTAACTTTATGATACATCTTGACATTCATTAGCATATATTTTTCCATTTTGTTCTTCTTTAACATTATCTTGTCTATTCTTAGCCCTTTGTATTTCTATATATTTTTATAATTTGCTTGTCAATTTCTACAATAAGTCCTATTGGAATTTTGGATTGGAATTGCATTGAGCTATAGTTCAATTTGTTAGGAGATTGACATTTTTATAATACTGAATCTTTCAATCCTTGAATATAATTTATTCTCCACTTATTTATCTCTCCTTTAATTTCTCTGGGAAAAATGTTGTAGTTTTCTATGTAGAAGGCTTGCACATCTATTATATTTATTTCTAGTCATTTGATGCTATTGTGAATAGTATCTTTTAATATTTCATTTTCTTATTGCTTATTGTTGGAAATAATATTAGCTATTGTACATGAATCTTGTATCCAGTGACTTGCTAAATTCAGTTATTAAATCTAATATTTTTATTTATAGATGTTGTTGTTTTTTTTCTAGATACAGGGTCATCTTGTCTTCAACTAAGTACAGTTTTGTCACTTCCTTTACAATTCTAATTTTATTTTTTCTTGCCTTCTTGCACTGGCTAAGATTTCTAGTACAAAGCTGAATTGAAACAGTAACAGCAAGAAACTTTATCTTGTTCCTAATCCTATGGGAAACTTTCAATATTTATTAACAATGATATGTTTGGCAAGCTTTTGGTAGTTACATTAATAGGATTAATCAAGGTCTCTTTATATTTCTTGTTTGCTCAGGTTTGTTTTGTCTTTTAATCATGTGGAAAGTTTGCATTTTTTCAAATGCTTTTTTATTGTGCATCATTTGAGATGATTGTATGATTTTTTTCCTTTTTCTGCTAATGTGGTAAATTATATGGACTGATTTTTGTAATATCAATACAACTTTGCATTCCTGGAATAAATACAACATTTCATCATATATAATCCTTTGTACATGCTGCTTGATTTATTTTGTTATAATTTTATTTAGAATTGTTGCATTTATCTATAGAAGAGAGATTAAACTACCATTTTTCCCTTAAAAAAAAGTTCTCATCAGGTGCTATGGTTTGAATGTGTGTTTCCCTCCAAATTCATATGTTGGAACCTAATACCCAATGTGATAGTATTAAGAGATAGGCCTTTTGGGAAGTAATTAAATCATGTGTGCTCCACCCTCATGAATGAGATTAATGCTCTTATAAAAGGGCTTTAAAGAGCAAGTTTGGTCCTTTTATTTCCACCATGTGAGGTTGAAGTAGGAGCCATTTTAGAAGGAGAGAACATCCTCTATCAGTCACTACATTTGCTGATGCCTTTCTTGGACTTCCCAGCTTCCAGAACCATGAGAAATAAATTTCTGTGCTTTACAAATTACCTAGTTAGTCTCAGGTATTTTGTTACAGCAGCACAAATGGATTAAGACAGAGATTGGTACTGAAAAGTTGGGTGTTGCTATAACAAATACCTAAAATGTGGAAGCAACTTCGGAACTGGATAATAGGTAAAGGCTGGAAGTGTTTGGAGGTGCATACTAGAAAAATCTTGATTTCTGTGAATGGAGCATTAAGGGTGATTCTGGTGAAGACTCAGAAGAGAGCTGTAGGGAGAGCCAGAGCCTAAATTCTCTTAGAGATTATCTATGTAGTTGTGAACAGATTGTTGGTAGAAATATGGACAGTAAAGGCAATTCTGATAAGGTCTCAGATAGGAATGAGGAGCAACATACCATTGTTAGGTAATATAAACTGGAAGAAAGGCCATCCTTGTTAGAAAATGGCAAAGAACTTGGCTAATTGTGTCCATGTCCTAGTGTTTCATGAAAGGCAGAATTGAAGAGCAATAAATTAGGATATTTGGCAAAAGAAATCGCTAAGCAAAGTATTACGGGTGTAGCATTGCTTCTCTTGAAGGCTTATAGTAAAACGTGTGAAGAAAGAAATGAATTAAAGACAGAATTTGTAATCAAAAGGGAAGCAGAACTTACTGAGTTGGAAAATTCTCAGCCTGGGCATGTTGTAAAGAAAGAAAAGGCATGTCTTGGAAAGAAAACGAGGGGTGTGGCCAAGCAAGTGTTTGATAAGGAGATTGACATGGATAGAAGGAAGCCAGATGCTATTCATTAATACAATGGGAGAATAATCCAGAAAGCATTTAGAGATCTTTGAGGCTGCCACTTCCATTATAGGCCCAGAGTGTCAGGGCCTTGAAGATAGAAGGATTTAAAGGAAAGGGGCCTGGGCACTGGAGGGGCTGCCCTAGTTATGACTCAAGCTGGCCCAGATGCATCTCAGGCTGCCCTTCCAGAAGCCAGAAGGGGTAATCCTTGGTGGCGTCAACATGGTGCTAACTCTGCAAGTGCACAGAGTGTAAGAGCCATGGGGCCATGGCTACCTCTACCTAGATTTCAAAGGTTGCCCTGTAGAGCATCAGAAGCCCAGGGAGAGAACTGCCACATCAGATATCAAGGTTATGCTGGCCCCTTAAAAATATATGGGTATAAAATTATATTTTCTTATTACAATTTTAAAGATTGTGAGATCTGTAGTGACATCCCACTTTTAATTCCTTATATTGGGTATTCATGCTCTTTGTTTTCTTTATCAGTCTTGGTAGAGGTTTATACATTATTTTTACTGTCTTAAATGACAAACTTTTTGTTTTTGATCATGATATTGAATAGGTGCCTGTAGCCTCTGTTTCTCCGGCTGTTTCTGTTTCTCTGACTGCCACTGCAGTATTGTCTCAGGGCTGGAGGGTGTGACAATAGAGAAAACAAGAAAAATGGAGAATTTCTTCTTTCTTGTACAGTGCTATGAATAGCTTCCTCTCATTAGGCCAGAATTTAAGGGATTCTCCTAGAGCTCATTCTGTCCATTCCTGGGTGCCTACTTCCCGGTTTCAGGTTGACTTGAGACCTCAGGAAGGGGTAGCAGAGGGCAAAAAAGGGAGAACTCACTGCTGGTTCAGTGGTACTTTTAACTCTGATCTTTTTCCTCCATCCATCTCCCAAAATTTACTTTTCAGAGTCCTCAAATAGCTGCTGAATGCATTCTGTCTAGATTATATAGCTTCATTGAGAGAAAAATACAGGATGGAGTGTGCTGACTTTATCTCACCCAGAACCAGAAGTGCATAAGTTTCTTTTCTGTAGTTTCCAGTTCCCTGTCAAAATTCGCCACTCGTGTTTTAATTTTTGAACATATTATTATGACCATTTTAAAGTCTGTGTCTGTTAACTCCCTTCAGTGGATTTCTTATGGGTCCTTTTGCTATTGTCTTTTTTGTAAAATCTTGAGTTTCAGTTACATTTTATCTTCTCAAATGCCTGATTATTTTTTATTAAGTGCCAGATATTTGCATTAAATTTTTACAGTTGTTTGATGCAACTCTAGAAAGTAATGCAAACTTTCTAGAGAGAGGATTAATTTTTGCATTTGTTAGACAGCTAGGCATGGGGATGATCACCTTTATCTGGTCAGGAATTGAGTTGACTTAAAGCTGGGTTTTAATCCTTTTGAGGGCCGTTATATTTCTAGTTAATCCTTCCTCCTAGAGTGCACCCCTTTGTGGTCCTGACTGAGGTTATTTACCAGGGCTTCTTTTCCTTGGCAGTCTGAAGTCAATTTTTTGTCCTCTTGTGCATTGTTATGCTTAGCTTTTCAGCCTCTCCACTGCTGCTTTCACTTTTTAAACTGGCAATTGCCTCAATGGTAAAAGTATTCCCAAGTGCCTGTCTCAAATCTCTTGGTTTCCATTTTCTTCTGGATCTCGACCCTGCAAATTTTCAATGCCTTGGTAGTTCTGTGATTCATTCAAACTAGGGTTTTTTATGTTCCCACCCCCTCACCCTGCAGCCTTTCTAATTGTTCTCAGCAGGATTATTGGTCTGAAACAACCTAGTCAGCTATTGTCCCAGAGGGAATTTTTAGAGGTAAAAACCTGATCATGTCACTTCTCTCCTCAGAAACCTTTAATATGTCCTAGTTTCTACCCTACTCCTACTTTGATGTTGCATTTTTTTCTGAATGATACAATTTTATGCTTCTATGACTTTTCCTATAGTTTGTCCTCTACGTAGAGTTCTCATCTCTTCTCTGCCTCAAACATTAAGTATCTTTCTTCATAACTCATGCTATATTTTATCCCCTTTGTTAGACTCTCTTTTGTGTTTGGCCTGTGTATTTCACACATGCTGTCTAGTTGTAACTCTCATACAGCCTTATAGTTACTTGTCTACATGTCTGTCTTCCTCACTAGAATGTGAGCTCTTTTGCGGCTCAGACCGTATATTACTTGTCTTTTTATTTCTGAGTGCCAAATGCAGTATTTATCACCATAGACGTTTCGAATAAATGTGTTTGGACTGAAATGGAGTGAGCTACAAAAGCATGTTCAACTGTAAGCATGGTCTGGCTCTGAGGTTACCTCCCAGTCTGTCTTATCTCAGGGATTGGTGAAGGCCTTACCTAGGAATGACCAATTGAAATGTCTCAGGCTTCTTCCTTGTCTAGTTGGTTATCTTCTTTTACAGTACTGGTTAATTACTGTCCCTCACTATCTATTGTATCTAATGATATCGCAGACTGGGCAACACTGAATACCAGGTCTGATATTAACTCTAGCAACCTCTCAGCCTCTATCTGAACTATTCAAAATTTAAACTTTAATTGTAGAGCTCTACTTTTATTTCTTCATTTCAAGCCAATTTGTTCTTGTTAGATCTCCCAAGTTCTTCACAAGTATTCTAAGGCCATCCTGGTTATAAGCAGAAAATGGACATCTTCCAGATTGAGTGTTACCTGAAAAAGTCTTTCCTACTGTGTAGATGTAATTTTCTCTGTTCTTATCCCCAGGATCTTGTTATTAAATGTGGCCTCCTGCACCCCTTCAGCCTACAACCATCTGGGTGATTTGCTATTCCATTGTTTCATGGCATGTAAGCAACCCTGCTCTTGAAAATCTTGGATGTTCATCAAGACAATAATAAATATTGATGTTAAAATGTGGTTTAATATTATTCTTTACTGATTCATTTATATTCTCCTAACCTTCAAAAATGGTTTGATGGAGGCTGCATAATGTTATAAAACAATAATCACAAAATAAATATAATTTTCAAAATCAGAAAAGAAGAAAAACTCCGGCAAGAACTCCTTGCTGTAAGAAGCTATAGATTTCACATACCAAATTTAGCTCTGTGCCTCCTGGTGGCTAGGGAAAAAAAGAGAGAGCGAGAAAAACTCAATAGGCTTTATAACTTGCATTTTTTTTTTTTTGTTAGAGCCACTTCTGTTTCTCCAGAGAAACTAACAATATCTTTCTGGGCAGAACTGAGAGAAATTTATCACTGGATTCCTTATGCTAAGAGGATTTTTGGTAACAGTAGAAACATTTGTTTAAACATTTTATTAAAAATGATAGGATTTCTTCTTTTTTAGCCCTCCAAGAAAACCAATATTTAGTGTTAAAATAAGCTGGAAACCATCATTCTCAGCAAACTATCGCAAGGACAAAAAAACCAAACACCACATGTTCTCACTCATAGGTGGGAATTGAACAATGAGAACACATGGACACAGGAAGGGGAACATCACACTCTGGGGACTGTTGTGGGGTGGGGGGAGGGGGGAGGGACAGCATTAGGAGATATACCTAATGCTAAATGATGAGTTAATGGGTGCAGCACGCCAACATGGCACATGGATACATATGTAACAAACCTGCACATTGTGCACATGTACCCTAAAACTTAAAGTATAATAATAAAAAAAAAGACGTGAACTTTTATCTTGGGGGTGGGTATTATTCTGCCTACTATATATTATAAGCATACAAAAGTGGGCATGGCCTTTATAAATGTGGTCAGGTTAAACTCTAATTTTCAAAATTTTCATCTCTAAAATTGGACAATAATGGCCCCCTAAAAAGATGGTTAAGAAGCTTAAATAAAGTGTGAACACTTTTGTCACTATAGCTGGCACACAGTAGGTACTCAGTAAATACTAGTTAAATGAGAATTTAAATCTAATACCTAATACCTGTATACTGCAGAAAGTTTGAATCCAACTTGTCAAACTCTTCGGACAGAAAAAGTTTTTATTCTTCTTTTAGGTTGGTGTACATTTTCAAGATAAAATAGAAAATGTGGCTCCAGATAATACTAGCTTTGTGTCCCTTATTTGAGAACTAATCATATGGTGAAATATCACATGCTTTGGCATTATCTTCCACAAAACATAAGGGAGAAAACTTAAAAATAGAAAAATAGAAAATCTCAACAATTATTCTGGTAGGAATGACTTGTAACTATTTAGCACCTTATTTTTATTTCTGGAACACTTTCTGTTTGAAGAGCTCAGATTGCTTGGGACATGCTAGCTAATTCTTATGGTACCAGATGTATCTGGTGCAATGAGGGGGTAGGTACTAGCAACAAAGAGAAAAGGGGGAAATGGGGCAGGTGTGACAAGCTAGGGTTTGTGTTTGGAAGCAGTTCTTGGCAAAGGTGAACATATTTTTAGGTAATCTTTTCTTTTTCCTGTGAAAGTCTGTAATACTCTAAAATTTGCTCCATTCTTACAGCCTAGAAATAGAACCCTGGAAATAGAATGACTGCGCTTTGGTGGTTATTGTGGGCTGGAAAGTGAAAGCCAAGAGTGGTGGTTCTAAAACTTTTACTTTCTAATTTCTATCCATCATTCTCTCTGGCTCTTCTGAGGCCCAGTGGCACATAGCAACAATTTTCTGCTTCTTTCCACCTTTTTTCTGATGCCCCTCCCCCATGTCAAAATAGCTCCCTTTAAACTAATTTGGACCCACCACTGCCTACAGCAGTTCAGAGTTTTATTGTGCTGCTTTCCTCTCTCATGAGATCTCAGCAGATTTCAAACCTTGGTCAGAAGACAGTACTGGTGGATGATTCAGGTGGAAAAGGAGGCCCATTTCCTCCATTCTTATTGTCTACAAATTGCTACTTTTGCTACTTTAAATCATTCATTTAAAAAATATGTATTAAGAATCATCTCAATAAGCTATTAGTGCTAGATACTAAAGATATAGCAGTGAATAGCAGTCTCTGCTGTCATGAACCTTGTAGTCCAGTGAAAGAGGCAAGTAATAAATAAGGAAACCAAATGTAAATGGGATACTTATGGTAGCCATAAATACAAAGAATGAAATGATGGAATGAGATGAGCAAGTTTAGAAGAAGTGGAGTCTCGGTCTAGCAGAAGAACAGAAAGAAGGCTAGTGTGGCCAGATACATGTGCAGTTGGGGTAGAATTTTATGAGATGAGTTTAGCGAGATAGATAATTTTCAGTGATGCTAAGGAGTTTGGATTTATTTTAAAAAAAGGGAAGTCATGAGACAGTTTTAAACAGGACAATAACATCTGATTTATAGTTTAAAAATTACTCTGACATTCTGAGTGAAAAATAGTGTGGAAAAGAGAGTGGAAAAGGGAAATCTGCTAGGAGGTACTGATGGTGAGAGATGATAATGCTGCAAGTCCGGTGGAATCAGTGTCGATGGAGATAAATGAACACTTTTCAGATATTTTTGAGATAGAGTTGGAAGGACTTGCTGCTGGATTGGTTTTAGGGGTTGATGGAGAGAAAGAAAACTTGAGCAACACTAGGGTTTGGCTTGACCAACTGGGTGACTGACGGTGCTATCTACAGAGACAATAAAGACAGGTGGATAAATGGGTTTTGTGGAGGGAGGGAAGTATGAGTTTTGTTTCTGTCCACATTAGTAATTTAGAGGATCTTTTAGCCAGCAGCCTACCAAGAAGAGATGTCTTGTCAGCAGAAGATATAGTTTGGGAGTCATTAGAATATCAATGGTATTTAAAACTATTGCACTGCATGAGCCCATCAAGGTAAGACAGAGAAGTGGATTCCTGAGCTTACAAACACTTAGAGATCAGTTGGAAAAGGAGGAACTAGCTAGGGAAAGTGTGATGTCACTGAAAACATGAGACAAAATTATCTTAAGAAACAGTGATCATCTGTATTGAGTGCGGCTGACAGGACATTAAGTTTGAGGACAGAGAGGTGACCACTGGATCTGTCAAGACGGAGGTTATTGGTGAACTCGATGAGAGTGATTTCAGTGGTTTTGTCGGGAGAGAAGCCACATTCTGGAAGAGTGAATTGGAGAGGAAGAAATGAAAAAATCAAATATAAACACCATTTTTGGCCTTCCCACCCTTAATGCTGTTACTCTGTTGAAGTTTATGAGAATATCTTGGGATAATCCTTGGGGGTGGATGATTATAGAGAAGGAAGGGTTTATATTCCCAATTTGAGCAATATTTGTCATAAAACATGAATTATCCTTATCAATCATATTTCTATTAGGGGCTCTCATTACCTTATCTTTAGGGTGATGATTGAATCTTGTCTTTAACCCTCTATCTTCTCCCTTTACTTTCCTAACTTTCTCCAGTCATCCCTTGAATAAACTATTTTTGTCATGTTTGCTCTTCTGTGCTCTGTACTTCTTATAACTACTCTTGATTTCTTTTAACTATTCCATTTTCTTCTCCTTTTATAAACCTAAATGAAATTTTCTTTCTTGTGGTTGAGTTTCTGTTACCTTTTGTCTGATATTTTTCTTCTTAGGTTTTGTGCAGTGTTTCCTTTGCTAGGTAATTTTTCTATGCCCATTGTATTGCTCAAATAAGTCACATTTTCCCAAACAAGAACACAATGCTGGAGTAAGTAGCCATTTGTGGAACAGACTGTAGGTGGCTGCTAAAACTAGGGTGACTATTATGTTTGATTACTACCCTTTCAGTCAACTCTTGCCACCATGGTCAGTGATAAATTACACCTTAAGACTAGAACAGAACTGTAAGAGGAGAATAAGAGCTTTCTATGGCATGTAGAAGAAGTTCTGGTTTGAATGCTGCACTTGAGACCTCCTTGTCTTTTCCTCCCAGGCACACTGCTAGATTACATTTCCAAGCCTCCTTTGCAGTTGTATGTAGTAGCCATGGTGTTGAGTTCAGGCCAGTGGATTAAAGGTGGAAGTGAAGTGAGCAACTTCCATTGACCTACATAAATGAGAATGCTGTTCTGTGCTCTCTCTTCCCTTGTCTCCTGGCAAGTTTCAGAGCATCCCACAGTATACCTCAAGACTTTGGAGCTAATAAGCCACAAGACAGAAGGAGTCTGGGTCTTTGAAGGCAACCACATACCCAGGAACATAGTCTTCAGAAGTCTCGTTGTTACAGTTGCTGGTGTTGCTGACCCTAACTAATAGACATTCCTTGTGTGAGTTTTCTCTGTGCATTTGGTCATTCCTCCTCACTGTCCTGGAGTGCCCTCTTCTCACTTTATGAAATCTGACAGCTACTTTGCTGACCTGTTTTCTATTTTTTTCTGGTATAAAATATTTTCTGACTAACCCAGCCTGGGGCAGTCTCTTCCTTTAAATTTCTAAAGTGACTATTAGCTTTGTGGTCTACTGAGTGAATATTGAAAAGATCATAAGCTCTTAATATCTGAGTTATTTTGGGTAAGGTAGCTAACCTGTTTACTTTTCCTTAAAAAAAGACATAATAACAATCCATACCTCATAAAGTTGTTATGTGGTTTAGATGAGGAAATATATGTAGAGAGCTTAGAACAGTACCTGGCATGTAGGAAGTGCTCTATTATTAGACTTTGTCTCCTACTAGTTTACTTTTTTCTATATACTGTGCTCCTATGTCAAGCATTGGCCTAGTGGAATGGATATCACAGTGAATGATATGCTGCTGTTCTTATAGTTTCTTTATCTGTAACACTTATTAATACATGATGCAACTTGCCTTCAATGGCATTTATTGAGCATCTACTATGTGCCAAAGATTGGGCAATATATTGTTGGGATATGAATATCTCCAAGGAGGTCAATTAAGTTTAATATCTCTATAAGTCAGCAGATCAAATTAATTAATACTATTTGAAGCAGTGTTTAGGAATATTTTGTTTTCTTCTTCAAAGCTGGAACCCTGGAGTTTAATAAAACTTCTTACCTCATAGGGCTATTTTGCAGGTCAAATGTTAGAATATGTGGAAGTGCTCGGCAAACTTAAAGTATAGAGCAAATGTTTATGAAGATGTCAATTTCCAACTCTTCATAGTTTTTTAAAAGAAGTTTTCACCTTTGTATGATTTTTATCTTCCCTCTAAATTGAATATAAGCTTGTCGAGGGTGAGGTATGCATTATTAATCTCTGTAAATCCCTAGTATCTACCTCCGTGCTAAGGGCAAGCACTAAAAACACTTTTATGGTTCAAAATTTTGCACAATGCTTACCATGAAAACCCTTGACCCCTTCCCTTACCTGGTGGTTTTCTGCAAAGTTGTACTTATGTACTGGGTGAGATTTGGCTATGTTGGTTTCAGAGAAGAAACCTGTTTGAGGCATGTTGCTAAGTGGAAAATATACTTTAAAAATGTATATTTAGTTCTTCGAGCAAAACTATCTTGAGTTTTAAGCACCAATTTTCAATGAAGCTGACAGGCAAGAAATGATTATTGAGCTGTTGGTCTGCTCTGTGCATCTGTACACACAGTGTTGAATAAGCTGTTAATCCTTCCATCTTTACAGGATATTTTAGGAATGCTCATGGTGAGGTCATGCATATCCATTTCTGTAGTGTTCTCCCACTCTGCCCACTCACCATGTGTTCTGGTGCTGTGATATTTTTGTCCACTCTCATAGTACTCTCTTCTTCTTACCTTACTTCCCTCCCCCAAACCCAGGAAAAAGAAAGTTGATTGTTCAAATTTTTCCCAAATTGAAAATGTGACTGAGATTAGGAAGAAGGGCATTGCTATTTTTTTCTTCCCCACTTCAGGTTGGTGTTGAAATGACTCAGAGTAAACAGTTTGATATTCTGTAAAAACAATTCTTCAATCGAAGAAAAAATTATATCAGTGATAAAAAACAATGTTTTTTTGGAAGAGATTTCCTTGTGTTTCTAACTTTCACTTGGAAATTCTGCTGTTACTGCCTTTCATGCAATTTCAGGTCAGCAGAATGACTTTCTAAAGGAAAATATGATTAAGTCATACTTTTTACAATGGTCCAAGGTGTGATTTTAATTATGATATACTTGTATTGAATTTAAAGAAAATCTTTGTTGTTGGTCCAGCACCATGGACAGAGAAATGGCTTCTAGTCCTCCTAGGTTAGCTAGCAATTCACCTATATAGTTTAGGTCCTCAATTCATCTAAATTAAATACAAATTTAATTTGCATTAAATGATTTCATGTCATGTCTTAACCCAGGACTACTGCCTTTTAACATTTACTAATCTTTTCTTGAATATTCTAGGTACCATTTTTCTTTGTTAGCTACAGGTAGTTTGAGATGGTCTAGACTCCAGTTCCATGAGCCAACTACTTTGCAAACTCTACTCTCTCTCTTTTAAAAAATACTATTTTTTAGCTGGGCATGGTGTGCATACCTGTAGTCCCAGCTACTTGGGTGGCTGTGGCAGGAGAACCACTTCAGCCCAAAAGTTCAAGTGATCCTGGTGAGCTATGATCCTGCTGCTACACTCCAGTCTGGGTGACAGAGACCCTATCTCTAAAACTAAAATTCTATTTGGAAATAATTATAGATTTATAGAAAGTTACAAAAATGGTACAGAGAAGTCCTGTGTATCCTTTACCCAGTTTCCCCCAACATAGGGTTGCCAAATAAGATACAGAACATTTCATTAAATTGGAAATTCAGACAATGTATACTTTTTAGTAAAAGTATTTTTAGTATAAATATGTCCTATCCAATGTTTGGGACATACTTATACTAAAAAGTGACTTTTGTTGTTTATCTGAAGTTCAAATGGGGCTTTTTTGTAATTAGGATATATCTCAGTAGGGATGAAGAGTCAAATTATAGTGTGTGTGTTTTTTTTTTTTTTTTTTTTTTTTAGACGGAGTCTTGCTCTGTCTCCCAGGCTGGAGTGCAGTGGCACGATCTCGGCTCACTGCAAGCTCCACCCCCGGGTTCATGCCATTCTCCTGCCTCAGCCTCCCGAGTAGCTGGGACTACAGGTGCCTGCCACCACGCCCGGCTAATTTTTTGTATTTTTAGCAGAGACGGGGTTTCACCGTGTTAGCCAGGATGGTCTCGATCTCCTGACCTCGTGATCCAACTGCCTCGGCCTCCCAAAGTGCTGGGATTACAGATGTGAGCCACCGCACCCGGCCAAATTATAGTGTTTTAAAGTCACTTGGAATAGTTCATCTCTGTCTGGTTATGACACTTGGATAGTTATGTTCCTTTGTGTCATTTTACTTTTGAATATTTTAGAAATTGTTTTTAAATTTAATTTTGTTTTATAGAATATTTACATGGTTCTAAAGTCAAACTTACATGAATATAATTTTAATGAATTTTCTCTCTGAACTGAAATTTGTTTGCTTATTTTAATTTTTAAAAACAGATGCAATATTGTTTCCCTAGGTACCACTCTTTAATGATTATTTTATAAAACATCTTTCTGAAACAGAATAATCCCAGAAAAACAGTCTATAAAGCACTGGGTGATCTTCTTTTGGGTTGCTTTAAAGCAAAGTCACCTCATATTCAACCTAAAGTAGAGAGAAACTGGAATTTCATGCTAATTAGCCTCCTAGTTCCTTTCATTTTGTACATGGCTAAAAATATTTTCATGAAGTCCCTAAATGGAAAATCAACAAGGGAGTTTTGCAAATGTAACCCTAATTAAGGTACTTGGCTTTTATTTTTAACAACTCTATATGTAGATTTTATATTTTGAAATTTTGAAAACAAGCAATGAATTAATAACATTTCTTTAAAAAGCTATTTTTGGGTGGGAATGAACTGTTATTCAATGTTAATTCAATTAAAGAAATTAAACATGAGTTGTTAGTACAAGTCCTTGGGATATTTATGAATATCTTAATTTTAACAAGAGAAAAATGACAGTTTAGGCCTAGCCAATGCTTGCTATTTTCATTTTGGTGTTAGTTTTGTGTCTGTCTATATTCTTGATTTCCATCTTTGCCTATTTTTTGTCTTCTTAGAAAGATAAATCTTAACTTTAATAATAAAAGTATATTTGTAGTTTTCTGGTTATTAAAGTAATACATGCTTATTATAGAAAAATTGGAAAGTCATGAAAAAGGAAAACAAAATCTCTTATAATAGTTCCATTACTCAAAGAAAATCACAGTTACTATAGATGTAATTCTAATATTTTTCTATGCTTATTTTACATAATTGGGATTACATTTTGCATATATTCAATTTTATTATCTTTTTCTGTTTAACATTAAAACATAAGCATTTTGCATATTAAAAACTTTGTAAATAATTTATTGGTTATTTAAAGTTCTATCATGAAACTTGAATGAAGATTTTAAATCATTCATCTTTTGATCCAATTACTATAAACCATGTATAAAATATTTAAAGGCATTTTAAAATATGATTGTGATCTTCCAAAGAGAAATTATAGGGGAAATGTCTTTACTTATTATTTCCACCTGGGGTTTTTATAAGTTGTGAGAAATTTGTAGAAATTCTTGTGTCATTTTACATTATGTAATTAATCCATATGTCTTTACACTAGTGGTTCTTAGTGGGGTCCTTGGACCAGAATCATCAGCATCATCTAGGGGCTTGTTAGAAATGCAAAATTTTGGGCACTATTCCAGGCTTACTGAATCAGGAACTCTGAGGGTGAGCCTCAGCGATCTGTGATTTAACAAGTCCTTCTGGCGATTCTGACATATGCTTAAGTTTGAGAACCACTGCTTTAGAGTAATTCTTAACAAGGGGGTTCTCTTTTATCATTTCTTTAAAAGGTATTAATTACCTAGTCAATTAATTAATTCACCAATCATTTACCGTCTGTAATGACAAGCATTGTTCTAAGATATACAGTAGAAAACAAAACAGAAAGAGTCCCTACTGTAGCCTCATAGATCTAATACTCTAGTGGTGGCGGTGGGGTCAGACAACAACCAGATAACTAAAATATATCGAATGTCAGTGGTAATAAGTGCAATAGAGAAAAATAAAACAGGAAAAGGGGACAGGGAATGCTGGGATGGTTCACAATTTAAGTGGAATGGCCATGATAGGTTTTACTGAGAAGGTGATGTGAGGCTGCCAATCATGCCAAGATTTTTGGAAAAATATTCTAAGCAAAGGGAGCAGTAAGTGGAAAAGCTCAGAGGTGTGACAACACTAACCTGTTTCAGGAATGGCAAGGAGATCAGTGTGGCCAGCAATAAGGAGGGTAATTGGAAATGGGGTCAGAGGTGAGGGAGTGATGGGAGAAAATAATGCAGGTGGTTGTCGAGTAGGATACACAACTGTAATCATGGAGGGGCTGTAGAGTGGATGCCATGGATGCCCCATCCAGATCTCCTTTGCCAGCTGATACATCTATTCCTGAGCTTCTGGGAGTGTTGCTTGCTAACAGCTCACAGCAGCTACTTTTTGTAGTGAATTGACCTTGGCTGAGCAGGACCACCTAGGAAGCTTATTCTTCTCATCTCCAACTAGGGGTAGTCCACACAGCTAATGACTCACTGACACACAGGTACAGAAAGCTAGCCCCCTAGTTTCAAGGTGGGACTAACTGTATGGTACTATTTATGCTTCAGAGCACCCTGTCGGATCAGGCTGAAAGCAAGTTTTGAACTCAGAATGCATCCTTGCATAGTGGTGTTTCCTCTGTTCCAGCCTGTTTCCCTCACTTCCTTTCTCCTGAGAACACTTTAATAAATTCTGTGAACCACAATCCTTGTCACAGCTTCCGATTCTAGAAATGCCAACCTAAGTCAGTTGGTACTGAGAGTGGTCTTGAAAGCAGACTCTGTGAATGGGATTCTGGCATTGGATCATTCACTGGTTCAATGGTAATGGGGACCTCATCACTGGTGGAAGGTAGAGTATTGACAGTCCATGGCATGATGGAGCAAAATGATTGCTACATCTTTAGCCTGAAGTGAGCTGGGCTAATATACAGGTAGAAGGGGATTACCTTGCTTGTACAATGTCTCTGGCACTTGGGAAGTGTGGGGAAATAGAAACTATAAGAACTGGAGTTGCTAAGCATCACTGATGCACTGGAGAGAGACCATGACAAGCTCAGATCCCATTAATCAGCAAGAAAAGTAAAGTGTGAGAGTCACAGGTCTTCCTTGGCAGCATTTAAGAAGAGCCTCATACCTCAAGCTGAAGAGCAGATAGCCTTAAAAATCAGGCATAAGACATAATTGTAAGAGTGGCAGAACTTCAAAGGAGGCTGAATGTCAGCCTAGGCAAGTCTCTTATGCCAAAGTCAGGGCCTTGACTGGGAAGGGGCTCTGAGACTGCACATGGAGATAAGAAACCCTGAACTCTCTGAGTCTACAGAAGTGGTGTACTGCGTCTTGCTGGAAGATAGAGTTACCCTTCTCTTGAAGAATATGCAGAGGCCTCAAATGAAGCAGATGCCTTACAAGTCAAAGCCTGTCCTCCTCATGATCTATGCCTACCAACCCTAATCACCACCAGACCAATAACTAGGGTCAAATCTCAGCATGACCTAAGAGGCAGTGCTGAGCATATTCAAGGAGGAGGGGGATTGTATATCAAAGGAGTTGCAAGATTAGCTAACGTGTACCAGCAGTTACTGAGAGTATGCTTGGAAGTGATCCTGGAGGTGCTGGTCCAGGGAGGCAGACTATAAAGCTATAAAGGAAAATTTGTTGATTGTATTAGTTTTTTATTGTTATGTAACAATTATCACAAACTTAGAAACTCAAAATAATACCCACTTACTACCTCTTAGGTCAGAAGTCCAAGCATGACTTGAATTCTCTGTTCGCAAATGGTTTCTCAAGACTGAAATAAAGGTGTCATCTGGGATTGCAGTCTCATTTGATAGTTGGGATCCTCTTCTAAGCTTATTGGTTGTTGGCAGAATTCAAGTTTTTGTAGCTATAGAATTGAGATTCTCAGCTCTTAGAGGCTGCCCACTGTTCCCTGATACTGTTCCTACTGTAACCCTCTCCACATTATAGCACTTTGCTTCTTCAAGGCCTACAAGAAAGTGTCTGCTGCTGCTTCTTATCTCTTATCTTCTTTGAAGGGCTTGCCTAATTTTGTCAGGTCCACCCAGGATGATCTCCCTTTTGATTACTTCAGAGTCAACTGATTAAGGACCTTAATTTCATCTGTAATAGTCCTTCACCTTTGTCATGTAACATAACACAATCACAGGAGTTAGATCCCATTATATTCAGAAGTCCTGCCTACACTCAACTGGAGGAATTATATAAGGCATGAACTTTAGGGAGCAGGGATCTTAGAGACCATCTTATAATTCGGCCTACATCATCAATATGGGAGCACTTTCCTGTGACACATCTTTTGACACCCTAGTGTAGTTCCAGGGGAACTTTTTTTTTTTAACATGTTCTTGGGATAGCACTTGGAGACTTGGAAAAAGGTGATAGTCTATATTAAATGAAGTAGAAATGCCAGGATTGCCAAGCAAATGTGGGGAAAGAGGTCAAAAGTCTTCCAGAAGGGGACATTCTAGAATAGCTCTATTATATAAGACAAGAAGACCCAACCAATTGACTATGTTATTTGGGAGGCACTTATTTACTAAGACAATAAGGAATGTACTGGCAAAAGGGGTACACACCTCATTGATAAGCTTAATATTGTCTGTTCTCTGTAGGCCAGAACTGATAGTAGAAAATGCTGTTTACAGAACTAGCTCCCTAGTAGCAATGGGGATGATGGGATCACAGAATAGCAAAGGACAGATGGCAGTGCTTAACCATCAGAAGTAAGGTGGGCATAATGATCATAATGGACAGCAAATTCAGAATGGTAGCTAGGGGATCCTGACTTTCAGGGATCTATAGGGACGGCTAATAGAACATGGTGTTTTCAGAGGTATCATAGATAGGCAGCCAATTTGGGTATTGCTTACCACATATAATTAAAAGAGATCAAGAATGGATGATCAGAAGGCTGAGGTCAGCAACTCAATGGAAAGTCACAATCCTATGACCAGTTTCAAGATCCAAGATAGTTTTTAGAAGAAATTGACTGAAGACTGGGTCCCCATGAGGAAGGAACTTACCACACCATAGCAATTACATACAATAGAAATTCCCCCCAGTTCTTTCTTATGGGGACTTAGGGACATTTCCTTGAGTAACCATGTGTGGGGGAAAGGGGAATCCTCAGATGTTTCCAGGTTTGTTGGATACAGGGTCCTAGTTGACACTGATATCCAAGGACCCTAAATACCATCATGACTTCCTCATGTTAGTGTACAGGCCTAAGGGGCCAGGTAATAAATGGAGTTCTAGCTTGCTTGGGTATGACTCATAGTGGGTCCACTGGGTCCGCAGACTCACCCAAAAGTATAATCAGTATGGACCTACCTAGCACTGGCAATCTTCATATTGGGTCCCTGACCTGTAGAGAACCCCTGAAACTATCCCCCACCCCCACACCCCAGCCAAGACAATCACAGACATTATTGCAACCTTAGCAGAGTGGATCAAACTGTGGGGAAAGGAATAAGAGTCTTTTTTGATCTTTATTTGGCAGGTGAGACTTTTATTTTGTGAGGAAAGCACTGATAGGGCATCAGTTGCCTTTTCTGTTCCTTTCCCATGATCCATCTGCTTTGTACTTAGCTGCAACAGTAAGGTTCTGCCAATTTTAGTTTTCTATGGTGTGTGGGTATGTGTATGTGTATACATGTTTGTGTTCTTGTGTTTTCATAGATATTTTCATGGGAACCCAAAGGATGCTGTCTACAGACAGGATTGTTAGTCAGATATCATTCAAAAAGTGGGCGAAGGACATGAACAGACACTTCTCAAAAGAAGACATTTATGCAGCCAAAAAACACATGAAAAAATGCTCATCATCACTGGCCATCAGAGAAATGCAAATCAAAACCACAATGAGATACCATCTCACACCAGTTAGAATGGCCATCATTAAAAAGTCAGGAAACAACAGGTGCTGGAGAGGATGTGGAGAAATAGGAACACTTTTACACTGTTGGTGGGACTGTAAACTAGTTCAACCATTGTGGAAGTCAGTGTGGCGATTCCTCAGGGATCTAGAGCTAGAAATACCATTTGAACCAGCCATCCCATGACTGGGTATATACCCAAAGGACTATAAATCATGCTGCTATAAAGACACATGCACACGTATGTTTATTGTGGCACTATTCACAATAGCAAAGACTTGGAACCAACCCAAATGTCCAACAACGATAGACTGGATTAAGAAAATGTGGCACATATACACCATGGAATACTATGCAGCCATAAAAAATGATGAGTTCGTGTCCTTTGTAGGGACATGGATGAAACTGGAAAACATCATTCTCAGTAAACTATCGCAAGGACAAAAAACCAAACACCGCATGTTCTCACTCATAGGTGGGAATTGAACAATGAGAACTCATGGACACAGGAAGGGGAACATCACACTCCGGGGACTGTTGTGGGGTGGGGGGAGGGGGGAGGGACAGCATTAGGAGATATACCTAATGCTAAATATGAGTTAATGAGTGCAGCACACCAACATGGCACATGTATACATATGTAACAAACCTGCATATTGTGCACATGTACCCTAAAACTTAAAGTATAATAATAATAATAATAAAATAGGTAACTGAAATAACTTTTAAAATAATTTAAATTTGACAGGGCGTGGTGGCTCATGCCTGTAATCCCAGCACTTTGGGAGGGTGAGGCAGGAGGATCACTTGAGGTCAGGAGTTCGAGACCAGCCTGGCCAACATGGTGAAACCTCTTCTCTAATAAAAATACAAAAAATTAGGCAGGCATGGTAGCGCACGCCTGTAATCCCAGCTACTCTGGAGGCTGAGGCAGAAGAATCACTTTAACCCAGGAGGCGGAGGTTGCAGTGAGCAGAGATTGCATCGCTGCACTCCAGCCCAGGTGACAGAGTGAGACTCCATCTCAAAAAAAATTTTTTTTAAATTTATTATTAAATCACATAAAAGAATGAATTCTGGAAGGCAGGTATAAATAGCTGTAAAATTATATTACTTTGACATGCCCCAACAAATCTTCAGGGGGCTTAATTCACCATAGGGTAGTTCCTGTTGAATTCCTTGGGCCCACATTTACCTAACATTTTTGTAGGACAGTAACAAAATGTCTTAGAAATATGGTCAGAAAGTCGGTGATTATGCAATAACACCAAATGTGGGGGAATATATGGGCATTATTTTGCTTTGACTTTATTCAGAATTCTACTTGGAAGCATCTTGGACCTTGAGTCATTCTCATATGACTCCCTATCCTGGGTTGGGGGTCTTCATTCTTTCAAAATTGCTGAGAGCATGGCTATGACAGGTAGCCTGTACTTAGAGAGTAGTTCATCCTGTGTGCAGATTGTGACCAAACAGGAAATGTAAGCCTTTTTGAAGGTGATGATTTGCTGGAAATAGATCTTTATAATTTCTATGTGAACATGTGACAAAATGTTTCCAGGTTGGGTGCCTTCTGTGACTCTATTCTTGACATTTAGTCAGTCACACCACGAAGTTAATGTAACATGGTTGTGAGGCCACTTAAAATGATTATAAATCTTATTGGTTTGCTGGGGCTGTCGTAAAGTATCACAAACTGAGTGGTTTGAACAACAGAAATGTATTTTCTCACAGTTCTGCAGGCTGTAAGTCTGAGATCAAAGTGTTGGCAGGATCATGCTCCCTCTGAAGGCTCTAGGGAAGGATATGTTCTAGGCTTCTCTCCTGGGTCCTGATGGTTCCTTGGCCAATCTATATATGGTGTTCTCCTTATGTTTGTGTCTGTGTCCAAATTTCCTCCTTTTATAAGAACACCAGTCATATTGGATTAGGAGCCTACACTACTCCAGTATGACTTCATCTTAACTAATTGTATCCACAACAATCCTGTTTCCAATAAGGTCACATTCTGTCATACTAAGAATTAAGATGTCAGTATATGAACTTTGGGAGGACACAATTCAATCCATAACAGACTCCCTTCTTTATATGTGGGCCAGTAGTTGTCAATCTTGATTGTACATTAGGACCTGCTTGGGAGATTTAAAAATCCTGATTCCCAGATTGCACCCAAGACGAAAGACATCTAGAATATATGTGGGACCCAGGAATCAGCACTTTAAAAAACTCTCTAGGTGATTCCAATGTGTCGACAGGGTGAAGAACCACTCGATTTGGGCGTTCCTCATCAAGAATGAGGAAGAACAGAAATTGACCCAATTCTACAGACAAAATGTTAGGAAAATAAAAATCCAGTAACATTCAAAAACTTCTACTTGTTAGTAGTATGATTCATTTTAGAATCAGGACATTTTTTTGAAAACTGGAATTATAGCTGATTTTTTTCTTTTCAATTTTTTTCTTGTGCTATTTAGAAAATCTTCTACAATTAATGTGGAATTCTTGTACAAAAACCCAGCAATAAACTTTTTTAAAAATGGAAAACACATCCCTTTTTCCTATTCTTAACAACCATGGACTACTATATAGAAAAAAATAGGAAAGCATTCCCTCTGGATTTGGTGTCATAAAGGGGCTTCATAAACTCTTGGCCATCCTATCTAATTACTGTCAAGTCAAAGAACTATAGGTGGCTCCTTTTAAAACAAAATGGTCATTTATGATAGCAATTCACCAATGTTTAACTGATTTATGAGTAACAAATGTGTCACAAATTAGCTCACTCAGATACCTTGACACACATTTCAAAACCAATTTATCTTAAAGGTTATGATAGAAAATGATGTTGCTCAATCTTAAACACTCTAAGGGTGCTCCATCTTAAATGGTTTGGGATTTTTGTTAAATCCAAGGTAGGGTTTGATTACATACTTTAAATTTTTTTATTGTGGTCTAGAATTTGGGACATTTTTGTCTTTTCTTTCTTAGTTAGTGGTGACCCAATATTATTTCTCAAGATAAATATTGGCCTTGCCTGTGGGTAGTCCCCTTGGCCTCCTATTCACACTCTCTAACTTTCATAAACGGTTATGAATCCCTACTATCTGCTCAGCTGATTGTTAAAACACATTGCTCTAACACTCAAATGGCAACATAGGATGTACTAGCACCAAGATCTCATATGGAAAGAGGAATCTCAAACCCGCTGTCACTCAGAACTTATCTAAAGCTTGGTTGGCTTCTGGCAATTGATCCTTTAGACATAATTGCACACATGAAATGGCATATGTTCCAGCTTATGCACTACAGCAATTTTTTTAAATATAAAAGATTGAAAACCAATTCATCATTTTTTTCTTTTGTGGATCATACTTTCTGTGTTGTATCTAAGAAATCTGCCTTACCCAAGGTCACAAAGATTTTCTTCTGTTTTTTTTCTTTCACGAATTTTAGATTTTAGGTTGTATGTGTAGGTCTATGATCTACCTTGAATTAATTTTTATATATGGGGTATATTATGGATTGAAGTTCATTGATTTTGCATATGGACATACAACTGTTTTAGGAAAAGAATAGTCTTTGTGCCTTTGCCAAAATCGGTTGTTCATGTGAATCTATTTCTGGACTCTGTGTTTTGTTCTGTTGAACTATTTGTCTATCTTGATACCAGTACTACACTGTCTTGATTACTCTAGCTTTATCATAAGTCTTGGACTTTATTAAAATTAAAAATTTCTGCTTTTTGAAAGATACAATTGGAGAATGAAAAGACAAGCCACAGATGGGAAAAACATTTGCACATCATATAAGCAACTTGTGTTCAGAATATATAAGGAATCCTAAAATTCAAAAAGTAGGCAAATGATCCAGTAAAAATGGGCAAAAAATGTGAACAGATATTTACATCACCAAGAAGATATAAAGATGGCAAATAAGCACATGAAAAGATGCTCAACATCATTAGTCTTTAGGAAAATGCAAATTAACCACCATGAAACACCACCATTATCCCTGTAGAATGGTTAAATTAAAATGACTGACCATACCCAGTGTTGGCAAGGATGCAAATGAACCAGAACTCTCTTACACTGCTGGTAGAAATGTAAAACAGAACTGCTTTAGAAAACAGTTTAATAGGCCAGGCGTGGTGGCTCACGCCTGTAATCCCAGCACTTTGGGAGGGCGTGGCGGGTGGATCACCTGAGGTCAGGAGTTCGAGACCAGCCTGACCAATATGGTGAAACCCTGTCTCTACTAAAAATACAAAAATTAGACAGGCATGGTGGCATGTGCCTGTAATCCCAGCTACTCGGGAGGCTGAGACAGGAGAATTGCTTGAACCTGGGAGGCAGAGGTTTCAGTGAGCTGAGAACAGCCACTGCACTCCAGCCTGGGTGACAGAGCGAGACTCCATCTCAAAAACAAAAAAACAAACAAACAAAAAAACAGTTTAACAGTTCCTTAAAATGGTAAATATATATCTACTATATGATCCAGCCATTCTACCTCTAGATATTTACCCAAGAGAAGTATCTTATCCATAAATGTTCATAGCAGCTTTATTTGTAACAGCCAGAAACTGGCAACAACTCAGATGTCTATCAACAGGCAAATGGATAAACAAACTGTGTTATACAATGGAATGCTACTCAGTAATAAAAAGGAATAACTATTTGATATACATAACATGGATGAATCTTAAAATAATTAGTCTAAATAAAAGCAGCACTACAGAAAAAAAGAGTACTCACTGTATGATTTCATCTATATAAAATATCTGGAAACTTCAAACTAATCTATAGTGACAGAAGGCAGATCAATGATTACCTGGGGAGGCTGGGAAGAGACAGGCAGGGAAGAATGGGCAAGAGGAATTACGTAGGGGCTAAGGATGGTTTTTACATTTTTAAATGGTTGAAAAAAATCAAAAGAATAACATTTTGTTGATATGTGGAAATCATATGAAATTCCAATTTCAGTATTTATAAAGTTTTATTAGAACATAGCCCATTAGTTTATGTGTTGTCTGTGGTTGCTTTTGCACTATATTCATGGAGTTGAGTAGTTGCCTCAGAGACCATATGGCCTGCAAACATGAAAATATTTACTACTTGGCCCTTACAGAAAACATTTATCAATCCCAGCTCTAGACAATGCATAGTTTTCCATTGAAGCACATTTTCCCTACAAAAGATATTAATATTTCTAACTTTATCTTTCTTCCTTCCCTTCTCTTTCTTCCCTCCCTTCCTTTCTTCAACAAACATTTATGGAGTGCCTACTGTACACCAGTACGGTGAGCCTTGGTAGTAGAAAAGGAAGAGAAAACATCATCTTTGTGCTAACGCAGTTTGCAGTCATGAGAAGAGAATCATTCATCAAATAGTCATGTATAGATGTATAACAATGGGCTGCGAAGTTCCCATAAGGGAAGGAATAGGGTGTCATAAAAATGTGTATGAGAGGCCCAGTCTTGGTGGAGTGGAATTGGGGCAGGGAGAACTTCTCCTCAAACAACTGAAGATAGAACTGACTGATTACTATGTAGGGTTTAAGTGAAGAAGGAGTGGTCGCCTATGGCAGGGGATGTATCTTTAGTTGGGGAGAAGAGATTTTCAGGCAGAGGGAATAGCACGTGTTTCAAAGGCTTGCTGGCAGATCAAGAGCAAGAAGCATGAATGGAATGTAAAGAAAGCCCTTGAGTCTGGCTGGGCCATGGTGAGTATTTGAGAGAGTAAGATAAGAGATGAGGCTGGGGAAGAATGTAGGAGATAGCTTACACAGGGATCGGTGGGCCTTGTTAAGGGTTTCAGTCTTCATCTTGAGGACAGCAGGTGGCCACTAAAGAGTTTTTAATGGGAGTGATGATGTGTCACTTGGACCTACAGAGCAGATAAGAGAGAAAGGGGCAGAAGTAGATGTAGGAGATCAGTTGGGAGGCAACTGCAATAGTGCAAGTAAGGCCAGGATTTTTGTCTTACAAATCTAGGCATGGTTTGGTTTCTAGGATGCAATGCAAAACTATGCTTGTAACAGTGCCAGTGGCTCATAAGAATTCTGTGTAGATTTTGCTTGGAGAGATTTCCTTCATAGGTCTTTAGTGGAGATCCATAAGATGGCTCTTTCTTTCTAAAAATGATTCACCTAAAGACTTCTTCTTTTGAGTTGCAAGGTTCTTCTACCTCCTGTACACACACACACCACCATCACCACCACCACCACCCCTCCCCTCCTTGAGAGCTCAGGGAGTAAGCACAGCCTTTCAGATAATGATCTTATGCAGCTTAAAGGCACGCTTGAAAATAACTGTGAAGGCTGTGACTTCTTTTTCTGTAAGACTAAAAACATTTATATAGGGTTTTATGTGTTTTTAATTCTTTACAATTTCCTACTGATGGTGCTTCAGGCTACAGGGGATGCTTTTAAACATTAGCATTCTTACCTGCCAGGACTTTTTTTTAAAATTTAATTTCTGTGGGTATATAGTAGGTGTGATGGTTAATACTGAGTCTCAACTTGACTGGATTGAAGGATACGAAGTATTGATGCTGGGTGTGTCTGTGAGGGCGCTGCCAAAGGAAACTAACTTTTGAGCCAGTGGGCTGGGAAAGGCAGACCCACCATTAATCTGGGTGGGCACCATCTAATCAGCTGCCAGCATGGCTAGAAGAGAAAGCTGGCAGAGAAATGTGAAAACAGTGACTGACCTAGCCTCCCAGCCTACATCTTTCTCCCATGCTGGATGCTTCCTGCCCTTGAACGTCAGACTCCAAGTTCTTCAGTTTTGGAACTCGGACTGGCTCTCCTTGCTCCTCAGCCTGCAGATGGCCTATTGTGGGATCTTGTGATCATGTGAGTTAATGCTTAATAAATTCCACTTTATATATCTATTCCATCAGTTCTTTCCCTCTAGAGAACCCTCATACAGTAGGTGTATATATTTATGGGGTCCATGAGATGTTTTGATATAGACATGCAATGTGAAATAATCACAGGATGGAAAATGGTGTCTGTTTTCTCAAGCATTTATCCTTTGTGTTACAAACAGTTCAATTATACTCTTTCAGTTATTTTTAAATGTACAATTAAATTATTATTGACTATAGTCACCCCATTGTGCTATCAAATACTAGGTCTTATTCATTCTATCTAACTATATTTTTGTAACCTTTAAACATCTCCACTTCCCCTACCCATCCTGCCCCAATTACCCTTCCCAGCCTCTGGTAACCATCCTTCTACTCTCTATCTCCATGAGTTTAATTGTTTTGACTTTTAGATCCCACAGATAAGTGAGAACATGCAATGACTGCCTTTTTATGCCTGGCTTATTTCAGTTAACATAATGACCTCCAGTTCCATCCTTGTTTATGCAGATGACTAAATCTCATTCTTTTAAAATGGTTGAATAGTACTCCATTGTGTATATGTACCACATTTTTTCATCCATTCGTCTGTTGATGGACACTTAGTTGGCTTCCAAATCCTGGCTATTGTGAATAGAGCTGCAACAAACATGAGAGTGTAGATATTTCTTTGGTATACTGATTTCCTTTCTTTTGGGTATATACCCAGCAGTGAGATTGCTGGATCCTATGGCACCTCTATTTTTAGTTTTTTGAGGAACCTCCAAATTGTTTCCTATAGTGGTTGTACTAATTTACATTTTCACCAACAGTGTACAAGGGTTCTCTTTTCTCCATATCCTTGCCAGCATTAATCATTGGCTTTCTTATGGATATAAGCCATTTTAAGTGGGGTGGGATGCTGTATTAGTCCATCTTCATGCTGCTGTAAAGAACTTCCCAAGACTGGGTAATTTATAGAGGAAAGAGGTTTAATTGACTCACAGTTCAGCATGACTGGGGAGGCCTTAGGAAACTTACAGTCATGGCAGAAGGCAAAGGGGAAGCAAGGCAACTTCTTCACAAGGTGGCAGGAAGAAGTGCCAAGCAGCATAAGGGGAAAGATCCCCTTATAAAACCATCCTGAGAATTCACTCACTATCAAGAGAACAGCATGGGGGAAACTGTCCCCATGATCCAATTACCTCTACTTGCTCTCTCCCTTGAGGCGTGGGGATTATGGGGATTACAATTCAAGATGAGATTTTGGGTGGGGACATAGCCAAATCACATCTGATGCTATCTTCTTGTAGTTTTGCTTTGCATTTCTCTGATAATCAATGATGTTGAGCACCTTTTTATATAACTGTTTGCCTTTGGTATGTTTTCTTTTGAAAAATGTCATTCAAATCCTTTTCCCATTTTTAAATTGGATTATTATATATTTTTTTTCCTATAGACTTGTTTGAATTCCTTATACATTTCTGGTTATTAATCCCTTGTCAGATGGATAGTTTGCAAATATTTTCTCCCATTCTGTAGGTTGTCTGTTTACTTTGTTGATTGTTTCCTTTGTTTTGCAGAAGCTTTTTAACTTGATGTAATTTCATTTGTCCATTTTTGCTTTGGTTGCCTGTGCTGGTGAGGTATTACTCAAAAAATCTTAGCCCAGACTGATGTCCTGGAGAGTTTTCTTTCCTAGAGTATTTTCTTGTCATAGATTCATAGTTTGGAATCTTAGATTTACATTTTTATTCCATGTTGATTTGATTTTTATATATGGTGAGAGACAGGGGTCTAGTTTCATTCTTCTGCATATGGATATCCAGTTTTCCCAGCTCTATTTCTTGAAGAGACTGTCTTTTTCTCAGCGATCTTGGTGTCTTTGTTGAAAATGAGTTTACTGTAGGTGTGTGGATTTGTTTCTGGGTTTTTTATTGCATTGGTCTATGTGTCTGTTTTTATTCCAGTACCACACTGTTTTGGTTATTACAGCTCTGTAGTATAGTTTGATGGCAGGTAATGTGATTCCACCAGTTTTATTCTTTTTGCTTAGGATAGCCTTGGCTATTCCGGGTCTTCTGTGGTTCCATATAAATTTTAGGATAGCTTTTTTTTTTTATTTCTGTGAAGAATGTCATTGGTATTTTCATAGGGATTGCATTGAATCTATAGATTGCTTTGGGTAGTATGAACATTTTAACAGTAGTGATTCTTCCAATCCATGAACATAGAATATCTTTCTATTATTTGGTGTCCTCTTCAATTTCTCTCATCAATGTTTCCTGGTATCCATTACAGACATATTTCAACTTCTTTGGTTAATTCCTAGCTTTGTAACTTTATCTGTGGTTGTTGTAAATGCAATTACTTTTTAAATTTCTTTTTCAGATTGTTCACTGTTGGCATATATAAATGCTACTGATTTTTGTGTGTTGCTTTTGTATCCTGCAACTTGACTGAATTTGCTTATTAGTTTTAATAGTTTTCTTGTGCAGTCTTGAGGTTTTTCCAAATATAAGATGATATCATCTGAAAACAAGGATAATTTGACTTTTTTCTTTCCAATTTGGATGTTCTTTACATCTTTCTCTTTTCTGATTGCTCTAGCTGGGACTTCCAGTGCTGTGTTGAGTAACAGTAGTGACAGTGGGTATCCTTGTAGTGTTCCAGATCTCAGAGGAAAAGTTTTCAGTTTTTCCCCATTCAGTATGATACTAGCTGTGGGCCTATTGTATATGGTGCTTATTGTGTTGAGGTATTTTCCTTCTGTACCCAGGATTTTGAGAGTTTGGATCATAAAGGGTTGTTGAATTTCTTCAAATTCTTTGTCAGTATCAACTGAAATGACCACGTGGTTTTTGTCCTTTATTTTGTTGATAAGACATATCCCATTGATTGATTTGCGTATGTTAAGCCATTTTTGCATTTCTGGGATAAATCCAACTTGGCTATGATGAATCATCTTTTTAATGTATTGTTTAATTTGGTTTGCTAGTATTTTGTTGAAGATTTTTGCATCAATATGCATCAGAAATATTGGCCCAGAGTTTTCTTTTTTTGAGGTGTGTCTGGTTTTGATATCAGGGTAATACTGGCCTTGTAGAACGAGTTTGAAAGTATTCCCTCCTCTTCTGTTTTTAAGAATAGTTTGAGTAGGCCGGGTACGGTGGCTCACGCCTGTAATCCCAGCACTTTGGGAGGCCGAGGCATGCAGATCACGCGGTCAGGAGATGGAGACCATCCTGGCTAACACGGTGAAACCCTGTCTCTACTAAAAATACAAAAAATTAGCTGGGCGTGGTTGCGAGTGCCTGTAGTCCCAGCTACTCGGGAGGCTGAGGCAGGAGAATGGCGTGAACCCAGAAGGTGGAGCTTGCAGTGAGCCGAGATCGCACCACTGCACTCCAGCCTGGGAGACAGAGCAAGACTCTGTCTCACCAAAAAAAAAAAAAAAAAAAAAAAAAAAAAGTAGTTTGAGTAGAATTGGTATTAGTTCTTTAAATGTTTGGTAGAATTCAACAGTGAAGCCATTGGGTACTGGGCTTTTTTTTTTACTAGAAGACTTTTATGGCTTTGATCTCGTTACTTGCTGTTCAGGGCTTCTTCATGATTCAATTTTGGTAGGTTCTATGTGTCTAGGAATTTATCCATTTATTCTAGATTTTCTAATTTATTGGCATATAGTTGCTCATAGTGGCATTAATTACCCTTTGAATTTCTGCAGCATCAGTTGCAATTTCTCCTTTTACATCTCTGATTTTATTTATTTGGGTCTTCTTAGTCTGGCTAATGATTTGTCAATTTTGTTTATCTTTTCAAAAAACCAACTTTTTGTTTCATTGATCTTTTGTATCATTTTCTTCATTTCAAATTAATCATTTCTGCTCTGATCTTTATTATTTCTTTCCTTCTACTAATTTTGGGTTTGGTTTGCTCTTGCTTTTCTAGTTTTTTAAGATGAATCATTAGATTGTTCATTTGAAGTTTACCTCCTTTGTGGTCTTGGATAAGATCCAGAATTGTCTGGATTACCAGGCAGGGACTTTTGTTCTTTTCTCTAACTTTCTCCCGAACAATGGCGTCTCTCTATCTATGCTGATCTACCTTGAACTGGGGGTGTAGTGATGCAAGCACCCCTTTTGCCACCACCACTGGGACTTTGCTGGGTCAGATGCGAAGCCAGCACAGCACTGGGCCTTGCCCAAGGCCCTTCCCTTCAGGGTGGCAAGTTGCCCCCAGGCTCTAGGCATGTCCAGATATGCTGTCTGGGAGTCAGGGATTAGTGTCAGAAACCTTAGCAATTTACCTGATGTTCTATTCTACTGTGGCTAAGCTAGCAGTCAAGCCACAGTACAAAGTCCTTCCTGCTCTTCCCTCCCCTTTCCACTGGCAGAGGAGCCTCTCTGTGTGGCCACCACCAGCACTGGTCCACTGAGGGTTCTGCCAGCTCCCTGACGATCTTCACTTAAAGCCCAAGGGCTTGTGATGAATGCTACCAGGTCTGGGACTCACCCTGTTCAAGGAAGTGGGCTTCTCTTTGGCCCAGGGCAGGTCCAGAAATGCTCTCCAAGAGCCCAGGCCTGGATGTGGGGTCTTCAAGAGCCTACGTAGTGTTCTACCTCACTGTGGCTGAGCTGGCACCTAAGGTAGAAGAAAAAGTCCCCTTTACTTTTCCCTTCGCTTTTCTCGAACAGAAGGAGTCTTTCACTGTAACCATCACAGCTGGGAGTGTGCTGGGTCATCCATGAAGCCAGCACTTCTTAGAGCCCCAGGCCCATGGCATACTCCCTGGGTATCACTGCTGGTTATTCAGGGCCTGAGGCCTCTTTAGTCAGCAGGTGATGAATCTTGCCAGGACTGCCACTCCCTTCAAGGCAGTGGGCTCCCTTTTGGCTCAGGATGTGTCTAGAAATGTCGTCCATGAGTGAAGGCCTGGAATGGGGGCCTCATGACTCTGCCCAGTGCCCTATTCTACTATAGCTGAGCTGGTATCCAAGATGCAAGACAAAGTTCTCTTTACTCTTCACTCTCCTTAAGTAGAAAGGAGTCACTTTTACTGCTGTGAGCTGTGCTGGCTGGAGTTGAGGGAGGGATAGCACAAGCACTTCCTTAGCTGCACCAGCTGGTGTCTCCCCAGGTCGTATGCCACCCTAGTCCACTAGCTGGTCTAGCCTAGCACTAGGAGTTGTGTAGGAATTGCAGTCCTTGTGTCCTACACTGCTTTTCAAGTTTACCTAGGTCCCCAGAGCACTTCAGGCTGCCATGGCGAAGCTTGCCGAGAAACTCAAGTTTTGACTGCTGGGATGGATGAGTCTCTTCTGGCTAGGGCTTCTCCAAATGCTCCATCTGTGTATGAACACTGGCTGAGCCCAGCATGGCTTTATGCTTCACTGTGACAGGGCAGCACTGAGTTCAATGTAAAGTCCTCCAGTCACCGTGCTCTTCCTCCCCAGCATGCACAGATTCTCTCTCTGTGCAGCAAGGCCACTGCCAGGGAATGGGGGAGGGGTGGTGTCAGTGATTGAAGACAGTCTCTCCTGTCCTCCTCAATGCTCCTTTTGATATAAAGTTAAACTCAGGTACTGTGATTGCTCACTTGATTTTTTTTTTGTTGTTGTTCTTGTGACAGTGCTTTTCTGTGTACAGACAGTTGTTAAAATTTAGTGTTCCAGGCCGGGCATGGTGGCTCATGCCTGTAATCCAAGCACTTTGGGAGGCCGAGGCGGGTGGATCACGAGGTCAAGAAATCGAGACCATCTTGGCCAACATAGTGAAACCCCGTCTCTACTAAAAATACAAAAATTAGCCAGGCGTGGTGGTGCACACCTCTAGTCCCAGCTACTCAGGAGGCTGAAGCAGGAGAATCGCTTGAACCCAGGAGGCAGAGGTTGCAGTGAGCCGAGATTGTACCACTGCACTCCAGCCTGGAGACAGAGCGAGACTCCATCTCAAAAAAAAAAAAAAAAAAAAAAATTGGTGTTCCAACAGGGGAACAAAGGTACAGACTTCTATTCTACCATCTTGCTCCACCCTCCCCACCCATCTGCCAGGATTTTATATCTTTTAAAACCTGGTATTTGCTTTCTAGGCTGGATCTGATTCTACAAAACTAGCATGGCTAGTCAGATTTCTACAAGACTCCCAAACACAGTTTCCTTTTTTCAGAGGGAATCTCCAGGTTAAGAAGCAACTGATAGAGTCTCTACTTCATTATTTGGATTTCAGATTGGCTTGACCACTTGGATCTCTTTTAGCAAGGCCTGCACTGGGGACCTTACATTAGTAAAACCCTCTGGGTATGTCTTAGTGATTCACATTGGTTACTCCTAGGGTTACCAGCCAATCATCTTGTTTTGTCCATGACTGACAGATGTTCAAGGATATGAGACTTTGAGGGCTAAAACTGGACAGTCAGTCACCTGTTGTGCTAAACCCCTATCAACTCCAATGGGGATGGCAGCAGGTTCAAAAGGCCAAAGAGATACAGAGCCAACAAATAAGACATGGAATTTTTTACTTACAGGGAGAAAGTCTAGCTGCGGCAGGCTGGACAGGAAAACCACATGGCCCAGTGGCAGTGGGATGGGCAGGATAACTGCAACCTTCATTCAACCCAAAGCTGTGGACCTCAATCCCCTGTACAGCCTGTGTTCCATGGGGCAGGCCGGGGGCTCAGATGTTCCTCATAGACATGGAATGAACCTCCAGATTAGCCACTCCTGGGTTCCCTAGCTCAAAACACACATTCAGGTGCATCTGCCATACAGGGTCATTCTCAGGTTATGCTTAAGTTATTGCTATCAGGTGCGTTTAACCTATACCACCTTTCTTCCTTTGATCGTATAATCACCTTGAAAAACAAAAGGGATGTATAAGATTATGTTTGAGAGAAGACGAAACCAAGGTTCAGAGAGGGTGACTTATGCAAGGTCACACAGAGCATTCTGGGTAGAGACAATAAGATATAGTTTTTTGGCTCTATCTATTGAGGAGGCATGAAAAGAATGTTCAAGGATACAGGTCCATGTCACACCCAGGTGGCTGCTTAAGGAAAAGCACTTTGATTTTTTTTTTTTTTTTTTTTTTTTTGAGGCAGAGCCCTGCTGTGTTGCCCAGGCTGGAGTGCAGTGGTGCTCACTCACAGCAGATCTCGGCTCACTGCAACCTCTGTCTCCCAGGTTCAAGCGATTCTCCTGCCTCAGTCTCCCAAGTAGTTGGGATTACAGGCATGTGCCCCAAGGCCCACCTAATTTTTGTATGTTTAGTAGAGGTGGGGTTTTGCTATGTTGGCCAGGCTGGTCTCGAAGTCCTGGCCTCAAGTGATCTGCCCACTTCGGCCTCCCAAAGTGCTGGGATTACAGGCATGAGCCACTGCGTCCAGCCTAGCACTTCGATTTTTAACTGTGAATTTAATTAACATACTTATGATGCCCATATTTCATGGAGAGAGAGAGAGAAAATGATAACCCGAGAAACAACCCTTCTACTTCTACATATCCTAGGTCATAGCTTTCAAAACTGACTCCATCAGAAACACCTGGGGAGGTTTGCCAACACAGGGGTCATTAAGTCCCACCCACAAACACTGATTTAATTACTTTGGGGTGGGGCCTAAATAATCACGAGATTAAAAACCTCAACAAGTAACTCAGATGTGCAGCTAGGATTAATAATTACCGTTCTACATCAGTGTTTTTAAAACTTCCATGAACATATGAATCACCTAGGAATTTTGTTAAAATGCAGATTGTGATTCAGCAGGTCTAGGGAAGGACCTAGAGTTTGTATTGCTAAGAAGTTCCCCAGAGATGCCGATGCCCATAATGATTGCATTATTGTCGTTCCTTAAATATAGTCTGAATTCATAGTAAGTGCTGAGTTCCTGGGCATTGAGTCTAGTCAGAGGTAGTGCCTTCCCAGATATATTTAAATAGATGGGTTCAAACCCCCTCCTTTGTAGCCTTTAAATTGGATTTTTAAAGCATTCTGTCTTTAAGTTACTGGTAGTTCCAACGTCGTATCTATTGTTCTTTGGATTCTTGCGTATGGAGAGTCGATTCTGCTTTTGCTACTAGTGAAAGGCATGTGGAATTGCACACATTGCTGAGATTCAGAACTCCTGCTTCTCATTTGACTAATTGTCTCAGGGTTGGCCTTTTCCCCTGGATACCACAGAGATGCTGAAGATCCTGGAATGAATTTTGTTAACTCTCCTGAGACTGAAATCTAGGACATGAAATTTGATCACTTGACCCAGATGCCTTCTCACAAAGACAGACAGAATTTGTTGGCATTCTCAGTTCTGTAGACGTCCTTTCCCTGTAGACATCCTTTCCCTGTTCTTGGTTCCATAGGGAACTTCAGGGACCTCTCACTCCTCCATGGGGTCTTTTAGAATAAAGCTATTGGGGGGTGATTCAGAGCTGTGCTTTTCATTTTCACACCTCACCACTACATTTGCATAATGGGTGTAATTCTGAATATGTCTAAATAGAGAAGGAAAAAGTGAATGGCATTGCATTATAATGGAGGTGCAGCTCAGGCATTTGGGAATCCTTCAATTCTGCTATGCATAAAATAAGAATTGAACTCAATAATGTTTACCTATTATAAACTAAGTAAAGTTAATCATTATTTTCTGCTTAGGCTTTCATTTTAGTATCTTCTGGAATATTCAGTATGTTTGGCATAGAAGCATTTGCTAGTTTACCCAATGATATACATAACAATTTCTAATTTGGGCTAATTTAAATCTCTTTAGTGCTGTTCCTTTGTGTCATCCTCCCCCACCTCCCATACTCTTTGCTTTCTATGTGGGACAGGGCACATTTTGCTCAAATCTTGCTTTTTAAAAATAACACTGCTCCCAGGTATGTTTGATACCAGTTTCAGGGCTTGACCTCTGCCAGGCATTTCCAGGAAGCACAAACACCAGCAACAACTCTCTGCAGTGTCTCTTTTCCTCTTGGCTAAATCATAGCCAGATGCATATCTTCAGCTGACATTTAATAACACCAGAATGTTCTTATGAGTAGGAGGAGTAGGTGACTGCTTCTGGGGACATGACTCAGAGGACTGGGAAAACCCTCCTTTTACCAAAATGCTTCCTACATTCTGTCTGATGCCTATAATTCTCACAAGAGAACACTCTTATTGTGGTTAAGGTTCTAGTTCTTGTTAAATGCTCCGGGAGGGGGTAATGCTCCAAACCAGAGCTTTCCAAACTTTAATGTGGATATGACTTACCTGGGGGATCTTGCGAAACTGCAGGTCTGGTTTCAGTGGGTCCAGGGCAGGGCCCCCGAGCCTGCAGTTCTGACAAGCTTGCAGGCACGGCTGAAGTTGCTGGTGGGTGGAGTGCATTTTGGGTAGCAAGGCCAGATCAGCATTCTGAAACTTGGCTGCACATCAGAATCTTCTGGGGAGTTTTACCAATCCTGAAATCCAGGCTGTACCCCGGACCAATTACATGAGACTCTGGGGGTGGGACCCAGACATAACTAGTTTTTGAAGCTTCCCAGGTGATTCCACTGTGAGGCCACATTTGAGGATAAGTGCTCCAAAGCAGTGGCTCTTGACCCTAGCTGCTGATTAGAACAATCAAGGGAGCCTTTAAACACACCAGTGCCTGCCTCTACCCAAGATCAATTAAATCTGAATCTCAGTTGGTAAGGTTTAGGCTTTTGGATTTTTAAAACAGCAGCCTGAATGTTTCTGGCATGCAACCAGGTTTAAGAACTACTGCTCTGCTAATCAGTGTTTGTAACTTCATGTGGATGAAGTCTCCTCTGTGTGAGGTTTGGTGGGAGGAGTGAGAGTGGCAAGAAATGGAAGGTTCAGAGAACCGGGAGCCCCAGGAAGAGCAGAGATGTGAAGAAAGCTGTGAAGTGGAGAAAATGGGGAAGCTGACCATTTTGCACACTATGCAGCTTTGTCCAGGGCTGTCCTGGAGAGTGTCCACATCAGAGGATTTGGGAAGGTCTGATCATGACACTGTCTCAATGACTGGTTGGCCTGAGTAGTGGGCAGGGTGCAATGTGAAAGCCCAGCCTGCTAACTCTTTTCATTGTTCTCTGAATTAGATGCCTCATGAAGGTGACAAACTGCTTCAGTTTACCCAGGACTGCCTTGGTTTTAGCACTGGAAGTCTAGCATTCTGAGAAAGTCCTCAGTCCTAGTTAAACTGAGATGGTTGTTCATCCTAGCCTTGCCTCTCCTCTGAAGTGGTGACCCAGATCTCAGTGTGTGGCTACCTCAGAGGAGCAGGTTTGTTCTTCTGGCTGGTCAGTTGGAAGAAAATGGGCCTCACTGAGTTCTTATGTGTATTTCATTCGTTGTTGGTGAATAGGGTCAGGTATTGTGAAGATGGCAAAGAATTTGGATAAACCTGATCCTGGATGCATGGCTTAAGGACAATTTGAATGGCTTCTCTTAAATTTTTTTTAAAAACATGTGGTCCCAATATACCCCCTCCCTCCACACACTCATGCATGCACACATATATGTATATCTCTGTTTGGTTGGCAGAGCACTGACCTACATAGGCGCAGAGGCCAAATAGATTCCAAGGAAATGAGAAAAATCATGGTCTATGCCGAGCTCCCGTCTGACAGATGGATGTAACCTACTCAGAGAGTATTTTCAAAGCATGTGGCTTGAATGCAGATTAATGCCATGCAAAATGAATATGAAAATGTTAAGGCACCAAGTCACAGAGTAAAATGCCACATCAGAGGAAGATAGGGTTAATCAGGAAAGACCCTTTTGAAGATGTGAATGTCATTTTATAAAATGAGGATAATGTCGCCTTTCTACGGGAGAAAAAAAAAAAAGGCCAGAAAAACCCAAAACCAAAACCACTCAAAGTGCTCATTAAAGGGAGGAGTAAAAACTGGATGACTCAATGGTCCATGTTCTAGTACACAGACTTTAGAATATAATCTCTGAGGTAATCCACTCTCAGCACAATTGAAATCTGCTTTTGAAGCTATTTCAATTTGTATTATCAGGCTGCTGGTAGCTGGTTTCTTTGACTTAGAAGCCATCAAGAGTTCTTTGCCTGAATCAAGACTTTGGATTAGACTCTTGAGCAGTGGTTCTCACATTTAAGCATGTGTCAGAATCATCTGGAAGACTTCTTAAAGAGAGGCTGATCCCCCACCCCCAAGTTTCTGATTAAGGTCTGGGGTAGAACCTGAGAATCTCCCATTTTAGTAAATTCTCAGGTGATGCTGACGTAGCTGGACCAGAGATCACACTCTGAGAACGAATGGACTAGTGTTGTACTTGAGCAGGTTTATAGACACAGTAGCATAGCTTTTCCTAGAACAGACCTTGCCATTTAGAACATCACGACCAAAACTGAAGATGTCAAAGGGATGAAAATTGGAAGCCAAGAAAGCTAGATGCCATCTGGGGAAACAAACAGAAAACATCCTAATTTTTGTTTGTGGCTAGCACTACAGCTATCCACTAAAAACATGGTGTTTCTGGATTTTATACATGTGCAATTAAAATGAATCCTCACCATTGTGACTTAAAGAGAATCCTAGTCTTTGGAATGAGAAGATACTGTCTTCTCATGAGTGATAACAGAGTCACCCAATTCTATTCTGAGCATATATGTTAGAATATGTCACGAAGTCTATTTTCTACCATGACAGGGTCATCTTATTGGGTAACCACTGGGACCAATGAATTTCTTAGCAGTTTAGCTATGTCAACGGTGTAATTCAATCAGTGGCTTTAGGAAACACTGCCAGATGTGTTTTAGTTAAAACTGTGTATTTTGAGTTAATGCAAGATAGATAGCTCTACTTACTTTCTAAGGTTAGCTGAACTACAGTGCCTAAAGCAAATGCTTCAAACTTCTGCAGGAGAAGTACAAGTAAGTTGTAGTGGACTCTGTATATGACTGATCACCATCCATTTTCTCTTTTCTTTGTTTCCCAATAGCATCCCAATTTTGTCTAGGTATCTGCAAGTCATTTATTTACCAGGTAATCTTAGCAAAAAACTGTTAGAGAGTGGAGAGAAGAGGCAGGGAAGTGAAAGAAGCCGATGAAAGGTATGTTATGTGAGTTACCACTGTGGGCTACTGGAGCTCAGGCCTGTTGGGGAAGTGTGGTGATATTGGGTATGCTGTCGGGAGACAATTCTTCATGTCTTTATACATCTTGTGACAGCTATTGTCCTCATCTATGTTTTCAAGGATGTTAGCATAGCAAACGGCCTTGGAATATAGACACAGTGTCTCCATTCAAGGGCAAAGCGCTGATTTGTTTCCTGACCAAGACGATAAAGATAATGTCTTTCTTGGAGGCAAAGGATGGGTAGGTTTGCTAGTAGCCCTTATAAGATTGAAGGTTTCTAAGCTTGGAGTCTTTCAGCTATGACACAGATCTACTGTGTGCATAACATCCACTGAGACTCCTCAACATCACCCTATGAAAATTGGGTGTCAAGGGGGAACAAATAAGGACGTGAAGCTCATGCCACCTGCTATGCCATGAGTAATAATGTCCTTTGTCTCTGACCCTGGGGTCTACTGTCTTCTGCCAGCATGCATGAAACTGTGGCAGTCTAACCTCCTGGCTTTTGGGCAGTGTAAAATCTCATAACCTTCACAGTCCTTGACAGATGTCTCAGCCTTATTCCTTTTGAGGGATGATAAAGCTGGGGTATTTAATAACCATTGGTCATTGGTTGAAGGCTACTCCCATGAGGCATTAAATCTTCAACATTTCCAGCTTTCTGCATGAACAGGCTGGGTGACTTTCCGCAATTTTGTTGAAAGCCTCCAGACAAAGAGATGTAGATGCTGCCATTTAGAATTGACAAGTGCATACTTTAAAATGGTAAAGCCTGAAGAATATAGGCAGGGCACAAAAAAGGTCTGCTATTTCTTCCCTGGTGTCCATGTGCCTCATTTTGGAGACTACTAGTGAAGAGCATGAGAAGGACATGTTACAAGATGAAGCCATCAGAAGTAAGGGGCACCAGATCACTGAAGATCTTTAGAGCCATATTAATTTGAGCGTGGTGGGGAACCACTGGGTTTTTAAAGCAAAGTAGCTACTATTTATTGAGCATCTACTATGTATTAGGCATCATGCCAGGGACTTTAAATGTATTAACATAAATCTTAACCTTCATAGCATTATTTTTATGATTTTATGTACAAGAAAAAAATTTTAAAGAAAATTTAAGAAACAAACTCAACATTAAATACTAATATTAATTTATCCATTTATTTGAAAAGTAAATGTGGCAGCCCCCAAGCCAGCTGTCTTTGCTCTGAGGCCAATGGTGTTTTCATTATGCCATAGCTACTGCTTTTCTTCAAACGTTTTCTACATATGAAGAAAATGCAATTCCCAGTGTGAAATGATTTATCTTAGGTATTGGGTTGGTTTTTGACTTCTCATTTTATTATTGAATAAGATAAAGTTTATATCTTCATTAAGCTAATATATATAGTGACTATGAAATAACAATTTATCATTTATTTAACATAAAAATTATTATGCTAAAGACAAAACCAGTTTGAAGTTGATCAATAAGCTTCCTTAATTAAAGTGCTTAATGTTTTCCATAATTCAACTGTTACATTTTTGAGAATCATTCCAATCCAAGTTGCCTTCTAATATTTAAAAAGTCTATAAATTGATATAATACATATTCAAGTAGAAAAACTCCAAATATATTGAAGTTTTCATGTTTATGTAAGCAAATCCTGTGTTTTTATTGCCATGTAACCATATCCTATTATTTAAAGCGGATGATTATGTCCGCAGAGCCATTTGCATTTATGTTACTCATGGTTCATAAATAAATTTCTTCTCCACTCCTAAATCACAAAAGAATCTTCTGAGATTAAATCTTCCATGAGTTATCTTAGCTCCCTTGTAAGAGTATTGAGAAATGTTGGCAAAAATAATCTAGTTATTTTTGAACTTAGAAAGTAAAGAATGTCTAGTTTTTGAAAGCTAGTTAGGTGTTGAATTTTTTTCCTGTAAACATTTATCCTAGATGTTTAAAAACAATGTGGAAATTTGAATGGAAAATTTTTCTATATAAATATGCTTAGTACAGAGATTTTGGACTTTTAAACGAAAGCCTTTCTCAATTACAAAGTATTTCTTGGAGCATTTTTTCCTCTATGCTTTCCCTAGACTGACTAAATGTCAGTGCTACATTGAAAAGGAACATGAAGAATAAAATTCAGGCCTAAATTAGGCTATTGAAAGAGTTATCTAGTCCCCTACATATTTTTGTAAACTCACATTTTAAAATTATGTCTAACAAATGATAATATGCCTGGACTCTATTTAGGAATATTTATCTATTTCATACTTAAATATAACAACACACATTTATGGCAGGTTCCAGCGTTCCTTTGGTGACCATATTTACAGTAGGCAGACATTAAGACCTGCCTTAAAAATTCATTCTTGTAATGTCTGTGTTTGGCTCATCATTTCTAACTCTGTCAAAATAGGGGCCTGGAAGTGATAGAGCTGTAAGAATTCAGCTTTCAAGGAAGACAACATATCTATTGTCTCACTTTAGTTAAAATTTATTTAGAAATGCCTATAGAATTTGGTTGAAAACTACATCTTCAAACAAAAATTAATAATCTATGTTGTAAAATGAAAGGTTAGAGCTTCTTCAGGAAACTGGGGGCTCATGATCAGCCTCCAAGAATACCATCTTCCTCAGATTCCCTAGGTCCTAGGAAGGAAATAAGATGGGTACTTGGGGACCTGAGATCAATTCTCCAGACATTGGGATTATCACTCCCTCATTTACGGAAGGAAAGCTAAGGCTGCTTTTCACCTGTTGGGCCAGCTGTTCTGGAAAGGTTGGAAGTCACCTGAGGGAGGGAAGAGTTGAAGGATAAATTCTGACTTTCTAGCCCAACATCGTGTTTGGGGAAGGAGGGCCATTAACTAAGAATACAAGGTGTGGCCATCTGAAGAGCATTCTAGGTGATATCCTGGGACCCCTGGCTTAAATGCCTGAGAGAGAAAACTACATATATCCAGAAGAGGGAATTACATAGGGTCTAGGCCTGCCAAGGCTGGCCAGAGCAGCCCTGCCTTCAGAGGAAGTGTCCTACTAAAGAGTTATGAGTGCAGGTGGAAACTGACAGACTAGCGGTAGAGACTTCCACACAGAAGAGGAGTGAATGAGTTTGATCAGCAGTGCCTGGCTAGGAGTCTTCCTGTTTCTTCTCTTAAGTGGGTGGAGCTATGGAGATTCCTATGCTTATATGCAACAGCCCAGTCCCTAAGAATTCTGAAATTCAACATTCTCAGAAGTAAACTTGTCACCTCAGTTAACTTTTCTCTTCTGTATTCTCCAGCTTTCTTGGTTGCTGGCCCAGCCATCTACCCAAGCAACTTGTCCATCATTCCTCATAAACAAATTTGTCAATCTTTCCATCCTTCATCCCCCATGTCTGATACCACTTTCTTGGTTTAGGCCCTTATCTTTCTCCACATAACATAGCTATCAAGTTTTTGGATATAAAATACAAATCTGGCTGTATCACTCCACTGTCACTGCTAAAAATAGTCAATGCCCACCCCTCTTGCTGCCTATGGGATTAAAAAGAAACTTCTCTGCATGGCAAAGTGGTGTGCTGATAAACCAGTTCTATCAAAACAAGAAGGCCCTGATTTTGACTGGTTGCAAATTTCCATGGTGTAAATACCCCCACCATGGCCAATTCCAAACCACAGTTTATCGACCAAATCACACAATTTCCAAATAATTAACAATTAGCTTCCAGCTGGCTCTAGCACACCAAATGCATCAAACTCTTGAAGATATGGTGCCTGACTACTTCTCTCGTCACTATCCAATCCTTTCTCAAAGCTGTGCTCTGGGATGTGCTTGTAGCTCCCTATGTGTTCCAGGCTGCTTATTGCTGGCATGCTTTTGTTCATGCTGTCTGAAATGTCTGTCCACAGCACCCCTTTTCATCACCCCCTTGGGGCAAAACTCTTATCTTCATCTTGCTAACTCCTTCCATCCTGGCTTAGGTAAACTTTCAAGGAAGACTTTTTTCCTTCACTTTGTCTTCATTTGCATAGCCCAGAAGTAGGCCCTGAGTTGAAGATTCATGTGTAAGTGATTTATTAGTAGGTGTTCCCAGGAAAGAAAACAATAGGAGAGTGGGGAAGAGAGATGGACAAAGAAAGGAGGCCAAGCAAAGATGTGGTGGTGTTCCCATGGAGAGTAACTTTGGTGCCTTCTCATAAGGGACTTTTGCAGAAAGTGTAAGTTACATATTAAAGTTGCCTTGATCAAGGGCAAAGGAGCTGGCATATTTATATTGCTATACTTGTCGGTCATGAGAGCTGCCCCCCGGAAAATAAATTCCCAGGCACTTCCAGCTCTCTGTGCATGCACACAGACAAAATGGGCTCTTGCAGCCTGAGAGCTGTCCTCCAACAAAGAGACACAGTGCTGGCTGCTGGGAATGAAAGTGACCTGAAGCTGATGTGCATGAAAATGCAAAGGGCTTCCACAGGATATGGGCAGGGTACTGGCGGTGCATGAAATATACCCTACTCTCCAAAACACACATGCATGTGTGTGGGCACATGCACAAACACACACATATCCCTCAGGCTGGTTTGGGTTCCTGATATGGTTTAGGTCTGTGTCCCCACCCAAATATCATCTTGAATTGTGCTCCCATAATTCCCACGTGTTTTGGGAGAAACCTGGTGGGAGAGAATTGAATCATGGGGGCGGCCTCTCCCATACTGTTCTCGTGGTAGTGAGTAAGTCTCACGAGATCTGATGGCTTGATAAGGGGAAACCTGTTTCACTTGGTCCTCATTCTCTCTCTGGCCACCTCCATGTAAGAAGTGTTTTTCACCTTCTTCCATGATTGTGAGGCCTCCGTAGCCACATGGAACTGTAAGTCCATTAAACCTATTTTGTAAATTGCCCAATCTAGGGTATGTCTTTATCAGCAGCACGAAAATGGACTAATACAGTTCTCCTCCACAGTACTTCTACCTCACCACCATTGCAGTTACCTCATGGTTTAGAATAATTTCTTCATGTATCAGTGTCCTTCATTTTACATGACCACCTTGAGAATAGGGGTCATTCATCTTTGTACAGTACCAGGCATAAAATACGTGTTCAATAAATGTGTATAGATTAAATGCATAAGGGAAGAGACCATAGTGACAACTAATGGGAACAACTGGGATGAGGGAAGGGGCATATGTGGAGTAGAGTCTCAGAAAGACTGGATAGGAAGTTGAGGCACATGAATTTTTGAGTATAGCCCAGGTCTTAAGCTTTCTTGTTTGCTGTGGTCTGCAAAGATAGCATTAGCACAACATAGTCTTGCTAAAACTGGGAAATGGTTCTTCAGGCCCCCTGTGGATTAGCTTTTTGCTATTTTTCCTGTCAAGAAGCATTCTAAATTATCAGAGACACTTCGAAATTATGGGTAAAATGTTGGCATTACAAAAGAACCTATGCCAGGCCTCCAAGCCAGAGGTTAGAGGAGGCTTGAATGCATTGTTCGTAGGAATTTCCCTGAAGTCTAATTAGCATCTAAGAACACTTCAAACTGCAGCTCCATTGCTTGCAACACGTAATTATGGATATTACTAGCATGTCTAATTTGACAAGTAACGTAGAGGGCGAACATTAAGTGGGAGCTGTAACATTTGGCAACATATGCTGCAGAGTTCAGTTTTGCACTGACACCAGAATCATCTGTGTGTGCCAAACAAGCCTTTTGAAAATGACAGATATTAGGAAAGCAACGAGAGAGTAGTATTTCTTCCTCCTTCTCCTCCCTCAAGTTAATAGTTCAATGCAATTAAACTATATGATCTATGAGGAAAATGGAATTCTAATTAGCATTGATAACAAACCATTCACCCACTGCTCTTGAATATTAGAACATTTGTTTCTGGCCAATTCTGTTCCCTTAGAATTCAGGGCATTTGAACCAATTGGGGTAATCAGTGGGCATTTGAGTCCAAGAGGAACAAAAGGAGGTATGATACTTATCTGGAAAATCTTCAACGTATCTAAACAAGAAAAGACTAAAAACTATAAAAGAGAAATCTGAGATAAGGCCTAAGAAAAATTACAGTATTATTAAAGTGTTTTGTTAAAATAACAACCCTGCATTTAGTAAAGATCCATCTCCTTTGCCTCAGTCTTTATGATTTTCTCAAGAACTCAGGGTTGAACATTTGAGGTCATCCACCTCTTTTAGCCCCTCTATCTGGTTATGGAAGTTCTCTTTTCTTATACCTTCAGAAAGTCATGTACATGAACCTGTCTTTGGGATAGATGAAGCAGGTGTCTGTTGACATGGGTTTGAGGAATTTCAGGCGGCACCATTGATTTGGGTCTGGAAGATGGTTCAATCTTTAAAGAGTAGACAATCACATTCAATTTCCTTAAAAGAGGGCAACAAGTCAATTGGTTGCCACCTATAGGCTTAAAGGAATTGATTGACAGATATCACACCAGGGGTTTGAATGTGGGTTGGAGGAGGCAGCAGGAAGAGAGAAAGAAAGGTAAAATGCAGAGATAGGATGCTGGTAACAAAATATCTGTTTCAAGTTTTGATGAAGTCTGATTCTATGCATAGCATCCTCCATCCTCAATGATGCTCTGTAAGACTGCATCCCTCTTTAGCTTTTCAGATCCATCAACCTATGCAGAGTTGTTGGGCTAATTTATCTCCATACTTCTCTCAACACCTTTCATAATTTCACTCCCATGTTGAATGAACCAGTCTTCCCCTGGTTCTTTAGCTGGGCCTCTGTACCAGGCACTGGCCACTAAAAAGAAAAATGATGGCTTCAATCTAGAGGAGCTACCTACCCTACCTCAAGATAACTCTTTAGTCCCACCCTTAGTTCCTTATTAAGACCATACCGCTGGAAATGTAAGTTAGTACAGCTACATGGAAAACAGTATGGAGGATCCTCAAAAAATTAAAAACAGAAATACCATACAATCCAATAATCCCACTGCTCAGTATATATACAAAGGAAATGAAATTGGTATGTCAAAGAGATATCTGCACCCCCTCTCATGTTTGTTGCAGCACTATTCACAACAGTCAAGATATGGAATCAAGCTAAATGTCTATCAACAGTTGAGTTGATAAAGAAAATGTGGTATACATACACAATGGAATACTACTCAGCCTTAAAAAGAGAAGTTCTGTCATTTGTGACAACATGTGTGAACCTGGAGGACATTTGCTAAGTGAAATAAGCCAAGCACAGAAAGGCAAATACCACATGATCTCACTCATATATGTGGAAGCTAAAAAAGTCTAACTCATGGAAGCAGACAGTGTAATGTTGGTTGCCTGGGCACTGGGAGGGGGGTGGTCAAAGGATACAAAATTTCACTTAGACAGGATGAATAAATTCAAGCGATCTCTTGTACAACACAGTGACTATAATTAATAACAATGTATTATATTCTTGAAAATCGCTAAGAGTAGATTTGAAGTGTTCTCAGCACAAAAAAATAAAAATATGAGGCAATTCATATGTTAATTAGCTGGATTTAGCCATTGCGCAGTGTCTGCCTATTCCAAAACATCCTGTTAGACGCCATAAATATAAATTTTATTTGTTAATTAAAAATACATTCTAAGAAATAAAATAAAATTTTAAAAAGACCCTACCACTTGGTGCATCTCTGGTCCCAGGCACCTGGCAATGTGTCACCCTCCTTCCCTCTCTTGCAGTTTTGTGCCCTTATGTTCCCTCTGGCATTCATATCTTGGCACCCCTTTTCTGGTTTTAGTTTTGCTTACTCCTGGCCTCAGAAGTGCTCCCTGCTGCCTGCTCCAGCCCCCATCCCTGCATCTCAAAGGAAAGGAAGGAGAAAATGTTCTTGTCTAATTCCCACTGCAAATCTGGGAGCTAATTCTGCCAAAAGAACCATGTGGCATTTATGGGAAAGACTAAAAGCACGAAGGGGAAGCGTGTAGTGTTCAGTGGCTGGTCGTGTTGAAATAGCCAACTTCATAATTAGAGCTATGGTCCTTGTAACACCTCCCTTTTGATCTCAGTACAGAATATATTAGGTTTAATAAACAGCCATTTTGCTGCCTTGTTTTCAACATTCACTAAAAACTTCACATTTTCTGGGTTCGTATTTGTAGCCCTGTTGAGGTTTTTATTTCTCAACCTGTTTCCTATTAAGAATAGAACCTGACGTAAATGACCTCTTCAAGAGAGAGGATCTAGAGCAGTGCTTCTCAAATGTGGAAGGAAAATTTCAATCACCTGTGGGTCTTGTTAAAGTGCGATTTTTCGTTCAGTAGGTCTGCCTGAGATTCTGCATCTCCAACAAGCTCTCAGATGCTGCTGGTGCTGTTGATCCAGGGATTACACTTTGAGTAGCTAGGATCTCAATGATTCTTGAAGCCAGATTTTCCAGCCATGATTAATGAGCAATAATTGGGTTAATAGAGGTTGGGTTTAAGACCCAGCATTTTCCACAAGCATGTACACTATATATACTTCATTGTAAAAAGAATCTGGTAAAACTTTAGACCCTCAGGCAATAATGGTCCACTTGCAAATTTTTTTTGTGCATCTTCTTAGACACCTCTTCTGATGAGTCTGAAAAAGTGGAAAGAAGATCAGTATCTTGATCCAGAATGATTTCTGTCTGTAGTAATATTTTAGGTTGATGTTGACTGCAGAGCTAGCACTGAACTCAAGGCTTACTCGGGGAGGTGTTCAGGTGTTGTAGATCTGAGACCCTAAGATTAAAAAAAAATCAGTATCTGTTAAAGCTTCCTAAATGCAGCATTCTTTCAAACTGTAAAACCATTCATGTGTAATTAACATTGGTGGCAAATAAGTCAGTGACTGTTTTTCATCTCCTATTTCTGATTTCTCATCTCCTCCCTTGAGATGCTTCTTTTGATTTCAGCTATTGATGCTTTATCACAGATATTTTCGAAGTCACTGCAGAGAACCTAGTAAATCCTACCTTTTGTTAGTAGTAAAATTAGCCTTAGGCATGGTAACTTCCCTGGCAATGTGCTAGCTGCTGAATCACCAGGTGAAAGCAATGGAAATTCCAGGAAACAGAATACGACCCCAAGCTGGCCACAGAGCCCACTGGGTCATGACATTGCATTATAACGTTTTTCTCCACCTAGCCTCCCCTTTTCTCTCCTCTCTTTTCCCATCCCATTCCCATTTCCAAGTTACCTTTCTCTTTTTATCTTCTTGATCCCCAGCAGATAGCACAGATAGCACATTGAAAACCGACTCAATGAAAGTGTGATGGTGAAGTCAGGGTTTTCCTCCAAGTCCTTGCCTAAGGTCTACCTGAGATTGCCCAAGGCAAAGGTGTATTTTGCAGCCCCCAAGTAGAAACTCCTGCCTTGTTTCTGCCTTTATCCACCACTGTCAAGAAGGGGCCTCATAACAGTTTAAGCATTTGTGTTTTGGTATTTATGTTCGTATTTGTCATTTAATGAACTGGTGTTCCCTGCCAGAGCTTGAGCTAATAGAAAGTGATAGATGCAGGAAATATAAAAACTAGCAATCTCTAGGTTGTGGGCAGCATAAGTGAAAGTTCAGAAGCTTAGAATTTAAGGTAGATTTGCTGACCCAGCTTTCAAAATCCTAGCAGTGATTTACAATTGTAAATCCCCCACCTTCCTCCAGGTTGCTTTATCTGTTTTTCTTTTTTTCTCCCAAGCTTTAAGCAGGAGACTGAGACAATATGAACTCACAAATATTTAGCTTATTATTTTCCATGACCACGACTAAAGTCAATGGAAGAAGATACCATAGGTGTGCAATACTCAAGGAATTCCCAAGTAAGCAGATCCTGTTTAATTCAGATTCTTCCTTTCCTGAGCTCATCTTTTATCGAATGTACAAAGCCCTCCAAAAGGTCTACAGAGATCATTGTTCCATGCCTAGTTATGATTTAATTCATTTGCATGTGACAATTCTATCATCTCAGTACCATAAGGAACAAGTCCCAGGGCAACAAGAAGTGGTTCCATCTTTAAGGAGGTCTCAGGTTTACTTGCTGAATTTCCAGCCAACCTATTGACTCATCTCATTGTTATAATTGCAAGATTACTATCTTTCTGTAGCATTACACCTGCTGTTTCTAGATCCCTCAGACCCATACATTTATCTCCAAATCAACTTTATTTATACTAATTAATCTTGACAAGTTCCCCTCCTTTAAGAAACTAAACTCCTCTTCAGATCTGCACTCAATAGCATTCATTTGGAATCCATCTTGGACTTTTGGACGAAATGCCACTCCCTGTAGGCAAGCCCAGCCCAGACATCTGTTGTGGGGCCACATAGCTACATGTCCCTGCAACTCAGGAAACATCCATGATTCTGACTACCGAGTGTGTGAGTTTCTTGAATAAAGGGGCTGTATCCTTCCTTAATCTGTCCTTGTAGTATTTTAGCACTGTGACTTCTTGTTTTCTTCTAAATGAAAAATGGCTTTATTACTTACTTCTGATTATAAAAATAATCCATGCTTGGGGTAAAACTTTCAAATAGCACAGATTAGTATAATGAAATAAGAAAAACATTAAATTCCACCAATTAGGGATTAATATGATTCACAGCCTTCTGGACCTTTATCTGCACATAGACACAATTTAATGCAATTGGAAGGCACTCTTTTGGCTGAATAATATATTATTGTTTCAGTGAGCACAGATCTCAAAATAGATATTTATTTATTTCCACTGGACTGAATTGCAATATAAACAGAAGCCTATGGCTGTTTGTAATTCTTATGCCCTTCCTTATTTTTCTCCCCGACTCCACAATTTCTCTGAGCTCCTCTCCCTCTTCTTTAACCACGGCCCCCAGCATCCCCTGAGGGGCAGCCTTGGCTGTGGCAGTTGCCAGGGAGAGGAAGAGAAGGAAGGATGTGCAGGTGGTCAGGCAGCAGGAGGGATGTTCCATGCTGTCACTTCCAAGAGAATTGGCCTTCTCTACTCCTGCCAGGTGGGAGTTGAAGTGATGTCAATCTCCCATTTTATACAGTCTCCTTATTTTTTGTACTCCATCCACCTCTTCGCCTCCTTCCCAAGCAGCAGAAGGAAGGTATATGCATGGTCATCAAGCTCCTTTGGCAATTCTGAGTTAGAAGGTGCACAGCTACTCTTTGAGACATGCTGCTCTGCTCATTGCAGACCAGGTGCATCTTATGGCTAAATAGGAATTACCTGGGGAGGTGGTTAATAAAACAAACTCCTGCACCTCATCCCCCGAGATTCTGACCTGTAGAGCTGGGATGTGGCCCAAGACTCACTCTCTCTCTCTGTCTCTCTCTCTCTCTCTCTATCTGTATGTATGTGTGTGTGTGTGTGTGTGTGTGTGTGTGTGTGTTTTCTTCTTTCTAAAAATGATCCTGATGAGCATCCCGGTTGGCACCTGCTCTACTTTCTGGCAACTCAAAGTGTGGTTCATGGACTAGCTTTATCATCACCTGGGAGCTTATTAGAACTGCAGGATTTCAGGTATCACCCTAGACCTGCTAAATCAGAGCCTATACTTTAATGAGATCCCCAGCTAATTCATATTGCAATTAATGTTTCAGAAGCTCTGCTCTACCCCAGTGCTACGGAATGGGCAAATCCTTCTTTGTGGCATTTAAGTAAAACATTGTAACTTACTTGATTCCCACTTACTTAACTGGTAGTGAGAATTCACAAAATGTACCCACAACCTATGAGAACATTTTTATGAAAGAGATGGGGTAAACAATACCAATAATTTTAACCTAAATGAAACTCTCCATCATTTTGAATCTTGGCCTATCCCTGATTTTATGCAAGGAACCAATATTTACATGAATATTTTAGATTAAAGGTTGAAACTCAGCTGCATTTTAGCTCTTAAATCTACTCTTCCATCCTTGGTGTTGAGTTCTTGTCCTTGGGTTTGCAAGATGGCTCCTGTGCCTTCATGAAGTATGTCCACCTTCCATGAAGGAAGAATGGAAAATGGAAAGGGCCATTGTGTTTAGAAGTCTGCCTCTTTTAACAAGCTTTCTAAGCAGCTCCTCCCAGTGATTTCCACTTATCATAAGCCAGAGCTGGGTCACATGACCACCCCAGCTGAAAAGGAAACTGGGCATGTTGCTACCTTACCCCCCAAACTGGGGTTATGTAACCAGATAAAAGGGGAACATGGATATTAGGTAGGTAGTTGGCAAGACCTGCCACTACCACTAAGTCGTAAATAACTCACAAGATCTTTGCATTGTAAAGGGGAACAAAGCCTTAAGCCAAAGGAATAAACCTTGAATAGTAGAATTTCAAGCATTAGTTACTGTGTACTTAGTCTTTGTGTTTAGGGTTGAGAAATTCCTATTTACTCTCTGCTCTCAGTATGCAGAATATTTGCCTACTCTGTCTGGGTTTAAGTTGGACCTTACTTAGATAAGAAACCACAGACTCCACAATGTGAGACTTACCTCTGCCCCACCTGGGCTCTGTTCTGCTTTGGGACATGATGTTCCTAATCAGAGTCCCTAAAACAGAAACATCCTTCCAAATACCTGCTTTTATTTAAAAAGGTGTTAGCATAGTTATCTTGAATTATGTTTTTTATAATCAGTTAATTGTTTTTATTTGATTGAGATTCTAATACAATCCATACATGTTTCCTTTTTAAAGTGATGACATATATTTAAGGTAAGGGTTTAATAAAATCAAATTATTATAAAACCTCATGTTTTAATCGAGGATGCTCTGCATTTCTTGTCTGGACAGGCCCTTGATCTAGCACTTAATGCCGTCTCTGATGGAGAGGAAAGATAGATGCCCTCCTGATCTCATGTTTAATGTTGAGAGACTATGAGGCAGGTCCTTAGGGCAGGTAAGCTTAGATATCTGTGAAAAATAGTGACTTCAACTAAAATAGAGTAGGTGATCAGGTCTGGAGATTGAGAGCAAGAGAAACTAGAGATCTATTTTTTTTTTTTTTTAACTTTTGCAGGCCAGAGGGAGGAATGTGAAGAATGAGACTGCTAAATCCTAACCACTAGACCACCAGGAAACTTAGAACTGAGAAGAATGAACACAGAAATCTCAATGGTTCTAGGAAGGGTCAGATGGACTGAGGATGCTTTGTGTGATTTAGACAAGGTACCAGGTAGAAATAGATACTGAAAAGTCCTAATAGAAAAAAGTGAAAAATTATTGAGGCCAGAGTTTTTGAAACAAAACCCAGATCAGAGTTGGCCAGAGTCCTGGCTTTCTGCTCCCCTGTAACTTCAAGGGATCTAGTTGGCACTCATGGGGTCTCCATGAGCCTGGGGAACTTTGTGGGATTGTATGTCATCACATGTATACAGAATGTTTAAAGTTTAGGGAAAGTTCCTTTCCAATTAGTATTGTTACACAATATACCATCCCAAATTAGTGGTATAAATAACAACAACCATTTTATTAAGCTCACAAATTCTGGGAGTCAGGAATTCAGGCAAGGTACAGTGATGACCCATGATGTGTAAGTTCTCAGCTGGGAGGACTCAGATGGTTGGGGGTGACTTGAATGGCTGGGGGCTGAAACCATTTGGAGGCTTCTTTTCTCACATGTCTGAGGTATGAGCTGGAACAACTCAATGGCTGTTGACCTGAGGATCTATGTGTGACCTCTCCATGTGGCTGGGTGAGGGGCCAAGGAGTCTCTGGATGATGCGAGTGCTCCAAGAGAGTCCAGGCAATTTGCAGAGCCCTTGTGAACAGCCTTTGGAATCTCATAGCATCACCTTCACTTTTCTCTTGTGGTCAAAGTATCTAGAAGCCTTCCTGGATTCAAGGAGCAGAGTCATAAAGCAGCCCTCTCTTGATGGGAGGAATGGTAAAAAAATTTTAGGCCAACAAGCCAGCCAGCAAGCAAACAGATTCCTAGTCCCTAAACTTGGAACCTTGGCTGTACATTTTCTAGCCGTGTGACCTTGAGCAAAAGACTCAGCTTCTCTGTTGTCTACTTTTCTCATCTACCAAATAGTAGGTGCCCATTTCATGGGGTTTCAATGACAACTAAATGAGATAAGCTTACACTGAAGCATCTAGCACATTGCCTGGAACATAACTGTTCAATACCACTTGAGCCTAAATCTGAAGAATGTTTGGCAGAATACCAAGCCTAAAGTTAGGCTTATTTTCTCAGGTACAGAAGCAAGGATTAAGTTGAAAGAGGTATTGTGCTTTTGACAAATGTAAAGACCTACTACATGCCAGGCATGTCCTCCTAGCCAGGTAGAAATAGATACTGACAGTTCTAAGCCAGGAACAGTTCTAATTCGAGAGTTAGACTTGCATCCAAAACTACCAGACAGGACATTTCAGATGATTATGGACGCAGATATTATCTAAGCATCTTATCCTTTCCTTGACCATAAATTCTTTCCAGAACTGAGCTTTAGAAAATCTCTTTGTACATGCTCAAGCTCTTCTCTGTGCAGGTTTTGCAGATATTTTGTTTGTCTATTCTTACATCTATTAAACTTCTTGTATCCTTAAATATTGAATTGATTTAGTTGGATTTCCTGGAAAAAGAATGAATGCTCTGTCCTTAGATGAAGTTCTCATTAGGAGATGTTCTTTTCTGAGAAAATCATTGTGGTTCCTGGGTACTGTGCCATTTAGTTGACTTGGTGCAACAGTTTTAATTAATCAGTGAGAGGGATGTGATGAACCTTCTGAGGAGGTTTTCAGGAGAGTCTGATAAGACAGACAGCAGTTCTTGCTGAAATATTACACACATCTTGCCCTGCGAGGAGCAGTGATCATGGGTACACAGTGAAAATTACTGGCAGCAAGAGCTACAGTGGATAACAGAATTCTCACAATCCAACAAGTGATCTTGCTGGTGAAAATAAAGGTAGATTAAGAGCTGCAAATTGGCTTTCTGTTCATGGAGCAGTTGGGTTCTTCTCATTTTATGGGTTCATCATGCCATGTTGTGGATATCTTTCTAGCAAAGTTCATTTAAACATGTGAAAAAGGAAAGCTTAGTAATAGAATATAAAAGTATCGTGATCATTAGATTTGAAAGTAGTTCTTAAAATGTAACTTTTTGTAACCAAATGTAGCTGATTCTTTTTGTGTCCCAAACCACATTCCCTCTACCTTTTGCGACTTCAGCCATAGCTGTGGTGGCCATTTCCTGTGTATGCTGAGGGGTTCTCCCCAGTGCCTGCTGCATCTTGCTCAGCCCTCACATAGAACATCCTGGGATATGGCAAGGAGTGGGGCATGGGAGTCAAAACCTCTGGATGCAACTCTGAAACAAAGGAGGACAGGAATGGGCCCATAATGGCTTCCTCTCCTATGGAAGAATCATTCTGAGGCACATTCTACATCATTTCCAGTGTGCTCCCAGCAGGATTAGTCTCCAGCTGCCCACAGGATTAATCATTTCAAGAACATACCCTTCCTTAACTTTCTTCCTTGTCTGCCTTACTCTCCCTGCTCCTTCACTCCTGATCCCTGAGCTCACCTCCCCAGTGAGCTACCTGGAACTCCCAAATTAAAATACCAAATATCCTTGCTTAGTTGGACCTGAAATTCAGATATGCCCAGAGGAAGGGGGTCTCTCATTCCAACTTTAATATCTATTGCCTTGCACTGATTGTCATAGGAGCCAAGGCCATATGCGAACAAGGGACTCAAATGGTGTCCTCAAAGTGGAATGGACTGGGATAGGGAATAGGGCTCCTGAGAGGGACAGAGAGACTTCACCTAAAAGGAAGAAGAGGCCTACTGTGATTCATTCATTTATTCAACAGATATTTATTGAGAATCTTCTATGTTTCAAGTACAGTTCTATATGCTGGAAATGCATCAGTGAATGAAAGCAACAGAAATCCTTGCACTCATAGAGTTTGTATTCTAGTGGAGGAAGACTGGCAATTAAAATAATAAAAAGTAAATCTTAATAAACATGGGAGTAAAGATATCTCTTTGATATGCTGATTTCCTTTCTTTTGGGTATTTACCCAGCAGTGAGATTGCTGGACCATATGGTAGCTCTATTTTTAGTTTTTTGAGGAACTTCCCAAATTGCTCTCCATAGTTGCTGTACTAATTTACATTCTCATCAACAGTGTATAAGGGTTCCCTTTTCTCCACATTCTTGCCATCATTCACAGTAGCCAAGATTTGGAAGCAACCTAAGTGCTCATTGACAGAGGGATGGATAAAGAAAATATGGTACGTATATACAATGGAATACCATTCAGCCATAAAAAAGAATGATATCCGGCCATTTGCAACAACATGGATGGAACTGGAGGCCATTATGTTAAATGAAATAAGCCAGACACAGAAAGACAAACATAGCATATTCTCACTTATTTGTGGATGCTAAAAATTAAAACAATTGAACTCATGATGATAGAGCATAGAAGGATGCTTACCAGAGGCTTGGAAGTGTTGGAGGGGCAGGGAGGAAGTGAGGATAGTTAATGGTTGCAAAGTATAGTTAGAATAAATAATATATAATATTTGATAGCACAACTAGGTGACTAAAGTCAACAATAATTTATTGTATATTTAAAAAATAATTAAAAGAGTATAATTGGATTGTTTATAACACAAAGGATAGATACTTGATGGGATGGATACCCCAATTACTCTGGTGTGATTATTATGCATTGCATGCCTATATCAAAACATCTCATGTAACCCAGAAATATAGACACATACTATGTACCCACAAAATTTAAAAATAAAAAATTAAAGTAAATTTTAGATTATTTTAGAAGAGGTTAAGGGCTAGGATAGAATAATATAAGGGGGATTAGCAGTACAGGCAAAGAGGGGGATGGTGTTAACTTATGAATGAGGTGGCATGTTAGTCTGCTCAGGCTGCCATAACAAAATAGCACAGAGTGGGTGCCTTGAACAACAGACTTTTATATTCTCACAGGTCTGTAGGCTAGAAATCTATGATCAAGTGCCAGCAAACTCAGTTTCTGATGAGGGCTCTCTTGCTGGCTTGTAGATGGCTGCCTTCTCGCTGTGTCCCTGTGAAAAAGTTCTGGTGTCTCCTCCTCTTCCTATAAGAGCACTAGCCCTATTGGATTTAGGTACCACCCTTATTACTTCACTTAATTATTATTACCTTCTTAGAGGCCCTATCTCCACATACAGTCACATTGGGGATTAGGGCTTCAACATCTGAATTTTGAGGGGACAAGATTTAGTACATAACAGATGGTTTGAGTAGATATCCTTTACAAGGTGACACTTCAGCAAAAACATGAAGTAAGTAAGTTATCCATGTAGATATCTGAAGGAAGAGAATTCCAGGAAGAGGGAATGGCCAGTACAACTGTCCTGGAGGGAAACTGGTCTATCCTGGCCAAAGTGTTCGAGAAATAGTAAAGACATCAGTGTGGCTGAAGTGAAGGCAGCCAAGGGAGTTGTAGGAGATGAGATTGGACAGGTAAAGGTGGCCCATGTCCTGTACAGCCTTCTAGGACATTGTAAGAATTTTTTTGCCTTCTGGAGTGGGAGACATGGAAAGCCAAACTCAGCAACAATATCTAATGGGTGGATGAGGAGCAGTGATTTTAGGAATAGGTGGCATGGTGACCTACTTTACAGTGTCCTGATCCAAGCACCCTTGTGGCCTGATGTTGAATGAATGAATGAAGTATATGCTAGGAAGAATAAAACATTATGATTACTGATCAAAACAAAAATGAAAACAAAAACAGTCATTAAACTATGTAATTAGTTGGGGTCCAAGCAACTGTTTGTGGGTGTCATGTAATAAGGACTGGAAGTGCCAGCAGAAAACTGCAGCCATCACTGAGACTGCTCAGTATGGATGGAGCCCAGTGTTGACAGATGATCAGCACAGTAAAGCAGAAAGTCTTGTTGCAGATAGGATCAATCAGATAGACCAGGGAAGAGAGATAGGGAGTTGAGAAATACAACCCCATGAGGCCAGATGTGGTGGCTCATACCTCTAATCTCAGTACTTTGGGAAGCCAAGGTGGGAGGATAGCTTGAGCCCATGAGTTCAAGACCAGCAACATAGCAAGACCCCATCTCTCTCAAAAAAAAAAAAAAATAATTAACCGGGCTTGGTGGCATGCACCTGTAGTCTTAGCTACTCCAGAGGCTGAAGAAGGAGGATCATTTGAGTCCAGGATATCAAGGCTGCAGTGAGCCATGATCACACCAGTGCACTCCAGACTGGGTGACAGGGCCAGATGCTGTCTCAAAAAGTGAAAGGAAAAAGAAAAAGAAACACACCCCCACGTATATAGGAATTAGAATGTGACAAAAGTCACATTTCAAATTAGTGATTATGCTGACACTTGGTTAATAATGTGGCAAAAATTAATTTGGAGCTCTATTTAAATCCTCATAGATTGAATATTTGAAATCAAAAAAGTTGTTGGAGACTCAATATTTGTCTTAGGTTGGGAAGGGCTTTTTAACCATTACCTCATTGGCAGAAATCAGAAGGAAAAGACTGGCCAGGCTTGGTGGCTCACGCCTGTAATCCCAGCACTTTGGGAGACTGAGGTGGGAGGATGGCTTGAGCCCAGGAGTTTGAGACAAGCCTAGGTCACATAGTGAGGCCCCATCTCTACAAAAATAAAAAAACTTTAGCCAGGCATGGTGGTGCACGCCTGTAGTCCCAGTTACCTGGGAGGCTGAGACAGGAGGATTGCTTGAGCCCAGGAGTTCAAGGCTGCAGTGAATCATGATCATGTCACTGCACTCCAGCCTAGGTGACAGATTGTCTCAAATAGATAAATAAATAAATACATAAAATTTAAAAAATATTGAAATATTTGACCACAAAGATGTTTAGAAGTTCCATATGGTAAAAAACACTGTATCTGTAAAACTGAAAAAATATATTTGCAATATTTATGACAGAGAAAAGATTAATAGCCTTAGCATTTAAAGAGCTATTATAAACCAATACAAAAAGAAAAACTAATAAAAAATGAATTAAGGCTGCGAATAGTAAACTTACTAAGTCTATGAACATTAAAATATGAAACAAATGCAAATTAAAATAATGAGATATATTTTCTCAGAATAGTAAGGATTAAGAAGATTGCAGACACAAAGTCTTGGCTAAGATTTGGAAAAATAGGCACTCTTTCTTATAATACTGGTTGTTTCTGATGAATTATTCTGCTGAGAAATTTTGTAATATATATCATATCCAAGTATATATTATTTAGCTCAAAAATTCCACTTCTAGTCATTTATCCTAATTCAGTGATTCAATATATATGTAAAGATGGGTATCAAGAATGTTTAATTTTTGTCATTTATGCAAAATAAAAAAAGAGAATAGTATAAATGTCTCATGATAGAGATGTCATAAATAAATTATGGTGTGTCTAAACTAAATATGATACAGTAGTTAAGATTAATGATAAAGCTGTATATTTATTAATATGAAAGTTTTCTTTCTTCTTATCATGGTGACTAGTAGACACCACTCACAAATCTGTGAGTAAGTACTCTGTAATCTCATATGCTTGCGTGTATATACCAGCATAATTAAGTAAAAAAATGGTAAGTTACCTCTGGGTAGTGTTATTATGTGTGATTTTTAAAAAGTTCTCTTTTTGCTTATCTGTATTAGTTATTTAATTGATAATGAAGTTGTATAAATTCAATAATAAATATTTTTAAAAATTATAATTTAGGTTATATATTTAAATTGCTAAGTTCTTGAATGTCTGATATTGAAAGGTGTCTGGTGTTTTTCAAGTTAAAGTTTTCTCAAGCACGGCTGATTTAATTTTTTTTTTTTTTTTTTTTTTTTTTTTT
>NW_026652282.1:17421539-17487447 GCF_009828535.3 Hylobates moloch
GGGGGGAGGGGGGAGGGACAGCATTAGGAGATATACCTAATGCTAAATGACGAGTTAATGGGAGCAGCAAAACAACACGGCACATGGATACATATGTAACAAACCTGCACATTGTGCACATGTACCCTAAAACCTAAAGTATAATAATAAAAAAATAAAAAAAATTTATTTTGGCGTGTGATATAGTGATAATTTAATGTAATTTTATCCATAGATGTTAATTTCTATTTTACACTCCTTAAGAAAAAAATCCATCCTTTCTCAATTGTTTTCTATGCCTATTCAATCATTTGGTAAATATTTACGCATTCCAGAATTTGTTCCTGTATTATTTTTTCAATTTTACTGCTGTCTTTATAAGAATCTTTTATCAATGTCTCATTATTTCAATTGAGATTTATAAATAATTTTAATATCTGGCAGAACAAGCCCACTCTCATTTTTCTTCAATAGTTTTCTTGGTTTGTTTTTTGCGTGTTTATTCTTTCAGATGAACTTCAGAAACATATTATTCAATTAAAATCAATCCCCATGAGATTATGATTGGGATTGCATTACTCCTCATTTGGGAAAAATGGATATCTTTACAAGATTAAGTCTGCCCAACCAGGAGCATGGTATTCAAGTCTTCTTTTAATTCTCTTAATACAGAAATCTGTATCTATACTACACACACACACACACACACACACACACACACACACACACACATATTTATGTATGTATCCCAAACATTTCTTCTTATAAGCTATTTCTAGGCTATTTTTAGGGTGTGCTATTGTATCTTCATTATATTTCTAGCTGCTTATTACCTAAACTATTGATTTCTTGATAATTACCCTGCACTCAGCCACTTTTTTGAATGTGTTTATTAATGCTAATAGTTTTCTTATTGATTTTCTTTCCTTAACTATGTGTGCATCTTAATATCTGCAAATAATACAAATTATTTCCTTTGCCTGCCAATAGTCATACTTGTTGTTTTGGTTTAATGTCTTATTTATTGGCCAGAAATCCAAGAACAATGTTAAAAAGAACTTGTCTGTTTTTTTAAGCAAGAGCAAAGAAATTTTGCAACCAGAAACTCATTCCAATGTTTCAAATTTCATGCTGGAATATGTAATATGTTCTGTTTTGCCTTTCTCAATGCCTATCCTGTTGCTTATGTCAGTTTACTAAAGTTTTATTATTCCTCTGAGTGCTTGGCAAATAATATTCATAAATTATCTGTGAAAAAGCCCTATAGTTGCATGAGAAGAATAATTAAATATTTCCATAATTTCCCCTTCTTTCTTTTTCCTTTCGCTTTTCCTGTTCATCAAAGCCCCTCATATTTGTGATTTTCCTTGAGTCATTTCCAAATTTTCCACGTATCTGTTTAACTATGGAATGTGGGAATAGGCTAATCGCTTGGGAAGAGGTTGAATCCTGTCACTAACTGGAAGGATTAGTCCACAATTCTTACTAGTTACTTACGTGTTTTGTCTGATTTTTAGTGTGCACTGCTCAGCCTTTTGTTATGGAAATTAGGTCCCGATTAGATATAAAATCACATCTCCTGATTCAACTGAGATTTACTTCCCAGTGGCGACCAGGCACATTACCAAAAGCCCTCCCTGGAGCTACCGTCCCCCTTCTACCCCACTTATCTATTACTCCTCACAGCAAAACTTCCCGAAAGGTTAGTCTCTCATTGTCTCTGCGTCCTCAATTCATACTCTCTCTTTAACCCATTCCACCGTGCCACTGAAACTGCTCTTATGGATCCCATACCCTCCACATTGCTGAACCCAGTGGTCAGTTCTCAACTCTCACCCAGGGTTTTAGCAGCATTTGCAAATGTGGTCATTTTTACCTTCTCAATTGTTTCAAGGGTCCACACACTCTTCTGGATTTTGTCCTGTCTCTCGGGCTACTCCCTCTTAGTCTCATTTGTGGGTTCTCTTCCATTTTTTGACTTTTAAAAAAGTCATGGTAAATAGACATAACATAAAATTTGCCATTTTAACAGTTTTTCCCTTTTTATTTTATTATTTTTATTTTTCTTAAGTCATTGGGGATACAGGTGCCATTTGGTTACATGAGTAAGTTCTTTAGTGGTGATTTGTGAGATTTTGGTACACCCATCACCAGAGCAGTATACACTGCAGCATATTTGTAGTCTTTTATCCCTCTCCCCCCTCACACTCTTCCCCCAGGTCCCCAGAGCCCATTGTATCCTTCTTATGCATTTAAGCCCTCATAGCTTAGCCCCCACATATTAGTGAGAACATACGATGTTTGGTTTTCCATTCCTGAACTATTTCACTTAGAATAATAGTCTCCAATCTCATCCAGGTCACTGCAAATGCTGTTAATTCATTCCTTTTTATGGCTGTATATATACACACATATATGTATATACATACACACATATATACACATATATACACATATCTATCTATCTATCTATCTATCTATCTATCTATCTATCTATCTATCATCTGTCTATCTATCTATCACAGTTTCTTTATCCACTTGTTGATTGATGGGCATTTGGGTTGGTTCCATGATTTTGCAATTGTGAATTGTGCTGCTATAAACACGTGTGTGCAAGTATCTTTTTCGAATAATGACTTCTTTTCCTCTGGGTAGATACCCAGTAGTGGGATTGCTGGATCAAATAGTAGTTCTGCTATTAGTTCTTTAAGGACTCTCCACACTGTTTTCCATAGCAGCTGTAGTAGTTTACATTTTCACCAGCAGTGTAGAATTATTCCCTGTTTGCCGCATCCACACCAACATTTACTGTTTTTCGATTTTTTGATTATGGTCATTCTTGAAGGAGTAAGGTGGTATCATATTGTGGTTTTGATTTGCATTTTCCTGATCATTAGTGATGTTGAGCATTATTTCAAATGTTTGTTGGCTATTTGTATATCTTCTTTTGAGAACTGTCTATTCATGTCCTTAGCCCGCTTTTTGATGGGATTGTTTGCATTTTTCTCACTGATTTGTTTGAGTTCACTGTAGATTCTAGATATTAGTCCTTTGTCAGATATATAGATTGTGAAGATTTTCTCCCACTCTGAGGGTTGTCTGTTTTTGCTGACTGTTCCTATTGCCATGCAAAAGCTCTTTAGTTTAATTAGGTCCCAGCTGTTTATCTTGTTTTTATTGTGTTTGCTTTTGGGTTCTTGGTCGTGAAATCCTTGCCTAAGCCAGTGTCTAGAAGGGTTTTTCCAATGTTATCTTCTAGAATTTTTATAGTTTGAGGTCTTAGGTTTAAGTCCTTAATCCATGTTAATTTTTGTATAATGTGAGAGATGAGGATCCAGTTTCGTTCTGCTACATGTCACTAGCCAATTATCCCAGCACCATTTGTTGAAAAGGGCATGTTTCCCCACTTTATGTTTTTGTTTGCTTTGCCGAAGATCAGTTGGCTGTAAGTGTTTGGGTTTATCTCTGGGTTCTCTATTCTGCTCCAATGGTCTATGTGCCTATTTTTATACCAGTACCATGCTGTTTTGGTGACTATGGCCTTATAGTATAGTTTGAAATCAGGTAGTATGATGCCTCCAGATTTGTTCTTTTTGTTTAGTCTTGCTTTGGCTATGCGGGCTCTTTTTTGGCTCCCTATGAATTTTAGAATTGTTTTTTTTTTCTAATTCCATGAAGAATGATGGTGGTATTTTGATATTGATTGCATTGAATTTGTAGATTGCTTTTGGCAGTATGGTCATTTTCACAATATTGATTCCACTCATCCATGAGCATGGGATGTGTTTCCATTTGTTTGTGTCATCTATGATTTCTTTCAGCAGTGTTTTGTGGTTTTCCTTGCAGAGGTCTTTCACATTCTTGGTTAGGTATATTCCTAAGTATTTTGTGTTACTTTTCTGCAGCTATTGTAAATGGGGTTGAGTCATTGATTTGATTCTCCACTTGGTCGCTCTTGGTGTGTAGAAGAGCTACTGATTTTTATATATTAATCTTGTATCCAGAAACTTTGCTGAATTCTTTTATCAATTCTAGGAGCTTTCTGGAGGAGTCGTTAGGGTTTTCAAGGTAAATGATCATATTGTCAGCAAAGAGTGACAGTTTGACTTCCTCTTTACTGATTTGAATGCCCTTTATTTCTATTTCTTGTCTGATTGCTCTGGCTAGGACTTCCAGTATTATGTTGAAGAGGAGTGGTGAGGGTGGGCATCCTTGTCTTTTTCCATTTCTCAGAGTGAATGCTTTCAACTTTTCCTCATTCAGTATTATGTTGGCTGTGGGTTTGTCATAGATTGCTTTTATTACATTAAGGTATGTCCCTTGTATGCCGATTTTGCTGAGTTTTAATCATAAACCGATGCTGGGTTTTGCTGAATGCTTTTTCTGCATCTATTGAGATAATCATGTGATTTTTGTTTTTAATTCTGTTTATGTGGTGTGTCACATTAATTGACTTATGTATGTGAAACCATCCCTGCAGCCCTGGTATGAAACCCACTTGATTATGGTGGATTATCTTTTTGATATGTTGTTGGATTCGGTTAGCTAGTATTTTGTTAAGGATTTTAGTGTCTATATTCATCAAAAATATTGGTCTGTAGTTTTCTTTTTTGGTAATGTCCTTTCCTGGTTTTGGTATTAGGGTGATGCTGGCTTCACGGAATGAATTAGGGAGGGTTCCTTCTTTATCTTGTGGAATAGTGTCAAAAGGATGGTACCAATTCTTCTTTGAATGTCTGGTAGAATTCTGCTTTGAATACGTCTGGTCATGGACTTTTTGTTGTTGTTGTTGGTAATCTTTTAATTACCATTGCAATCTTGCTGGTTGTTATTAGTCTGTTCATGGTATCTAATTCTTCCTGATTTATCTAGGAGGGTTGTATTTTTCCAAGAATTTATCCATCTTTTCTAGGTTTTCTAGTTTATGTGCATAAAGGTATTCACAGTAGCTTTGAATGATCTTTTGCATTTCAGTGGTGTCAGTTGTAGCATCTCCTGTTTCATTTCTTAGTGAGGTTATTTGGATTTTCTCTCTTCTTTTCTTGGTTAATCTTGCTAATGGTCTATCAGTTTTATTTATCTTTTCAAACAACCAGCTTTTTGTTTCATTTATCTTTTGTATTTTTTTCAATTTCCTTTAGTTCTGCTCTGATCTTGGTTATTTCCTTTCTTCTGTGGGTTTGGGTTGCGTTTGTTCTTGTTTGTCTAGTTTCTTGAGGTGTGACCTTAGAATGTCAGTTTGTGCTCTTTCAATCTTTTTGATGTAGGCATTTAAGGCTATGGACTTCCCTCTTAGCACTGCCTTTGCCGTATACCAAAGGTTTTGGTAGGTTGTGTCCTTATTGCCTCCTGCCAGGAGGTGGTGCTTTCCAGAAACCATCAGTTGTAATAGTATGGAGAGGGACCGGTGGTTCATGGGGCCCTAGAACTCCCGAGATTATATGCCCTTTGTCTTCTGCTACCAGGGTGGGTAGGGAAAGACCATCAGGTGGGGTCAGGGCTAGGCATGTCTGAGCTCAGACTCTCCTTGGGCAGGTCTTGCTGTGGCTGCTGTGGGGGATGAGGTTGAGATTCCCAGGTCACTGGAGTTGTGTACCTAGGAGGATTATGGCTGCCTCTTCTGAGTCATGCAGGTTGTCAGGGAAGTGGGGGAAAGCAGGCAGTCACAGGCCTCATCCAGCTCACTCCCGCTGTGGCCGTGCCCCCTCCACTCAACTCCAATAGCCCATACGGTATTTTCTTTTCGTGTCTAGCTTAATTCATTTAGCATAATGTTTTGAAGGTGTATTCATGTGTGGCATGCATCAGAATTTCTTTTCTTTTTATGGTTGAATAATATTCCATTTCTAAATGTATATGTATATATATCAATATCAGTGTATATGTATGTATATCACATTTTGTTTATCCATTCATCTGTTGATGGACATTTCGGTTGTACCTGCCTTTTGGCTATTGTGAATAATGCTGCCATGAATGTTGGTGTATGAGTATCTATTTGAGTCCCTCCTTTCAATTTGTTTGGGTATATTCCTAGGTGTTGAATTGCTGGATAGTAGAGTAACCTTATGTTTAACTTTTTGAGGAACCACCAAACTGTTTTTCAAAATGGCTGCACTATTTTACCACCAGCAATGCACGAGGGTTCCAATTTCTCCACATCCTCACCAACATTTGTTATTTTCCTTTTTTTTGATATAGCCATTCTAATGACTATAAAAGGGTAGTCATTGTAGTTTTAATTAGTATTTCCCTGCTGACTAATGATATTGAGCATCTTTTCATTGCCATTGGCCATTTGTATAGCTTCCTTAAAGAAATGTCTGTTTAAGTCCTTTGCCCATTTTTGAATTGGGTTGTTTGTCTTTTGATTGTTGAGTTGTCATTTGGTTGCTGAATCTCTTACATGATTTGAAAATATTTTCTTCCATTTTGTAGGTTATCTTTTCACTCTCATGACAGTGTGCTTTGATGTAGAAAAGTTTTTATTTTTATGAAGCTCGATTTTTTTTTTTTTTTTTTTTTTTTTTTTTTTTTTTTGGTGGTTGTTGTTGGTGGTGCTTCTGGTGTTATATCCAATAAATCATTGCCAAATCCAACACTATGAATATTTTCTGCTATGTTTTCTTCTAAGAATTTTGTGATTTTATGTTTTAAATTTAGTTCTTTGATCCATTTTAATTTAATTTTTTGTATATGGTATAACTAGTGGTCCAACTTTCTTCTTTTACACGTGAATATCTAGTTTTCCCAGTATTTTTCTGACTTTTGAATATATTGGAGTATGTCTCAGCACATTCTTTGGTCCACTTCTCTATACCTAGATGACCTATCTCGGTGATCTTATCCAGCCTTATGGCTCTAAAAACATCTATATGCTGGTAATTCCTGGATTATAACTCCAGCTGCAATATCTCCCCTTAAACTCAAGATTCATACATTCAAGTTCTACATCATTTCTCCCCTGGAACTCTAGACTCAAAACCTGAATTTTATACTACCAGCTTGGGCATTAAAATTCTTTACATTTCCAAAAATTAACTTAGGACCTTCTTCCTCATGCCAAACCTACACCTCCCCCAGTATTTCTTATTATATAAAATGCTACCACAGGTCCCCCAGTTGCTTATGCCAAAAACTAACGTGCCACTCTTTACTCCCCTCTTTCTCTCACACCCCACATGTAATTCATCAGCAAGTTCTCTGAGCTCCACTTTCCAAATATACTCTAAATTCAACTACTTCTCACTCCTCTGCTGCTATCTTTCTTGTTCAAGCCCTCATCCTCAATTTCCAGGATTCTGCAGGAGTCTCATAATGGTTTCTACCTTCACTCCTATAATCCTATAGTTTCTTTTCTATACATCAGCCGGAATAACCCTTTACAACTGGAAGTCAGATCACATTATTTTATTGCTCAAAACTCTCCAATGGCTTGCCATAATAGTCAGAATAGAAAACAAATTCTTAGTGTTGCCCAGGAGTGACAGTTCCAGTTACTATTATTGTGTAATAAATCACTCCAAAACTTAGTGGCTTAAAATAACACTTTTTTTTTTTTTTTTTTTTGAGACGGAGTCTCGCTCTGTCACCCAGGCTGGAGTGCAGTGGCGCGATCTCGGCTCACTGCAACCTCCGCTTCCCGGGTTCACGCCATTCTCCTGCCTCAGCCTCTCCGAGTAGCTGGGACTACAGGCGCCCGTCACCACGCCCGGCTAATTTTTTGTATTTTTTTTAGTAGAGACAGGGTTTCACCGTGGTCTCGATCTCCTGACCTCGTGATCCGCCCGCCTCGGCCTCCCAAAGTGCTGGGATTGAGCGTGAGCCACCGCGCCCGGCCCCCAAAATAACACTTTTTAGAAACTCAGGCAGATATTGGCTAGTTGGTTCTTCTGTTCATGATGGAGTCAGTTGAGGTTACTCAGGGGAACTCAGCTGGCTAACCTGGAGGGTCCAAGATAATTTTTTTTTTTTTGAGATGGAGTCTTGCTCCATCCAGCCCAGGCTGGAGTGGAATGGTGTGATCTTGGCTCACTCCAACCTCCATCTCCCAGGTTCAAGCAATTCCCCTACCTCAACCTCCTGAGTAGCTGGGACTACAGGCACATGCCACCATGCCTGGCTAATTTTTATATTTTTTAGTAGAGATAGGATTTCACTATGTTGGCCAGGTTGGTCTCGATCTCCTGACCTCAAGTGATCCCCACCTCGGTCTCCCAAAGTGGTGGGATTACAGGCGTGAGCCACCACACCTGGCCAGGTCCAAGATAATTCTATTCACATCTGGCTCCTTGGCAGGGTGGCTGGAAGGTTGGGTTCAGCTGAGACACTTGACTGGAGCACCTACAACATGACAGTCTTAAGATAGTTAAACTTATATGGCATCTGGCTTCCCTCAGAGTGAGCACCCAAGAAATCAGGAGGAAGCTTCATGGGCTTTTTATGACCTTGCCTCAGAAGGCATCTAGTGTCACTTCCACAGTACTTGATTTATGGAGGCAGTCAAAAGCCTGCCAGATCCACGGGGAGGGAACTTAGTCCTCACTTCTCAATGGCAGGAGTGTCAAAGAATTTGTGGCCATTAAAAAAACGAAATGAAACAAAACAAAACAAAACAAAAAAACTGCCATAGCCCTGCATGCTCTAACTCCTATGATGTCCCTGCCCTCCTCTCCGGCTTCTTTCTGCCTTGTTCATTCTGCTGGACCCACACTGGGACACTCCAAACTCTCTCATGCCTCAGAGCCTTTGCTCTTGCTGCTCTCTGTGCCGGGAATGATTTTCCTTCAGATCCGTGCATACTATACCTTTTTCACTTCTTTCAGGTCCCTGCTCCAATATTCCCTTCTTATATAGAGCCTTCCTGGACTACCCTGCCTGAAATAGCACCCTCCTCTCAATGACTTTATCCCTTACCCTCCATCATTTTCTTTACAGACATATGCAGCCTTGTATTATATTTACTTATTTTTTTGGTTGTCTATTAGTGTCTCATTCACCAGCATGTGGACTCTGTGAGGACAAAGACTTGGACTGATGTGATCACTTGTACACCTTGAACAGAGACTGACATACATAGTTACTCCATCATATTTGCTAAATGAATGATTGAATTCATGTGCATGTTTTCCATTCTATCATATAATCCTTTTTTTTTTCATTCCACTCTGAGGAGAAAATGCATTTTCCATTCCTTTCTCTCTGGGGGATGTTTTCTGCCACTTGTGGCTCTTTATTAGCTGTTTGTTGGGGATTTGGTTTTGAAAAACATTTGATTCATCCATTTAACTTTTGGACAAATACTAGATTTGAGCAGCAGACTTTATTTCTATGGTCTTTTAAATTAGTTTTTTAGCTTGTGCTTCTTTATTAAGCCCAGGCTAGATAATAGCTTTATGTTTTCTACGTGCCAAATTAAAAATCAGGAGATGATTTAAAAGTTTCCATTAGACATATATTTACAAAAATAAAACCTTACAAGAATTGATTACATAAGACTGTGTTACTTAAGTGGCCTGGTATAGCATGTGCTTTCTCTTACCTGAAGAATCTCAGGAAAGAATGTGTATATTTATATCCTACTTTTTTCAGAAGAGGACTTGAGGCAGAGTGTATACACAATAGGAGAAAATTAGTAAATTGTGGCAAGGCAAAAATAAGTTTTTAAGAAGTGAAGATTTCCCCCCATAGAAATATGCCAGCTCTTACATTAAAATGTGAAAAACGAGAAGCTTCCAATAGGATTTTTTTTTTAATTGCAAAAGTGCCATTTGGGTGTTTTAATCACAGGAGAAGGACAATGGTGAAAATGAATTTATCTGTGCTCTTCTACATTAGGCCATGATTAGACTAATTAAAAAAATACTTGAGAAATACTGGGCCTTTCAATAGAGTTTTGGGTATTTTTATTTGCTTATTCTTTGTGGATCAATTGATAACATTTTTATTAGCCTTCTGAGAATTAGCATTCTGAATATTTTGAGTGCTGTCTCTGGATCCAATATTATTTTATTGTTCTGCACCAACATTTGCATTTCTGTTGTATGAGTCTTTATTGTTTCCTTTGTGCATCATTTTTTTTTTTTTTTTTGCTATTGCTCTATTTGTGGGTTGAGGTATCATGGAAGCCAAAAGAAAATTCAACGAACAAACCATAGCATCAAGAGTGTTTGCAATGCATTCAGTTCAACCACCATTTGTTGGATACTTACTGTATGAGTCTTGAACTCAAGCACATCTACAGACCAAGCAGATAAATTAGTGAATCAGGGCAGGTGTACAGAAAATCAATTTCCAGAAAAGCAGTCAAGCTTTCTTTGTTTCTACTGAAATATGGTGTAAACAGATAACATAATAAACACAGTTATGTGAATGGGGATTATATTTTACCATGTACGTGAGGAAATGTAAATTGAAAACAGACATAGTTAATAAATCATTAATTATTTTCTTTCATGTTTCTTTTTAATTTGGAATTAGAAAACTGGTGCCTTAACTTCTGCAAAAACATTAAGTGTCAGGTTTTATATTTCGCATTGTGAGGTACAGGGCACCTTAATTCAGCGTTAAATCCTCTAATTGGTTTTCATATTTAATTTAATTTGATTTGATTTCAGGTTCATAACAGAATGAAGCTCTTCAAAAATTGATAGCTCCCTTTGAAGAAGATTGTTGCACAATGTTTTTATAAATAGAAGATGTTATTTCACTTTTAGTATTATATTGCACTCCAGTTCAATAACTTCTATTTGGATCTCTCAATTCACACTATCAATAGTGTTTGAGGAAGATTAACTGAAAAAGTCTAGTTTATTTTCATAAAATTTCAGATTAAGAAACATATTTGGAATTTGGGATTCAATTTCACACTTTTGGGAATATAAATCCAGCTATGACTTCTACTTCTTTTAATAAAGGAAAGTAGATGAGATTATTCTCTGACAAATGAAATTCCCAGAGATTCATTTTTGTGTAATTAATGATTAAAACTAATTCCTCTGTTTACTAATGCCCTTGATGAGAGATACTCAAAATATTTAGAAGATAATAATGTCAAGTGTAAATTGAGATGGGCATCTTTCCATGGGTAACATGAACCAGCGTCTATCATGAATTAAGAAGAATTCAATATCCATTCATCATTTTTAAAAAACAGACTTTCAGTAAACTAGGAAACTGTACTGAAGCAATACAGATCTTCTCGTCCCTGCAGTTCCTTAACATCATTTACATAATGCTGTTGACATTGTTACATATTAACACTGCATCATCCATCCTGCTGCCCTGGCTCTTTCTGATGTTGTAATTGTGCTTTTTTCATGATGATCAGAAATGCAAGTCCTACTTAGAGTATGTGGGAAAATCTGAATAAGCCATTTTCTGATCATGTTAAATTTGCTACCCATAATTTTATAGTGCAAAGGTAGAACAGCACATCAAACAACTATGTCTTTTCTTGACTTCTTTAGGCCATCATTGCTGCATCCCTAGAATGTGGTATCTTTCAGTGTTGACTAAGCCCGTGCTGTGCACACTCTGATGCCAGCAGGGAGGAGAGTGGAAGGTAGATGAGGGGCCCATGGGCTGAGCCAGAAGAGCAGTACAATTTACACAAGGAATGGCTGCCTCTCATTCCACATAGCTTTAGATTGACCCGGAAGAGAACAATGTCACCACATCGATCAAAGGCAAGAGCGGACCTGGTTGGCATTGTGGAGTAATGGTTTCAAAAGCCCTCAAGGACACAGGCAACGCTTCTCTTTGAGTACCATTGACACAGGCCTTTGGAGGCTTTGACAGGGGATCACACTGGATACTAGCAGAGTGACACACAGAGTAACAAATACCTGCTGCCAGTCCTGCCACCCTGAGGTGCTGTAGACTGGAAGTGGTGCAGTCCAGTGGTGGATCATTGGTAGCTCAGAGCTATTTGTCCTGTGTCTGATATGAGTGAGAGCCACCCTAAACCAGCAAGTTAGCACCAATCTTGTGCAATTTCATGAGAGAAATACCATGAAGGCTCTTGGGAGAAAAATCCTTGCCAGACTGTCTTCCTAGAACTGGGACCTTAAGACCAGTCTATAGATATGATTCCTGGAGCTCTTCAGGGCATCTGGGTGCCCCTGTGCAAGGGGTGCATAGGTGAGGTAGCAGCTCAAAGAGCACCTGGAAGGGAGAAGTGGCAACTGGTGACCAGGTCACACATATGAGTTCCAGTCTGGGCAAAGTAAGTGCCTACCACCTGGGCAGCACTGCTGGCTGGGCCGGTACTGATGCCTGAGGGGAAATCAGAAAATTTCTAGGAAGGCAGCTCTGAGGCCAGGTCCTCTTATATTGAATACATATGCTTTATAAAGTTTGTAAATGTAAGGCCAGGAGTGGTGGCTCACGCCTGTAATCCTAGCATTTTGGGAGGGCAAGGCAGGTGCATCACCTGAGGTCAGGAGTTCAAGACCAGCCTGGCCAACATGGTGAAACCCTGTCTCTACTACAAATATAACAATTAGCCAGGTGTGGGGGCCGGCACCTGTAATCCCAGCTACTTGGGAGGCTGAGGCAGGAGAATTGCTTGAACCAGGGAGGTGGAGGTTGCAGTGAGCCAAGATTGCGCCATTGCACTCCAGCCTGGGCAACAGAACAACACTTCATCTCAAATAAATAAATAAATAAATGAATAAATAATAAACAGTTCCTAAATGTAAATGGTTGGTGTCAGGTAATTAAATTAATATGTAACTGTATTTCATAGCAGCATTGTTGATTTTATTCATATTCAAAATCAATTCTATTGCAATTGCACTCCTTTTCCAGGTCTCTAAATATTTTCTCACACAGCAAGTTGGTCAAGAGCATAAGTCCTGAAAGTAGAAGGCTGGGCTACAAATCCCAGCTCTCCTACCTACTGGTTCTGTGACTTTGGGCAAGTTACTTAACCTCTTTGTGTTCCAGCTTCTTCATCTATACAAAAGGGAAAATAATAGTACCTACCTCATAGAATTGTACTGAGGACTAAATGGGTGAATACATGTAAGTACCTAGAACCCTGTCAGCTGCATGATAAGGACTCTATAAGTGTGTGCTATTATTATTGTGTGCCAGCGGTTCTTAACAGAGATGAGTTTGTCCTTCAGGGACATTTGGCAACATCTGGAGATAGTTTGGTTGTTCCAACATGTGGTGGAGGAGGGTGTGGGGAGTGCTGCTGGCATCTAGTGGGTAGAGGCTGGAATGCTGCTAAACATTATATAATACACAGGAAAGCCTCCACAACAAAAACATCATTTGGCCATGAATGTCAGCAGTGCCAAGGTTGAGAAATCCTTATTATATACTATTGATAGTTCTTACTGTGGTCTGTTTCACGATGGTGTCTTCAGGTGTATACTTTTGACATAGGTACACTTTCTTTGCAAAATAAACAAGTTACAGTCTTAGTTTCTACAGGAAATATACACTTTCCCATTTACCTTGAAGTAGATTATTATAGAGGTAGGGGGTATAAGAAATATTTCCTGATCCTCTTTACTCTATTACAAGTGCAACAGTAACAATTGAGAGCCAACCACTGGCTTCAGTGACAGGGAGAAGACAGAGAGTGATGGGGTGATAGGGAGGTAGCGAACTGGCTTTAGGTCCTTGAAACCATCAAATCTAGAAAGAGACCACTTACTTTCTTTCCTGTCCCCTCTTTCTTATGTGTCAGAGGGCACAGCATCAGTTATTGTTTGAATGGGGGGAAGTAGCAGAGGAAAAGGTAAACTAGTAGACAAAAACTCTGGCAGTTGTTATTTCAAATATAGTAACTGTTTCATGCAATTGTAAAAAAAAAAGTCATGAGAATGAATTGCAACAACCACCAAAACATTGTATGAGAATCAAAAGGTTGGGCAAATTTCTGGTGGGAACCTTGCTCTTGAATGAAGCTTCCTTATGGGGTTGTGGATTGTCTATGTCTTCAATACTCAAAGTGGGGTCCACAGACCAGTAGCATCACCCAGAGTTTGTTATAAAGGTGGAATCTCAGACCCCAACCTCTTCCTGATGAATCAGAATCTGCATTTTCACAAAATTTCTAGGTGGTTTACATGCACGTTAAAATTTGAGAAACATTGAAATGCGCTCTCTGTCCCTAGCACTCATGGTGTGCAACTTAGCTTTTAATTCAGAAATGGGCCTATTAATAAGCTAAAGGTGACAGGAGAAAACATTTTTAATCAATGAGAAAGCTATTTCTCCCTTCCATTAAGCAATTTACATGCCATTGAGTTTATTTATAGATTCTCAAATGATCTGATTTTATAAGGTATGACCTTTTCATTAAACAGATGTTATGGTTAATGATTTTTTAATTATTATTATACTTTAGGTTTTAGGGCACATGTGCACAATGTGCAGGTTTGTTACATATGTACCCATGTGCCGTGTTGGTTTGCTGCACCCATTAACTCGTCATTTAGCATTAGGTATATCTCCTAATGCTGTCCCTCCCCCCTCCCCCCAACCCACAACAGTCCCCAGAGTGTGATGTTCCCCTTCCTGTGTCCATGAGTTCTCATTGTTCAATTCCCACCTATGAGTGAGAACATGCGGTGTTTGGTTTTTTGTCCTTGCGATAGTTTACTGAGAATGATGATTTCCAGTTTCATCCATGTCCCTACAAAGGACATGAACTCATCATTTTTTCTGGCCACATAGTATTCCATGGTGTATATGTGCCACATTTTCTTAATCCGGTCTATCGTTGTTGGACATTTGGGTTGGTTCCAACTCTTTGCTATTGTGAATAGTGCTGCAATAAACATATGTGTGCATGTGTCTTTATAGCAGCATGATTTATAGTCCTTTGGGTATATACCCAGTAATGGGATGGCTGGTTCAAATGGTATTTCTAGTTCTAGATCCCTGAGGAATCACCACACTGACTTCCACAATGGTTGAACTAGTTTACAGTCCCACCAACAGTGTAAAAGTGTTCCTATTTCTCCACATCCTCTCCAGCACCTGTTGTTTCCTGACTTTTTAATGATGGCCATTCTAACTGGTGTGAGATGGTATCTCATTGTGGTTTTGATTTGCATTTCTCTGATGGCCAGTGATGATGAGCATTTTTTCATGTGTTTTTTGGCTGCATAAATATCTTCTTTTGAGAAGTGTCTGTTCATGTCCTTCGCCCACTTTTTGATGGGGTTTTGTTCTTTTCTTGTAAATTTGTTCGAGTTCATTGTAGATTCTGGATATTAGCCCTTTGTCAGATGAGTAGGTTGCAAAAATTTTCTCCCATTCTGTAGGTTGCCTGTTCACTCTGATGGTAGTTTCTTTTGCTGTGCAGAAGCTCTTTAGTTTAATGAGATCCCATTTGTCAATTTGGGCTTTTGTTGCCATTGCTTTTGGTGTTTTAGACATGAAGTCCTTGCCCATGCCTATGTCCTGAATGGTATTGCCTAGGCTTTCTTCTAGGGTTTTTATGGTTTTAGGTCTAACATGTAAGTCTTTAATCTATCTAATGATTTGTTTTATATATACAATTTAAAAGTTAAGAACGAAGAGTATCAAAGCTTTGAAAGGTAACAAGGTGTGTTCTGCTATCTTTGTAATTTGCAAACAGGAAGAACCACACTTGCTATCCAGCAATGGCATTCTATATTTTTGATCTCTATAGTGTATATTTATTTGCACAAGTCTAAATATGGTAACTCTAATCTCCTACACACTTAGCTGACTGTCACAGGCTGAGACCAAAAAGGCAATTACAGTAAAATTCAGTGGTGTTAGAAGTAAAGGACACATTACTTCAATTAAGTGCACTTCCATATTAAATAAATTGGACTGGTAGGCCAGGACACTGAAAACTGTGTTTCTAGCAGAAACCCAAGTGGGAGCAGAGAAAGGTGTGTGAGGGAGGCACCACCCATACAGTGTCTCAGGGGCATTAGAGCAATCCTGGCGTGCCTGTGTCTGGCCTCGCCCTCAATTTTTATCCTGTCTGCATCCCAGAGAAAGAAGTATCTTATTCTCTGTTAAAGGAGCCAAAGGGTGGGTGAGCAACTGATGTAGAGCTTTACCAGCTGCATATTCACAATTCCTGCTGTCTCCCCTAAAGTTCCTGTGAACCCTCCTGAGTCTTTTCTCATGCTACCTGCTAAAACTCCAGTTGATCCTGGAGAGCTTGATACAATTGGAAAACTTAAAGCAGACATAGAACTGTGGCTTTCTCTGGAAAACAAAAACATTCCCATGCCCTTCCATATTGGGTGATTTCCAAAGTACTATAATCTGTGTGCCTTCGAATGGTAGGGTGTTTTGGGCCACAAGCCACCAGTAGGAATAAATTTTAACTTTATCTGCTGCTGGTGAAAAATGAGCATTTTCTTATGAAATTTGGGGCCTCTCTCTCCCCAGCAGCTTATGCACTTCTATTGTGCCAGATTCCATACACTGTCATTATCATTATTAGACACAACAGCATCTAAAACACCATCAAAATAAATCTTATCTCAAATTGCCTTTGTTAAGTGAGCTGAGGAGATTCTGGCACCTATAAATGCAGAAATGTACACTGCAATGGGCTGTGTGTTGTATTAGACCAAAAATGAAATGAGGGACATATCAAGCTCAAGGTTTATCAGAAGCTTCTTGATAATTCTGCCACTGCTTCCATTTAAGTAGTCTCTTATGAAACATTGGATCTCATTAGGCTTTCAGCTCTTGAGCCCCAGGATGCATTGTATTTAATTAAACTCTTCCTGGCATAAAACTTCTAAGAAGCTCTAAGCACTGGTGACCAAATAAAATACTCTCAAAGGTAATCTCATAAATCCCTTGATATACATATATAAAAATACAAATATATATAAATACCTATATTATATATAGGTATACAAATATTTAAATGTCATTTACTTTTCAATATGCAAGCTCAGGTGTAGTTGCAGAGACGGAGATGTCTATAGAAATCTGACTTACAGCCAATATGAAATCTGGCTTGGAGAGAAATTAATCTTATTGCTGTTCAGTGGTTGTAAGCAACATGCATGTTCACCCTTAGACTGGATTGATGGCATCAGTAAAACTTATGGAAACACTTCTGAAATGACAGAAATTTGGGCTGAATATGCTGAAGTTGTGGTATGTCAATATTCATGGAATTTTCATCATCTCTTTGCAATGAGTTTTTCTCCTGGTTTGTCCATTTGATATTGTCACAGACTGAATTGTTATTTGCATATGAGGTTTTTAGCAAAACTGAGCAATAATGAGCAATAATAAGCAATATAATAAAAATAACAAACAATAGTGGTTATTTCTATTGGCTTTTGAACCTATTTCACTGGATACAAGAGATGAGAAAACCCCCTTTTCAATCAGGGTATCTAAAGTAGAAACTTCATAGGAGAGTGTAAAAAGCTCCTCTCCCCAAAACAATTCTTATGTCTGAACATATTAATCAATAAGAGATTAAAGGGAACAGAGTGAAGGAAAAGCAGTGGGGATGATGGTGACCTTTGGTGGGGGTAGTGACAGGAAAGAGCAAGACAGTAGCTTTTGAGATACTGGTAATGCTATCTTTCTTGATCTGTGTGCTGGTAATGTAGACGTGTTCAGTTTATGAAAATTTATCATCCTGTGCACGTATTATCAGTACACGTTTCTCCAGGTATGTTTCAACAAAAAGCTAAAACAAACAAGTGAACAAACAAACAAAAACCCAAACACGTAGTTTGTGAAAGTGGTCCAGGTAGAACCAGGTATCCAGAAGACATGGGGAGGGTCAGAGTGGGATAATGTCACTTGAAAGAGAGAGAGGACACATTAAAGGGACCTGGCCCAACCAGTAGCCAGTGTCTGGAGGAAAGTTTAAGAGGGTTGGATGGAAGATGGTGATGGCAGCTAATGGTAAGAAGAAGGATAGTGAATCAGGATGCTAGAATTCAAAGAAAATTGAAACAGAAAGCTGACACAGAAGCTAAGTGTGTATAGATCACAGAATATTGCTAAAAGGAGTTCAGCAGGAATTAACATAGATCTGGGCAGCAGAGGAAGTGGGGGTGGGACTCTCCTCCCCAATGCATAAAGTGGCAGAGATCCTAGACAGGCTTTTGGATGAAACCCTATACTCATTTAGAAAGTGGAATTATCAATTACACAGAAAACTTTGGTTCCCTAGATAGTATGTCCTCTGAGGTTCAGTCTTCCAAATGAGGAAGAGTCCCTTTTGAGTCCTGTTTGATTCACCACCCCAGTCAAGGATTAGATTTTGTGGTCATACATAGCAAGCCAGATGGTTGAATAGATCTATGAATTGTTCATTCAACGCATAGCTGTTGAGCACCTACTATGTGCCAGAAGCTGTTCTAGGTGTTGGAGAGGCAATGAATAAGCAGAGAAAATCCCTGCCCCTTGAAGCTTACACCATATTGCTTATGTTTAATGTACCAGAGCTGAAGGCCTTATGCAGAGTTTTATAAGCAAAGAAAAAAATCCGTTGAGAATCATCAAAAACCATGATGGTTAAAATATACAGAAGTGTGTCCAATAGATAACCTAGGCACATAGATACATAAAAAAGATATTACACATAGGCATGTTCTTTATTAACTCCAAGCCCAAGGAAGGTACATTTTATGGGGTGAAAACACCCTGGGGTTAAGGTTTAAGACTTCTCCCTCTTTCTTGCCAGGTGAATGTGAGCAATTTGCTTTACTTTCTCAAGGTCGCAATTTTCTCATTTATGAGATTTGAGTACCTATATGCTAAGGTTGTGATGAGGATTAACATGCTTATCTTAGTTTCTAACATAATAATTCTATCTATAATTATTTAATAAAAAGCAATGCATTCTGAATGCCTAAATAGTTCCAAGTCTTCTAGGTTTCTTCAGTCCCTCTTTTATTTGTAAGCCGTGTGAACTTTATCAAGCCCTCACATCTATATTGAACGACGGCCAGGGTCTGTCACAATATTTATAAGGATTGATGAAGTAGGGAGACTTTGTTTCCTGGGAATCTCTTTTTCTGAATTCCTACTCCATCTAAATTCTTGATCCCCACTCACAAGGCCATGATCTGGCCTCCTGCCACTTGGCCCCTGCACAGGTACTTCCATTTCACCTTCCTTCTCTCCATGTGTAACTAACACAGGGCTGTTCGGTGTAATAGACTTCGATGGAAGGTTTGGAGACAACCAAGGGAGCCCATGGCATTGCCCAGAACAGGAGCACCTTCTTCATGGAGATTTACTTACTGACTGAAGGAAACTTCCCCAAGATTTGACTTCATCCCTCATTTCTCTTTCTCTTCACATACAATTTATCAAGAAATCTTGTTGGCTCTACTTTCAAAATATGCAAAGGAGAAACCTTTAAAAAAACTGATTTTTTCAAGTGCCTATGACAATGTCTGGTATAGAGTAGGTGCTCATTCATTATGTGTTGAGTGAATGAAAATTTGCTTACAGCAGTGCATGACATGTAGAAATATTATAAAAATTTAAACTTATTAATATGATAGTTTATGATCTGTAGTCTAGCCTTTCAAGTGGTTATTGTCAGAAGTAAATTTTCTCTGTAGAAAACTATCATCAACCTCACAGTTCAAATCAATTAATTAACACTTGGGTGTAGTAACCATATCTTGCTTCCCAAGGACTTATTTTCTTGAATATTTGATAAAGTCAGTTTCCTAGGTTTGTAAAGCTGCACAGGAGACAGTGAGCCCTTAATGACCACCGTATGGGCAGGTATGTTGTGAGGATCAGCTTGAAACCAGATGAACAGCCTCTCTGTCTTAACCACAAGCGTCATATCCCTATATTTAAATAGCATCAGGTTGATTGAGGAAAGGGAACCATCTGAACTGTTAGGTGTTTGCAATGAAAAATAAAATTGCAACAGCCAAGAAACCATTACCACAAGTCCTGCATGTGTTAGACATTTCAGGTTTTACTAAGTATTAATACATTGCAAGAGGTATCAAGAATATGAGAAATGTACACATTTGAATTTTAGTTCAGTGAGATGCTTTTCTTATTGCTGCCTCAATAAAAGCACAGTTTTTAGACACATATTAACATATCTGTTCTGCTCCAAATCTTTTTTATGATTCTTCATAAAATACATGAAACACACTCCCTTAGTCTAACATTCCAGGAACCCCATATCCATTACAGGGATGGAAAATACTGGGCCAAAAGACTCCAGCTGTGTTTTCATTTCTTCCATGCCCACAGTGAGTAGGTGGTGGCCTTCTTTCCTGTTGAGTCTGAATTTGGTCTCAGCATTCTTCTCCACACAGCATTCTAAGTAGTTGTTACTGATTAATCTTCTGCCTTCCTACAGTCTACTCTCAATATGGTAGGCAGAATGAGCCATTAATGTGTAAGGCAAATCACTGTCCTCCTCTGTTCAATGTCCCCACCCCAATCCTTTACCTCAAATGACCTGGTTTCCCAATTTTCTTATTTTATTTATCTCTTAGTATTCTGATTCACTATGTCAGCTGTGCTGGCATCCTTGTTCCTTGAACACACTGGGAATCCTTTGGACTTACAGCCTTTGCACTGGCTATCTTTTACCAGAACATTCTCCATAAATATAGCTTTATAGGTAACTCCCTTATCTTAAGGGTTTGCTCAAATCTTACCTTAATCAATGAGGCTTACCATGACCACCAATTGAAACCCTCCTGTGATAGCAAAATAATGTCCCCCCAGAGGATTATCCCCCCCAGATTATACCCCACAGGGGGCATTATACTGGATTATCTGGGTAGGTCGGATGTAATCACAAGTGTTCTTATAAGAGGGGGACAGGAAGGACAGAGCCAGAGAAGATGTGACATGGAAACAGATCAGAGAGCAGAGAGATTGGAGGATGCTGCCTTGCTGCTAGTCTTGAATAAAGAGGAAAAGGTCATGAGCCAAGGAGTGTAGGTGTCCTCTAGAAACTGAAAGAGGCAAGGAAATGAATCTGCCCTAAAGCCTCCAGAAGAAATGCCAGTCCTGTCCAAATCTTGATTTCAGCACTTCTGACTTCCTAACTATAACACAGTTTGTGTTGTTTTAAGCCACTATTTGTAGTAGTTTGTTATAGTAGCAAGAAGAACTACATCCTCCCTCCTAGATTTTTCTTTTTTCATTTCACTTACCAGCCTCTATTTTGCCAGTTAACATGATTATCATGTCTATTTTTTTATTGTCTCTCTGCTGCCTTGCCCTTTGCCCACCACTATAATGTAAGCCCCATGAGGACAAACATTTTCATATATTTTGTTCATTGCTGAAAAGCTGCACTTAATTTGTTGAATTAACTAATTGGTTAGTCAATTCTGAATCTTCGACACTCTAAAATTACTTCTCACTATGTTAAAAATGAATCCTTTTATTTGGCCCCTGGTTCTTTTTCTCTCTCCCTCTGTCACTCTCTGTGTCTCCATCTCTTTCTCTTTCTCTGTTTCTGTCTGTCTGTTTCTCTGTCTGTCTCATATACACACACTCTCTTTCCCTGTCAGGGTGGGTCCAACTCAGGTTATAGGTCTTCCATGAAGCCCTCTCTTGACTCAACAGTCCACATTTAACTTTGCATTTTCTGAATTCCTAGAGCATCTCTTTTCATTATCCTCCAGTTTTGCACTTACATTCTCTTACTTTTTGTATCAGCTAGATTTCTGTCAGGAAACAGAAACCATACAGTAACTAGAACACAGAGAGTTTAATATGAAGAATTATTAACTAATAACAAGGGATTAGCTACTATGAGGTCAAGGATAATTCTAAAAAATACAGAGATAGCAGATATAGGGAGCCGCCACTACCTCTAGGGTTGAAGTGGAGTAACACATTGGAAGAGCTTCCCTCAGCCCCCACCAAGGCTGAGATTCAGACCTCAGTTGAGGGTGTGTGGCTGTGGCCCACTGATTAGTAGTGAACTTCACTGAGGTACTGCAGACAGGGGCTGGCAAGCAAAACACTGCTGGCCGAGGTGCTTACTAAACTCACCAGGAAGCTACCCATGGAGATGCTGATGAGACTCACAAAGAAGTTGCCCAGGAATGCTACTAAAACTCTGGGAAGCAGTCCTCTAGGTTGCTAATGGAACTTGCTTGGAAGCTGCCTGTGAGAATGCTGCTGAAAGTGGCTGAGAAGCTACCTGTATGGGTGCTGCTGAAACTCACTGAGGGGTGAGTACCTCTGAGTGATCTGCATGGACCTGGCCACCTGTGCTGCAGAGGCAGACAGGAAACCAGAAAAGCACATTAGGAATAGAAGTCTCTTTGCCCTGCCATGCACTTCCAGTTCCTAGCACTGAACCAGCTGGCAAAGGAGAAATATTTACAGGGTCCAGCTCCAGTATCACAAAGCAGGGTAAAGAAGGATGGATTTGCCACTGAGAGGCAATACATTGATAATTGGCACACCTTTGTATTTGCAATTTTCCTTGAGTGTTTGCAGTGTTGTAAGCCCCCTGAGGGCAAGGACAATGTCATGCTTCTTCCTCTCCTCCCCCTCCTCCCTCCCCACCTTCACCATGGTTTATATAGCATTTTTAACATGAAGTTGACCACATGTAGTGAGTACTTGGTCAAATGTAAATAAGATTTCCCTGAGGTCTTCTTTGCTCAATAGCCTGGGAAGCCAATGACACCATCCTCTCCCTTTGTGTTACCTATTCTGAAATCTAATGACAGAGAAGTTCAACCATGAGTGAACAACAGCTGACACCAACCTAGCAATTTCCAAGTGCAAACAAGACTGTGATTTTCTCCCCAGTGATTATGCCATCTTGGATGTCATTCTCAAAAACACTGAAGTCAAGCTGCGACCAATTGTGATTTTGTTTATTAAACTCTCACTTGGTGTGAAACAGCCCTGTCAGCTGCTGGTTCTCTTAAAGTCAACTCTTACTCAGACTTCTAAGGCCAACCAATCAAGAAAGTACGTTCCAATGTGTCCCACCTTCTCTTTTTCTCATAAAGACTTAGAAGCTTCACAGATCAGTCCTTTCACAATCAGAATGACTCAAGCTGCACACACCTGCTTTGTGGCCAAAAGGAAAAGAGTATAGTCTAAAAGTTGCATTCATTTTAATATATTTATTTCTTGGCTTTCATATTAGTCAGTTTTGCATTGCTATAAAAGAATACCTGAGACTAGGTAATTAAGAAAAGAGGTTTATTTGGCTCACAGTTCGGCAGGCTGTACACAAAGCATAGTGCTGAATGATGAGGGCCTCCGGAAGCTTACAGTCACAGCAGAAGGTGAAGGGGAGACAGCATGTCACATGGTGAGACAGGGAGAGCAAGAGAGATGCTAGGCTCTTTTAAACAACCAGCTCTTGCATGAACTCATAGGGTGAGAACTCACTCATTATCTCAAGGATAGCACCACGACATCCATGAGGGATCTGCCTCCATGACCCAAACACCTCCCTCTGCGCTCTCCTCCAACACTGGGGATCATATTTCAACATGAGATTTGGAGGGGACAAAACACCCAAACCATATTAGCTTCTAAAGGCTTTCAAAAATCTTATTTTGTGTGAATCTAAGAATCTCTCAATCCAGGGCCTCTATTAAGCAGCCCAGCCTAAAGATAAGGTTGCCTAGCCCTAAAGTTAACACTAACTACCTTTCTTTACTCCTCCCTGGCCTGTGGTTAATATGTGATGGTACTCTTTCCTCACCCTGAATATAATGAGTTTCCTCAAATATTAGCCCAACATCAGTAATTGTGGCCCATACAGTTTATTGAGAGCAAAAACAGTTCTGAGTCCTTGAGTTAGATAAATTTGTACGAACTCAGGGTCTATTATTTGTTATTTGGGTGACCTTGGATATGTTACTTACTCTCTTTAAATTTGGATTCCTTCTTGGTAAATCAGGGCTAGATGATGAAAATGAGATAAGTTATCCTCTTTTAAAAATCATTTTTTTTTCTCCTTAGTAAATAGGGGCTAATGATGGTACTTATGCCACAGAGTGGTTATGAGGATAATGTTTGTATAACCCATAGGAAGTGAGTGTTCATTAAGTGTCAAATGTGATTATATCACAAACCTGAAAATGTCAATCTTTCTAGTCCAAGCCACAATTATCTTTTCCCTGAACTGTTTCAGTGGCTTCCTAACTGGTGTTCCTGCTTACAGTCTTGCCTAGAGTCTCTTTACCCCACAGAAGCCTGAAGAATCTTTTCTAAAATCAGGTCTTGTCACTCCCTTAACTCAAAACCCTATATTGGCTTCCCATCATACTTTGAACCAAATCCCAAGTCCTTACCAGGATCTAAAAGACCCTATGTGATTTGGCTTCAGCTGATGTCTCTGAACTCCTCTCTTATTGCTATCTTCCATCCCTCACTTTCATCTGGTTACAATTTTCTTGCTGTTTTTTGACCACGTAAGCATGTTCCAGCTGAGAGACTTTTTATATGCTGATTTCTCTCATCTGAATGCTCCTCAACCCAGCAATTCACATTGCATATGGCTTATTCCTGCATTTTATTCAGGTCTCCTATCAAATGTCTTCTCCTCAGAGAGGCCTTCATTGGTCACTATGTGCAAATTGGGTCCTACCTCCCATCCATTGGTCTCTAGTCTCTTACCTTCCCTTATTTTATTAATGACACTTATTGGTACCTAACATTATCTTATATAGTTATTTATTTATGAGCTTTAGTTTTCTTAAAATGTAAGTTTCATGAAAGCAATACCTTTGTTTTTTTCACCATGGTCCAGTGCTTGGCATATGTTAGGTGCACAGTAAATGCTTGTTGAATTAATGAGTATTGCTGCTATTATTATCCACGACTTTGACTCTTGTGAAACTTTGAGTCTTTTGTGATGCTCTTGTTGGAGTGCTAATACCTCTAACAGTGGCTGACTCAGCTTTTTCTTGGTGATTAGTATAAATCTTAGCTGAGATTTTCAGAAATGAGATTCCTGGCTTGACTACAAGTCTTTGGGGAAACATAAAGTGAAAAAAGAGTAAGGAAGGGAAAGAGAAGCTCCTCAATAGGAGATATGGGAATGTCTCAAAGAAAAATCTTCACCCAATTTATTATTTTGTCTAGAGCCATCCCTGGATACTTGTTCAAATCAGGATCTTATATGAGAGAAAAACTCCTTTTCTCTACTTCCTTTTCCTAAATCTACTTGTATTCGGCATACACAACAAAAATGTAATGTTAATTGCTAAAGATAAGCCAATTCTAACATTATTCAAGCTGTCTGAAGACAAAATGAAAGAATTCAGTTGTTGCTTTAGCAGTGAAAACCATGCTCTATTTTATCATCAAATAAGACAAAGTAAATACAAAGCCATAGTGAAAGTATATACCTGGGCTTCTGCAAGCCCACTCCTAGGAATACTATAGCTGAAGCTCAAAAGCACTTTGGCTTATAGGCCATTGTCCCAGCTAAGGAGTTTAGAACTTCTATTTTAAAGTTCAAGTTGAATAGTGACTATTTGTTCTAAGTTGGTTCTACCATAATTTTAGGGCATGATTAACAATGATTATATGGGTGAAGGGCAAGCCATGGGGCTACTAAGAACTACTGAACAAAATACAGTAAATATCATGATACCAAGACCTACAACTACTCAGATTTGATTAATGACAGGCACTCATTCTCCTCCCACCCTTGTTTTTCACCCAAAGGGAGGCTAAATTTCTTATTCTCTTGAGAATGGGAGTGGGTGAAAAGTGTTATGAAGGGAAAGGTGAGGACTGGTGCAGGAATGGCAGGCTGCCCTGTCTAGGGCAACTATGAGGTGAAGGGTGGATGCCTTAGTTTCTAACATTCTTCTGGCCCTATTTCTCCATGTTGGGCTGACACAATTTGTGCCAATTAACAGGGGAATGCTTGGAAATACCACTGCTCTATGTATTCACAGGACCCAGAATTACTCCCATGAGCTACTAAGTAGACAATGAAATTAGAAGATGCTAAAACACAGCCTGAATCAGGGTAGAGATTCAGATCACACACCTGAACCCTTGGAACTTCTGGCAGACTGGCTGCATAGGCTCACTCCAAAGTTTTCATTAATCTTGTGATAATATGGCTTTTCATTTTATACATTAGATGTCATTACCTTATTTGTTTACTTGTTATTTGTTAAATGCCAGTTTCACCCCACTTAAGAATGCAAGCTCTATCGTGGTAAAGACTGTGTTCCTTATGCCTAATACATGCCTAGGACATGGTGGGCGCTCAATTTTTATTTGTTGAATGAATAAATGAATGAATATCCATGAATGAATATATTGAGGTATGAAGGTGAGTTAAGCAGGCTTTTCTTGCACTAAGGGAGTACACCAGACCGGAAGTGGAGAACTATTGACTAATAAATAACTCTAAATGTTGAAATTCTGGAGCTAAAACCAGCTAGTGAGGCTAAAGAGAAACTGTCCTTTTTATATGGGATCTGAATTGTCCAATTTGCCATATCCTGCTTTACACATTAGGTACCTGCCTGGAGTTTGAGGACATTTGAGTTTGTGTGACTGCTGATCTTGTTACATCCCTTGTCAATCCCTTTCCCCCTGAATTTTTGGCATGCTGGAAAAGCCTTCAAAACTTCGACATAACCTAGAAGAAAGGGAAAGGACACCAAATTACTTATGAATAAGGTTTGGTGGGAGAGCGAGGGGCTCAAGGTAAAAGTTAAGTTGAATTATAAGTAGAAATTAAGTCGAATTATAGAATGAAGGTCCATTTCATGCATGCCTGAGTTTGTGGTCTGATACTCTCTAACTTACTACATTTATATGATGTATGCACTACAGGACTGAGGAGCAAGAGTTATATTTTAAGATATATCCTCATTACAATTGACCATGATTCAACTTACAACTGAAGGTAAAGAGAAATCCCACTAACAAAGAATGATAGTTGATATTTTGGTTGATATTAATTTTTCTGCTACATCCATTAATATTTTATTTTTGTGAATCTTCCTGTTATGTATCACCTCTTTTTCATCTTAACAAAGTCACTTTTATTCCTGAATTATTTAGAAAAATGCATGAAGTCTGAGAGGCAGACAAATCGTTTACTCTCTTTGGATCTTAGTAACTTCATGTGTCAAATAAAGGAAGTCAACTAGATCAGCACATCTCAAACTTTAATGTATATCACCGGGGGGATCTTGTTAAAATGAATATTGATTAGCAGGTCTGAGATTGGCCTGCCATTCTGCATTTATAACAAGCTCCCACCTAGGTGATGTCAGTGCTGCTGGTCCAGGGGCCACACTTTGGGTAGCAAGGGCCTAGCTGACCTACAACATTCTTTTTCTGTGCGTTTCTGGGTTATTTGTGGGACATAATTTAATTGGCACAGAAAACTCAGTATATACACACACAGACACACACTCACAGTGAGTTTTTCTGTGCCAAGAATTAAGCCAACTGGGGTGCACTACTTTAGTTTTTGTAGCCCATGAACTTAATCATATAATGCCTTATGGGGATAACTTATCTCTCAGTACAATTTAAGGTCATTGAAAACATATTGGAGTCTTACATTTTCATATTGCTTAACATCCTGTGCAAAAGGATTAATTGGGTAGTAGGGTGAATAGTTGCAACTTAGCCACTAAGTGAGCAACGTGAGATAAAGCATAATGTGGATATTATTACTGTGTCTATCTCAGTTTGATGCCACAGGGAAAATAAGGATGATCTGTGTCACATTAGCCATTGTCAAATGGAGTCATGGCATTGGGAGTCATGTTGAAGTAAAGCATGTTTCTAGTGCTTTCTGAGCAGGACATGAAACCCTGTATCAGCCAGTTTAAACAGCCATATTTGCATATATAATATATATTTTATAGTCTATAGATGAGATTAATATCACCTTTATAGTTCCCAGACTTTCCTTGGTTCTTCCCAATGCTACTCAGATTTATCCTAAAGGTCTCCGGGAGTCCTAAGAGAGTGTCTTAGGTTTGTACTGAGAATGACACCTCTAGTGGTATCTGTTATTTCCCTTCTACCACAATTGCTGCGAAGAGAATAAAATACCTAGGAATACAGCCAACAAGGGAAGTGAAGGACCTCTTCAAGGAGAACTATAAACCACTGCTCAAGGAAATCAGAGAGGACACAAACAAATTGAAAAATATTCCATGCTCATGGATAGGGAGAATCAATATTGTGAAAATGGCCATACTGCCCAAAGAAATTTATAGATTCAATACTATTCCCATTAAACTACCATTGGCATTCTTCACAGAATTAGAAAAAACTATTTTAAAATTCATATGGAACTAATAAAGGGCTCATATAGCCAAGACAATACTAAGCAAAGAGAACAAAGCTGGAGGCATTGCACTACTGAACTTCAAACTATACCATAAAGCTACAATAACCAAAGCATCATGGTACTGGTACAGAAACAGACAGATAGACCAATGGAACAGAATAGAGAACTCAAAAATAAGATTGCACATCTACAACCATCTGATCTTTGACAAACCTGACAAAAACAAGCGATGGGGAAGGGATTCCCTATTTAATAAATGGTGCTGGGAGAACTGGCTCTCCATATGCAGAAAATTGAAACTGGACCCCTTCCCCACACCTTATGCAAAAATGAACTCAAGATGGATTAAAGACTTAAATGCAAAATCCAAAACTATAAAAACCCTAGAAGAAAATCTAGGCAATACTATTCAGGACATAGGCAAGGGCAAAGATTTCATGGTGAAATCCCAGAAAGCAATTGCAACAAAAGCAAAAATTGATAAATGGGATCTAATTAAACTAAGGACCTTCTGCACACCAAAAGAAACTATCATCAGAGTGAACAGGCAACCGACAGAGTGGGAGAAAATTTTTGCAATCTATCCATCTGACAAAGGTCTAATATCCAGAGTCTACAAGGAACTCAAACAAATGTACAAGAATAAAACAACCCCATTAAAAAGTGGGCAAAGGACATGAACAGACACTTCTCAAAAGAAGACATTCATGTAGCCAACAAACATGAAAAAAGCTCGACATACTGATCATTAGAGAAATGCAAATTGAAACCATAATTAGATACCATCTCATGCCAGTCAGAATGATGATTATCAAAAACTCAAAAAACAACAGATGCTGGTGAGATTGCAGAGAAATAGAAATGCTTTTACACTGTTGGTGGGAAGGTAAATTAGTTCAACCATTGTGGAAGATGGTGTGGTGATTCCTCAAAGACCTAGAGGCAGAAATATCATTTGACCCACTCATCCCATTAATGGGTATATACCCAAAGGAATATAAATTGTTCTATTAGAAAGATACATGCACGCGTATGTTCATTGCAGCACTATTCACGATGGCAAAGACATGGAATCAACCCAAATGCCAATCAACAATAGGCTGGATAAAGACAAGGTGGTACATATACACCACGGAATACTATACAATGATAAAAAGGAAGGAGATCATGTCCTTTGCAGGGACATGGATGGAGCTGGAAGCCATTACCTTCAGCAAACTAACACAGGAACAGAAAACCAAACACCACATGTTTTCACTTATAAGTGGGAGCTGAACAATAAGAACACATGGATACAGGGAGGGGAACAACACACACTGGGGCCTCTAGGCAGGTGAGGTAGGGGGATGGAGAGCCTCAGGAAAAATAGCTAGTGCATGCTGGGCTTAATACTTATGTGATGGGTTGATAGGTGCAGCAAACCACCTTGACACACGTTTCCCTATGTAACAAACCTGCACGTCTTGCACATGTACCCCAGAACTAATATTAAAAATCTAAAAAATGAAAAGAAAAAGAAAAAAATCTCCCCCTAAACATTTCTTAAAGCTGCTCTTTTTTCTGATTGGTTTAGGAAACATGAAAACACTTGCATTTTTAAAACGATCAATGGTAACACTCCCCTGGACCTCACTCTCTTCACATTTAAACCAAGAGTAGGATTGGATGATCTCTCAAAGACTTTTTCTACCTCTGTATATATTTTACTTAAGCATTTATCAAAATTATTTGATGCTTTTGTAAAGATACTTTCAGGTTCGCAGTGTTCAAAAATATAGAGTATATTCATTGTTTAATCAGAATGTGTGTCCGTTTCTGGGAAATTCAAAGAGTTCTGTCACCCTTGAGAAGTAAATCACAGTCATCAGAAGCTTCTGTAATTAAATTTATTACAGAGAGTATAATATAATTTACATCTGCAAACTCTGAGCTAACTAAAGTAATGGGATGTCAATGTTCATAAAGTACCCAGCGAAGGCACTTTTGTTGAAACAACAATAATACAAATGAGGGCTTGTAAGGTCTGCATGTCAGACTAGAAGAGTTGTAGAGCAGCTATTGACAGTGTCGATCTAGATAATTGGGGATGGAAAGCTAGCCAATCAAGTAAGTATTCTTTATTTTTCTTTAAATGAAAATTTTATTTTTGAAAACTTTAACAATTTTAGGGGTACAGGTGGTTTTTGGTTACATAGATAGTTCCTTAGTGGTGATTTCTGAGATTTTGGTGAACCCATCACCTGAGCAGTGTATGCTGCACCCAGTATGTAGTCTTTTGTCCCTCAACCCTCCTACCCTTCTCCTGCCAAGTCCCCAAAGTCCATTATATCATTTTTATGCCTTTGCATCCTCACAGCTTAGCTCCCACTTATAAGTGAGAACATATGATATTTAGTTTTCCATTCTTGAGTTACTTCACTTAGAATAATGGCCTCCAGCTCCATCCAAGTTGCTGCAAAGGCTTTTATTTCATTCTGTTTTATGGCTGAGTAGCACTCCATGGTGTATATACACCACATTAAATAAATATTCATAATTCAAGAAATGATTCAGAAATATCCTTCTTGAAATGGGCCAAGCATATTTCTGGGTGATAGTTTATTCTCATTCTACTCTTACACCTGTCAGCCCCCAGCCCACCACCATAGTGCAGTAAATTCAAATATCCCTCCATATTTTCTGATTGCATTCTGGGGGTAGTATAAAGTTAAAACCAAAAGATTTCTGGAAATTATTTTGTATCAACTAAGAAAGCAAATAATATCTTTGTATTTCATTTTTTCCCTGTTACTTTTGCAGCTTTTATCTGCAAGTAATGGAACATTTGTCTAATAATATCTACTACCAATAAGACTTAGTTGTTTACTTAAACAGAAGCCCAGAACTAGGTGGTTCAGGGTTAGTTATGCAGCCCTTCGATGGTGTCAAGGACTCAGGTCTTCCTTGGATTCATCTGCTCTGTCATCTTCAGTGTATTCAGTGATGTCTCCTCCCATGGGCATGGCTGCCTCAGTTTTGTATAACACCATCTTAAGCAAAACATATGGAAAGTGGAAGAAAAAGAGGCTTTCTCTTCATTATCTCTCTTTCAGAAGCAACAATTATTCTTCAAAGGCCATAGCAGAATTTTCTTTATGTTTTATTGATCAGAATTGGTCCATATCCTCACCCCTAGAACAATTACTGGCAAAGTGATAGAGGAATGCCACAAATGTCTGAGATTAATCAGAATTAATTCCCTGGAGCTGGATACTGTCAAACTCCAAATTTTAAATGGTTAAAAATATGACTCTCATACAAGCATAGGATGAGCACATGTCAAAGATAACTCCTTAATGAGGGAGCCATCAAAATAGTAAAGCTAGTTCAAAGGTAGTTAGAAGAGAGTAACAGATAGCGTCAAGGAAAAAAAAAAGAATGCTGAAATGCAATTGCCAAAATAGACACAAAACTGATTATTACCCTAGAGGACTATAAAACTGTAACCTTAGGGATTATTATTTTTTTACCAGACAGGAATTCCTTGCAACTTATTCATGTTCTACAAGTTAATATCTATCTTTAATGAATCAATAGTAAATTGTAAGTCAAACAAAAGTACATTTCCTTAGATAATTAGGTAAATACTCTTTGGCTGGGCCTGTTAGACATTGAAAGACAGTCATTATTTTGCCTTATTTCCACATTTGGAATACTATTTCTTAACAGCTTCTAGCTAAAGGACTCTAACTGAGGTTTTCTTAGCAAAGATGAAGGAGAAAATGTTTTCTGGGTAGGCAATCAATACTGTCTGCCACAAACCTCTTATTTCAAATGAGTAAAATTCATCAGGTGTTTAAATACTTTTTTCTAGATAATCGTCTTAAACATGGAGAACAGTGTCAAGCATTTTCAAACTGTTAACATTATATCTTCTATTTCTGATATTATTAAAACATTATATTTTGAGCAGTATTTCAGTGTCACCAGGAATAATTTTTATTGACATTTTAATCTAGGTTCCAATGTTAGATGAATATGTGGATTTCTTCAGTCAACTTCTCTGAAAGTAAAGCATTGTCTCTGGTGAAATGATTATGTCAATAGGTGGCATTTTCTTGATTTTCTCCAGAGGGTGTTTTCTATTTGTGATTTATTTTCTTTGAAGTTGGTCCTTACAATTGATCTTGAAGAAGACATTACTTCTTTCTTTTCACAAGCATATCTGTGGGTAACTAAATCCCAATGGCACTGCAGTAGACTTGTTTTTATTTAGTTATTATTATTTTTTTTCTATTGACTCACTAAAGCCAAATCTAGAGCTCTATGTCAAGAATACCTGTGAATTCCACAGTAAGAATTTTGATCTTAGGGAAAAGCAAAGTTTGCCTCCAATTCCAAATGGCCCAAGCAGTACTGGGATACTAGCTATAAGAAGCCAATACTATAATACATTCCATTTGGGATAAGTCATTGTTAAGGCATTTGTCTTATGATGAAGTTTGGAAATAGCAGTTATAATTAAATAGGTGATGCTCTCTGAAGCAATTTCACTTGCAAGTGAGTCATTCTACAAGAGATCTATGGAAGTACATCAGAAGCAAGTCTTGTGCTCAGCATTCCCTCTGTGGCATCTCTTGGGTCTGTCATTCTTTTTGGTGGCTTACAAAGAAGATTCCAACAAGTGAGAATTTCAGTCCTCTTTCAAATGCCAAAAACAAGTTAGACAGCATTTTTGGGAGGGAAACAGGAACAGTGACTGATATTGTTTGGCTGTATCACTCAAATCTCATCTTGAATTCTCACATGTTGTGCTGTGGGAGGGACCTGGTGGGAGATAGGAGATAATTGAATCATGGGGGCAGCTTCTCCCATACTGTTCTCATGATAGTAAGTCTCATGATATCTGATGGTTTTAAGAATGAGAGTTTCCCTGCACAAGCCCTCTTCTTCTCTTGTCTGCCACCATGTGAGACATGCCTTTCACCTTCCACCATGATTGGGAGGCTTCTTCAGCCACGTGGAACTGTAAGTGCATTGAACCTCTTTCTTTTGTAAATTGCTCAGTCTCAGGTATGTCTTTATCAGCAGTGTGAAAATGGACTAATACAGTGACTATATCCTAAAATCATATCTTTATATTTACAAGCTAGGGTGTTTTTTCTCCATTGATTAAATTAAATTTCTGCCTTTAATTAACTTTTTCAAGAGATGTTTGCTGCATTATTTATAGTCGGGACTTCCTTAGTAGGTCAGGAGACTATAGTGTAGAACAGACACGTTAAGAACAAAATAGTAAATGATTTAGGTTTACCTCAGCAAGGCCATGAAAGTAAGGAGACAGTTGATCTGGAGAGATAGTTTCTCAATTGGCCAAATGAAGAGAAATGAATGTTTAACTTGCTAGTATCTGATTTCTTTTTATTAATTATAACTATGTTAAAACCAGTATTATGAACTTAAAGCTTTCCTTTACTTCAACAGTTCTATTTTGGTTTTCTAATGTTTTACCTTAAGAAATGTATTACTTAAAGGGAAGTATTAATTTGATGTGATGGGTATGGGAAAAGGATAAATTTTAATACATTCTTTTATAAACAACATCATAAAATAACAATGTTGCTCATGCGTTTTTATTCCACCATTTATCAAAACACTGGTTTTACTGTTTTTCCAGGTCTCTTTATAGTTCAGTATGGGTGCTTTATTTTGGTAGGCATGTCAAAGAAGATAACAGTTTGTAATTTGCTTTCTCCCTTTAATATTATATCATAACTGTTGCATTTATTTTAATAAGCAGCCTCACTATCTGTTAAGTTGCATAATAGCTTATTTGGCTGTGTTTTGGACATTTATGATCTTAATTCTTTTTAATGCTGCAATAAAAACCCTTGTACATAAAGCTTTTTCTTCTATTTAAAATTATTTGTTATTTGGCAGGTATATTAGCCAGGATGGGCTAGCTTATGTTTCAATAACAAATTGATCCCCAAGTACCAGTGGCTTAATGCAATAATGACTTGTTTCTTGTTCATGCTACACATTCATCATGAGTCACTGGAGGGAGAAGCACCCAGGCTGATGGAGGTTTCACAATATGGTAGCTGTCGTCTGGAACGTGTGTCTAGGCAAAAGAGAAGAGACTGGAAAATTATGCACAGACCTTTCACTGCTTCTACCTGGGAATGACACATGTCCCCTGTTCACAGCCATCAATCAGAACTAGTCTGGAAGGGGCTGGGAAATAGAGTGGAACAAATGGAGTATTGAAAGAACATTACAAATTCTTCAACAGCAGTGATGTTGGAGTGGGAAGAAGGATTATTTTCTTAGAATAAATCCCCGATTTTTTGGGCTCAAACAAAGGAGACATATATGTACTTTTCGAAACTTTTTTTTTTTTTTTTTTTTTTTTTTTTTTTTTTTTTTTGCAGAGCGCTTTACAAAAGGATGGGCTTTCTTCATGGTGTCTAGTGGTATAGAGTAGTGACAAAGAGCACGGGCTTGGGTGAGAGGCATATTTGTGTTTGTATCCTGGCACTTAGTAGTTACATGTCCTTGGACAAATTACTTACTCTTTCTAAACCTCATTTTCCTGATTTACAATATGTGTGTGAGTGTATCTACTACACTTGGATAGGATTAAATGAATGACTATATGTAAAATATTGGCCCAATGTGTCTGGTCTATAGTAACTACTCAATAAGTGATAAATATTATTGTTTACCACTTTTCATTATGTTTCCATTATGAACATGTCTTTTCTAATTTTACATGTATCAAGTATTAAAATTTTAAATTTGGAATAGTGGGGTCAACAATTAAGGGGTTTTAACAACATGGAGCCTCCTTTAAAAATTAACAATAAAACCACTACATGATCCAGCAATCCCACTACTGGGTATACATCCAAAGGAAATGAAATCCATGTCTTAAAGTGATACCTGCACTCTCATGTTCATTGCCACACTATTCACAACAGCCAAAATATGGAATCAACCTAACTGTCCATTGACAGATGAATGGATAAATAAATTATGACACACACACACAAATATTATTCAGCATTGAAAAGATGGAAATCCTGCTATTTGCAACAACATGGATGAACCTGGAGGACATTATGCTAAGTGAAATAAGCCAGACACAGAAGGACAAATACTGTATAATCCTACTTATATGTAGAATCTAAAAAAGTTGAATTCATAGAAGTAGAGAGTAGAACAATGGTTTCCAGGAGTTGGGGAGAGGGGATAATGTGGAGATGTCAGTCAAAGGGTACAAAGTTTCAGTTATAAGATGAATATGTTCTGGGGACTTAATGTACAGCATAGTGACTATAGTTAATAATACCGTATGGTATACTTGAAATTTACTAAGAAAGTAGATCCTAAGGGTTTTCACCACACACACACACACACACACACACACACACACACACACACACACCCCTTAAGTATATATAATTTTTATTTGTCAATTAAACCTCAATAAAGCTGGAGAAAAAATTAATGTGTTTAGATGTGGTAATTATTTACATTTCCCTCTCAACAAAATGAAGTGAGTGATCGCACTTATTCCCTAGTAAGAGATGATCTGACTAGGAGGCTCTCTTTGGTTTCTGATCACCAAACTCAGCATTGTCTCTATTATCTTTTCTTTAATCCTAATTGGAGATGTAGTGATGGTGGGGGCCTAGAAAGCCAAGGAAGTTGTGCTGTGTTATCAAGATTCTGGTTCTTGTTTATAAGGCTAAGCCATTATGTGTGTATGTACGCAGGTTTTGAGTATCCCATTCATGAGATTTGGAGGAAAAACAGTATGTCACGATGGAGACAGGAAGAGATGGATATAATATTTTACAGGTTGTAGTATTAAAAACATATGAGATCGAGACCACGGTGAAACCCCGTCTCTGCCAAAAATACAAAAAATTAGCCGGGCGTGGTGGCGGGCGCCTGTAGTCCCAGCTACTCGGAGAGGCTGAGGCAAGAGAATGGCGTGAACCCGGGAGGCGGAGCTTGCAGTGAGCCGAGATCGCGCCACTGCACTCCAGCCTGGGTGACAGAGCAAGACTCCGTCTCAAAAAAAAAAAAAAAAAAAAAAAAAATATGAGATCATTTGCTTTTTTCACAAAAGATAATAATTTCTTATTTAAATATTTCTTTGTGATTTTATCAAATAGGTTTTATTTATATGATACACCATCTGGATGTCTGATATTGAACAAATGTTAGTGTTCTTTCTATTTTTGTGGCACTAATAAACATATTGACAAAACAGTTTTGAGAGATTTTTATGCAGTTTCATTGTGCCGGGTGCTAAAGTATAAAAAAATTATGGTTCTGAGCTAAAAGAAATACATCTTATAGCTGTGTAGATGAATATGTATGTACATAGATAACAATTGTACGTACATACAATATGTATGTACACAGTCAAAAGTGTGATAGGGTAACAGCCTAAAATAAAGCAGAAATGTAGGCTCTGGGAACATAAGAATGGGCCAATTTTACCTCGGTGTTTTGGAGAATCTTCAGGGAGGAGAGGCTTTTGAGTTGGGCCTTGAAACCTGTGGAAAGCTTCAATTGGAAGCAGAAAGAAGTACACTCTAGGAAAAAGGAACAAAATGAGCAAAGGCACAGAGAGGAAAGAATAGCGCCTGTTGATTATATGCTCTTCCATAGGCACTAGGAAGCCAAGACAGGATTTTTAGCAGGAGGTTGACATAATTTGATGTGTCCCAGCCATATAGAGGCTCAATGAGATGGGAGAGCCTGGGTAAGACAACCCAGTTAGGAGGCAATTGTAATGATCCTGGAGAGAAGAGCAAGAGAAGGATAGGTCTGCTGGCACTGCTGAAAGAGCCAGCCTTGGCAAGGTAGAAGACCTGGCTCTGTCTATGATTTAGCATAACAAGTGGAAGATGAATGAAGATGAAGGGAGACGAGTTGATAAGGCAGAGCTTGTTGGGTGAGCCCCATGTTTTCAGACAAGTAAAAGGCTATTTGCTGAGAGGAAGAGAGTTGGTTGGAGACCTGAGAAAATTTACAAGTTTAGAATTGCAATTTCAGTGAATGGGTTAGAGATGTGTTTAGGGATGAGTAAAATATTGGTCAAGAAGCAGTTGGGAGGAAGCTGGTAGTACTGTTAATCGGGGAAATTGGCATCTCAGACACTGTTGGTGAGAGTGTAAAGTGCTAACATATCTTTGGAGGCCAATTTGGCATTATCTTTTGAAATATAACCAGTGCTTTCACTTTGATGCAGAAGTTCCACTTCTGTGAATTTGCCGTGTAGAAATAATTTCACATATGTACAGAAGTGAATATGTGAGGTTGTCCACTGAAGAATTGTTTAAAACAAACATCAAATTGGAAATAACATAAATTCCTAGTCAATAGACAATTGACTGAAATAAAAATACAGTAGAACCCCACAATGGGATCTTATTTAGGTGGAAGTCTGTATTAGGTGATGGCACAGATAGGTGTTGGTGTGAAGAGATAGCAATATTATGTTAAAGTGAAAAGAATAATATTTATGGCATGCCCATTTTTCTTTTGGAAAAATATCACCTAACAAAACTGTGTGTTTATATAGGCATATCTATAATTTTAAAGATTTGTATATGTATAGGATATATCTGAAAGGATACATATTGGATGTTACCAATTTATATTTTTTCTTTCGGCACAGAGTATCTTTGCTTTTTTCATAAAAATCAAATCAAAACTAAATCTCTGTGTGTGAATACATGTGTATGTGTTTGTGTGTATATTCGCACCTGCATCCATATAGGCATGTGTCTGAAAAAAATAGTCTAGAAAGATACAACTAATCTTCACATTTTATTTTACCTTTTCATTTCTGTTGACTTTTTTATTTTAAAAGAAGGAAATATTAATTTTTCAATTTAAAATAATAATTACAACATAAAATATTTTTAGACAATGAGGTCTTCATATAGATATTATGAAGTCTAGATTTTTAGTACAACCTATCATTACAATGAAATACTTCTTACCTCTAGCTGTGCTTGGCAGCCTACGATCTGGGGTGGAGAAACAATTGGAGGAATTTATCTATGTAAGCTGAGGTTGCATAAAGTAGATGCAACAGGATGTCAAGGGCATTGATTAATCTAGAGAAGTGATAAGGGAAAAGTTGAGGTTGTTGCCCATAACATTCAAGTCGGGTAGACTGCAATCCCATTAAGCTGTCACACAAGAGAAAAATCCTACACCACATAATTTAGTTTTGCACTTCGCTTCATCCTGTCCTCTCTCTTTTGGCTACCACCCTGACTTTTCATCTTTTCTTTTAATTCTTACCACCTTTTAAGAATATATTGGATGCAAGCAACAGAAAATTCTCACTCAAATGGCTAAAGAAAAAAGAAATTTATTATGTCCAATGAAATAAAATGTATTTTCATGTAAAAAGAAATGTATTATCTCACATAACTGAAAGTCCTAAGGTAAGGAGTCTCCAGGGCTGGTTAATTTAGCAACTTTGTTGTCATCATTAATCCAAGTTCTTAGCATCTCCTGTTCTGAGTCTACAGTGTTGGCGTTATCCTCAGACTGGTAGCATCATAGTGAGAAAAATGAGATGAAAGAGACTATGTCTTCCTGTGTTTCTATCTTAAGAATAGAGGTTCCCTTTTCAGAGGTGCCCAAAGAGAACACTCTTCAAGAATCATTGGCCAAAGTTAGGTCGCATACTCCTTTCTGAACTAATCCTTATCAAGGGAATTGAAGTATCCCAAGATCACTTAGGTCTTCTTCTGGAGCTGGGCAGTGGGGCTCACTTCTCCTGAAGGGCATTTCTGCATGGAGGCAGGCTAGATCCTCAAACAAAGTGGAAGTTCTACTATGAAAGAAGAAGAGAGGCAGAGGCAGAAGGATCACTTTAGGCCAAGAGTTTGAGACCAGCCTGGGCAACATAGCGAGACCCTATCTCTACAGAAATTTAAAAAAAAAAGAAAGAAGAGAGAAGTGGAGCTTGTGTAGGACAGCAGTGCATATTACTCTTTCATCTTTAAATCTGACGCTTTGCATATTTTCCCTGAGGACAAAATAAAAGCAGCTTCTGCCTTTTGGGAACTGGCCTGGTACCATCAGCTGGTCTTTGGCGTTACTTTGAGCTGGCCTGGCACTAACAGCTTAGCCTTGGTGTTTTCTCGTTGAACATAAACTATTTCCTAGAACACCAACATCAGGTGAGGCTGCCCGATGGCCATAATGGATTAAAACAAAAACAAGACCATTTCATAACCATATTTAAACACAGACAAAACAAACATTGTCCAAGCCACATAAATGATCAAATATGTCTCTCTCCAAGTTAATATAAATGACTGCTGCTTCTTTGCCAATCACAGATTTAGCCTCATTTTAGCCTTCCTTCTAGATAAGATGTATTAAGACATTCAATCGTAGAATTACTCCTGTTTCCTTTCCATTTCAGAGCAAAGCACTGCTTCCTTAAACCCTCCCCAAAGCACCTATCAGCCCCAATCCTAAAACAAGTCTTTTCTAACATCCTCTTACGGAGATGCCCCATGGTTCCCCAGGGTGTACATTTTCTCTCACTTCAATGAGTAATAAATCCAGCTTGTTCAACATCAGGAGTGTTCCTTGTGGTCTTTGACTGGAATGAAGGCCCAGCTTTATTCTGGTCTTGGTCCCTTTTGGCCACAATTCCCATGTGGACTTCAGCTGTGCTACCCTAGGTTGCCTTGAGGAAATACCATTCTGAATTACATACCTCAGGTTTAACCTGCCACTCTGCTTGCCATAGACCCAGAAATGGACTAACTAGTGAAATAGAGAGACAAGTAAAGTTGGAATATATTTGACAGAATGGAAATATGGGGAGGATCAGGGGTGCAGGATTCTTGAATTAATCCACATAATGACGTGGAACAGTATCTATCACATAGCAAATCCTCTATAAACCTTATACTTTCTTATTATACTTATCATTACCTCTATGATGATAATGGCAAAATGCTGATTTGCTCCTCTGGGGAGGGGGGTGGGGCAAGGACATTACACTTGTCCCCAAGTGCCTGCTAGGCCTGGATGAATTATTTCTCTGAGGGAGGACTGGTCCAGACAAGGAACCTGCAACCTTCTGCACTGCACATTAATTACTTCATTGATTCATTTAATTCCATTCAACATTTAGAGAATGCTGGCTATGTGCCAAATCAAATTAGGGACTACCATTTTATCAACAATAAATGCATAACTTGCCCTAAGGAAAGCAAGTGCTAACATACAGAAAAAAAGTCGACATTGTGTCGCCATAGAATTCTTTTTTGGGGAATAGATTCATGGCAGGGTTCCCTCAAAATTTTAAAACAAATTGTGTGTTTAATATGATTTTATTTACCAAAAATGTGCTTTGGATGACTTTTTCGAACCTATCTTTTGTGAAGAGACACCTTCACATGACATAGGCTCCAACATTGCCTTTCTCTCCTCCACAATCCTGTAAGGGGCATATATTAAAACAAACGTGGTGAGGGAGCTTCACATGGTAATTGAGAGCACAGACAAGAACCAGGATGAGTCTGAATCTGGCGTCACTATCCACCAGCTGTTTGCCTTGGGCAGGTTAATTTGCCTCTCTATGCTTCAGTTTCTTCGTCTGTAAAATGGAGATAATAACATTGCCTACATCACAGAATTGTGAGGATTAAATTAATTCTTGCAAAATGCTCAGAGCATTAAGTGTTAAATATGTGTTAAAAATGGAGCATATAGGGAATTTGCAAGCAATAGCAGAAATTATGGGCCTCCTGTCCCAATCCACTGTTACTTAAATGAAGAAAGAAGTTTTGACATTCATTTATTTGTCAATCATTTGTCAGACTGCTGTGTTGCAAACAGTGAGTTAAATAGTGGGCAATATAACAGGCAGAGGCACAGAATCTGACCACGGTGGGGAGGGGGATGAAGGGATGGTGGGAGGTGGCAATGGCCATTCTTTTCTTTTTACAGTAGAAAGTCTCCTCCCTCCATCCTCCACTCCCAGTGCTGTTTGAGAGCAAGAGCAGGCATTGTGCTTTGTGGAAGCTGAATAGCAAGATTCTAATTTCAGGGGTGATGTGAGGATAGCAGACAGATCTGAGTGTGTTCAGTGGGAGCATTCCCTGGGGCCTGCCGTGTCTCCATTCACTGACACTGATGTACAGTGACTGCCCTCTCTTCTCCTCCTTAACCAGTGGTAACTTTCTTGGGCTGAGTGTTTTGGGACCTGTGAAGGCCTTTATGTCAGCACATCTCCACAATGAATATCACAAGAAAAAAAGAAAGAAAAAGCAACTTAGCAATAGAGACACATAACCCAATTTAGAAATGGGCAAAGCATTTGAAGAGACATTTCTCCAGAGAAGATACACAAATGGTCAATAAGTACATGCCAAGATGTTCAACATCATTAGCCATCATGGAAATGCAAATCAAAACCATAAGATAACACTGCATAACCACTAGGATGGCTGTTGTCAAAAAGGACAGACATAGCAGGTGTTGGTGAGGATGTGGAGGAATTGGAACCCTTATACACTGCTGGTGGGGATGTAAAATGGCACAGCCACTTTGGAAAACAGTTTGACATTTCCTCAAAGTGTTAAACATAGAGTTACCATATAACCCAGCAATCCCATTCTTAGGTATATTTCCAAGAGAAATAAAACGTGTCCATACAAAAACTTGTGCACAAGTGTTCATAGCAGCATTATTCGTAATAGCCAAAAAGTAGAAATAGTCCAAATATCCATCAATGGATAATTGTATAAGCAGATTGTGGTATACATATGTAAATACAACATTATTCAGCAATAAAAAGAAAGGCAGTCCTGATACATGCTATAATGTGGATAAACCTGGAAAACATTATACTTAGTGAAAGAAGCCAGACATAAAAGACCACATACTGTGTGTTTCCATTATATAAACTGTCCAGAATAGGCAAATCCACAAAGACAGAGAGTAGATTGATGGCTGCCTGGTCGAGGGGAGGGCTGAGAAGAAATGGGGAGTGAATGCTAATTGGTACAAAGTTTCTTTATGAGGTGATAAAAATGTTCTAAAATTGATTGTGGTGATGGTTGTACAACTCTGTAAATATACTAAAAACCACTGAACTGTACACTTTAAAAGGATGAATTTTGTAGTATGTAAATTCTGTCATTATATCTAAAAAGAGAAACTCTTAATAAAACAAGAGGAAACATTACATCTGATTAGAGCCATGTCAAGCAAGCTGTCATCCATAAAATTTAGAAATCAAAGCTCTCACCATTTTCCTTCCTTGTTCTTATCTGGGGGAGTATTGGAGAGCGGAAGAAATCTAGAAGTGTCCTTCACTCTATTCTCCTGCTTCAAGGCAGAGAGGTTAACAGTTAGGGCTATGGATTTTAAAATGCATCCCTCCTAATTTTAATATTCCCACATGATTATATTATGAAATTTCCCCAAAGCAGTGGAATATGAGAACAGGGTAATAAGAATATGGGGTGTACTTAAGGTAGGGAATTCCTCAGGAGATACTTCATAGGTTTCTGCTACTGGGGAATTTCACTGCGGAAAAGTATCCTGTTGCTAGGCAACACTGCAGCTTGGATTGAATTCATGGTGATCAGAATGCCTCACGTCAAGTCACAATTCATATTCCTATCTCCAGTAAGAAGAGTGCAGAAGAAAAACATTCTTTAAATTAAAAAAAGGATATAATCACAGCATTGAGAAAAATTTAAAAAATACAGGACTCACTCATATACCCCTCATTTAAACAGAACGATTACAATTTCTGTATATTTTATTAGATTCTAATTGTTCACAAGCATACATTTTTACAGGATTATAATTGTAATGAGTACACCACCTAGCAGTCTTCTTTTTCCTTTAGTGTAGTATAAGATCTCCCTATATTCCTAAAGTTTTGCTAATTATTATTTTAAATGACCACATAGCATCCCTTTTGGTTGATGTCCCATTGTTTGCTAAACCTTTGCTAAATGTTACTGGACATTTACACTCTTTTTCATTTTCCTGTTTTTATTGAGAAATCCAGAGCACATGGCTTCTTTGAGAAGAATGTATAACACAGGAACTTGATGAGTTAAGTACTGCTCTCGATGACTATATTTAATTAGCCTCCTTTTTTTTTTTTATAGCCATTTGGAAATCACTTTGGAAGCCCATTTAATCCATCCAATCAGTCATTTCTCCAGAGTGGGAACACTGTCTAAATGCTTGGTTGAGTCTTAAAGCTGCCTGTGTGCCTGGCAAAGTCCTCTCTGAAGGAAGCTTTGCATTTTTGAGATTGCCAATTGCATGGGATGTGGCTGGGGGAATTAGCAAAATTATTTGAAAAGCATTCCACAGGAATGAAAAGGAATTCTCTCTACTGTAAAAAATGGGGCTCCCTCATCACATGAAATTAATGTGCAAGAAACTGGTCAAATGTAGGGATAAAAAAGGATTAAAAAAGTAAAAGGAAATTTATTGTCTTCAGCTTCAAGATTGTTGTAGTGGCTAATCAGAGGACTCACAAGGTTTAAGATTGGGGCTTCCCTTATACATATTTGAATATCTAACGGCTTTATTTCCTTGCTGAATTGAAAAAAGGCACAGATTAGAATCTAATGAAAATGCTGTTTTATTTAAGAATGTCTGATGGTTGGGGGTTTTAAATTCATAGCTTCAATAATTACCATTATCAAGACTTTCAAAAATAAGTATTTGAAAGCCATGTAGAAAAAATTGAAATAGATTTCCCAAGTTAAAACAAAAAAAAATGGAACTCCTCAGTGAGAGTATGTGTGTTATTTTTTAAAAATATACTTCAGATCAGAAAGGTAATGTAGTTCTGTTGTCTAAAAACCTAGCTCTTATCCCTTTGGCCTTTACCTTTCAAAACTGAAATGTTGCAAATTGATTTTGAGATGGGAAGCCCTGCTAATGTCAGTTGAATGCCTACCCTGGAAATGTTTGCCATTTCAAATAGAAAAGCCTCTATAGGCTTTCTTCTGATTCAGCAGCAGCCTGCTTAGCATTAAGGAAGGGCAAGCCAGACTCCAGAGCCGGGTAATTATGGCTGAGCTCTTGGATATTCTCTTCGGGAGATAACAAGGTCCGTTCTTTCCATATTACAAGATGCCAGGAGGAGCTTGTGCCTGGCTGCATCCTGCATTTTGAAAGTGGTTCAGCTTGGAAAGCTTTTGAAGCATCAAGTTAAAGGTACAACCTTTGCCAAACAGAGATTGCTTTAAAAAGAAGCTGACCGAGAATATGGCTCTCAGCAAAGAATCTGCAAAGATCTTTGAGCAGGAGGCCATATTAATCATTCATGATCACGAAGATGCTGTCTAACTCAGAGCAAACATTTTTTCCAAAGGAACTAAAGCATCTTGTGTATCAGGGTGCAATGGTTCCTCAAAATAATCAAATCAGAATTTTATAACTAGTTAGAATTAAGTGTTTGGCACCCTCTTCTACTTTTTTTTTCTTTAATTCTGGTTCACTGAGGTATAATTCACATTTTTATGTATACAATTCTGAATACTCTGACAAACACATATAGTCATATAACCACCACCACAATTTAGCTATACTATATTTCCATCAATCCTAAAGTTATTTTACTCTCCTTTGTACTCAATCCTTTCTCCTACCTCCAGTCCTTGGCAACCACTAATCTGTTTTCTGTCATGACAGTTTTGCTTTTCTCAGAAGTCATATCAGTGGAATCACACAGGATATGGCCTTAGAGTTTGCCTTTGTTCACTTAGCATAATGCATATGAGATTCATCTATGTTGTTGCATGTATTAGTAGTTTGTTCTTTTTAATTGCTTAACAGTATCTCATTGTAGAGTCGTACCACAGTTTTTTTTAATCCACTCACCAGCTGATGAACGTTTGAGTAGTTGTCCTCATTTTACTTTTATTATTATTTTCCTTTTGCATAATGGTGTACAACTTACAAGGCTCTTTACATTTGCTTATGTCATGTTATGGAAATATTGCAATTCTAATTTTTTGATGACAATTAATCAGAGTCACAGGGAGCTTAAACGGCTTTCAAGATTTAGCAGCTGAGGTCACAGCTTCGAATTTCACTCTCCCAGGCTAACCCTCTTTCCAGTATACAATACCACATCTCTGGTGTGAAATGGATATTATTGATTGAAAATCTTTATGCATTGGAACATAATAATGTACTGTATATTTAACAGTCTTGAAAAAATAGAGACTGTAATTTTTTTAAAGAAATAAGAATCCTAATTATGTCAATGCAGTGTGGGAGGATGAAAATCAAATTTGGAATCAGACAGTTTTAGATACAAATCCTAGCTATGCTAGTGATTAACTCTGTGACCTGGGGAAAATTGCTTAGCCTCCCTGAGCCTCAGTTTCCTCAGTTTTTTTATAAGAACAATGCTTTCCACCACACTGGCCTCTAAGTGATGATAAAGTCTTGTGATGATAAAGTGAAGTTATGTGTATATGATGCATCTCACAGAGCAGCTGGAACATACTAGGCATTTCCTATGTTACTTTACTTCTCTCTCTGCCACATGCACACACACACACACACCTATCCACTGGTGTGAAAACAAAGTGCTGGCAGAACGGTGCAGTGAGGGAAAAGAATTGGAAAGGAACTAAGCCTATGATTGGAGAGAGGAAGGAATGAAATCAGGGTACCAGGCTGTCTTAGAGTTGCAGTACTGATTGATGTGAAGGCCTTCTCCAACAGAGATGGCCTCAGTCTGTTCTAGTGACCAATCCACCTTGGAGAAAACCCTCATGGTTGCTATCTCTGACTCCTTCCCATCTTCTCTTACCCACAGTCTTTGTTTTCTGCAGAATGAGGATCCAGGCTGATCTTGGATGAAATTGCGTGAAAGGCTCAGTTTGCTGTGGCTCTGCTTTCATGCTTACAGTGCCTTCTCCTCCCAGGTCCAAGGAGAAATTTAGGATTCCCTGACTCACCAGAGCATTTCTCTTCGTTTAGTCTTATTCCTGGGAAGCCCCTGGTGCTGTCCTCAGATCCTCTTTTTCTACCATTAAAACTGCCCAGTTCTATCATTAGAAAAAACCTGATACTGCAATTTACCTGAAGCTCTTGACTTCCTGAACATAACTTTCTGTAATAACTAATGCTAGGTTTAAGTTATATCCTTCTCAGGAATACTTGCATTTTATCAGTAGACACTTTTAAAAAACAGAATACTAATGTAGAATTTCAGGCAGCATGTCACAGTAGGAAGAACACTAGATTAGCTATCAGCTAATCTCTTCTCTTTGTGTTTTGACCAAGTTACTTTAGGACCCGAGACAAGTATCACTTCCTGTCTGAAATGGTCATGTAATATGTGTTCTACCCTTTCCGGAACATTTCACATCATCCCATATGTCAGCCACTGTGCAGCCCATTCCCAGACCCACTGTAATTATTCAAGTACCTAAATGCTCCTGGGCTGTGCCATTTTTATTCATGATTACCCCTTTCTGGGCTCTAAATTCTGCTTCTTTGCTCTGTGTGGGGAGCTCTGTGTAGCCTAAGGGCCACATTTACCATGGTGTTTGGCTTCTCTTCTATGCAGAAGTTATGGTGCTATGCTATGCAGAAGTTATGGGGCTATGCTACAATGCCATTGGCCACTGCAGGGAAACATTGGTCTCCCTCCTGTTATTTATCAGCTGTGACCAAGTGTCCCAAGTCTCATCTGACAGAGTCTGGGGCATTTCTACCCCCATCCTACCAAAGGAGCACTATTCTTTGTACCACAAAGAATAGTGACTGATTGAAAAATAAAAATAAAAATAAAAGTTAGCATACCAGGGGAACTTTGATTTTTTAAAAACGGAGGATTAGCGGAATAAATTTTTTCATTAATCTGTGATAATAGTTTTAAAATTCATGTTAGAAAAATAGAGACTTTGTGAAGAAAGATCAGTGTACTCTTAGTACATTTTTCTGTATAGTAAATCCTGTCCTTTTGAATAGAATGTAATCTAATACATTAAAAAAAGTCCTGAGGCTTTTATTTTAAAGGCAGTGATATTGCTACAGGCAAAGTAATTATAACCATTAACTCCTCAAAATGTCAGTGGAGGCTTTGGTGTCAAAATCCCAGAGGAATCCCAAATTGCCTAACCAGCTTTAAAATTTAAAGAATTGTATTCTTGGAGGAAAAAAGTACTTAGAGAGGGAACTCAGAAGTCTAAATTATGCAAGAAAGTCACAATAATTTAAACTTACTTTTCAAAATTCATTCTTATGTTGCTTTGGGGCTTTATCTTTACAGTATGTTTTATATAGTTTGAAAATAATTCACATAGTCCCGGAACTTCAGGAGCAAACCACCATTTAGACTGCATGATTGAGAATACCACTTATTTTTCCATAAAGTGGGGGAAGTATTTATTATTATTATTATTATTTTAAATTTCTTTATTTTAATAGCTTTGGGGTGCAAGTGGTTTTTGGTTACATGGGTGAATTATATAGGGGTGAAGTTTCAGATTTTAGTATTCATATCACCTGAGTAGTGTACATTGTACCCAATAGGTAGTTTTTCATCCCTCACCCCACTCCTACCCTTCCCCTTTCTGAGTACCCAAAGTCTGTTGTACCACTCTGTATGCCTTTGCATACCCACAACTAAGTTCCCACCCATAAGTGAGAACATATGATATTTGGTTTTCCATTCTTGAGTTACTTCACTTAGAATCGTGGCCTCCAGTTCCATCCAAGTTGCTGCAAAAGACATTGTTTCATTCTTTCGTATGGCTGAGTGGTATTCAATGATATCTATCTATCTATATCTATATCTGTATCACATTTTCTTTATCCACTCGTCAGTTGATGGGCACTTAGTTTTATTCCATGTATTTACAATTGTGAATTGTGCTGTGGCGAACATACACATGAAGCTGTCTTTTCGATACAGTACTTCTTTTTCTTTGGGTAGGTATCTAGTAGTGGGATTACTGGATTGAATGGTAGATCTACTTTTAGTTCTTTGAGACATTTCCATACTGTTTCTGATAGAGGTGGTACTAATTTACATTCCCAACAGCAGTGTATAAGTGGAGAATATCACTTTCTTATTAACAATCTTTCATCACAGATATTAGTAAAATAAGGCAAATATGAACAAAACTAAAATTTTAAAATAGGAAATAGCTATAACTCAATTACTACTGTCATTAATTATACTTCTTTATAATTTGTTGCCCCATTTAAGTAATGATAAACTGAAATAAAATCAGTGATTAAAATTGAAGTGGGGAAGAAAAATTCATCCATTAACGTTATTAGGCATTTAACTAAATATGAAGGTTGATGTAAAGCAGAGTGAACCACACGTGTGACTTACTAGGGTCTTCCCTGGTCTTAGCACTGAAAGTCCCATATATGGGAACTTCCTCTGTCCGAGGCAAACCGAGAGTGTTGATTACTCTAAATAAAGTAAAAATGCCTTATATAATCCTAATCTCAAGAAATCCAGTCTACTAAGGGAGATGAGATAGATATGTGCAATGAAAAGTTTAATAATGAAGTAAGAATTGAATAATACTATAGTTTTTGCTTCATGCTGTTGATATGTTCTTGGAAACTTTGACTTTAAATGAAACAGTATAGTATAATGAAACCAGTTTTAAATTGACATAAACAAGAGTAAGTTCCTACAACATATTTTTGGTCACAAAAACATCACCAAACCTCTAAACACAGACCCAAAACAGTTCCAATATTAAACATTGAAATAAATGTGAGCTATACATACATTTAAGAAAGATTAATAAAAAGTAAGATAATTTTTATTTGCATAAATTTAAGGGACACAAGTGCTGTTTTGTTACATGGATATATTGCATAGTGGTGAAGTCTTGGATTTCAGTGTATCCATCACCAGAATAATGTAAACTATACCCATGAAGTAATTTCTCATCACCCATCTCTCCTGCGGCTCCCCACCCTTTGGAGTATCCAGTGTCTATCATTCTACACTCTATGTCCACGTGTACACATTATTTAGCTTCCACTTATCCGTGAGAACATGTGGTATTTCATTTTATGTTTCTGAGTTGTTTCATTTAAGATAATGACCTCCAGTTCCATCCATGTTGTTGCAAAAGACATAATTTCATTCTTTATTTTTGGCTGAGTAGTATTTTGAATTATGTGTATATACCACATTTTCTTTTTTTAACTTTTATTTTAGGTTTGGAGGTACAAGTGAAGGTTTGTTATATAGGTAAACCTGTGTCATAGGGGTTTGCTGTACAGATTATTTCATCACTCAGGTACTAAGCCTAGTACCCAATACTTATTTTTTCTGCTCCTCTCCCTCCTCCCAGCCTCCACCCTCAAGTAGACCCCAGTGTCTGTTGTTTCCTTCTTTGTGTTCATAAGTTCTCATCATTTAGCTCCTACTTATAAGTGAGAACATGTGGCATTTGGTTTTGTGTTCCTGAGTTAGTTTGCTAAGAATAATAGCCTCCAGCTCCATCCATGTTCCCACGAAAGACATGATTTCGTTCTTTTTATGGCTGCACAGCATTCCACGCTGTATATGTGCTCTTTTTCTTTATCCAACCATCCACTGATGGAAACTTAAGTTGACTCCATATCTTTGCTATTGTGAATAGTAGTGGAATAAACATATGAGTGCAGGTATCTTGTTTATATAATGATTTCTTTTCCTTTTGGTAGATACCAAGTTATGGGATTGCTGGATCTAATGGTAGTTCTATTTTTAGTTATTTGAGAAATAGCCATACTGTTTTTCATAGAGGTTGTACTAATTTACATTCCTACTAACAGTGTATAAGCATTCCCTTTTCTCTGCGGCCTCACCAACATCTGTTATTTTTTGACTTTTTAATAATAACTATTCTGACTGGTGTAAGATGATATATCACTGGGGCTTTAACTTGCATTTCTCTGATGATCAGCATGTTGAACATCTTTTTCATATGCTTGTTGGCCATTTGTATGTCTTCTGTTAAAAAATATATTTTCATGCCCTTTGCCCACTTTTTATTGGATTTTTAATTTTGTTGTTGCTGAGTTGTTTGAGTTTTTTGTAAATTCTGAATTTTAGTCCCCTGTTGGATGCACAGTTTACAAATATTTTCTCCCATTCTGCAGGTTGTCTGTTCACTCTGTTGATTATTTCTTTTGCTGTGCAGAAGCAAAGTCCCATTTGTCTATTTTGTTTTTGTTGCCCATGCTTTTGAGTCTTAGTCATGAATTCTTTGCCTATACCAATGTATAGGAGAGTTTTCCCTAGGTTTTCTTCTGGTATTTTTAGTTTGGGGCCTTACACTTAAGTCTTTAATCCATCTTGAGTTAATTTTTGCATATGATGAGAGACAGTGGTCTAGTATCATTCCACATATGGCAGTCATATTTTCCCAGCACCATTTATTGAAAAGGGTATCCTTTCCTTTGTGTATGTTTTTGTCGACCTTGTCAAAGATCAGTCAGCTCTACATATGTGGCTTTATTTCTGGGTTCTCTATTCTGTTCCATTGGTCTATGTGTCTATTAAATAGTGCTGTGCTGTTTTGGTTACTATAGCCATGTAGTATAATTTGAAGTGAGGTAATGTGATTCCTCCAGCTTTGTTCTTTTTGCTTAGGACTTTTTTGGCTATTTGAGCCTTTTCGGGGGATCTGTATAAATTTTAGGATTTTTTTTTTCTAATTCTGTGAAAAATGACATTGGTATTTTGATAGGGATTGCACTGAATCTGTGGATTACTTTGGGCAATATGGACAATTTTTTTTAATTTTAACAATATTAATTCTTCCAGTCCATGAGCTTGAGACATTTTTCTGTTTGTTTGCGTCATCTACAACCACTTTCATCACTGTTTTACAGTTTTCCTTGTAAAGAATTTTCACCTCCTCGGTTAAATATATTCCTAAGTATTTTATTTTATTTGTAGCTATTGTAAGTGGGATTGCCTTCTTGGTTTGGGTTTCAACTTGATGATTATTGGTGTATAGAAACACTACTAATTTTTGTACATTGATTTTGTATCCTGAAACTTTACTGAATTCATTTATCAAATCTAAGAGTTTTTTGTGGAGTCTTTAGAGTTTTCTATATATGAGATCATATCATCAGTGAACAGAGACAACTTCATTTTCTATTTTCCAATTTGGATGCCTTTTATTTCTTTCTCTTGCCTGATTACCCTGGCTAAGACTTCTAGTACTATGCTGAATAGGAATGGTGAGAGTGGGCATCCTAGTCGTGTTCCAGTTCTTAGGAGGAATGCTTTCAACTTCTCCACAATTATTCGAGTTCAGGGTCGTGCGTGGCTGGAGCCTATCCCAGTAGCTCAGGAAGAAAGGTGGGATCCAACCCTGGCCCGGATGCCATTCCATCACAGGGTCTTTCTTTCTTTCTTTCTTTCTTTCTTTCTTTCTTTCTTTCTTTCTTTCTTTCTTTCTTTCTTTTTCTTTCCTTCCTTTTTTCTTTCTTCTCTCTCTCTCTCTCTCTCTCTCACACACACACACACACACACACACACACACACACACACACACACACTCTCAGATTGGGACCATCTAGACATGCCAATTTACCTAACATGCACATCTTTGGGATGTAAGAGGAAACTGGAGTACCTGGAGAAAACCCAAATGTCCACCTCCACACAGACAATTGCAGACAATCCCCAGCTTGGAATTGATATTTTCCTCATCAATCTTACAATGAAATGAGTTTATTTGAAGACCTGCTTTACTGATAACAATGTATTATCAAAATTAGTACAAGTTATTATTATATAAAGTAATAGTTTTTAAAAATATTGAATCTTGGGAAAGACATTCAGAAGTTGGACACCTACCATGTAGTGAGGTGGTTATTATCTTTCTCAGAAAAATCTTCCTGAGAAAACTGGACTTTAGAGAAATTTAGTAACTTGCACTAGATTACAATGACAGTAAAGGGTTGAGATGGAATTTGAACTCAGGTCTTTGGATTTTGAAATTCGCAATCTTCTCATTGTCCCAGAAGAATCTGGAGATCACAATCTTAGCTTCTTTTCTTATACCTGAAGCAGCTGAAGCCTGAACTAGTAGCCTGTGTAGCATCCTAGAACACTGCAATGACAGAGTTTGGATATAAATCCAAATTTCTTGGCTTACGGTCCAGGGCTGATGATACTATGTAGTGACAGATCACACAGTGTGGAGTCAGCTACTGCCAGGTCTAACACCACCTCAGAAAGTTAAGGTTTTAGGAAAATTGTGTTCACTAAAATGATGTCGACTCTAGTCTTCTCCCATTTCCACCCCCTCCCACCCCCTCAACAATCCTTCTAACAAAAGTAGCAGCAGGAAGATGAATATTGATATGTACTCCCTCTAGGGGCTTCATCTTCTGTATTAGACAGCAGCAGATCAGGAAAACAGAAGCCACTTCAGATACGACAACAGAGAGGAATTTTACAGAGAGTCAGGTTGGTGATTCTCTGGTGTTGGAAGGACTGGAGAGTGGAAATGGAGAAGGTGGGATAGCCCAGGAGGCAGTGCTCTTTGGCCTCTACAGTCCTGTGTCTCAGCACTGCTATGTGGCCACCTCTGGAGCCCCTGGTCATCTGCTGACTGCCACGCTTCTATGAGCCCCCACTCTTCAGAAGGTCTCAAGTATCCAGGGTCACATGCCGTCATATGCTGTTGCCACTGCTGTCAAGGGAACCAAACATGCTATTCCAGGAATCCTTGGTTGCTTGCTTGCTGCTGCCACCATTGCTGCTGCTGCTGCTTCATACTGCCCTGCAGCAGAATGGTCTCTACCTTCTTCCTAATTCCTAATCTGCTATGAGTGTCTCCTTTTGGTAGAATCTAAGCAGAATCCAAATGGCAAGGGTATTTAGGATCCTTTCCTTTTCTATTTTGTATTTCTTTTAAAAAAATCCTCTCTCTCTCATACAAATCTTTTCAAAGGATCAGTTGTTTACTTTATCAATATCCTGTTTTTCATTGATTTTCAGTGTATTTTTATGTGATTTTTAATTTTTTGAATTGAATTCTGTGTCCAATATTCTACATATATGTATGTTTGTATGTATATATATATGTGTGTATATATATATAGATACTACAGTTATAATCTACATCTGTAATTCATTTTAGCTATATACCATGTATTTGTTCTATAGTGATTTTAATATTGTCAGATATTAGTATTTCCTAACATCCCATGAAATCTTAACTCAGATATTATTTAATAATATTCTCTTTAAGTTCTAGACATATGGGATCAGTTAAACTATCTTTTATTATTGATGACTAATTTTCTTTTTTTATTTTATTTTATATTTTTTGTAGAGACAGGGCCTCATTATGTTGCCCAGGCTAGTCTTGAACTCCTAGGCTCAAGCAGTCTGCCTGCCTCAGCCTCCCAAAATGCTGCGATTACAGACATTAGCCACTGTGCCCAGCTGATGACTAATTTTCTAGTCTTATGATTAGAGAAAGCTGTACACATAAGATGTAGATTCTTTGGAACGTATTAAGGCTTCCGTTTGGCCTAGAACATGGTCAACTTTTGTTCCAAATGTGATAAAAAAGCATATGTAAGGCCGCGCACGGTGGCTCACGCCTGTAATCCCAGCACTTTGGGAGGCCGAGGCGGGTGGATCACGAGGTCAGGAGATCGAGACCATCCTGGTTAACACGGTGAAACCCTGTCTCTACTAGAAATACAAAAAATCAGCCGGTAGTGGTGGCGGGCGCCTGTAGTCCCAGCTACTTGGGAGGGTGAGGCAGGAGAATGGCTTGAACCCAGGAGGCGGAGCTTGAAGTGAGCCGAGATCATGCCACTGCACTTCAGCCTGGGCGACAGAGCGAGACTCCGTCTCAAAAAAAAAAAAAAAGCCTATGTATTTTCTGCCTACTTCATAAACATAAATATATGCTGCATATGCACCAAAGTTCACTTCTGCCATAATCCACAATTCCATTTCGACTTTGACTTCAGCCTTTGGGAAGCCCAAATGGTAGAATGCCTATCTAAATATAGTTTCTATCAACTCTGAATTTTGGGATAAATGATTTCCAATCACTCAAGTTATTCTCACATCTAATAACCACATCTATTATATAAATTTGGCACATTGTTTAGATTTGTTTTTAATTTGTTCCCTTTAAAATACAGGTCAGATATTGATATGAACTGTAAGAAAAATATCTCCTTATGTGCTTTATGTATTGAAATCCTAACAGCTGGTTGAGCTATAATTGCATATTTATTATTGAATAAAGTCAATGATGTGATAATAATTGATGATTGTGAAAGCTACTAATTTTATATACAAAATAAATTATTAAGGCATTCCAAATAATTGAGTAAATAAGAAAATAGATTGGTAGTATTTATTACAAATATTATACGTTAGTGCATGATATGGTTTGGCTCTGTGTCCCCACGCAAATCTCACCTTGAATTGTAATAATCCCCATGTGTCATGGGAGGGGCCTGTTGGGAGGTAATTGAATTATGGGGGTGGGTTTTTCCCATGCTGTTTTCATGATAGTGAATAAGTATCACAAGATCTGATGGTTTTATAAAGGGAAGTTCCCCTGCACATACCCTCTTGCCTGCTGCCATGTAAGATGTGGCTTTCTCCTCTTTCACCTTCCACCATGATTGTGGGGCTTCCCCAGCCATGTGGAACTGTGAGTCCATTAAACCGCTTTTTCTTTATAAATTACCCAGTCTGGGGTATGTCTTTATAATATAGACTAATACAGCCCATTAAGAAGATAACGTTAGGAAGAACATTATATCTTTTTTGAGCTAAACTTTAGAAAAATTTAAATAAAATACAAAGCAGAATAATAGAGTTAAAAATAAAATAATTATTTGTCTAATTCAGTTGCATTAGATAGGAAGGAAGGCTTAAGACATTGAGGAGACATCATCAGCAACAATGCTCTGTACAAGATGAGCTAGCCCAAAATCACCTTGCTTCTCTACCGAAGTTGATTGTAACTAACTGTACTGGGTTGAATAGTGTCCCTTCAAAAATCCATGTCCACCCAGAACCTCGGATCATGACTTTATTTATACATAGCGTCTTTGCAGATATAATTAAAGATGAGGTCACACTGAGTTAGGGTGGCCTGATGACTGGTGTCTTTATAAAGAGGGCTGTTTGAAGACATACATATACCCACAGGGACAAGATGGCCACATGAAGATGGAGGCAGAGATTGGAGTGATGCAATTATATTACAAACCAAAGAATGCCAATGATTGCTGGCAACTACCAGAAGCTAGGAGAGAGTCAAGGAGGATTCTCCTCTAAAGCCTTCATGGGAATCATGGCCCTGCTGACATCTTGATTTCAGACCTGTGACTTCCAGAACTGTGAGAGAATATATTTCTGTTGTTTTAAGCTACCCTTTCTGTGGTACTTTGTTGCAGCAGCTTTAGGAAACTAATACACTGAATATCTATTTCATCTCACAATTGTGTATAATAGTCACTGCAGGAGCAATCTAGTGCTGATAAAGTTAAGAAATTATTTTAGACATTTAATATTAGAGCATAATAAAAGTGAAATACTAATTGCATTTTATTGAAAGCATTTGAGATTTAATTCTTGTGTTCTAGCAGTTCATTCTATGATGATTGATTTTAGGTTTTGGTCAAATATTGGTTTAAATTCTGTTATAACTGATCATTTCTTTATTTGCTTTGGCTATGGGTTTTGGAGAGAGGCTTGTTAAAATTGCTAGTTATTGTTATATATATTACAAGTGTCTATGTTTAGATGTATGTATATATGTTAATGATAGTTAAACCTTCTTGATATGTTTTCTTTTTATGAGTATATAACATCCCCTTTGTGTTTTATGGCATTTTCTTTTTTTGAGATGGAGTCTCACCCTGTCGCCCAGGCTGGAGTGCAGTGGCTCGATCTCGGCTCACTGCAAGCTCCGCCTCCTGGGTTCACACCGTTCTCCTGCCTCAGTCACCCGGGTAGCTGGGACTACAGGCGCCCGCCATCACACGCAGCTAATTTTTTGTATTTTCAGTAGAGACGGGGTTTCACTGTGTTAGCCAGGATGTTCTCGATCTCCTGACCTCATGATATGCCCGCCTTGGCCTCCCAAAGTGCTGGGATTACAGGCGTGAGCCACCGCGCCCGGCCCACTCCTTTATTTTCAACCTTTATTATTCTTTTAAGTGTGACTTCTGCAGTAACCATGTGGTTAGAATTTTTTTTTTTTTTTGTCCAATCTGAAGGTTTTTTTTTTTCTGAATGGTAAATTTACCTTTTTACATTTCTTGTAATGAATGTTAAATCTGGACTCATTACTGCCATTTTTTTTTGCATTTTTTTATTTACTACAGTTTCCCTCTGTTTTGCTTTTCTCTCTTTTCTTCATTCAATTGGATAAATCTTTTTTTATTTTTGAGATGGAGTCTCACTCTGTTGCCAGGCTGGAGTACAGTGGCATGATCTCAGCTCACTGCAACCTCCGACTCCCTGGTTCAAGCGATTTTCCTGCCTCGGCCTCCTGGGTAGCTGGGATTACAGGCATGCACCAGCACGTCCAGCTAATGTTTTTTTGTGTTTTTAGTAAAGACGGGGTTTCACCATGTTGGCCAGGATGGTCTCGAACTCCTTACCTTGTGATCCCCCCACCTCGGCCTTCCAAAGTGCTGGGATTACAGGCATGAGCCACCATGCCTGGCCTCAATTGGATAAATCAAATTTTCTTTTACTGGCTTAAAATAATGCATTCTAGTTTTATTTTGGCTATTCTTAATTTGTGTGGATTCATATTTAGGTTTGTTCTCCCCTTTTAGTATTATTAAAAATTTAAATGTCTATATCTTTTCTTAAAACAAAGCAGGTACTTTATCTCTGGTTCCTCTTATTTCCTCTTTTTCCTTGGCTTCCTCTGGTGACACTGAACACATTCTTCTCCCCTCTATGAATTCTCTAGAGCTGCAGTAAAGGAGGGATATTTCAGACCATGCATGCTACTTTGCAATCTTATAGAACCACATATATTTTGTAACCCAAAACTTAAAATACATAAAATAGACAATGAGTTGCTAGAAAAATAAAGGGAGGGATTGGTAGCCACAAGAACAGTACTTGCTTTCTATGCTTCTTTTCCACTGGAACCATGTTTATAATTTTTTAAACCATGATCAAAATAAAATCATTTTACATTACAACTGGGAACACACAATCATATTAAAAACAAGAAATGAAGCAAACTTTTCATTAAACATTATATACTATTATGTTTTCCGTTCTATTGTATTCCAAACAAACACAACACTTGGCATGACTCACTACATTGATTTCATGACCCACTCATGGGTCATGACCTGCAGTTTAAGATCACTCACCTAGACAGTGGGATGCTTTAGGAGATACATCCTGTTTTATCCATTGGCATACTGTGCATGCTTGACACAGTATATGATTTAATAAATGCGTGTTGCATGAATAAAGCAAAAAGCAGGAGAAAAGATGGGAGACTGCAGCTCATAAGTTGTAAGGTCTAGGCTCTTCATTTTCTCTTTGTATATTAAACTCAAGTGAAAAAATATATTTAAACATAGGCAGTCAATTATTTATCTGAGGCAGGAGATGTAAGTCACATGGAAAGAGCCAAGTGTTGTGAGTAGAGCTGGCTTGCAAGTAGATGCTACTTGTGGAGCATCATTGAGAGAACATAGTGTATCAGCCCAGCCCCTAATAATGCCACCACTATCATCTGGCTTTCTGGGAGTCCCTCATTTGAACGCAAACACTATTAGAGAAAATTGTAAATGATCTCAGACATTTATCTGGAAGAATAATGAAAACTGGGGAGGTAGATGAAGACCAGAAGGAAAGGAAGGGGTTAATGGAAGAAATGAAAATTGTTTGGTATATTTTGCTGTTTTGCCTGCTGGTTTTATGAGATTCTTGTAAATATTTTTCCATTCCTGTTTTAGCGCTGGCTTCACTCTTGATTGCTTAGAATGATTGGCTGTGATGTGGGGAGCAAGTGATAGGAGTATGTATACGGCTGATGAAGAGCTATGGTTTTCACAGTGGCTGTAGAGTGAACACTGATGCGGAGGCATCTCCATGGCGTTTGTCAACTGTGGCAGCAGTAGTGGCTGCCGATAATTATGATGAAAAGTTGTACATTGTACTTATTTAAGCCTCAGAAGTCCTGTAGTGTAGATGTATGTTTTTGGGTGGGTGCAATTTATTTACTCTCCCCCACCTCCCAGTTTTAGATAGAAATCAAGAAAAACACTGAAGCTAAAAACTAGTGGTTGGGGAGATGTTGAAAAGACTTCAAGATTGATATTTATTTGATTTCAAGTAACTCAAACACAAGCTTCTTTTATTTCAGAACGGTGTGCCAACAAGAATTCTATCATTGTCTGATGAATGAACCAAGCTATAACTTTATACTGTTCTTACTGGAGTTTATTGATTCAACATACCTGTGGCAATGTCTATAGTGCTCACCAAATAGTTCATGTGCTCCCTTTATTTTCCAGTCTCCCTGGTGGTTAAATTGAGGTTGTGCAACTATTTCTGGCCAGTGGGCTGTGAGTGAAATGATGTGTGCAATCTCCATTCTGAAGCATTTAAAAGTCAGTGTGACACTGTTAAACTCATTCTTCCCTCATCTCAGGGCCCATGGGGGCTATATGTTGAAATGTTGGAGTCACAAGATATAAGAAGCCTTGATGTCTGAGTCATTGCATGGAGGAAATATCTTGAAACATCTTTTTATCTGAATCAGTCTCTGTGGGAGTGATAAATAAACCTTTGCCACTGAACTTTGGGGGTTTATTTTTTACTACAGTACAGTTTATCTTATTCTGACTAAGCTAGGTACTTTGCTAGGTACTGGGGATAGAGAGATTAATAAAATATAATCCATGACTGTAAAGAATTCCGTCTGTTATAGGAGATAAGTACATACTCTTACCATTATAATACAATGAAATAAGTGCTATGATAGAGATAGACAGGGTTGAGTGGGTTTACTCAGATGCAGCACCTATCCCTGACTGGGGTGGGGGTTGGAAAGTCCTCCAAGCAAGGTGACATCTAAGCTAGGTAAAAAATTCAGAGAAGGGTGTCTAGGTGAGAATGAGCTGTATGTGCAATGAGAGAGCAAGGCACATTTGAAGAGCTGTAAGTAATTCTGTGCAACTAGAGCATCAAGTTGCTAGGTGTGGGGTGTGGAGTGATGAAAGATGAGGCTGGAGAGATAAATGAGGATGGATGATAAATACTGTTGGACTCTATTCTAAGGGGGGTTGGAATTCATCCTAGTGAAAGATTAAAGCATTAGTCAAGAAGGGATATAATCAGATCTATGATTTCTAAAGATCACTCCAGCAATAGAGAAAAGAGAAGAGAGCCATGGACCAACAAGGTCTCAGGAACCCTAGGGGAATATCAATATTTGAACCATCAGCAGAAGAAATATGTGGCAGAGATTACAAAAGAGGAATCAGAAGGCTAAGACAAAAAGCAAAACAGAATGTGAATGCAGTATCCAAGGGAGTTGAGGTTTCAAGAGGAAAGTTACTCTCCAAAGAATTAAAGTACTCTAATAGCGTAAGAGAAATTACAGTGAAGTGGAGAGGCATGGTTGAAGCCAAATTTAATAAGTGGAAGAGTGAATAGGAGTAGAGAAAGTAAAGTCAGTAAGAAAGGTTCTTCTACTAAAAGTCCCGAGTGAAGAGAAGGAAAGCCCTGAGGCTATTACTTGAGAGAGACAATGTATAGAAGGAGTTTATTTCTATGTCTGAATGTCCTTCAACCAATCTTCCACAAAGGAATTGTTCATTCTGTAAAACACACACACACACACACACACACACACAGAAACACACATACACACACACCCAATAAAGAAAAGAAAAACTATTGTTATAAACCTGAACCTCTCATTTAATTTCTTCGTTAGCTTTGTTGTTGCAGAAAACCATAAATCTAGAGGATTCTAATTCTTCTTTTGGATATTCCTATACTTAGGTACCTGGATATTGATTAGGAATGTCACAGAAATTATTGGCTTGTACCACTAAAGATTTATGGTCTCCAACTCAGCTGGGCTAGATTAGCCATTCAACCATTTCTTTCTTCTCCCATGGTCAAAGTCATTGGTGATGGCTGGCTGAAGACCTTGTAAGCACAGAGAGATCTAATGTTCACTTCGAGGAGTTTGTGCTGCTACAGAGGGAACCCTCTTTCTGTTTCCCAAGATCTTCAGAAATGTCTACTAAATATACAAATCGCTCTGTGGGAGTGGGGTGTTTTGAAGGTATGAAAGAAGGAATTGAGTTTCATGTCTGGATTAATGTGGTACAGAAAACATGTAGTATCTGTCGGATGGGAAAATAAGTCTACAAACTAAGTTGAGTTGGCACAAGCAGGAAGGAGCTGAGAGATGGAGATGGCCATGAGAATGCAAGTTGTGCATTTGGAAGTCACAAAGGTCCACAAAGTTCTGTGGAAGGACTTTGAGAATCCACAGCACATGAAATAAATAGTCCAAGTTTATCTTAATAGGCCCTAAAGAGATAGCGAGATCTCAACTGATACCTGCAAACACTCCCCCACTCCCACCCCCATTTCCCACACACAGAAGTGTTTGTGTGTGTGTTTCTTTTCCAAATGTGCGTAGATGGAGTTCTACAAGGGCAATTTCTTCCAGTTAGTGAGAGCAGGGCCAGGGACTAGTACTCTTTATGCTAAACACTTCTGTATTATTTTGTGATTTATTTATTAATTGTTAAACAATTATGGAAATACACAGATGTTTATTTAATATTAAATAAATTACTTATGATTTATTATGAGCATATATTTCTTTTGTAATTAAAAAAGGAATAAAAGTTTGGAGTAGAAGGCAGTAAATGGCTAGCTCAGTGAGTGTCCCAATTGGATTTAAGAGAGAAGGGACAGCTCTCTTCTATGTAGAGAGATCAGGAATGGCTTTGCAGAACAGCTGGGATTCAGATTGTGCCCTAAAGCATGGGCAGGATTTGAATAAGCAGAGTGCTTGAGAGAGACTTTCCCAAGTGGGGCAAAGAATGTTGGTAATGGCAAGGAGTGTGAAAGTAACGGGAGAAAAGGAGGTAAGGGGTGAGAGTGGAAGGGGAAGCCTGCTTTAGCTGTCTTTCTGCTTTCATCTCATGATTTGGGAAATATCTTGCTGTAATTACTCTTTCCTATTGTTTTCTCTTTTCGCTTTTTTCTTTCTCCTTCCCTCCCAACAAACCTTTCATCTTTTCTTTCTAAAGTTTATTTTTTATTAATACCACCATGCTTCCTCACTTATCCCTCCAGTCTTGAGTCAATTCCCTTCTTCCTTCCTTCCCTCCTTCCTTCCTTGCTTCCTTCCTTCCTTCTTCCTTCCTTTCTTTTCCCCCTCCCTCCCTTTTTCCTTCCCTCCTTCTTTCTTTTTTCTTATTTGTTAGAAGTAGCACTTCTGTATTAATACAAAATAAGTTTCCCTGCTCTGGTCTGATACATTTACAAAAATGAATTTCTCTGAAAAAATGAAAAGTAGATTGATTTTTGTCTGTTTGGAGGAATGCCAGAATGGAAGAAACAAATCATTATTACAACACCACTGTTTTCCAGTTTGCTGTAGACTATGTTTCTTCTTCAACCTCTGAGAAGCATCATGTTTGAGGAAATCAAGTTGAACAGTCAGCACAGTGCTAAGGGGATAAATCTCAGTAGCTGAGCAGCCCAGGTAATTTCCTTCTTTTCTATCGTCCTACAGTTGGTCATCTAGAAATGTCCTTGAGTCAGGAGGTGGACCAGGGTAGGGAATGAGAAGTGAATAACACACATCTGTCCTTATATATGGGAGGAGAACCCACAGGGTTTGACCCTCTTAGAATTTCATGACTAGCATCTTGGCATAAAGACACCCTTGTGATATTATTGGTCAAAGATATTTTAGTCTAAACAACTGCCAAGAGTGGCAGAGATTCTGGGTGTATCCAGGGAATGGAGAGAGAATTAGATTAGGGAATGGAGCCCTATGGTTCGTTCTCTGTTCTGTCTCAAGTGTGCTTTGGGCAAAGAAATAAAAAGGTGATGGGAAGGTCCAGTTTTGACCATGTGCTGGGCCTTGTGCCATCATTTATGAAACCCTCAACCACTCTGTGATGGAGGTGTTAGTGACTCCAGCAGAGGAGACACCACCGATCAGGGAGTTGAGGAAGCCCTGGAGCATTTCCAAGGTGGTCACTGATGACCTGAGATTAGCACTGAGGTTATTCTGATGCTAAAACTTATGTTTTCTTTATACCATGCTCACTTATCCCTCCAGTCACAATTTTCTGATCTGAAAATAAGAAACGTGGGAAACTCTAAGGCCCCTCCCATCTCCAATATTCAGTGGTTTCATAAGTTAGCAAATTTTCTGCCCTTTGCTGAAGGAGTCAATCACTTGCTCTACTTACTGAATGGAAAGCTTTAAATGAACCCTTATTTTGGGGTCGCATCTCTTTAGATGTTTTCTGCTCCATTTTTTCTTTTATTTTCATCTTTAGACAAAATTAATGAAGTTTGTCAACAGGATTTTACCCCTTTAAAATTTGCTTGGAGATTCATTGCATTAGGCTATGATTTAATACATTAATTTTAAATTTGGTTGCTTGAAATTCCAGAAAAGTGCCAGATACAGAATCCATTTCCATAATTCCTTGGAACAGAAACTGTGCTGCTGCTCTTGTCTTAACAAGCCTATCTCTCCAGCAGGAGAAATGCAACTATGGAAGCTGAAAGAATCTGAAAGTGTGAGCTCCAGTGTGCTTAGGCATTGAGCATGACTCTTGGCAGAAAAACACTTTGCAGATAGGGAATTAAGACCAATTAACAAACTCACTGAGTGAACCACTGCTTGAATACTGTTGGAAAGGTGACATAAAGGCATTGAGACAGTTTTAATCAGAGATATGATCTTTGAGACCTCTGGCAGACTCATTACTTTCATTATTTGCATTTGTTTGTAGCCAGTAGACATCAGCTCAGATGGTCTTCATATGTCTTTTTGATATAAGTGGAGGTTAGGAAAGAATCAGTAGGCATAAAAGAGGCCACTGGTTTAGTTTCTGAGCATGTCTCAGTTGGGTCCACAGGGTTGCTCCTTCTGGGGTAAAGTACTTATCAGAGGAAGCCCTGGGTTTCTTATTTCACATTGATTTTCATGTGGTACTTGCTCTTTACGATAGGAAATGCTAAAAATTCAGCCTGACAAACTATGACATCATCGAAAAGAATGTAACAATCCGATGATGAAACCAAATTATCTCAAGGTAGTAGTTCACATGGTATCTGATAGACGCCACAGTGTTTCACAAGAAAATTAAAAATATCCCATGGTGCCTCTATCAATTTGCTGTGGCGCCTGGGATACATTGGCAAATACTTTGAAAACCTCTGGGATGTCCACCAGTTCTGGAATTTGGATGTTTGTCCCCACCAAAACTCATGTTGAAATTTGATTCCTTGGCCGGGTGCTATGGCTCACCCCTGTAATCCCAGCACTTTGGGAGGCTGAAGCGGGCAGATCACCTGAGGTCAGGAGTTCGAGACTGGCCTGACCAACATGGAGAAACCCCATCTCTACTAAAAATACAAAATTAGCCAGGCGTGGTGGTGCATGCCTGTAATCCCAGCTACTCGGGAGGCTGAGGCAGGAGAATCACTTGAACTCAGGAGATGGTGGTTGCGGTGAGCAGAGATCACGCCATTGCACTCCAGCTTGCGCAACAAGAGCGAAACTCTGTCAAAAAAAAAAAAAAAAAAGAAAGAAAGAAAGAAAAGGAATTTGATTCCCAATGTGGGAAGGAGGTGGGGCCTAGTTGGTGATGTTTGAGTCATGGGGGCAAATCTCTCATGAATAGATCAATGACCTCCCACAGGAGTGAATTCTTGCTTTCCTGGGGATGGATTAGTTCTCATGAAAGCAGGCTGTTAAAAAGTCTAGCTTCCTTGGTTTCTCTTTCTTGCTTCCTCCCTCACAATGTTATCTGTCTTCTGCCTTACTGACTGTCCCTTTGTCTCCAATCAGCAAATACACAGCGTTGGGAGATTCCAAGAAAGTACGTTGTATGTCAATGCAATTCATCAGTGCCTGGCTGATAGCAAGTTCTCAAAAAATGCTAATTGTTATTATTATTATTTTTTTGAGATAGTGTTTCTCTCTACATTGCTCAAGCTGTTTTTGAACTCCTGGGCTCAGCCCAGCAAGTAGCCGAGATTACAGGTGTAAGCCATTGTAAATAGCCTGGCTGTCATTATCATTACCACTCTTTTTTTGATATTTTGATTTTTAATTGTTGTGGTTACATAGTAGGTGTGTATGTTTATGGGGTTCATAAGATATTTTGGTACAGGCATGCAGTGCATAACAGTCACATCATGCAAAATTGCATATCCATCCATTCAGGCATTTCTATTTTGTATTACAAACAATCCAATTATATACTCTTTTAGTTATTTTTAAATGTAAACTTAAATTATTATGGACTATAGTCCTCCTGTTGTGCTATGAAATACTAGGTCGCATTCATTCTAACTATTTTTTTGACACCTTAACCATCCCCTGTCCTTCCGCCCGCCACCAATTTCCCTCCCAGCCTCTGTTAATCATCCTTCTATTCTCTATCTCCATGAATTCAACTGTTTTGATTTTTAGATCCCATAAATAAGTGACAGCATGCGATTTTTGTCTTTCAGTCTGTACCTTAAGTCACTTAACATAATGACCTCCGGTTCCATCCATGTTGTTGCAAATGACAGGATCACTTTCTTTTTTATCACTGAATATTACTCCATTGTGTAAAAGTACCATATTTTCTTTATCCATACATCTGTTGATGGACACTTAGGTTGCTTCCAAATCTTGGCTATTTTGAACAGTGCTGCAACAAATGTGGGCATGCAGATCTCTTCAATATACTGATTTCCTTCCTTTGGGATATAAACCCAGCAGTGGGATTGCTCAATCATATAGTAGCTCAATTTTTAGTTTTTGGAGGAACTTCCAAATTATTCTGCATAATGGTTGTACTAATTTTCATTCTCACAAACAGTGTACAAGGGTTCCCTTTTCTCCACATCCTTGCCAGGATATAAGACATCCTTGCCTGTCTTTTGGATATAAGACATTTTAACTGGGGTGAGATGCTATCTCATTGTAGTTTTCATTTGCATTTCTCTGATGATCAGTGATGTTGAGCACCTTTTTATATAAGGTGCCATTTCTGTGTCTTCTTTTGAGAAGTGTCTATTCAAATATTTTCTGCATTTAAAATCGGATTATTAGACTTTTTTCCTACAAAGTTGTTTGAGCTCCTTATATAATCTGGTTATTAATCACTTGTCAGATGGGTAGTTCGCAAATATTTTCTTCCATTTTGTGGGTTGCCTTTTCACCTTGTTGAATGTTTCATTTGCTGTGCAAAAGCTTTTTAACTTGATGTGATCCCATTTGCCCATCTTTTGCTTTGGTTGCTTGTGCCTCTGGGGTATTATTCAAGAAGTTTTTGCCCAGACCAATATCCTGCAAAGTTTCCCCAGTATTTTCTTTTTTTTTTTATTTTTTTATTTTTTTA